>NC_030685.2:57807047-58438547 GCF_000004195.4 Xenopus tropicalis | reverse complement strand
CTCCTTTGAATGGCTGCCTCCATGGCTACATAGCAGCTTATTTATATAAATTATAGTAGACTTTCTGAAGTAAACACAAAACTTTTAGTTACTCTTATACACTTTCATTTTTTGGTGTTACTGTTCCTTTAACACTTTTTGTGTAAAGAAATGATAAGGTAAAGTGACTCAGAGTAAACATATCAGTACTTTTGTAATTTAAACCAAGTTTCTATTTTAAATGGAGATATTAAGCACTAAAAATCGAAAATCAATGTAAATTGCAAAAGTGCTCAAATAAATACACTAGTTGGCTGATTTATCAACTTTCAAAATAAAATTTGCTGTAATTCAAATTTTGTTACTTTAAAAGTTAGGAATTCAAATTAGGGTTTCCAAAATGTGAATGTTCTATATTTATAAAGCGCAAACATTTATTGTAAAACTTCAGTATCTAAAAGCTTGCAAGTTTATGTAGACCCATTGAAAATGATGAGTAGAATATGAATTCAATGTATTTGAGTTTTTTTTTTTTTGTGGCAGTTAATTAAATGCCATAAGTGGCATTAACTTTTTTAAAGTAAGAGTTACTTATCTGAATATACATTTGATATTAAATAGCTTATTCTGGAAACTCTGCATAATAACTGTCAACACAATGATGTAAAAAGCATACTAAAATAAAATACCTTATTGCTCTTCGCAGATTTGTAAAGCAAGTTTGGGATCACTTCAGAAAAGGTGGAACAGAATATTTGATCCCCTCGATTATCAAGAAACAGATAAATATGTATTCTGGTGGCTCAAAAGACTCTATACTTTCAGACAATATTCTTCAGCTTCTGGTTAATATCACAGACCTGATTCTTTCTAACACCACACAGAGCCAAAATTATATTAACAGCAACACAACCATGAAAATTCTACATGCGGTTCTAGAAACTCTCCAAGACATTTTGCTTTTGCACACTAAGAACACCACGCAAGTCCTATTGGAACCCTGGGAAATTCTTTATAATGTGACTCAGATATTATTTTCCATGGCTCAACAAAATGAAACCAGCCAGATTGGGATGCTACTTGCCCGATTAAGCAACTTTAATCTTGTACAAGACATATTTAATGACACCGCAAAAGTGGTAAAAAACCAGGTGAAACGTATTACGAAATTATTCAGCACTATCACAGGGCTTATTACTGAACTAGCCAACAATCTTCCTACTGCCTTTAAATATGATAATATCCAACAGTTTAAGCTTTTCCTAGACACATTGGAGATTTTCAATGACCTTGTTCAATTCAACAACACGAACAATATTCAAGAACTTTCTTGGGTCTTCAAACAATACCTGCAGAATTACACAGACGCTCAAAACCAAACACAAAATTCACTGGATATGATCCTAAACATTTGGTTTTATCTCAACAATCTAACAGGAGAACAATCCAGTGAACTAGATAATGAATTCATGCATGCATTTTTCCAGTTTCAGGATCTAAAAAATCTAAGTAGTAATTTCACAAATAAAATTAAAAAGCTCTTCAATTTTAATTCAGAGTATGTGCCTAAGGAAGGGCAGGGCATCTATGAAAAAGTTGCAAACATCAGTCTGCTGCTTATTGCGTCAACAGAGACCTGCAATGCTAAACCTGAGAACTGCACCAGTATTTTTCAAAGAATCCAACATTTAGTGCTTAATATTACCAATATTTCAGCAATAATACAGAACAAATCCTTGGCTGGACTCTTTACAAACAGCTCATTACAGTTGCTTGAATCACTGGACCAATCAGCAAATACTCTTATTAGAGATATCAAATCCATGCTGTTGTATACCCAAAAGCACTCAGATAATTCCTCGGAAATGGTACCTGGGACCTTTGAAGAAATGCTTACAGTGAGGAACTGGATTCTGAACAGCACATTAAGAAATGATTTAAACATAACTATTTCATCATCTCTGCAGAACATTCTGGAGATTCTGAAATCACATGAAAATAACATCACAGAATTTCTCTTCCAAATCGAAAATATTGTCGATTTGTATCAATCCATTCTTTCTTTACTGAACAATCCAAACCTTCAATTTCTTCTAAACATCAGTAATAACACAGTGGATAACTTTAACCTGACAATGAATACTGAATGTGAAGCCATTCTGAACCTGGTTTCCAGATTTTCAGATTCTGTTTGGGTGGCATTTGATCCAACACATCAAAAATTGGAAGATATGTTCATTTCTAACTTAAGCTCATTGGCTTGCAGTCTCCTCCATTTCCAATCAGGCCAGTTGAATGGAGTTTTAGAGCTAGAGACAATTAAAACTATTTTACCTTACACAGCAGAGATGACTAACTATTTCACTGCTTCAGAAAGGATTGTTACATTTTTATCTGACAATCTAAACTCATCAAATAATTCTATAGAGAACATACTAATGAACATATCTAACCTGCTCCTACAAGAATTAAGCCTCTTCAATAGCACAAGATTTGTAGCAGATTGTTTGGAGAGAATTCCCCTACAGAACATCTACTTGTTTCTGTCAAACTTGATAAAGAGTTACTCTTTTGTGGATGTGACAGCTACGCAGAACTCTGTTGTAGAGACGGTGGCCTTGAATTTGGTCTCAGAAGCCCTGGGTGCCACTTCATACACACAGGCGATTTCCGCCTTAGCTAACCTGACAACGTATTTGATGAGCAACACTGGAGCCACCGCCTCAAGTAGCAATTTAACTCTGCAGTAAGTATTTTGCATCCTGTTTCTTATTACATCCATTTTGACACATTTCAGTGTACAATGTAAAAATGCAATATGCCAAACCCACAAATTATTCTGTTGAAAAAAAAGCTAGCTATGCCATACATGGAAATGTGCTCAATTTCATTACACTGAGCAAAATACTTAGATATTCTATAGGGTATCTCGCAAAGCGGAGCGCAATGTGCAAACTGCAATAAAAGGTCAAAATCTGATATTTTTTGCAGAGTTGCAAGATGGCAGCAGACCTGTGACTAGCCCCTTAAATACAGCACTTCTTGTGTTAGGCAGTTTTCTATACAAAAGAGATGGGTGATGTGCAAGTTATGGGATGCCTCCTGATGCAGATTTCCCCAAGGGCAAATGCTTGTTAAATGAGCATTAAGGGACATGCTCTTGTATTCCATAGAGCTCTAGCACTGCCCCCTGGGGATCTGTTACCAACCCCTTATATTTTATTTATCATTTTATATGTCAGTGCATAATACAACACAATAAATGGCTTTTCCCCAGAGAACCTCTCCCTTTGAAAAGGCAGTTGCTCCCACGTAGCAGGCACACGAGCATTACCTGTCCTCACACAGGGGGGACACTACAGCTCTCAGCCAATCAGGTTTCTCACCAAAAACAGGGGAAAGAGTTCTCTGATCCCCTACACGTGTTATTCTGCATTTACTGCATGTATACTGAATATGCATCTGTGAGTGAAATAGAATAAATATAGATTTTTTTTTTCAGGCTTCTGAACCTTGTGAAGGAACTGGCTATTAGAGTCATGAATGTATCACTGGCTGGGCCTTATGAAAATGCCAAAAGTTGTTTGATAAATGCTGTCTCCATCCAGTCATCAGGTATCCAACAGTTTATTGTGGGTGTATAGTGATAAGCGAATCTGTCCCAGCGAAAAATTGTGGAAACGTAACTTTTTTGACACACGCAATTTTAAGTCTTGGCCGCAAAATTTTTTGACGCGGCTGCGAATTTTCTGCTGCAAATTTTTTTGCCCCAAATTTCACTGCTAATCCCTGCCTGGTGCAAAGATCATCACTATGGTGTATAATTATTGTAAGCAAGTGGCAAGTCTTTAAGGTAACCCTTAAAAATAACTAATTCTGTTTTATTACCTTAACAAAAGACATGAGAACTTTGTTTAACTTTTTAATCACATGTAAAGGAATACTTATTTCTTTGAATTTTACTCTTGAACCAACAAATGTATTTTTTTTTTAGTTGTAATATTGGTGTGTAGGAGCCATCTTAGTGCATTGTGCCTGAGTCTGAGCTTTCAGAAGGAGCCAGCGCTACACATTAGAACCTATTGTTTCTCCTACTCCCATGTAACTGGAATAGAATAGAAGTAGAATAGAAATGCTATTCTGATATCTACTAGGAATTGCTATCCTGCTACCTTCCCATTGTTCTGCTGATTGGCTGCTGGGGGGGAAAGGGAAGGGGATGATATCACTCCAACTTGCAGCTCAGCAGTAAAGTGTGACTGAAGTTTATCAGAGCACAGGTCACATGGCTGTGGCACCCTGTGAAATGAAGAATATGGCTAGCCCCATGTGAAATTTTAAATATAAATATAAAAAAATCTGTTTGTGTTTTTGAAAATGGATATCAATACAGGATTCTGTTGGAGAAGCTCTATTAACTGATGCATTTTTAAAAAAACAAGTTATTTATTGTATATAATAATAGAGGCTATCATTTTAGGTTTGAAAAACCTTTACAGCAGGGACAGTCAAGAACAGCTTGCCACTTACTTAGAAATTATCCATTGAAAAAGCACAGATTTTGTACAATTAATATCCTTTCTGGGGATCAACATTCCTACAGCGTAAAAACAATGTAATTTACTATGTATTAGAGTTAAGGGTCCCTGATTAATCATCCAATATCCTTAGGTCACCTTGAAGAAATGATTCAGCTTATCCAGGCCGTGTTCACTCAAAGCAATGAATCAGCCAACGCATCACTGTCTCTAGATTTGCTCAAAGAAAAGGCAAGTCAGCTAAAGCTATGATTCTGTAGTTACGCATGGTTGTTTGCACTGTGATACTGAAGATATTTGTAATATCATCAGATCTTTTTCTGTAAGTTTTACATCAAACAATAAAAAATAACCTTCCTTAGTCCTAGCTGCAGCATCATTCACTCCTCTTGAGAAGGCCGTGCCCCTCCTCATATCCAAGTGTTAGCCCTGCTCTAAATATCTTCTTCACCCAGTTTACTACTTTACATCCCATGGATGGTACTTAACATTGCTTTACATATTCTGCAGGCTTATCCACACATTACTTCTGCTCACCAATTTCCATGTATCAGTTGTATAAGCCGTGACTCTCTTTTTCCTACAAAGAATAGGTACCTCTTACTAGGTGCCATCACATACACCCTCCTGTCATTACCTTAAAAGTGCAAAGTTTGTGTCCTGCTTTGCATTTTGACAGGTAGTTTAAGTTAACTATTAGTATGTTATAGAATGTCCTATTCAATCCGTGGATTGCAGTAAGATTCCATAGACCGTCACTTTTGTTTAGGCTGTTTGGGCCAAGCCTGGTTCTATTCTGAGCAATTGCATTTTTTAAAAATATTAGCTTTTGTTGGATCTGCTCTATTCTGGGGTGTTTAACTCTTGAACTGAGACAGCCTGATTCATTAAATAAATGATATATTTATTTATAAAAGAAATAAAAGGTATAAAATAAGAAGGGAACATAGGAAGGAAAGAGCCTAACTAACAATGTATTTACATATGCTGTTTATATACATGAGGAAAACCATTCAACCAAGCATAACCCATACTACCCTTTTTCCAAGACAGATACACACCAAAGGACAGTACCATCCAATCAGGTCGGTGTGAGTTATTTTTAGGATGATTCATCTCAGTCAGCTAAGAGAGATAGATTAAGATAGGTTGCACTGCAGATCAAATCAATTGAGTCCAATGCTGCAGGTATTCATTTGTTGCTTTAGCAGGTTCTCCTTTCCTTGGGAGCTCTGTCCCTGCACCCACACCAGTCTGTACAGTCATTTGCATCTCTTTGATATGACCTGTACTGTAGCTGTAAGGGTTGTTCATTATTTGTTGCAGTGTGCCATGATTAAATGTTTAGTTTAATTACTTACAGACAATGTAGAAAACAATGTAGGTCAGCAAACAGTTAATCGAGCATCATGCCTGGACCTAATTTTGGCTTTTTTATTATTATTCCTAGATACAACAACTACAAAATCTGACAACTCTCATCTGTGGTTTTGGAGGTTTGGATTTGTCCCACAACTACTGCAACTTCACATGTCAATATGCAACTATGCTGAAGTCAGCAACAGACCTTGCAGTTTCAGTGATCAGTGACAGGGTTGCTGCTGTCAGAACCACATATAAACTGAAAATAGCAGCTATTTTTAACAGCTTGTTTCAAAGCCTCCAGGAAGATCTGTTATCTGATCTGGGTCCTGTGTAAGTGGAATTACAAAACACAGTTATTGGAATAACACAATAAACTGATGCAAATAGCATGACCACACCCCTGGGTGTCTAGCAACCCCCCAAATACCTTGCACAGTTAACAAAAAACATGGCTGGAATGGTGGCATCAGGAGTAGAGGTCTGGGTGCACCAGCATTACATATTATGTCCCCCATGTAATTCATGAAACCATGTGTGGCTCCCCAGAATTTCATGACACCATATGCCCCCCCAAGTATTTAATGACTGACAGTGGGATCCCAAACATTGCATTAAAGACAGTGACAGCCTGTGCACCACGAACCGCACAAATGCACTTCACAGCCCTCTGGTCTCCAGCTGGCCGTGGAAGCAGTTGCCTTTGACTCATTTTGCCTTAGTTTGTATAGGTAACAACTACAGTCATTTACAGAATAAACATCTTTCCTCATTTGTTTCAGGTTTCCAATAAATATATCTGACATAGCATCAACCTTGAATGGTAATGTTAATGAAACATCCTCCAAATTTACAGGTAATCTATGTGGGCAGTGTGAACCATGTCAAAATTTGTTTAGCTTGGTCAGTCTTAAGGGGTGGCCTTGCTTATTTGTTTGTTTCTATGTGAAAAACAGACCCATGCTGTCTATAACTTTCTCTAATGTACTTATAAAGAGTTTTTATTTCCCCTTGCAAACGCCTTTTATCCAGAAAAAACAGACCAAACCTTGACATTCCTTCCTCATAGTTTAATTCTTTCATTCCCTTTACCAGTTCAGTTGCAGTCTCTGTACTCTCTCCAGCTCATTAATATCCTTCTTAAGGAGGACCTATAAAGAGGCAAAATTATGTTTTCATCCTTCAAATTAATTCCCTTTTTATGCAAGACAGCATTTTATTTGCTTTAGTAGCCACTGGGAAACTTTTGATAGATATGTTGCATGGTTGTATAGTTCCAAGATTTAGCAAATGATTCCTCCCCCTAAAATTTTTTTTTTAGTATTATCCAAACTGGGAGTAAATGGAATGTTGCCAATGAACATGCATCATCTAACTTAAGGGGTTATATATTTTTATATTTCTTAAAGCAATCTTAGGAAACCTATTCACAGACAGCAATCAGGTGGGCAATCAACTGCGTGACTTTGTGAAATTAAATAATGAAAGTATAACTGCCCTTCTCAATCTGCCAATCACAAGCAACTTCTCCCAGGTGAGTTCTCTTCTAAAAGATTTTGCCATTTACATTTTTCACAGTTGTAAACATATTAATAGTTTGATATTGCTAAATGGGGATTTTAGCCAAACAACTACCTATGAGACAGTGTTTGAGAGTTAAAGGGATTGGGTTGGTCCTCCCCAGCCAGCACAGATCTCTAACACCCTTTAACTCTCAGACCATGGCAGCCGCTTTCACCCACTTATTTTCTTCATGAAATGTGCTCCCCCCATTGTATTATACTGGTTCATAAAAACAGTTAAGAAGTATCACAAACAACTCCTTTTTCATACAGTGGTTATATATAAATTAATGTTGCTGAAAGTAGAAGCCAATTGGCTTGATCATTTGTTTGCCACAGTGAAGAATTATTGCACCTATTACTTGGTAATAACTTGGCACAGCAAGGTTGGCTTAGACCCATTTATCAGCATCACCTGATGCAAAGTCATTTAACTTTGTGCATTGCTGAAGCATTTTCTTCTTTACTGCAGTGGAATCTTATAACAAGGTAATACCTCTAATGAAATATACATTCATACATACAGCAAGGCCCATGTGGTATAATGGTTTAATGAGCAGGGCGTTAATAAAAAAATATATGGCGTAGTTATAAAGCCAACTGTTGGTGGCTTAAGCTGAAGTTCTGAGAATTCTTTATCCTTGTTTTATATCTTGCCGAGTACTTTAGTAGATAAAAAACCCTATGTATGCATCAGCATGCCCAGCACACAAATACTGTAGTTCTGTAAGATGTTTTAAAGAGACATTTTGATTTGCTCCCACATTTCAATTCTTATTTGTCTCTTGACTTTTTCTTCCTCGGTCCATACAGATTATTGATGGGTTTGTGACACTGGATAATTGTCGACTCAACACCTCTTTTGTTACCGAGCCATTCCGGGTTTTCTGCACTCTTTCCTCAGAGCAAGGATATCAGATGGCCATCATATTTCTACAGAATGTGGATCTTTTTAAATTATTTTACAGGGTGAGTTCAACAGAATAACAACATACTGTCCAGCTACTGCATTTACAGACATAATGGCCCTGTTCAGCTTTGTGTCCCTTCTCATTCACTATTTCCACACCACTCAACACAGTCCTTCGTTTGTGGTGGAACACACGCGAAAATAGGTGGTGCAGGAGAAGCAGAGGTCTGTACTAAGTAGTTGCGGAACTAGTAAATAAGAAGGGACATGAAGTGAGAGGGAGAGATGACTGGGTGAAAACTACTGCTGGGGCGATCTTTCCCTATTGGCTGTAACAAATCAACAGACTAAGGGGACGCTCTATATAGCCTGTGTTCTTGGACAAACATTATATGAGTCGCCATCTATGTCTATTCTATAGCTCAGTGAAAGCAAAGTAAATGCGCCCACTGATTGAACTGGCTGACTGAATTTTACTGTTGTTTTTATAAAAGAAATCATCCAACTCTGTGTATCCCGAGTTATTTACTCTGTTGTTGAATCGTAAATTCTCCACATTTACTCTATTGCTTTACTACAACAAACTGCAATCAGTCCACAAGTATTCTGCTGCAAAAAAACTTCTTTGCTAAAACCATTTTGTGCACTTTAAAAAATTACTGAACTTGAATTAACCATACTTTAGGCCACCACACTGTGCTGCATCTAAATTGAATTAATTTTTATTTTGATGTGTATTTTATATGAATTTTAGGGTGGTTTTAGAAATACATTTGTATATTTTAGGAAATAATGTGGTATAGTCATGACTGGCCAGTTGCTGATCACACATATAAATTGCTGTTTTTAATATACTGAATTCATTAAAATTAGTATTTTAATTTCCATGTATCTTATTTATTCATTGGTTATATATTCCTGCACAGGAATTACCTGGTTGGTTGAGCCACCAACAAGTGGAGTTAAAATACCCTATTGGTGGATATAACACTTACAGTTAGTACAGTAATATATTAGTTATTACCCTATAGATTACTGTGGCAGTCTTGACCCTCAAGCCATTATTTTGTCAGCATTAGTAAGCATTAGTTTCTAGGGCAGTAATCCCCAACCAGTGGCTCGCAAGCAACATGTTGCTCACCACCACCTTTAAAGGAACAGTTCAGTGTAAAAATGAAAATGGCAATACAGAACTGCGTAAAAATGTTTTCAATATAGTTAGGCAAAAATGTAATCTATAAAGGCTGGAGTGGGCAGATGTCTAACATAATAGCCATAACACTATTTCCTCCTGTACAGCTCTCTAAGCTGTTAGCAGTCAGTAGCCAATCAGTAATTTGGGGGGGGGGGGGCAAATGGGAAATAACTGTTCAGTTAGTTTGCGCTTGAATCTGACCTGTGTGCTCACAAACTAACTCAATTGTTATGCCCTATGTGCCCCCCCTAAAGTCACTGACTAACTAAGAGGTTAGAGAGCTGAAAGCAGGAGGTAAAATTCTGGCTATTATATTAGGCATCTGCTCACTCCAGCCTTTATAGATTACATTTTCGCCTAACTAACTACTGTATATTACAAATATTTTATATTTTGCGCAGTCTATCCATTTTATCCAGTTTTATTTTTACACTGAATTGTTTCTTTAATGTTGTTCCCAGTGGCCTTAAACTATGTGCCTATAATAACATTTCTGGCACAGAGACACAGTTTTACTCTGAGTCCACATGGGGCTTCCAAAAAGCCAATCATAATCCCCATTTGGCACCCCCAAATAACTTTCTTCATGCTTGTGTGGCTCGTGTGGCTCCCCAATACTTTTTACTTGTGGCTCACAAGTAAAAAAGGCTGATGATCCTTGTTCTAGGGAAGAAGAGCATGTTACAAACTGCCTGCCTTAATAGCAATTTACTGTACATAATATAAATAAACCATGTCCATTGTGCTTTGTCTGCCTTTTAGTTACTGGTTCCAACAACATGGCAAACAACCCTAGACCCTATCTTGACTGTATTGGATAAACCGATTAATAAGTGGAATGCAATGTTTCCAAATGTTCTTCCTGAGCAAGAACTGAAGCAAATGCTTGATACCATAAACTTTTTAATGGACCTCACCAGGAAGTGTAATATTGTAAGTACTACAATGTCAGACTTTAGCCAATGCTTTATTAGTTATGGCAATGAAATGCTGTTCAGGTGGTAACTCTATATTTTAGCAATTTAACTGACAGTAGTTGGTTTAACAATCTGTAAACTGTAAACGTATTCTAGCTCAAGAGGCAAATATAAAGATCTGACAGCAAATCACAGCTTCAACCATTACACTGCCAGGTGGCCTCAGTAAGATAAGAATCCATTGTTGGCCTAGGCAGAACATTTCCTTTTCCAAGTCTTCATCAATTTGTTCTAAATATTCTAAAATTTTGTGGCCTGAAAAGTTGTGTAAAATGTTGTGTGAAAAGCAATGCTGAGTTTTACACAACCTTTTATTTTAAAGTTAACACCTGTTTTTACACTTGGCTATACCATCACATTAAAAATGCATAGTTTAAAGGACGAGGAAAGGCTAAATAGGGGATAAAGACATGCTAGGTACCCTATAGTATAACTTTTTTCCCCAGGTCGTGGTTCCTATTGAAACTAAGCCCTGCACCTGCATCTTACTAGAATTTTTCTAGGCTCAATTTTGCCTATCTAGACTTCCTTATGTGCAGTATAGTATAACCAGAAAATGTTAGTACAATACTAGTTAGTACAATACTAACTACTGTGTTATATAGTATCTGTTATCTCTGAACAGTCAGTGATTTAAAACTCAAAGTGTATATTTCAAAGGGAAATACACGTTGTATATTATTTTCAGTTTATTTTCTCGTAAACTTTAGTAATGGGTACCAGAAATTTCCAATATTTTCTGCATTTATAAATGGATGTGAGTTGCAGGGTTGGTTTCTTCAGGTGAGAAATTCCCCATAGGATACAAGAGAATGTCAATTGATGATGCTCAAAGAATGCTTCAGCCATAGCAAGCTTCCAGTTAAACCTATTTTGGTAGGACACACTAAAATTATGGACCTTGATGGGGCAGGGCTTATCAAAGATTGTGTGAAGACTGGGGGGGACCTGGCACAGCTAAGCATCATTTGGCTGTAGTCATGAGCTGCTATTAATTCTGGGAATTCTGGGAATCCTGCCAGCTTGTAGCTATCACTCCAGTGTAAAGCTTTAAAAGGGTCCAGATGCTACAATTCTACGATGGCCCCAACAGAACAAATAATTCTGTCTTTTGTCATAGAAAATAAAAAACAATTCATTGTGAAGCAGCCAGTTCACACTTCAGTAAATGCATTTCTGTTAATAAGCTTCCCAGGCTTGTCATAGCAACATAGCCCCAAAAATCCATAAAACAATTAATATAATTGAAACCAAACACCACTGCCACAGACCAAAAACTCCACAATGATCACTTCCCGCGGTCCCCTAGAAAACTTGTCCCAGAGACCTTTATAGAGACCTTGCCCCAAATACCACATGCTACCAGAAACTATACTTTTTGACATTCAGTATATACCACATTGGTATTTGTTGTTATGACAAAGCTTAAGTGTAAAATATTTTTCCTGTGGCTACTTGTGGCCTTTAATGTCAACTATTCTCTGCTAGTTGCTCAGCCTGCCTGTTCCACTAAATCTAAATAAAACTGATGTAATGGACACCATCAGTCAGCGACTTCTTTCCACAAAGGCCACGCAGAAAGCTGGTTGCTATGGCAGAAAAGGGAGGGCTAAATGCTGGACATACCATATAACATTTATTCATTGTTTATCTTTCTTTATTTAAGAGAAACGCTACTGCTCCTACTATAATCGATCTGTCCAAAAGTATGTGCAGTAGCAATTATTGCTCCTTCATGCAGATTCTGCAACTGCTTAACTCTACAAGCACTTCCAATGAAACATCATCAATCCTCATTGATACATATAGCATTCCTACTGACAGTAAGTAATAAACACAATCATTTACTATTTTTAATAAGAGTCTACTTGGGTAAAGTATGTTGTAGTTTGCACCACGCCTAATGACCCATAGCAACCAATCATTAGGCAGCATGTACTAGTCTGTTTAAGCAAATTACTTATTAGTTGCTGTGAGCAATAAGAACTGATGCACACTTTATGAGTATTATCCCCCTTTAAGTGGGGATGTAGGGTCACTGCACAGCTGCAGTTGAGCAAGGTTTGCCACAGGCTTTCCACAAACATTTCCATTCATTAAAGGTTCTTGGAGTCACTTAATTTCATATAGTTGCACTCAGTGTCTCTGCCTTCATTCTGCTCTTTTAAGAATTTTGTGCAAGTGTGTCCATTGAGGCAGGGGAACCCTGGAGCTAGGGTTTTCACATTGGGTGCACTGGTCATATTGATGGTGAGCCCTGGTAGTGATGGCACCCCAACAACAAGGTTCTTCAGCGCAACTGTATCAAAGGCAAGTACAATTGTGCGTGTTTTGATTGATGCATGGTTCTTGTAGAATTTGGCTAGTAGGCCATCTGGACCAGGGGTCTTTCTTATAGGAAAGGATGAGATTACCTGATTAACTTTTTTTTAAAAGACATAGGGGCATCCAATGTCACTTTAGTGTTGTTAGACAAAAAGGGCAGGGGAAAGACTCCAAAATAGCATTGTATATCATCTACTGTTTTGCTGAGTTTTTCACCTTTAACTACAATACCCCCCATGTATGAACATCTACAACATGGAATTCACACAAAGATGCATTTTTCAATATAGAATCTCTGGACATATAAAACCCTGGAAACTCCCAACACCCCATCAACATACTGTAAATTAAGAGTAAACTAGGACAGAATGCAAATTCCTATCATAGGCAGAATAATGTAACCGTGCATCATGTTCTAACTTTACTCTTTTTCAGATGCATTCTGCACAAATCTCTTCTTGAATTTAGTTTCCGTGACCAATAGGACTGTCTACTGGCTTCTGCTGAAGCCCCTGTTATATGGACATATTCTTTACACACCAAACAATGCCCTAACACAGCAAATAATGCAGCAGGTAATTCCCGGTGTATATATTTCCCTATATAAATAACTAACAGTTATCTTGGAAACATTGCAATGTTGCTTCCTTTTGATTTTGTAGAAAGGTACCAACTTACTGCCCAAGATAGATGGCGGCATTCTGCTGATGTCTATGGAGAATGGCTCAGCAAGCTTAAGTTAGTAAGAAGATATCACAATAAATGTGTATTTATTGTGTGTACAAGATTGAGCCTCATAATTAATTGTCTAGATAGTATAAGTTACATGGAATATAAAACAATTTCTGATAACAATATAGTCTAACAAAGTAGTGCAACCGCACCATAACTCTGTGAAGGTGACATAACTGGTTTACAGCGTATGATTTAGAAAACAAGTAGGCAGGCATGTTTTATTGTAATAATCATCATATCAAAAGATTAAAAAAAAAAATGTTTTCTCTTACAGGTTAATGCCACCATTGAGCAGGTTATGGCATACAAAGGCAATATTAGCAGTTGGGTTACTAGCATCCAGCAGTTATTAAATCAATGGGATACATTTCAACAAGCTGGAACTCTTATTGGACGTGTACAGGTATCATCTCATCATATAGAGTTGCTCTGCAGAGCCCATACACACCTTTCAGCAGTAGTGGCACACCTGACCAAACATACCTCCCAATACAAATGGCATCAGTGCTCCACCCAGCCCAGACATACTTTACATTAAATCTCACAATTGGCTCCAACTACCCCAGCATCAGCCAAACATAGCATTGTGGCCCTACTTGGCATATTCTCCAACTCTACTTTGTTCAAGCTCTCTCTGTTCCACTGCTGGTACAGTAGCGCCAGCCATCCCAAACTCTCTCCACTAAAGTGGTTACAGCAGCTCCAGCCAGCTCAAACAAACTCCACCAAACGTGGAGTGGCAGCTTCTTCCATCCATATACTCCAGCAAGGCTAGTACAGCAAAAGTGGCAATATCTAGTGCACAGCATTAAAACACATTATTCACTAAAGGTAATACAAAGCTTTCCACCCAACCCAACAAAGTTTTGCCAAAGATGGCATAGAGTTTCCACCCTAACCAAACTGGCACCAACTAACTGAACACACTAATATTATCCACCAAAGTTTGCCCAGAGGCTTAGCTCTTACCAAACTCACTAATATGTACCAAAGATGTCCCAGATACTCCACTATAAATAAAGTCACCAATAAGCTCCAGTGGCACCAACTGGCCAAAACATATTCTCCAAAATGATATGGCACCTCTATCATCTCTAAACAAACCAAAAATGGTGGAAAATAGGAGGGGTCATTTATGACCACATGAACCTTGTAGTTACACAAATTTCCTTACAGTCAGTTGCGTGAATAATCCAATTCATTAAAGGTGCTAGTCAAAAGGTGCTCCTTGCACTTCCATATATTGCAGTTGGTGCCAATCAGTCTTTCCTGCCTTCTATTCGGAATCTTGTGCAGTTGCACCTATTGACACATTGGAAACCCAAAGCTACTGCCATCTCTAAACCCAGCATCAGCGCAGTTGGGTAAAAAAAAATAGGGTGCACATGTCACTTGAACGCCAGATGTCAGAGTTGTAGTTAGAAATGGCCCTGATGATGTTAGCCAAAGATTGCAACTAGTGGTTTTTCCAGATTATGAATAACATTCCCCAGTTAAATCCAACAAGCCTAACAAAGTGCATGCTACTGTGTATCTAGTCTGATGATATGTCCATTTTGCTTTTTAGACACTGCTCAGCAATTGTGTTATAAATATCATTCTTGAGGAGTTTTTACATAAAAACGTATCTCAAATCAATAGTACATTAAACAGTGCCTGTAAGTATAGTGTTCCTCTTCTTTCAAACTCCATACTTTATTTAGACTTTGTAAGTACAAAGCAATGCACAAAACCTGGGTATGAATGTTGTGGACAAATGCAGCCTTCACACAGTGCAACGACCATATCACCCATACAGCTTAACTTTAAATGGATTCAGTCATGATTTTTATGGTATACTAAATTACATTGTTACACTGTTTACATAGCAAATAATTCACTCTACCATTTAAAATTTTATTCTTGAACCAATAAATGTATTTTTTTTAGTTATAATATTGGTGTGTAGACGCCACCTCAGTGCATTGTGCCTGAGTCTGAGCTTCCAGAAAGAGCCAGAGCTACACATTAGAACTGCTTTCAGGTAACCTATTGTTTCTCCTACTCCCATATAACTGGAGGAGTCCTAAGCTGGACTTAGATTTCTTACTATTAGGTGCTATTCTGATATCTACTGGGAGCTGCTATCTTGCTCCCTTCCCAATGTTCTGCTGATCGGCTTCTGGAAGGGGGTAATATAACTCCAACTTGCAGCGCAGCAGGGAGCATGTCTCAATTACTGCTACTGCCAGATGGAGTAAATTAGTTCAAACAGTGTCTTGCTCCACTTCTCTCATGGATCACTTTGATTTGCACCAGAAATCCAACAAACAGCCGACAAAAAAAGCCATCCTTACTTTTTGCTGTTGCGTTGAAGTTGTTGTTAAATTACAATATTCATAATTTCTAGCAGCCTAAGGTTATCTGGGAAAAGTGGGAATAATATTTCAGCAGTATTTTTGTGAAAATGTGTGCAACAAATTACCTTAGTATCTACTTTTGGGGGGTATTTAGTAACATGATATATCTGAGCAGTTAAAACACTTAGAAATCAGACCTTAGTCTTGATTACAGAAGGCCAAATGGCCACCCTAACTTCTGGTGCAGAAATACTATTCCCACCATTCCCTGTTAACCTTACCCTGAAGAGTTGAGGGCAACAGTGTAGACATAGTTTAGTATCACAAACAAAACTGTAGTCTGTCAATTGTCCACAAGATGGTGCTACTTTACCACATGAATAAGTTTTACTGGCAATGATGAATCCTTGAGCCCAATATGAAAGTGTTGTACGAATGTTATTATGTTATTTATTTATATATATATATATAAATAATAATATATATTTAATAATAATATTTATTAAATACTCTAAATCACCAACAATGGAGAATCTGGCAGATTATGAACACATTGTTTTTGTCTTTCAAATGCACTAAACGTTTGTTAAGCTGTCACCTTGTTGGGCATTTTATTTTGTAGGGCCATAGTATAAACATATTTGGCACTGCCCTGTGGAAAAAAGTCTTTGCAGAATGGTATATTCTGCAGTGAAAAGTATAGCACAGTCCTGCACAGAATATGTGAACCTTTTTTAAAGGCAAATAAAGCCCACAGTAAACATATTCTTGTATGATTAATACAAAGGTATAAGGTTGCTGTGCCACCTTTCATACCAGCGGTCCAATGCCTGTTTCCTTACATCTTGTTGCTTCAATGTGGCCTTCCTCCTCCAAACCCTTGGAATAGAGAAGGAATAGAGACTGCACAGCACACTGATATCAGCAGCAGCGGATGCACCACTGGGCACTTATGGCCATTTACTGTGATCTTTCAGTGCCCTTGAAAGAGGTGTAGTTGGATAAGTTTAAGGGGTGCAGAGAGATAAGTTAGCGGCAATTCCTCAAATGTACTTGGAGGCCCAACATGGACATACTAGTTTTCCTGCCAACATCTAGACCAAATATGAAATGCTTGTCCAGATCTTTAACTTGTCATTTAACAGATGGTATTTTTTCTGTGCAGTAAACATCATAAATCTACTAAATACCAGCAAGGATAATATCCAGCAATTCCAGCCTATTGGTTTTTTGATAAGCAACTTATTGTCCTGCATGACCTACAATCGTATTTGGCCAATGAACAGCGTAGAAGAAATGCAAGCAAAAGCTCAAGAACTGCAGAAAACCAACCAGCTATTTGCAGGTGACACTGAAAAAAACTGAGTAGAACTAGTGTTCCTTTATTCTTCCTTACATAATTTACTGTGAGCACTTGCTTAGCTTATAAGTGCCTTCATCCACCATTCCTTCTCTCGGTATGTGGAGATATACAGGAATGAATACTATAACATTAGGTGCCTCTTCTTGGCTAATCTTCATAGACTGTAACAATACAGCACCATCTGTGTATGACTTTTGAAAGCTTTTCTGTACTATGGAGATTAGCCAACAAAAGCAATCAGCATTGTTGGTCCTGTTCATGTATAAAGCAGTGGTATGACATACAGTACACAAGATAGGCAACATAGTAAACATAAATCATTTAGGAGCTGTCTCAAAGAGAAGTAACCATGGGCCCAGTATGCAACTATAGTACCACTATGAAATCATTAGTTAGTAGAGAAGGATAGTAGATGGGTTTACATTAGCTAATTAGTGAATTAAACGTAGTTGTCCTTGTGTATATGCAGACTTTTCTGTAAGATAACAAATGGTAGGAACTTCAGAGAAGGCATTTCCTGTGTGCAGGGGAATCATTCATAAATCTCTAAATCTCTATTTTCCCCTTTACAGCTGTGGCATTTGATCTTCCCTCTGAAGCAACTGGGCAGAATAAAACATCATCTACTCTCCCTAAGAAAATCAAGTACACCATTAGCATGAAATCAATATTCTCAGAGGATACAAATTTTATCAGAAAATCCTATTGGACCCCTGTCCCAACCAGCATCATAAACAAATACAGTCGAGGCTTTGTATATCTACAAGAAAACATTGACAGAGCTATTATTGAAATGCAGACAAATAAAAGTGTTGCCAACGTTGGTTTGCAATACCAGTCAATGCCCTTCCCATGCTACAAGAGAGACCGGTACGTTCAATTCTCTACCACCAGTAACACTGAATTGTAATTATTATCTAGGCAGGAGGCAATATAGACTTGATATATATATTAAAGCGGTTTGAGTTCTATGGGAAAAAACATCACTGCACATAGGCAGCTCTTTGCCAGATTTTTAATCCAGGGTTGCCCATGGCTAAGGCAGTAAAATACCAGCCAAAGTTGGGCAGGTATTACAAATTAGCCAGCAATGTTTTTGTAATCCTTAGTTGTTCCACCTCTGGCCCACCCACAATCCATTCCAAATGTCTCTTCCAGCTCCCTACCAGCCACTCTATAAACTTGCCTTACCCACTAAATCTGCATGATCTGCAAGAACTGCATTGCCCCCTCTTGGCCCTGCCCCTTACATCATCACTCCATCCTCTTTTCTGACACAAATTTTTGCAACAATATGTGCCAAATATATTAAGAGCAGTGATAGTACCAGTAAAAAAATTACACCACAAATTCTAGCGTCTAGTGGGCTGTTTCATTGCCTAGAACTGAGCCAGGGTGATCCTCACAGCAATGAGATCTTTACTTTAAAACTGCAGGCCTGTAAATGTTACCTGCTGGTTGGTTGGTATAGATTACTAGAGATGGAACAAATTTACCTTCCATAACATATTATAATATTTTAGTGGTTAGCAATTAGCTTTCAACAGTATTGGTGTAAGAAACTACACTTTAACACCCGCTGTATATAAATGAGCCCTACTGGTGTTCCGCTGTGCTATTTAGGTGAGGACTTTTTCCTGTTTCACTCTTGGCTGTTTACTCTTTTGCAGCAAAGTCCCTTGTGTGCGATATTAAAGGTCAAAATATATTTCCAATCATACTGGAAAGCACACTTACAATACTGAATAAGAAAATAGATACAGATATGGCAGGGATTTTGCTCTGTAAAAAATTATATTTTTAGAATCAGTATAATTTCAGCAGCATTATCATATGAGGTTTGTATGAAAGGGGCTAAAAACTGATATCTTATATCACACTGGGTTTGCAATAACAAATAAAAATACTGATTGCCATATTTTGGGAGGGTCAAACAAAAATATCTTTTTACTCTCTTCTCAATTACAGGATGTACCTGTCTCAAGTGCTAATTTATGAATTTAAGCTCAATGCATTAGAATTAGAGGGTGTGTGAATGGAAACCCTGGAATTAATATCTGTCTTGAGGATGTATTACTTTCAGGGTAACCTTGAGTGTGTTCTGCTAACACATTCACTGAATCCATTGATTCACATACTAATGCCATTATTGATGCCACACATCAGAAGTGAAACTCTACACAAAGCAGTAAGAAAAACTTGCACCCAATCTACCAAAGATGGCGCTAACCTCAGTCTGCATTGGTGAATTGCATGCATGCAATTATTTGTATACACTATTTAACAGGTATTGCCAACAAAGCTAACATTCTTGGAGAAAAAATGTTGCATTCCAAGACATTTTGCCTAAACTTTGCAGGGAGTGCTGCTTTGGTAAATGAGGCTTTTAATGTTTCATATATTTGTTGGGGTGTATTGCTGAAACCTTGAGCTGTGGCGGTAACTGGAGCATGAAGAAAATATTTAATTACATCAAATATTCTAATAACTTAAAAATTATTTTTCTATTTTAACAGTTTCATTATGATCATGGACAACATGCTGCCAACCGCACTGATGATTACGTGGGTCCTCTATATCTCAGCATTTATAAAGAAGATTGTACATGAGAAAGAGATGAGATTGCATGAGGTATAAACTTCCTTCCTGAATCAAAGACATTGCCCAGCGTGTAGGGCGCTCCTGCTGGCCATCTTGCTCCAACCTTTGAACACACATATTTTTTTATATATGTTCAATAAAACATATGGGATAGGTATGGGTTATTCTTTAAATATCCCTATATCTACAGATGTTTCAGACTTTAATAGCTCTCTACATCCTTATTAGAACAGAACAGCAATCCATTGATAAGCTGCATTATGTTCACTATCCATAACTGCTCAGTATTATGTCCAACTTTATGTTTTGAAGTATATTGTGTTCCCTTATAAGTTAGGGTACAGTGACTTGACAGTAATAATAGGTGTTATCTATCTTTATATCATTTCCTTTACAGTACATGAGGATGATGGGAGTCAACTCTAGCAGCCATTTTTGTGCTTGGTTCATTGAGAGTGCATCGTTCTTATTAATAACAGTCAGCATCCTGGTCCCCTTATTGAAGTTCGGCCGAATTATTCCCAATAGCAATGGTTTCATCCTATTTCTCCTTTTCCTGGATTATAGCTTAAGCATTATTGCCATGAGCTACCTCATCAGTGCTTTCTTCCACAACTCCAATGTGGCTGGACTTAGTGGAAGTCTGATCTACATCATTACTTTTTTACCTTTTATTGTCATTGCCACCAAGAATTCTGCCTTATCGTTTTCTGCTAAGACATTGCTGGTAAGTTGATATGGCAGGCCAAATCTGACTAATCCGATCATTGGCCCAGATACAGTGGGGTCTTAAGACCCATCTGACAGAGATAGCATCAATGTGCTCATGCACTTCTCATTTGAAGGGAATGTTGGCCAGATACTGGTCATGCAGGCCAATAAGCTGCCAACTCAGTCTGTATGGCCACTTTTAGTTCTGAAGTACTTTTGGCTGATTTTTGTTCAGTCTGCCACAACCCTATAACATCAGGCCATATCCTCAGCCTGTTTCTTGTAACACAGTTATCATGTGGACAGAAGGTAACTGGAATTAGGAAAAGAGGATTTTAAGAAAAAGATTGTAGTTTCTATGTTATTTTGGCACCAAAAGATTTAAATGAGGTTTAAGAATGATATGCCAACATACCATATCCTTATATTCCCGCATTATATAAACAAACTAAATTATGCATACAGACTTTAATGTATCTCAAGCTATATATTTTTTTTATTCTATTGCTATCTTAGTGTATTATGCCGCCAACGGCGCTGAGCCATGCAGTCCAGTATGTGAATTTTTATGAAGAACAAGGCGTTGGTGAGTTTCATTTTGTGGCATAAATTTCTGCCACCTTTTTGTAGCTTATACATCAGGGATCCTCAAACTACGGCCCCCTAGGGTAATTTACCTGGCCCTTGCTCCGTCCTCACCCCTGGCAGCGGGGAGCTAGGAGAGGGAGGACGGATGGAGCGGGGCAGCTGGGAGAGAGAGGATGAGGCGGGGAGTGGGAGGACACAGCAGGGAGCGGGAGGATGCAGCGGGGAGCAGGCAGAGGGAGGACGTAGGAGCGGGTCGTAGTTTGACCCCGCAGCAGCTAGCTGGAGCAAGGGGGAGACCGTAGTTTGAGGACTATAGGGCTAGCCATGGGGCTAGCCATTTTCTTTCTTTGCCAAGTGCTCCCTGCCATGTGACTTGTACTCTGATAAACTTTAGTCTCTCTTTACTGCTGCACTGCAAGTTGGAATGATATACCCCACCCCCCCTTACCACTACAGCAGCTGATCAACAGAACAATAGGCAGGTAACAAGATAGCAGCTTCCTGACCCTGAACTGTCTGAACTGATAGTGCCTCCATGGGCTACTAGCACTGCTGGAACAGTCCTGAATTTTAGCAAGTTGGTAAGCAGGGAAAACTGCCTATACTGCCTTCAAAAATTTAGGGTGCTTCAGGCATTTCTCTACACTGGGGAAAAACTGCCCCATGTGCCATTAGCACACACACACACACAGATTACACTTGTGAACAATAACTCCAGATCCTAAATACATTGAGGGGCAGATGTAGTGGCACCCAAAATACTTTAAATACAGTAAAAGACAGAGGGTAGGGTCACACAAAAATACATTAAATACAGTGAGAAGCACTGGGAACTTTAGCCCCAAATACATTAAATGCAATGAGAGGAAATGATTTCTGATACCTCAGGCCCCTTTACTTTTCCAAAAAGCAGGTTTCCTGAAGGCTTCAGCCTTGTAGAGTTCAGAACCAGTTCAGAAATCTTTTTGCGTTGCTAAATGTGCTCACATGCCCCACCTGGTGGTAGACATAAAAATAGCATCGAAACAGGAGAATTCCTATTTAGCTGTTGGGACTTGGGTTCATCTGACAGCACATTGAGGAGAAGAAACAATAGGTTATCTGAAAGGAGTTCAATTGTCTAGTGCTGGCTCCTTTTGAAAGCTCAGACTCAGGCACAATGCACTGAGATGGCTTCCTACACACCAATTTTGCAATTAAAATAAATACATTTTTTGGTTCAAGAATAATATTTTAAATGGTAGTGTTAATTATTTGCAATGGAAACAGTGTAAATTAAAAATAAAAAGTATTCCATAAAAAGGTATGACTAAATCCCTTTAAGATTCCCTTTTCTTGCTTTCTGCTTAACAAGTAGACACGTTACATGTGTTTTCCTATTTTATATATTATAAAACTATATTATACACTTTTGGCTGTATTTATTAACATTAGACACAAACATAATGTTGCCCATAGCAACCAATAAGCAATTCGATTTGAACGGTCACCTCCAAGTTAGAAAGCAAAAACAAAAATCTGCCACGGGCAAAATCACTGGTAATATTTGTTTCCAGTGTTAATAGATACTGTATGCTCCTCACTGTGATTAAGTGCCATAGGAAAGGCATCCACAATATCTAATAGTGTGTTACAGGCATGGGAGTGATGGTTAAGAAGGAGTGCAGTTCTGTAACCACTTTCTATAGATGCTTTTGCTCTTCACCTGAATAACAGCTATAAGTGGTATATTTAGTAATGCTGTCATTACAAGCAATGTAACATAATATTCTATTGGTGAAGATAACTATGTTTTCTTACAACTGGATTTATTTTGCCTCTCCAGGGATACAGTGGAGTAATATGTACACATCCCCACTTCTAGGGGACTCAATGACTTTTGGATGGTTATGCTGGCTTTTGTTAATAGACGCCATGATTTACTTCCTTGTTGGGTTTTATATTCGGATGGTATTTACAGGTAAAATGAATGTCCTTGAGATTCCCACAAAAAGCTGTATTAATATTTACATACTTTGAAATAGGTCATGTTTTAAATACAAATTATCTACTTTCTCTTTAGGCAAATATGGAATCCCAGCTCCCTGGTATTTTCCCTTCCAGATATCATTCTGGCTGAAATGCTGTGGATTGGAGTCTCTGCGCCCTACAAAACCATGCGGTTTGACATTTAACAATATCAAGGCAGACAGCATATATCATATAACAGGTAACTATCTAGAGAATGAAATGGTAAAATGAGCACTCATGGCTTATCAACTAACATTTTACCTTTTTGCAGGTGCTGAGAATGATCTTTGTTCATTAAAAGAACAAGAACCCAACGGTCTTACTGCGGGAGTCTCACTTTATGGCTTAACAAAGGTTTTCCAGTCCAAAACTGCTGTCAACAATCTTAATTTAAACTTCTATGAGAGTCACATAACGGCACTTTTGGGGCACAATGGAGCTGGAAAAACTACCACTCTGTAAGTGCATTCTCAATTTATTTAGCATCTACTGTATCTTAGGTCAACTAGGTTGCAGCCTAAGATCAAAACTTTCAACAGATTTATAAGCTAATGAAACCATGTTATCGCAAAGCTGCAATAGTTGATATTTTATTTTACAACAATGCAGTTTTTCATCATCTTAAAATATACTTTCATTTACTTTCTCTTAAACAAAAAACAAACAGTAAAGCTTTCAGTAGTCTGCAACAGTATCTCATCAGGTGTTCTATATTGGTCTATGGACAATGCCCAAAATCATTTAAACAATATACCAATATACATTATACAATAATATATCAGTCTAAAGAAACTGTACATGCTCTCAATAATTTATCTAATACATTTTAATTGAATAGATGTAGAACTTCTAGAAATTATGGTGGAGCTTAGTGAATAAGATCTGTACCATTAGAACAAAGTGAAATGGTTGCCCTTACAACAAATACATTTGTTTAACTGTAGATCTTAACAATGATAAGGTTGTGACAAGCTCCCTCATAAAATAAATGAAGTATATCAGATGCTTCAAAATGCTCTTAAGGCAAAACTATAGTAGGGCTATCCTGAATTGCTAACTGTACTATGAGTTATAGGTAATATAAATATTCCTAGGGGCTGATTTACTAACCCACGAATCCGACCCGAATTGGAAAAGTTCCGACTTGAAAACGAACATTTTGCGACTTTTTCGTATGTTTTGCGATTTTTTCGGATTCTGTACGAATTTTTCGTTACCAATACGATTTTTGCGTAAAAACGCGAGTTTTTCGTATCTATTACGAAAGTTGCGTAAAAAGTTGCGCATTTTTCGTAGCGTTAAAACTTACGCGAAAAGTTGCGCATTTTTCGTAGCGTTAAAACTTAACGCTACGAAAAATGCGCAACTTTTCGCGTAAGTTTTAACGCTACGCAAAATGCGCAACTTTTTACGCAACTTTCGTAATGGATAGGAAAACTCGCGTTTTTACGCAAAAATCGTATTGGATCCGAAAAATTCGTAAAGAATCCGAAAAAATCGCAAAACATACGAAAAAATCGCAAAGTACCGATCATTACGAAAAAAACGCAATCGGACTCCATTCGACCCGTTCGTGGGTAAGTAAATCAGCCCCCTAGTGTTTTGTATGTTCGCAATTTTATTGGCATAAAATGTATTACACAGTTACATGACGTACAAAAAAATCAGCAATGGCAAGATGATTTGGACAAAAGCATGGAAAGGATTTGAATTTATCTAACAACTTCCTGATGATTTCCTTTGTTTTCGTTTTCTCCAGTTCCATGTTGACAGGTCTCTTTGGTGCCACTTCTGGTACTATTTATGTGTATGGTGATGATATTAAAACAAATCTGGATCGTGCCAGGAGCAACATGGGGGTCTGCATGCAGTATGATATTCACTTTGATCATCTTACCACAAAGGAACACCTGCTGCTTTATGGTTCTATCAAAGCTCCTCACTGGACCAGGGCACATCTACATGAAGAAGTAAAGAAGTGAGTGGCACAATATTGCTAAGGCTTCTCAATCATGGTCCTTTATTGGCGAAGTCATAAAATAATAAGAACTACAGTGCCTACTCTTAATTTAATATGGCATGGCATTAAAAAGCCACTCTTCCTTCATTTTCCTTTCAGTCTGTCTAATATAAATAATAATAGTTTAACATATTTATTTTCATTTTGCTTAATTATAAGGGAGAGTTCTCTAGCTTACTTATACAGGTATGGGATCCCTTATCTGGAAACCCATTATCCAGAAAGTTCCAAATTACGGAAAGGCCATCTCCCATAGACTCCATTATAAGCAATTGTAAGCAATAATGCTACATTAAAAATGATTCACTTTTTCTCTGTAATAATAAAACAGTACCTTGTACAGGTATGGGATCCCTTATCCGGAAACCCGATATTCAGAAAGCTCCGAATTACGGAAAGGCCGTCTCCCATAGACTCTATTTTAATCAAATAATTCAGATTTTTAAAATTGATTTTCTTTTTCTCTGTAAAAATAAAACAGTGCTTTGCATTTGATCACAACTAAGATATAATTAATCCTTACTGGATGCAAAATAATCCTATTGGGTTTAATTAATGTTTTAGTGGTTTTTTAGTAGACTTAAGGTATGAAGATCCAAATTATGGAAAGATCCCTTATCCGGAATACCCGTGGTACCAAGCATTCTGGACAACAGGTCCTATACCTGTACTTGATCCCAATTAAGATATAATTACTCCTTATTGGAGACAAACAATCCTATTGGGTTTATTCAGTATTTAAATGGTTTTTAGTAGACTTAAGTTATGGAGATCCAAATTACAGAAGGATCCCTTATCCAGAAAACCCTAGGTCCCAAGCATTCTGGATAACAGGTCCTGAGCATTCTGGATAACAGGTCCCATACCTGTACAAATAACAACTATAATTGTATCCCGTTAAGTGACAAAGTGCCAGAAAGACTTACTATTCAGAATCCATGACCCTCTTCATTCTTTTAATTTTTTCTATAAGAGTTTCTTGAAGAGGTGTGGATCTATTGTAGCAAAATATATTGTGTCCTGAACTTTCCATTGCTGCCTCATTGCATTTTTTTAACTTAAGAAAGAGCTTGTATTGATTGCAAATATTGGTACTGCGCTTTGGAATGCTTTATACACAAAAAACACACAATTGAAATGGACATTCCCATTAAGAGACTCCTCCTTTGCCCCCTTCATGCAGCACAATTTTACAATTATTGAATATGTTGGAGAGCACAAAGCATGAATGTTTTGCCCATTGGGATCAGATTGTATGGGGGCTTTTTTAAGTCATTCTTTAAAACTTACAGACAAAAAAATGCTATTGTTGTTTATGATATTGATTAATCAAAGTGGTTGATGTAATGTAAACTTCCCTTGCTAAATGCTAAAAAAAACCCCTTTTTTTGCAGAAATTTGAAAGATATAGGATTATATAATCACCGTCACAAGCCCGTGAAAGCCTTATCCGGTGGCATGAAAAGAAAGCTGTCAATTTGCATGGCCCTAATTGGTGGTTCCAAAGTTGTGGTCTTAGACGAACCAACCACCGGTGTTGACCCTTGTTCAAGACGCAGCATCTGGGAGGTCATATCCAAACAGAAGAAAGGTTAGAGAGAAGGCCCTGTGCACATAAATATTAATAACAACACATTAATTAATTATATTTTGTTCTATCCAGAACTGGGGGATGATAGAGTTTTAAACAGGGATTCTTAACCCAAAAATGGGTGCCCATTCTGTTTACGTTGGATCTCCATGATCCCTCTGGGTACAACAAGGCAAATAAGTGCATAATGTAAGCTTGTAACTGTGAGAGCATTGCAAATGCAAGAAAAATATATTATGTAGTTTCAATTGATTTTACATATATTACTACAATGGACAACAACTGAGTAGTTGGCACAAATAGTGAAAGTTACAGTAGCCAAGGTGGGAACACAGTTAATTCTAATAAAAATAAAAAACAATCATTTATGACATTTAGGTCTATTTGGAAAATTTGTTTATATAGCAAAGAAATGTAAATATTTATTCATGTCCCAATGAGCCCAGTGTCTATGTGTTTGTATGCTAGCTTTGTGAAATACTTTTGGGGGCAAATATTGCAATTGCTGTTGGTTGTGATAGAAGAGTAAATGCCTACAACTATTCTTTCATTAAGTGTGTTATTTCGCTATTGAAACCTTGATAAATTACCTTAAGCTACTTTATTACAGATAAAACAATAATTTTATCCACCCACCATTTGGACGAGGCAGAGGTGTTAAGTGACCGGATTGCATTCCTTGAGCAGGGAAGCCTGAAATGCTGTGGGACCCCCATGTATCTTAAACAGATGTTTGGTTGTGGGTACCACCTCACGCTTACTAAAAAGGTAAAATGTGGAAAATAATACACTAATAATAATCATTCTATGGCAGAAAAGGTTTCAGCTATTGCTTAATTTCAAACATATTTTTGTAACCTGCAAATGTTTGTAGTGTTTAATCAGATAAAAAAAAACTAAAGTTCATACTTTTCTGCATATAATAGATAAGAAAACTATCAGGATAAAAAACAATATTTCTAGAATTCAATAGATCTTCATTTAATTAAGAAAAAAATGATTTTTATCACTGGCCTTCTGAGATACAATAGGATACAGAAAATGCATCCTTTTGGCCAGCAAAACAGGCAAATCAGCTGCATTGATTCCTAATTTTATTCAAACAAAAGGGTAAAATACATTTAATATGAACTCAGCAAATGTTGGCACTCCTCTGGTGGTTGTGTTTGTTTAGCATTCTTGACATGTTTGTATCACAAGGACATAGAACAAATGTAAGAAAAGGTACTGATGAATTTTGCATGCATAACCTCTGGGTGCCAGTGAATGTAGAAGCTTCTAAGTTTACTTGTGTAGCCCCCATAATCCTTAAAAAAGGAATATTGTGATTGAAAGCAAGAAACCAACATTAATGAAGTCTTCAGAGATTTCCAAGGCAATACAATTACATACAGATCTACTTCTCTTTCCATGGAGACAAGGTGAACCCACATGCTAGATACAGAAGGTTTGCAAACAAATGATTGGTCTCCTGTTTATCCATTTGGCACATCTCTGCTATTGGCATGACCATGACAGGATAGATATCTTTGGATTCAGATTTGTTGATGTCCATATAAATTGTAAAAAATTATTATTGTAATGTTTTAAGAAAAACAATTAAGTTAATAATTCTAAATCTGTTAATTATGGTACAATGAAATGTGGAGCCTGGATAAGTGTATACCACTCTCACAGATAATACCCATTTGCTTTCTTTTATCCAGTAGGCCCGTTTGTCTATGGCCAATAATAAAATTCGGAGGTTAGCATTTCCCATTGATATACTTGGGTTAATTTATCAATGGACTGTCTATGATAGGAATAAATCCTGCGTGTGCAGATTCACCCACAGGCCCCCTCTGACTTGGATGGATTCTGTTCTTCAAGCTAGCCTTGGTTACTACTACCCTGGCCTTGAAGACAGAGCCACCTGTTTGGCTGTAAGCAGTTCCTTGTTTTCTGTGCTGTGAAGAGATATCTCTATGCGCTTACACTGGTTTCGCCTATGCTCATACACTTTTTTAATGTTGTATGCTACCATGTCACAAAGTCTATAAAAACCCATTTCTGCTTTGTTCTGTAGTTCTGACCCATGACTTTGCTCAGAACCCATGTATGGGTAAAATTAACCTTACCTTTTTACCTCCTGTGAATTTCGGTATCTGAATTTTCCATAACACCTACATCTACCTTTGTATTTTTCGTACAAAGCAGCATGTTTTGTCTCTGCAGTAAAATCCACAAGCCAGCTGCAATAATGTTTCTCATGGTGTGTACATCATCAGTTAGGCTGCTATGGGATGTGTTTTTTAGATAATTTTCATATATGGTCTGAATCTTATTTATAATGACAAGACAGACCGTTATATGGGCAAAGGTTTACCGTGGTTCAGTAGACAATATTACCCTACCCAATATTATCAGTGGATTGCTTTTACTGACCTTGTTAAGTTATGGAAACAACTATCTGTTTTAGATTACTGGACTTTAACAAGCACTGCATATATAATTTTGTAATCCCCTAAAAATGCATGTACAGTTATTTTTATGAATGAAAAGCAGTTCTGCTGCATCTCAAAAGCATCTTTTAACAATGTCCACCTTTTATTTTAGTTCCCGAATCGAGAGAACCGAGAAGAATGCAATGTAGAGTTGGTGACTGATCTCATAAAGTCACATATTCCAGAGGCTTGTTTGAAGGAGGATGTTGGAGGAGAACTAGTGTACCTCCTGCCTTCATTTAATACTGACATTTCTGGTGCCTACTTATCTCTTCTCCAAGCTTTGGATAGCAGAATGAATGACCTCCATATTGGGTGCTATGGAATCTCAGATACTACCATAGAAGAGGTACAGTATTAAAGTCTGAGCATGATATCAGTATATCAGTAATGTTACTTCAGTCACAATATTTTCAAAAATCTTTTCCGCCTGGTAAAATATAGTTCTTACATTTAAGTGTTATAATGAGGCCATGATTATGTACTAAGTACATGCTGTAGAAACAAATCTGTGTACAAGACATAGTAGACATCATTATTATTAGAACATAATGCACACCAAACCCCATAAGATCAGTTACTGAAGTGTGGTTATTGCTCATAAATTCTTTTTGCTACTACACAGGTGTTTCTCAAGCTGGCCGATGGCCTTGATGAAAATAAACAAGATGCCATGGCTTGGTCCAGCACAAAGATGGTGATACCTATACCTAATGAAGAAAATTTGTATGTGCAGGATGAGTTGTCTTCAACCAGTTACAGCTTTACAAAAAGAGATGGTATATCACATACACCTTTTTTAGCTTTGGAATTAAAGGAGAACTAAATCTTTTAAAAATGAATATGGCTAGAAATGCCATATCTTATATACTAAACTTATTGCACCAGCCTAACGTTTCAGCATCTGTAAGCTCAGTAACTGACAGCAGCACAGAGTGAATCGTCAGAAAAGAATATGGTGGCACAAATATGTACTAAAGGCTAAAGGGCTGTGGTTGCCTTGGGCTAGTACAGAAGCCGAAAACATAATGTGCAGCATTTCTATCCCACTTCTTTAGTTCAGCTTTAGTTCTCAATTGTAAATGAAAGTATATTCTGGTTATAGACATTGTAAAGCTATTTTTATATATTGAAATACATATATATTTGTGTACTCTGTACTTTTAACATAACATTTCATGCACATTGTTTCTTTTATTATGTTATATAGACCAGAACCTGACCAATGAGGAAAAGCTTACTGGTGTGTCTCTGCTCCTCAAGAAAATCATGGCCATCTTTATTAAGAGGTTCCACAATTCAAGGCGAAACTGGACAGGTCTTATAGCTCAGGTTCTGCTCCCTGTACTCTTCATTAGCATTGCCATGGGGCTAGGGTCACTTTCCTCCAATGCTGCATCTTTTCCAGAACTCCTGCTAACACCCAATCTTTATGGTACATCTTTACAATCTGTGGCTTTTGGGTAAGTACTGAAAAGAGCTATGAGTTGCATCAGCAGATTATCGTGGGTATAGGAGCCAGAGGGTTTAAAGTTTTCAGTGTTCCTGCAAGACATAATTGTTAGCATTTAGGTTCAGTTTTCATTACAAGCTTCTGAATATAGTAAAAGTGAATAATGTGAAAGAATCTGAATTTTACTATTTAGAACCTTTTACACAGAATAACAGAAAATAAATTCATGACAAACCAGATGAAAATGAAATAAGAAAGGCACAAAGGGGCATTTTACATTTATTAACACTTTCCCTACAATTTAAATAGACAATTGTATGAAGAAGATAAAGTCACATGTAATATATAAAAATACTATGGGTGTCTAGCCTAGAAATGGAACACATTTTGCCCCCCCCCCATTTATACATTACTTCTTTTTAAAACCTTTACAAAGCTACAATATTTATTGTATAAGTTGTCTGTAGACAACTGTAGTATTTCCAACCAAATTTTTTTGCCTACTGCAAATATTATTACTTTTGACATGTATTTAAGTGATAATATATTTAGCAGCGATGTTCAATAGAAGAGAGTAAACATCAAACAGAAATATTATATTCAAATACTGACCTATACAGGAGAGAGTTCTGCTTGTTCTGCTTCTGAATTTACAATTGAAAAAGAAGAGGAGTTATTATACACAATGCCCCATATGTTATAAAATGTGCCCAGGTGCAGTAACCCATAGCAACCAATAAAATGTTTGCTTTTAAACAGAGGACTAGTAAATGCTATTTGCTGATTGGTTGCTATAGGTTACTGTACCTGGGCAAACGTAGTGCCTTTTATTACATCACCCCCAAAGAGGCAGATTTATCAAAATTCAACTTTGTGTAGTTTTAAAGGTTTTATTTTCCCATTGATTGGGTGGTTTATTTTCTAATTATAAATTGTTCTTATTAAGGTTGTATAATAAATCAACTTCTAATCTGGTCTCAGCAATGAATTCATTCCCTGGCATAGACAACTCCTGCTTGAACCAAAATTCGTAAGTATTTATGTATTGTTTTTGGACCCACAATAGCAACCCACAAATTAAAGATTCATGAATATGGCATTGTGCTTTATGTGAATAAACATTGCACTTATATTTTGTTTTTAAATACATATCAGCAAGAGTACAAGTGCCTACCACACTCTATGATCTTTTCCACACTGCTTGACTCTGCATAATTAGGTTACATAGAGTGCACAGAATCAGAACCATTTACTGTATTTTTGACCTCACATATGTACATTGGCTGATTTCTGGCAAATAACATGTGTTAAGGGAAGCTGGCAAATCTTTTATCCTTATGACTTTAAAGATAAATAGAGGGTAACTTTAAAAGCTGAGGCTGTCACCATAAAATACTCCAAGCAAATAGGCCCTAATGCTGTTATTAATGCTGGAACTGATGTCCTTCTTATATAGCTTCCATGGAAATGGCCTCCATTACAACTTGCAAGTGATGTAGACTGTATGGTCTACATACTGTATATGATCTATTTCTTTTAATATTATAATTGGGTAGTATCTCCCTTTTCTCAATATGTGTTTTGATATATGGTGCTTCTGTTTTAGTAATTGCTTGAGCCAAAGTTGTTTGGGTCAGTGGACTTCTGACAACCAGTCGCTTTCATACTGTTCCTGCAACTGCTCATCTGGTGCACCGGTATGTAGAATAAAAACAGCATCTATTTCACATGAATGTCACTACTGTATTGACACTGGTAAAAGGAAGCTTTGCATATCATCAATAGATCCATTTCAGTCAATAAGTTTATATTGTATTTATTAAGTGTGTTGTGTTTCAGCTTCCATTTGTAAGATTTATATGGCTTCATTTTTTAAAGGATGGACTTGTGCCAGCACTTGTGACTATTGATGAGCAAATTTTTTCGGCAGGCATGGATTTGCAGCAAATTTCCACATTTCGCCATTGGTGAATTGTTTTGCAAAACTTCAGCGTAAATCCAGCACTAAAAAAATCAGCGAGTGTCAAAAAAAGTTGTGGTCGTGTCAAAATAGGCACAGTCACGTCAAAATGAGTGCGATCCCGGAAAAAAAGACGCACACAACAAAAAAGACACACGCGACAACAAAAATTTCTGTTTAGTGAATTTTCCTGTCATTTCGCAAATTTTTCGGTGAAGTGAACAGGAACAGATTCACTCATCACTACTTGTGACTCCCATAGCCTGTGTGTTATTCACTAGCTATTGGCTTAGCTGTTTTTTGTTTTTTGTTTTAAATGTCTAAATGGTATTTAAGGTAAATAAAAAGGTGAAAAATGATGTCAGCAAACTTGTAAAAAAAAAAGAAACAGAATGACAATGAAATGGTTCTCAAGTGGTGGAAACAAGCAGCATTCCACTAGGACTTAGTGGCTGATAAAGAAGAATACTAGGGAGGGAGTAAATGGAGTACCAGGCAGTTACAGGACAGCCAGTTGGTAACCCAAAAAAGTATTACTAGGGATGGAAAAATGTATTAAACAGTGGTGCCTGAGAGTTTGTGGGCCCCTTAAAATAAGATAATGTTTTAGATCACATTCATGTAAAAATATAGAAAATTTCAAAGGGTTCACAAACTTTAACCCTTTAAGCGCCAACAGAATTTTACTTTTCTGTTCCCCTCAGTGCCAGACGTTTTGTAAACGTTCTGTGCTCTCTCATTTTATGGGCATTTATTGGGAGGGGGGGTTAGTTTAGGAAGGAAAACTATATATCGGTTTTTTAAGAGAACCTGAGCTTTCCAAATATGCTTAAGTTTTGTATATTTCCACTTCTGGAACAAGATTTGGAGCTTTAAATACCAAAAAAAAAAGGAAAATTTTTATTTTTCTTGAAATATGGATTTATACCAGAAACATATTTTATTTTATGGGCAAAAATTCAACTGATTCAGAAAGCCTCATGTCTCCCGAACGTGCCAATACCTGATATGTATAGTTTTATGGAGATTTCTGACTTCTATAGATCAAAGACTCCCAGCAGCAAATTACCAAATATGTTCAAAGCATTACAGCAGAATACAGCATACTTAAGATTCCAAAGCCAAAAATCCTGGAACATTAGGTTTACCCCATAAACCTAATATAAACCATATATTTTTGAAAAGTACACATTCTGCTGAATGCGAAATGGGTAACCATGTCTTTATACTCCTAAGTACCAGCAATGCTTTTCTGAATTTAGCAGTTTCTATAAAAAATAATAAAAATTCTAAAAAATTGTCCCAAAGCTTCCACTTGCAAGCATCATATTTCCCACATAACATTAGGTTCCAAGACAAAACATACTAGAAATGAAAGCCAAGGGTTCACTGAACAGTTTGATGCCCATTGTGCATAGGATCACCAATGTATCTGGCATTTAGAGACACCAAAAGCAAGTTAGTGCATATTAATTGCCCAGGAGATCTCTTTAGCTACTGAAAATTCAACACATTTACTGCAGTTTTTTTCCAAGAAAAAACACCCTAAATATGAAAGCCAAGGGTCCACTGAGCAGTTTGATACCCATTATGCATAGGATTACCAAAGTATTTGGCATTTAGAGACCCCAAAAGAAAGTTAGCGCATACATATATCATGGCATATAAATTAGGCGGTGTATTTTTTGGTAGTAGAAATAAATGTGGTAAAAGTGGGAAATAAGTAAGTTGACTCTAGAAAACCTAATATTTTCAGAAAATACATGCCAAATGTAAAATGGGTAAATATATCTTTGTATGGCAAAGCACCAAACAGCAAAGCTAAGCATTTTACCCTATTCCATATCCTACGTTCCAACAGAAAACTTTCTAAATATGAACGCCACGGGCCTACTGAATAGTTTGATGACCAATATGTATAGATTTACCAAACTATGTGGCATACATACCCAAATGAAAAAAAATGCATATGAATTTTTACATCTGACAATCTGAACGCTGCAATATAAGCTCCCGGTATGTGTATTATGTGCCATAAGACCCCCTAACAGTATGGAGACCCTAGAAAACCATATACAAATTCTGACAAAACAAAAATGGGTAAATACATCTATCTACTGCAAACTACAAAGCTATGCTGAAAATCGCCACAAAGCTTGCATTTTACCCCATTATGTTACCCCAAATTTTCTAACGTATCAACATAAAACATTCTAAATATGAACGCCAGTGGCCTACTGAACAGTTTGATGCCCAATATGCATAGAGTTACCAAACTATACAATAAAATCGCTAAAATTCCTCCAAAAACCACTTAAATCAATGGGTTTTTTTTCACCTAGTATAATCTGTAGTCAGAATCACAGTTTGAGTATTTTGGTTTGTGCAAATTAGTTTTATGACAAAATCAAGCAAACAACACCTATGCAGAACTGAAAATGCAATAAAATGGCTAAAAATGCAATAAAACAACTACAAATGTACCAAAATCACATAAAATGTAATAAATTTTATAAATAACATAAAAAAAGTATTGGGCAATGCAGTTAGCGAATACGTTATCGGCAATGGCAATAAAACATTTTTTCTGACTAAAAAAAAAAACGATGCAATAAAAAAAACCACAAAAACCACGCAATTGTGTAAAACTGGCAAAATACGTGTTGTGTGCATGTTGTGAGCATGTGCAAGTAAGTGAGTGCTGTGAATGTGTGAAACCCCCCAAAATGTATACGTGTGTGTAAATATAAATATGTATTAGTGTAATAAGTGTGTGTTTGTGTGCTTTTTTACAATTACCTGGGGTTGGCAGGCAGACAGATCATTCTGGAGAAGGCAGGAGGGACCAAGGACCCGAAGCAGCAGCTTCTTTCTCTGATCAGTGAGTGGGCGATGCTGGGGGGGGAGGCAGGAGAGCAGGAAACGATGGGCACGTAGTAACAACGTGCCTGTCATTTCCTATGGGGCCCTTGTGCGATTGCGCCCCAGGGGCCACTTGTTCCCTGCCTCTGCTTGCTGTCTAGGTGCTGGGGAACAAGCGGGGAGTGAAGGAGCGCTTCTCTACTCCCAAACCTGGAAGTGCAGCACAATGTAGAATCTACGTTCTGTCGCACTTCAGTACCTTTATCCACAGACTGTAGATTTTGCGTTGGGTGGCACTTAAAGGGTTAAAGCACCACTGTACATAGCTGAGAAAAAATAATAGGAAGAGATATAGTTCAACTTTAAGGAATGCCTACAACCAATTAGTCACATGCTGGACAGCATTTCTTCAACTGGAAGGCAAAGGTAAAAAGAGTTTTACTCTTTTTTTTCCTTTTCTTGTAATTATGAGGCCAATTTGTAAACCTTACTTGTTGTGCTTTTTGAGGATATCATTAGGAGAAAAAGAATTCATGCAGCCTTTTCTCATAATGTGGCCACGAATGCTTTGACTCGGTTACCGAATACATACCTCAAAGTTTTTTTTCCCCGCATACAGTAAATCGAGCAATTAGAGGCATTCAGGTGCTTGGATTTCCCTTGTACCAGTGCAGTACACAGCTAGTAATTACTTGAGAAATAAAGATAAAATAAAAGCCTCACATTATGTGATATTTCTCTTAAATCTGCTACAATTCTCATTAACTCACAACTCTGTAACTGCACTATGGAATGTCTAGTAGATTTTACATGTACTGGTTTGAATGATGCACAAACTAGTTAGATTGAGATTTCAAACAGGAGTGCATTAAAGGATTACACTGTTGGTGGTGCTACTGGTTTACAGTGACCTTGGTGCCTTGTATGGAAGGGTCTATTTTGACTGGGTGTGGGTTATAACTTTATATGCAGTGGCTTTGAAGTCAGTTCAAGAAAAGACATAAGAGAAGAAGGTCATTTAAAGGCACCAAAATCATTGCATGCTTAGCTGGAGTCTGCAGGAACTCTGAGGGGCACATTTACAAATCCACGAATCCGAATGGGAAAAAATCGGATTGGAAATGAAAATTTTGCGACTTTTTTGTCGATGTCGCGTTTTTTTCGTATTTTGCACAATTTTTTCGTCGCCGTCACGACTTTATTGTATTTTGTGCAACTTTTTCATCGATTTTTTTCGTATTGAGCAATTGTAAACGGCGGAAAAACCAATCCGATTTTTTCACAACGGCGACGAAAAAGTAGCAGAAAATATACGATAAAGTCGTAATGGCGGCGAAAAAGTTGCGCAAAATACGAAAAATGGCAATGGCGACGAAAAAGTCGCAAAAATACCGATCATTACGAAAAAACCGAATTCGGCCGCTTTCGGTCCGTTTGTGGATTAGTAAATGTGCCCCTGAGATATGTAGCTCCCATAAGATGCAATTTTACTCTTTTTCTACATTCTTAGTAAAACCCTTTGTATTTTTTCTTACAACCCTAGTGTCCCTGACATGACTCCTTTTCACAAATATGCACTGCCATCAATGTGTAAAGGCTATTCAAATGGTCATTTACCCTCTCATCACTGCAATATTTTTGAGTCCACATATTATCCCTTCGCTTTCATTACAATGGTGTAATTTCCCACCATCGGTGCTCCATTTTATTTGCTGTGAACTGAAGTCAGCAGGCAACAAATAAATTTAGCATGCAATGATTTTGGTGCATTTAAATGCCCTTCTTCTCTTGTCTTTACTTGAACTGACTTCAAAGCCACTGCATAGAAAGTTATAACCCACGCCCAGTCAAAATAGACCCTTCCATACAAGGAACCAAGGTCACTGCAAACACCCAAACCAGTAGCATCAAAAACAATGTAATCCTGTAATGCACTCCTGTTTAAAATCTCAGTCTAAATAAAACTTAAAATGGCCATACATGGGCAGATTTAGGTAAAGACACAGAGATACTAGTAGCAGCTACTTGTCACGGCTACAGAAATAGACAATGCTGATCATTTACTGATAATTGTCTCTATGTGGTTTTTAACAACTCTCTTGTCTGGCATTTAGTAGACAAGACAAGTCGCTGGTACTAAGTAGCCCCATGTGTCTTCACCCTTCAATTTTTATCTGCTTATCTGCACTACCCAACAGACCTACCTTACTGGCCAATTTTGGGCCAGATATCGACCAGAAAGGTTTGATTTTCTCATCGGATCATCCAACTTACCCAATTGCCGTCTTTGTAATTTGATTGTTTGGCCCTCCAATATTGGATTACTCTGATAATGCACACCTTATGTGGGCATTAGTGATGAGCGAATCTGTCCCGTTTTGTTTCGCCACAAAATTCGCGAAATGGTAAGAAAATTTGCGAAACGGCGAAACATTCGCGAAACGCATTTGTTGCGCAATTTTTTTTTGTCGCCTGCGTCTTTTTTGTCACCCGCGCTTTTTGTTATGCGACCACGCCTTTTTTATGTGACCCCACCCAATTTTATGTGCGACAAATTTTTCCGCGGCAAATTTTCACGGAAGTTTCGCGAAACAATTCGCCAATGGCGAAATGCGTAAATTTGCTGTGAATCCATGCCTGGAGAAAAAATTCGCTCATCACTAGTGGGCATATCAGTGAAAAGATCCTCTTGTTTGACAACTATGCCAAACATGCAGATACTGTATTATAGTGTATGGCCACCTTTAGTCTAATACAATTTCTAATAATCTTTGAAAATAATCTGTTTTATATTATCATACAATAAAAATGTACATCATACTTTTTGTATTATGCAGGTATGTGATGCATCTTCAGCTGCTCCACCTCATCGTCGGACCTTCTCTGAGCAGATGCTTTATAATGTCTCTGGATATAATATGGAAAGCTATCTCCTGACCACCAATTTGCAGTTCATCCAAAAGCGGTAAGCCCAAGCTAAATAAGGATTGCTCAGTTCTTTCAGTGTCTAACCCTAAAATCTTATCTGTATGAAGCAAAACACCCATGGCTGGTTTACAGATTCAGTCTGAGCAAACTGTATTTCCAGTTTTAACAAAAATGGGCAATGTTTATCTTGCTCTATGCCTACTGTAGATGAAAATTAATCACATCTAAATGTAAATATGCAGATATGGAGGATGGAGCTTTGGAATCCCATGGGAAGCAACTAAGCTGGAAGAACTTACATTTCAAAATCCAAATATGACAATAAGCAAGGTAACAATGTTATTCATAATACTTATATTGTATTGATATTGCTTTAAAAAAAAACAAAAAAACTGAATTCTAATATAGCTTTTCTTGTAAAATGTTTTTGTTATAAAATTCCCCATATAGAATGCATAGATAACAGACAGATGACAGATGCAGAAGAAGGCATTTTTTTAACAATTAATCCAGATAAACTTCTTGGAAAGCAGTGGGTTAATGAATCTGCTGTGTTACTTTAGGTGAAGCAGTCAGACAAGCACAATAACATGTGATACATTTATTATAACATGGTAAAACTGCTTGCTCCATTCTTGCTCTCAGTTTAGACAGGAAATGAGAAACAGGATAATGAATTATAAGACACCAAAATGTCCACACAAGCAGAGGTTACTAAAATCACCACATGTAAAGTGTTTAAGGGTGAAGACACATGGAGCTACTTGTAGTGGCTACTAAAATAGGCACTGCTGATCATTTACTGATAACAGTCTCAACATGTGTTTTAGCTGAGGCAATTCTCAGGGGCCCATTTATCAAAGTACGATTTTCGTATTAAATACGATTTTTTTTGTGTTGTGCTTTCTAAAGTACAAAAATTTTGTATCTTGAAATACAAAAAAAATTGTATCTTATCGTATAATGCCCGAAAAGTACGACTTTTTTCATATCTGAACGATCGTAAACTGCAGGAAAACCTTTCTGACTTTGATCCTTCTATGCATGATATTGGAAGCCTCCCTTAGGACTCAATGGCACTCTGTAGCTCCAACCTGGCCCAAGGAAAGTCTCCCATAGGGCTCAATGGCACTCTGCAGCTCCAACCTGGCCCAAGGAAAGTCTCCCATAGGGCTCAATGGCACTCTGCAGCTCCAACCTGGCCCAAGGAAAGTCTCCCATAGGGCTCAATGGCACTCTGCAGCTCCAACCCGGCCCAAGGAAAGTCTCCCATAGGGCTCAATGGCACTCTGCAGCTCCAACCTGGCCCAAGGAAAGTCTCCCATAGGGCTCAATGGCACTCTGCAGCTCCAACCTGGCCCAAGGAAAGTCTCCCATAGGGCTCAATGGCACTCTGCAGCTCCAACCCGGCCCAAGGAAAGTCTCCCATAGGGCTCAATGGCACTCTGCAGCTCCAACCTGGCCCAAGGAAAGTCTCCCATAGGGCTCAATGGCACTCTGCAGCTCCAACCCGGCCCAAGGAAAGTCACCCATAGGGCTCAATGGCACTCTGCAGCTCCAACCTGGCCCAAGGAAAGTCTCCCATAGGGCTCAATGGCACTCTGCAGCTCCAACCTGGCCCAAGGAAAGTCTCCCATAGGGCTCAATGGCACTCTGCAGCTCCAACCTGGCCCAAGGAAAGTCTCCCATAGGGCTCAATGGCACTCTGCAGCTCCAACCTGGCCCAACGAAAGATTCCCATAGGGCTCAATGGAAAGTCACGATACCGAAGCTTGAATGAATTCTGAAACTTTTGTACTCGGCCCGACAATACGATTTTGTCATGCTTTTTTGTTGAGCTTTTTGTCGCAAAGTACAAAAAAGTCGCACAAATGTATGAAAAGGTCACAGAAAATACGCAAAAGTTGTAACCTTTAAAAAAAAAATACAAATTTTTTGTATTCGGACCTGTTGTACTTTGATGAATATGCCCCTCAGTATTGTCTATGGCAGGATATTTTTTGGTGTTAAGTAGCCATGAAAATATAGCTGCTACTAGTAGCTGTGTGTGTCTTCACCCTTATATGCAAAGATCTGAATGTTAATAAAGGGAGAGGCAGTTTCAGGTGATTTGTTACTTTTCGTTGCCTATCTCTTAGCATAAGATAAGCATAGAAATTTACCATATACTATTTTCTACATCATACCAAAAGTTAATTCTAAGGTGAACTACCCCTTAAATGCATTATGCAAATTATATATAATGTATTGTGTTATATTTACTATTAAATTATTATAATTGCTATTAGTAGTTAATGGTTTAATTGTTTCTGTTCCTGCGCACCATTGCATGTTTTCAGTTGCAGAGCAACTCACAGTAAATGCAGTAAAATACAATTTTTGTGTGTGTTAGTATTGTGTGGTCTCTAATACTCATTTGGTCTCCCTGATTGGCCAGGTCTGGTTTAACAATGATGGTCCTCACAGTCTCCCAGCATTCATTAACAGTTTCAACAATTTCCTTCTGAGATCCAATTTACCAAGCAATGAATCTGACCAATACAGTAAGTAATCCTTCCTGGAATCATGTATTAGCCAAAACCTGCTTAAATACCAGTCCCCTTATCCCTATCATAGCCAAGGTTGTTGTTCAGCCATTGGTAGCTAACCATAGCTCATACATATCAAGTGGATAGAGATTTGGGATTAACATGCTTACCGTTATAATGTACAAGGCAATTGTTCCATAACCAAATGCATGTATGGGTTGAACAATGACTCACCCTTAATATAAGATTCTGTGCTATGAGCTGTGTTTGATTCACAGGCAAAATATGTATTACACTTTAGGCCTCAAAGAGTTGATCAAAATTTACAAAAGCTGTTTTAGGGTTCTTCCATAAAAATGTGTCTGACATAAGATGAATAAATAGCTTACTATTTGAAATCTAGGCACTCGATTATGCAGTTATCTAACCTCCCATTGAGCTATGGGCTGCAGCCGATAAAAATGTAATAAAAGTTTAGTAACTTAGCAACAATACAAACAATAGCAAGGGTGGAATGGATTCTTTGGAGTGCTTGTGGTTTTTTCAGTGAGAAAATAAAGCATTTTGATGATCTCTAGACACCGCTTATTTTCCATAAACACGTTAGATTTAGGCTTACATTTATCTTGCAGTGAGAGGCCATTATGCAGGTCCTGCATTCAATCCCACTGACATTACAGCTTAATTATACCACTATTCATCATGATTACGGCTTTTAGCTTCTCTGCCATAAAGCCAGGGAGATTCCCTTGAGTCCAGTTGCTTGCTGCTACTGCGCCTGTTCCAGTGTGGCTAAAAATAGTTATTCATTCTTTAGGAAACAATGTGGATGAATTGATGCTTTGTTTGTCAATTGCTTGTGCATTACATCTGTCCATTGTCAACATATATTTATGGCAGGATTCACAGTGAAATGATACTGAAGCACACTATAATAGCAGGTCAAACAAAAAGATAGCGTTTCAGCTTGACAAACTAAAAGCTGGTCAAATCCACTTGTTGGACACCATGACTGGACAATCTATATGTTGGGTGCTGGATGTACCAAATCAAATTTGGCCACTATGTGCTTGGCTTAATCAGGATAACCCGAATATTTGGAATATATTAGAGGCCTAGAGAGAGACTCATCAGAAGGGGGCCACATCAGTGGCTTCATACAGTCCTCTCCCAACTCAAATTTATAACCTCAATGATAATTTATTATTATTTATTAATAGCTAGATATCAGTTAGACTTGGCCAATGGGGTAAATCCAATGCTAATCCGCTGAATAGTTTGCAAGCACTTCGCTGCCTTGACTATATGGGAAATACCATGAGTTCATCTTTACATTTCTTCACAAAGAGAAATACCTTATATGAGTATTGGTGGTTTTACCATTGCTTCAGTAGAGGCAAGCAATATGGTTACAAATATACTGTATATAAACATGGTGATAAGCAGAGAAGGAATGTTCGGTGTATACACAACTGTGGTAATTTACTGATAAAAACCAGTACAGGTATAGGACCCATTATCCAGAATGCTCGTGACCAAGGGTATTCCGGATAAAGGGTCTTTCCGTTATTTGGATCTCAATACCTTAAGTCTACTAAAAAATCAATAAAACATTAATTAAACCCAATAGGATTGTTTTGCATCCAATAAGGATTATTTATATCTTAATTGGGATCCATTACAAGGTACGGTTTTATTTCTACATAGAAAAAGGAAATCAGTTTTAAAATTCTGAATTATTTGCTTATAATGCAGTCTATGGGAGACAGGCTTTCCGTAATTCGGAACTTTCTGGATAACGGGTTTCCGGATAAGGGGTCGGATACCTGTATAAAGAACGTTCACATCCATTTTAGCCAAAAACAACACTGAAATTACATTGCCAACACACTGACAGTGTTTGCGTTACTACTTCAATAACCACTTCACTTTTCTCTGACTTTACTGACAACCTTTTTAAACTTTATAAATAGCTGATACTAATAGCAACTGTCAATGTGTGTCAGAATAGTCAAATTACTCCTCTATCCCTTTATAAATAAGGTGCATAATCTTTAAAAATAAATAAGGGTTGTTGTTCAAAGATACAATTCATATTCCACCTGAATTTCAAACAACCACAGCCTAGTAGTTGAGTACTGTGCACTTTAGCTGTTATTCATATACATTTGATCACATTCATTTGATCCTCATGTTCAAATACTCCCTTGTTTAGGTCAAACCACTCCTAGGAACAATTTGCTTTAATGACATTGGAATATTTTATTTGAGGAACAAACTATACTAATGGTAATAACAGGCTTATAGCTTTGATTGTGAGTTCTATAGAGCAAATTATTAGCTGTTTCTCCTTCTAAACAGTCTATGTATTACCCCCATCCCACTCCAGTGCTTGTTTCTGCCTCTCTTGTATCCTACTGAGAAAAAGCTGCCAGTAGAAGTATTAATAGAGATAAAATGCACTAGAATAAAAAAAAAATCCCCCTGAATTAAAATGGCCAGATAAAAGGGTGCTGAAGCTTCGGGGATTTGAAAAAGGATCAAATCCTATTTTCAAGGTTGGGCTTAGTGGTTCCATAATAAAATAATAATAAAATTGAATGAAAATGGATTTCTAAACCATAAATTTGCAGCTTTAGAACTGAAGAAGATTTAGACTCCATGCTGAAAAGCAGATGCAAAATATGGCACCTGGATTATCCCAAGGAACTTAATCTAATCTTTGTGGATATATTTTGTTTAATGGATTTTTTGAAATTGGTGCCAACTACAGAACATTGATTTGTATCTTTATAGCAATAAAAAAAGACAAGGGTTGTGCTGCTAGTTCGTATAGGTCATTAAAAATGACAAGGCATAAATACATTTTGATTCTTTTAACTTCTTACCAAATATGTTTCTATATTATTTTTGATTATTATCTTTTATTTACATAAGGAACTTTCTTTATCACATTCGTGCACACTATGATCAACCTGCTTTTATGTTTTTTAAGTGTGGAAAGAAACCAGAGTATCCTGGGGAAACCCACGCAGACATATGGAGAACATACAAACTGTATAATATATAATCATATGTGCTAACAAGCTTAGTAGATCACTCTGGTAAAACTGGACACTCTTTACAGACATACTGTACATATGTATATATATATTTAAAAGAACAGAGTACCGCACACATAGGGACTTGTGAAAAAAACAAAAAAGTATTTATTGAAGGAAATCCGACATTTCGAGCACCAAATGTGCTCTTCCTTTGTCCCTGAGGAAGAGCACAGTTGGTGCTCGAAACGTCGGATTTCTTTCAATAAATGCTTTTTTGTTTTTTTTCACAAGTCCCTATGTGTGCGGTACTTTGTTCTTTTATTACTTATTTTTGACCAGCACCTAGGGCATTTGATCGCTTGAAGGGTGTGCTCCTTCTGTTCCTGTATATATATACTTATATATGTGCAGTCCATAGTTTTTCAGCATATCATACCAACAGCATAAATGACCCCGGTGCTACCTAATAGCTCCTAATTATCCAAAAATACACCAGGACCCTTTTAAGATTAAAAAGCAAAAATTTTTCTTTATTTACTCTCTTAAAAATACCAGGCCAATGTTTCAGTCTCCTCCATACTCACAGTTAAAATAAGCAAATAAATATATAAAACCTGTAGCACTCGCCCAACCCCACGCTCTCACCCCAGTCGATAACTAATATATATATTCTAAATGTAGCCATACACATAGCGATTCGATCTTTCGTGCCACCATTGGTCGCACGAAAGTTAGTTTCCACCCTCAACTGACGTTCAGGGCTGAATCTTCAGATAAGGAGGTAAAAACAATAGAAATTCTACCTCAGCCTAGAAATTCTACCTCGATTCAGCCCTGAACATAGATTTTGCTCAAATCAAATCATTTCCTGCCTTGACTACTGTAACTTACTCCTTACAGGCATCCCAAAACATTTTACATTGCATTAACTTTACGGTGCACACACGCTGTTTGCAGATGTAAATGTCACTGATTTCAGAGGGAAAATGGCCGTCAGGTGAAAGCTGCCATTTGTTTTAGGAAAATGTAATGGAGCTGGTGATTGGAGGGGAAATATGCAGTACAAATGATGCAGTGTGGGTGGGGGAGATGTGCCCAACTTACATGGTTGGAAAATGTAGGCTTTACATGTCCTTTAAAGTGAGGGAGATAACATACAGCTATGTCCATCATTATCTATTGTCACATATTAAGAAGAAAACTTGTTGAAAATGTTACATTTCAAGTGCTCATTTGAGGGATGCCAAACTGATGACTATTTCTGTTATAGGCATTTCTGTCGCCAGCAAACCTCTTTCTGGAACTCAGATGCCAGAATTTATGTAAGAACGATTTATGTTAAATTACAAAGTATCTGTGCATATTGAGGAACTTGCTTTTCTCCAAATCCAACAGGATCAGTTTGAAAGCCATCAGATCCCAAAACTAAAGAACAAAACAGACCTAAAATAATTATGTTGATACTCAGTCTATATTTTATTTTAACTAGGATGTTCTACCTGTACCTAGGGCTAATATGACCCTTATGGCAGTAGTATCATGCTATAATCTACAGACCAGGTGCTATTGGAAGATAAGGTAAAGTTAATGTATAAGGCACATCCCAAGCAGACATGTGATATCTTCTACAAACCCAAAATTGGATATTTCTGCTACTTAGCACAAAAAAGAAGAGCGCACAGACTACAATGTTGTAGCTGTCTCCATTTAGTAAATATACTTTTAGCATAGAAATTGCTCATTGCTAGCCCAGGGTGATTGCAGTTCAGCTGTAAATGCATAGGCGGCACTAAATCTAGTAAATCTAATAGTGGCTATACACTACTTTCACATCGTGTGTTATGATTTCCATATTTAATATGAATGCCTGATTAAATGCTAAGTTTTTATCTGGCTTTCCCTGATTTGATTTCTTTGATCATGCAATTGTAACATTTTTTTTTTAATTCTTGTTTTATGAATGTGGATAAATTTAGAAAGTAGTACGTCAAAGGAAATAAACAGCACTATGTGAATAGCTCATTGTGCTAAATTAAAGGAAAATATAAACAATTTCTAATAAAATGAAATACAAATTTAATAGAATTTCCAAGATTCCCAATCTGCCATATAGTGGGTACCACTTAGTTATGATATTTTAAATACATTTCAGCAGTTTTTTCGTTATGTTTTTTGCCATGAAGCTCTCACAATGCCTACTGAGACAGTATTAGTCTTTAACTGCAAAAGTGATTGCCTATCATAGACAGTTTCTATTTCAGCAGATCTCTACTGTACATTTAAATATAATAAAATACACACTTAATTGTTTGCAAATAAGCCTCACATTGTATGTGTTTGGTATATTTATTTACACTGGAATTTAGATTTCTCATGTAACATGAGGTTGCAGCTAGGCAGAAAAGGCAATGATTTACATTTTACATTCTGCTGAAGTAAATGAGAAGCTTCATAGAGCTTCGTCGAATTCAGCAGTTGCTAGGAGTTTAAACAAACAGTAGGATTGACTGAAAACTTCAAAATGCATGCAAAATGTCTGTTTCTGCCTGTTATGTAGCTTTCTGCTCTTTGGATTTCCAGACCTCAGAAACTACTCTTTCTGTTAGAGCCTTAATGCATTTCTGGGCATTATGTTCACACTCATAATTTGAGAGCCGTGCCTCAGTAAGGTGGAAGATATATTTACTTGTCTGTTTTCTTAGGCACTCTTACTTATGTTTTTAACTGTGTACCAGACTCCGCTATGTTGCTGTTTAAGTTTCTATCTGGACATGACATTTCACCTAGGAAATATATTCTTCCTTCTCTCCAGTATTATTACCTTGGTGAATACTTCAATTGCTCTCTCTGTGCTGGTCGGTTACTCCATCATAACTGCAAGCTTTGCAACTTATGTGGTTAAAGAGCATCACAGTGGGGCAAAGCGACTGCAACATATTGCTGGTGTTGGAGAGACCTGCTATTGGGTGACAAACTTCATCTATGACTTGGTAATTATACTTTTTGCTGTGCCTTTTCTTTATTACCTTTGTGACCATCTCCTGTTTAACAAAGCCTACCAACATTAAGTACTTAGGACTTTTATCCACTATGACTCAGACTCTCTTTAAGCTATTTATTTTCTTTACATTTACTAACATTATCAAACTTATCCACTAAGTCTTCTCTCCTTACATATTGTGTTATCCTATATAAACCTCTGATATTTCTATTGGTTCTGCCTTACATATTTATTGTTGATGGGAATAGACTCATATCCTTAAAGTTCAGCATTTCAGTAAACACTATTTTGATCAAGAGGAAGGCAGTCACCCAATCAAGACAACTGCCAAATTTTACTCACAGCGCTATAGCACTACAAGATTACACTACAGGAACATGATCATTTAGTTACAGGAATTAGAGCAATCATTTGAAGATTTTGAGTGGATAACAGTATAACATTCACCCTGGGAGTTTAAAATCTAGTTTATTTTCAGCGAATTATTTAAAAATATTTCCAATTGTTCAAAAAGCCAAACTGACCATTTAGCTGAAAGCGTTTTTGTTACTACAGCCCTAGGCACTTGTTTAAAGACACTAATGTAAAATGCCATTCATAGTCAGTTTGCTTGTCTTCAGTCACAATGCAGTTTGTCTTGAATGCAGTTATTCCATTACTTATATCACACACGTCATTAGCCCCAATAGGCATGGCCAAACTCCACAATAAACTTTGGATATTATACGAACAGGGCACCACAATAAATAAAGAAACAGGTTCAGTTATTTTTCCGGCTGTGCCATTACTAAATAAGAAGGCTTAGTTGTAGACTGAGTATATATAGCAGGAAAAAGTATTTGGAAAAACTGGGCCAACTCAGTGTTGTGTGTGTTGTCAGATGTCACAGCACATGTCCTTGCAAAGATCTTTACTGGGATGTGATATCTGTCAGTGTCAGTCACTGGATGTCACAGTATGGTGCCTTCATGACTGACCCATGCAGTTTGCAGCCATTTATTGTGCATTTGGTGCTCCCTGTTATTAATCTAAATGTTTTATTCATGCAGTTAGCTCAAATTATTATAAATACTTTCCAGCTAATGCAAGTAAATAGGAAATGCATATAGTTAAAAGGGTAAAAAGGTATATAGTAGTTGAATAAGTAACAGATACAGATGAATACAGATGATCTTGGTATCTTCTTCTGTGACAATGAAGATGAACTGTGATCAACTATGAACATTACTGTATGTCTTCCAATCCAAGCACCTGGTGGTATGTGTGGAAGTGAACTGTGTTTTTGTAAGAAAATTGGTATTGCCTGGTTTATGTCCAATTTCAGCAGTGATTTATTGCTCAGATTAACAAATAGCAATGTTTATGCCTTGCAGATCATCTACCTCATACCAGTCTCCCTCTCCATAGCAACAATAGCCATATTCAAACTGCCAACATTCTACAACTACCCCAACCTGGGTGTAATGTCTTTGCTTTTTATATTATTCGGGTGAGTAATAGTCCCTAAACAACTTTTTATTTGTTGGACACACAATAGCCAAATGCTGCCATGGCTTAGGCAACACATTTGTCAACCTTGACTGTAGGGTATAATTTGTAATAGTGAGATACAAATGTTGAGAGGAAAAATCCACTAAGGAAGCAGACTAAGGGGCCTGTGAAAAAGTGTAGGATGCAGATGAATTAAATATTGAACTGAAGGATCCCCAGAGGTTCAATATTTTCACAGGGTTATTAATACTTTTCTGACTGTCAGAAAAGTGTTTTACAAATTTAAACATTTATCAAAGGAGATCAAGGTCAGTTTTGTCAGAATGTGTTCGACTACTCTGAGCAGCTGAACGCATTCCTTGCTATGGGCTGTTAAGGCTCACCTACCTAAATATTTATGCCCTAGTGCAATCTTTTCCTTTCAGAATAAAAGAAATTATTAAATGAGACACATCCATAAATTGCATACTGTATTTAAAAAAAATGCTGGTGTAAATAAAACACAAAAAAACACAAGACTTTAATAGAGTGTAACCATATAAAAGTGTCACCACCTGGACATGGCACCAATCTTAATAAACTCTGATCATCTAAAGCGGCAATAATAACACCAATTGTTGCGACTGTGCATTTTTTTACAACCAGTACTAGCAAGCAAGTGTATTACTGCGCCATTCTTTACACACTTTAATAAGCAGACCCCTTGGATTGCACCATGATGGCTTAATCATGAATCTTCCACAAACTATTTGGTTGAATTGCAAAATACATCTGAACACAAACTTGCATATTTGTATTTGAGAAAAGACAAAAAATTGTGAAAAAATGTTCAGTCTTCTAGGGTTATATTCAGTTCAGCTTAACACAACTCTAAAACATACAAAATGTATGAATCTTATGTTCTTTATATGAATCTTTTTATTTTCAGCTTTGTCACTTTTTCATGGATGTATCTTCTTGCGGGAATATTCAAGAGTCCTGGAAATGCATTCATTACATATGTTTCCATCAACCTGTTTATTGGCATCAATACCATCATCTCCACCTCTATCATTTTTTACCTTCTTTTTGAGAAGTCCCCATCTGATAGTAATTACCAAGTAATTTAACTCTTTTTATTTTTCTATACCAAAATACCAGAAGGGTTCCAGAAATCCATTTAAGTAGATGTATATGACAAATCATGTTTCTTACTGAGATTATATATACAGTAAGGGGCAGATTTATCAAAGTCCGAATTTTGGATAATTAAAAGTACGATTGGCAAAAATTCAGAATTTTTTTGTATACGAACGATCGTAAACAGCGCAAAAACCTTTCTGACATTGAACCTTCAATGCATAATTTTGGAAGGCTCAAATAGGACTTAATGGCACTCTGCAGCTCCAACCAAAAGAAAGTCACGATACTGAAGCTTGAATGAATTCTGAAACTTTCGTAGTCATTACGACAAATACAATTTTGTCACACAAATTGAGGCAAAGCACGAAAAAATTGCGGAAATTAACGAAAATATTGTGGAAATTATACAAAGTTCTATAAATTAGAAAAAATACTAATTTTTCCCGTTCGGAACAACAAAATGTCCTTATTTCATATACCACTTGTGTCCAATGTTTCGTTCAACATTAGGACCTTTATCAAGCATAACAAATAGTGACTTACATTTGCACAATTTGCACTATTTGTTACATTTTTATGTGAAATAAAGACATTTTGTTGTTTTTATATTGGAGTGCTGGTCCTTACCAAAACATATATATGTATATATATATAATATAAATAAATTACCCAATGCGAATTGCAAGGATGAATGAACAAATCGGCACTAAAACACTGAACAAAAATGTTAAATACCAAACCGTAGTTTCAGATAATTTATAAAAAATATTTGTACAATTAAAGATATGATTTATTGGGTTCCAAGATGCATAGTTTCATCACAGCCATTATATGGATCTATTCTGTTCTTTTTTAATCATTCTCTCTAAAGCATTGTCTAACATATTAGTTCTTTATACACTGTATATATTATCAGGCCCGGATTTGTGACAAGGCCACAAAGGCCCAGGCCTAGGGCGGCACAAATTTGGTGGCGGCATAGGGGGGACACTGAAATTTTGCTCACATACAGAGTAAAAGGGACCTCTCCCCACAGCTCTGTATGTGAGTTAAAATGGGGCGCGAATGGGGATGGCCTCAAGGCACCCATATAACAAATCTGGCGCTGTATATTATGATGAAAATAACATGAGAGAGGCAATGGTAGAAGACAGATTTCTGGAGTTTTGGTGCTGGGTGCTTGGGCAAGTACAAGACACAACAGACAAATGATGCTATAACCCAAAAAGGTGACTAATGCAGCTCTCGCACACCCTAGCCTGTCTATGATGAGGTATGCCCAGTACTCCATGGGCAGAAAATCGGCACCCCCTATACAGTATAATAATAAGGATTCACACAGGCACACAACAGTGTTTTCAGCAGGGTAAATCCTTGCAACACCCCATTGTCAAGCAGGGGTGTTGCCCCAAAATGTTCATTTCCCCAAGGGTTCACCCTGCTGAAAACGCTGTTGTGCCTGTGTGAATCTTTATTATAATCCAAAGAGGTCCAATTATCATGAAACAAAATGTAAAATGTCCCAATTTGGTCTACTCAATCCCTTTTTACTTTTCCCACCTCTGCCTCCTTCTTACTTAAGGTGGCCATACACAGGCCGATTCTAGCTGCCAATATCGGCCCCTTAGACTGATTTGGCAGCTTATCGGCCCGTGCATGGGCACTAACAACGAGCCTGCCCGACCAACATCTGGCATGAAATCAGCCAAATCTCGATCGGGCACTTGGATCAGGGACCGCATCGGTGGACGACTATACCCGTCGCTCTAATTTGATTGTTTGGGCGACCAAATGAGCCCAATATTGTCCACCGGTATCGCCAAGCAAGCGGATCTTAGCGTGTATGGCCACCTCTAGTGCTAGGCAACTGCCCCTAAACTCTACTGAATCTTATTAGTATAAGTTAAATAAAAAGAATACAAGTTTACATTTGCTCCAAAAAGACTTTTGAAGAACAGGCCTGCAGTCCTTGGCTAAAACTTTTCACCAGGTGCAAATCAGATGATGAATCAGCCCTCCCCCTCCATTACCATAGTCCAAAAAATATTCTGATGCACTCTGGATTTTTTGTATCAAAATTGTAAAAACATTTTCTTTATTATATCAATCAACCCTAAGCTCTAGTGAAGCTCACTAGTTTAAGTTAAATAAAAAGAATACAAGTTTACACAGAGAAAACTATTTCTATTGGCTAGAAGAAGGACAAGCAAGAGTTGTTCTCTTATAGTTCCTTCCTCATTCTCACTTATTACCAGGGACATTTGGTTGTAATTTGTACAATACTGCCATGACTTCTTTTTGTTTTTCATTCTAGAGCCTGAATCAGACCTACAATGTTCTCATAGATGTTTTTAAGGTTTTCCCTCAGTTCTGCTTTGGGTTTGGAATGATAATGCTGTCTCAGCAGCAATCCCAACAAATGCAGGTAGCAGTCTATGGAGGTACAAGCACAACCAATATTTTTAGCATGGATATTTTAGGCTGGATACTTTCTGCCATGGCTATCCAAGGAGCATTTTGCTTTCTGTTGAGATTGCTAATCAATGATGGAATCATTTTCAGTTTCAAGTAAGTAATACATTGTTAAATGTAAGAGTATTCATATGATGTTTTATTTCTGATGCAGGCTAATTGTTGAAAATGTATTCAAACACAAATTTCTAAAACATGTACATGTTGGGAAAGTATCACACAAAGGGTTTGGCTGGCAACAGTTTATACGGACTTGCTAGCCCTGAAAATTTCACTACCAGGGTGCTATTATAACAAGTAAGGTTACTTACTTACTTACTTGCCACCAGGCCAATATTTCATAAGATCAGGTTTTGTAATCAACCATCCTTCCCGCTCTCGCTACCCATTGCCATTGGGCACTGCAGAGTACAGCAAGGATCAGTTTAAGCTTTATAATGCTTAAAGGACAAGGAAAGTCAAAATCTATTAAGCACACTTTTAAATAGTACTACTTTTGCTGTGTAAAAACGCTATATTTCTGGCTTGCCTAATAAAAGATTTACAGAGATACACATACTAGAAACTACATACTTGTTTCAGTGAACGGCACCGCCATCTTGTCCAGCAGGGGCTGTATGGGCTATTGCTAAAAAGCACAAGCCCCCCCCCCCTCACAAACCACCACCAGTCATACCCCCCCTCTTACCCCAGCACCTGCGGGCTGACAAACCAAAAATGCTACACTGCTCTGCATTTGCTCCATAGGTATTAGAGGAAGGGGCAAATGTTAGAAGTATGGTATATATTGTGCAGTTCTGTCACCACAAGCACCTGCGGGCACACTAACGACGCAGCCGCCACCCCCCCCCCCGCCCTTACAACAAGCACCTGTGGCCAGACAAAACCCCACTAATAAAAAAAAATAGCCCCGTAATTAAAGAAATTAAATAGCAAAAAAAAAAACCCATTACTCTAAACAAGCACTTATTTGGTATTAAGTACTTGGTTAGATTGAAGCAAGAGCTAATGGAGTATTTTGGGACTGATTTACTAACTGTTAGCACTTAGTAAAAATGACAGATACCTTAAGATTAGCAAGTATTGTAAAGCTGTTTGAAGAGCACCCGACAGCGCTCCTCTCTTCTCCAGTGCCCATGGGTGCCATGTGGGTCGCAGTTCCAGCGCAGTGATCAGTGCGTAATTGTGTGATGTCATTGTGTCATGTCTGGCACCAAAATTCTACATAAAAGTGCACCGAGGACCCGAATTCAATGCCTGAGCATAGGTTCAACTCATGTGTGTTCCTGGGTGCCCTATAACTCCTGATTGACTGATTTTTAGCTCCTGATCTTCCTGATTTGACTCCTGACTGCGATTGACAGCTGTCTGCCCTGATCTTTTGCCTGGAAATTACCAAATTATCAAAACCTTTGATTACCCTTGATTATTTCCTGCCTAGTCTGTACACCAGCTGAAAGGAAACTGAAAAGGAAACTTTCTTTCTATGATATTATTGGTTTAGCTTTCTGTTTAAGGGCTAAACTTCATGAGCGCTTAGATTGTGTGGGTCAGATTTTATCTGATCTTGTCATGCAACACCACGCAAAAGCATAAGATTTCGTAGGATCCTACAAAATCTGATCTCCATAGGCTGTAATGTAAAGATGGATCAGATAATGGGCAAAATTTTATTTAGTGAGAAAAAGGTTTATCGTGTGAAAACTGATGGATGAGATTCAATTTGAGATGCAATTCAATTTAGAAAAACGTATCTCAACGTTTAGCATGTGAACACTGTATTAAAGTCTACTGGGTACAACTGGAACTGGGTTGAAACTCGTCCACCAGTTTTCACATGAATAAACCATGAGATACATTTTCTCACTAAATTGAATCTGGCCTAAAGTCGAATAAAAAAGTTGTTCCAACACCATCATTTCTTATCCCGTCACATCTATTTTGTTGCAGATGCAGCGTGCGAGTTCACATTTGACAGGCGTGTCATGTCAGATGGCAAAAGTTACATGTAGTTTACACATCAGTCTTTTTGACTTTTGAGGTGTTACCACTACCCACAATAAATGTTTTGCAGTAAACCTGCTGAAGCTTTTTTCATATTTTTGGATTTCTACAATTGTATTTGGTTGCAGCACAGAGCAACAACTAGAAGCTTTTTTTCGCAAGTATTTTATACAAAGTTCACCAATAATTTTTTAATTTTTTATTTTTGTAAGCAGCAATTTCCTCACTGCATTCACATCATAAGCAACTTAATACTTTCCATATGGCTACAATTGTTCAGATTCCCAATACAAAAAGCCAGAAAAGATTGTGCTCTGATAGCCATGGAGTCATGGCATGACATCTTTGGGAACTTGGGAATCGAATAGTGCTGTAAATTAAACTTGTTCAGCTTTCTTAGCTGTCTTTCTTAGCATGCCAGCATTAATGTTCCCCTGTACTAAGACCAATGATGCTGGAAAATTTGAGGGTTTAGTCCCTGTTGACTATATTTCTGTTTCTTTACTAGGAGTTTCCTCAAAAGAAACTGTATGAAATCTTATCTTGTTGTTACAAAAAACCCTGAAGAAGATGAGGATGTCAGGGCAGAAAGAGAGCGTGTGGATTCTGGTCAAGCTGCTACAGATCTCTTGCAACTGCAAGGTCTCACCAAAGTCTACCACCATGTCGGCAAAAATATGGTTGCTGTTAACAACATAACTTTAAGTATTCCAGCTGGAGAGGTAGGGACTGCCACGACCTCTTCAACTTTTCTGTATAAGCTTGTTACTACATGAAAAGTAAATATGCCTTGATCCATAGATAAAGAGATAGCAGAACTAAAAAATATGTTGCTGATATAAATTAACCTGTTTTAAATGTTTCCACATATTAATTGTCTGTTGGACCTGGTATGTTGCGTGTGTTTATTGAGAGAATGGTCTATTCATTATTACATTAAAAACTGTATTTTCACCAGGGCCCCATTGCTGCTGCAACCGCTGTCCCTCTTTGCAACCTCTGTAACCGGAAGCGAATGGGTTTATAATTATCCAATACTAAATGTGACTCTTTCTTCTATTCCAGTGTTTTGGCCTTCTTGGTGTGAATGGGGCAGGGAAAACCACAACGTTCAAGATGCTGACAGGAGATGTTGCTCCATCCAAAGGAAACATACAAGTCAGAAACAATGCTGGGTATGTTTACCTGAAAAATGCATATCAAACATATTTCTACTTTCTATGTACAGTGTTATCTTAACTTGCTTACATGAAGGCTGCAGGATGCACCTTGATTCAGATTTTTTTTTTTTTTTAAATCTATCACAAGGTAATGCAGCACTGTATTCATGTGGGGTGGGTGGAGGCATGTAGGCAACCTCCCCTTCTGCTACCTAACTTGTGTGTCATTCAGATGCACAAGTTAAGCAGCAGCAGAGACTGTAGTGGGGCCTTGTAGCAGGCAGTCAGGACAGGGCTGGCCTACATTTCCTGATTTTAGTGTAAGGCATTGCACTGGGATAAAAATTATGTCTTTGGTTTAAAATGGTTTATATAAATAAGCTGCTGTGTAATCGTTATGGTTGCGAGCAGTCATGATTCATTAGGGGTGCAGCAATCACATTTGCAGAGCAAATAACATACATAGAATAGTTACCGAGAATACAATTGTTTCCTTTTTCTCAAGTTCAATTACAATTTAGTCAAATACCATGTTATTTTTGTAGGAGCAGAAACTTAGAGAATGTGTTGGGCTTTAACACAGACTGGTCAGCCTTTGGTTTCTGCCCTCAAGAAGATGCACTGGATGAATTATTGACAGGAGAAGAACACTTGTATTTTTACGCAAGATTACATGGGATCCCAGAAAAGAAGATCAAAGCAGTAAGTATAGCAGTCAAACAGCAGATTGTAATGATTTTATTTCAGTCATTAATATTCTTTATAATGCTGTGCCATAGAGTTATATAATCAACACAATGCAGACAGGCATTTTCACAAAGGAATGCAGTAGCTGAAGCGCATGTTACTCCATTGTGACATACTATATTGCACAGTAGCTTTTTATAAATGCTGTATTTACTTATTCATTCCTGACTCTCTTTGCGCTCACTTTCCAAAAATAAGTCAGGGGTGGCTTTCCAAAGTGAAGGGAACAAGGGAACTTAGTACAAAGGAACATCTCATGTGAAACAGCAAATATGATTTCGGATTTGTCACATAATGTATTGGAGCATCTAATTTTCTTTTGAATAAATGTTATAGATGGAATATATAATAATGTAATATATAAATGGTAACTTTGGTAAGAGCACAAGTTAACAGTACGGATATGGGACCCCTTGTCCAGAACCTGTTATCCAGAAAGCTCTGAAGCACGGGAAGGCCAATTCCCAGAGTCCATTTTAAGCAATTAATTCTAATTTTAAATTTTTTTTTCTTTTTCCAATGTAATAATAAAACAGTACCTTGTACTTGTTGGTAGCTAAACTGCATGAGATAGCCAGATAAGTGATCTTTCCGTAATTTGGATCTCCATACTTTGTCTACTAAAAAAATCATTTAAACATTAAATAAACCCAGTAGGATTCACATGCCTGTATTACAGCATGCTGTATAACATATTGGTGCTATATACTGTAAATAAAGGAAATAATAATAGCAAATAGGTTCCCGAATTCCTTTTCCCATAGGGTATTTTCCATAGTGTCCTATTGAAACAAATCATTCAAATCATAATTTGTGTCTAATAATAAAAAGACAGTGGGGGTCATTTATCAACACTAGGCAAATTTACCCATGGGCAGTAACCAATGGCAACCAATCAAAATGTTGCATTAATTTTTCTACCTGCAGCTGGCTGAAAAAAGCCAATCACTGATTGGTTGCTATGGGTTACTGCCCACGGGCAAATTTGCCCAGTGTTGATAAATGAGCCCCAGTGTCTTGTAACTAAACTAGCATAAATGATAATGGCAAAGCAGTCCTAATTTTTAAATGTGCAAATGTTTTTACTGTTTTTATCAGCCTTAAGGCACGGTGTCCCACGTCTTCCAGATCCCATACTTGGCATATTGTATTTGTATGTTCCATACTAGAAATTCTAATACCCGTGATGTTTCCAAAAATCATATTAATGTTTTAAATTTACCCACCTTCGAAAACACCAGCAGAGGCTACCAAAGCACACACTCTGAAGTTTTCTTTTATTCATAACAAGCAAAACTCTGAATATAAAACTGATGAGTTCCTACTTTATACTGATTGAGACACTAGGTGCTAATATGGCCCAAGTACCTTCTTGACTGTTATCATAGGAAGTCTCTGGTATGAGATGATGGTTGACGAGGTTTGGCACTTATTGGAATAAATCCCATTCATCAAGAGTATTTCTCCTTTGTGCTTTGCTTTGATTCATAGGTGTCATTTAGCCTCCTTGAAAAGCTGCAGCTCGTGCAATACAAAGACAGAACCACTGCCGGATACAGCTGTGGAACTCGGAGAAAACTCTCAACAGCTCTGGCCCTTATCGGAAGACCTTCTATTCTTCTCCTGGTAACGAAATCAACCTTACAATGTTTTGATTGTGGTTTGGAATGTCACAAATATTTTGTACATTCCCACAATCCATAAAGCATTGTGAGAAACTAAAATTCAAACTGATTTTAGCGTATTTAATAAACATTTTCCTGATTGTCAGGAAAATCTTCTAGTCTGCTTTCAACAGTTGAACTCCATTTTGTTTTAGGGGTGTTAGAGCTTAGCAGCAGTGCACAGCTTTAACACTTCTACAAATCTTGAATTGCCCATGCAAATGGCTAATGGGAATTAAGGATATATGAGTTGTTATAGCACATTGTGCAAGTGTGTCAGGAATCATCAGAATTTTCAGACCCTCATTTTCTTTTATAAAGACAAAAATGTTGCTTTATTAAATTCCCAGCTACAGAGATTGATTGTCTGTGTTATAGCGTAGACACCCCACTGTGTGTCACATTTACCAACTCTGGGCACATCTGCACCCAGACTTTAACCTACAGCAACTAGTCAGTAATAAGCTTTGTTCAGCTAGCAGATAAATAAAAGCAAACATTTGACTGGATGCCAGGGGTTACTGTCCAGGTGTAAATTTGTCCAGTACTGATACATACTGTATTAGCTTTATGCAGCAATGCCACTTATACAATCTTTTGGTAGACTTTGGGGCTGATTTACTAACCCACGAATCCGACCCGAATTGGAAAAGTTCCGACTTGAAAACGAACATTTTGCGACTTTTTCGTATGTTTTGCAATTTTTTCGGCGTCTTTACGAATTTTTCGTTACCAATACGATTTTTGCGTAAAAACGCGAGTTTTTCGTAGCCTTTACGAAAGTTGCGTAAAATCTTGCGATTTTTCCGTAGCGTTAAAACTTACGCGAAAAGTTGCGCCTTTTTCGTAGCGTTAAAACTTAAAAGGTGCGAAGTTTCGCGTAAGTTTTAACGCTACGAAAAAAGCGCAACTTTTTGCGCAAGTTTTAACGCTACGAAAAATCGCAAGATTTTACGCAACTTTCGTAATGGCTACGAAAAACTCGCGTTTTTACGCAAAAATCGTATTGGTAACGAAAAATTCGTAAAGACGCCGAAAAAATCGCAAAACATACGAAAAATCGCAAAATACCGATCTTTACGAAAAAAATGCAATCGGACTCATTTCGACCTGTTCATGGGTTAGTAAATCAGCCCCTTTGTCTTGCATATATATATATATATCAGTCCTGATGGTGTCTGCACTCCAAGGCTTTAGTATTCTGTGGGGTGCCCAGCCAAAATCTGAGTATTTAGTATGAAATAATCCATGGCCGGCACACCCTTAAAATTCAAAAAATTTTTTTATTGAAAACTCATTGTTTAAAAACCAACGTTTCAGTCCTCATTAGGACCTTTATCAAGGATCATCCTTGATAAAGGTCCTAATGAGGACCGAAACGTTGGTTTTTAAACAATGAGTTTTCAATAAAAAAAATTTTAGAATTTTAAGGGTGTGCCGGCCATGGATTATTTCATACTAATATATATATATATATATATATATATATATATATATAAAACAGTCCACACGGCAGCACCACACTCCAAAATCTGCTGCTCTGCAGCTGCCCCTGTGCACGGGATATCATATAAATATCAAAATAAAACAGCCAGCACCAAGGGTCTTTGTGTTTCAAAAAATCTCTTGTGTATTATAATTGCATGTACAAAAGGGACCGAAATGTCGGTTGTACATGCAATTATAATACACAAGAGATTTTTTGAAACACAAAGACCCTTGGTGCTGGCTGTTTTATTTTGATATATATATATATATATAATATACAATACTGGCTGTGTATTTTAATGATAATAATAATAAAAAAACAAAAAAACAACAAAACACAAATACAAGAGTATTGTAGAAATGATACCTATATTGGCTAACAATAAAAATACATTGCAAGCTTTCAGAGCTCTAAGGCCCCTTCATCAGGCAGTTTTTGTTTTGTTATTTTAATGATGCAATAGTTACATTCATATGCAATAAAGGATCTGACAAGGAATCATTTAAACCAACACTGCTTCATCCTTCTATGTAAAAAAGGATGAGCCTAGTTCAGGGATGGATCCAAAAACTAAAAGACATCTATGGAAAATAATCTCAGAAGAAGTCAAGGAAAAATGTGCAGTGGTGCTGACATCTCACAGGTGAGAGGCAAAGAAGTGACATTTTAAAGTTAACTTTTAGTCTAATTGCCAAACATCCCAATGAAAGCACCAGTTATATAGATAATAAAACAAGTATGCCATGACTAGATGCTTTCAGTTCAGTTTGCCCCTGAGTCTCCTGTCTAGTCTGTTATCTTTCCTTAAGGACTTGTCTGCTGGATGGATCCCTGCCCAATCCTCACCAGCAGGAAGGAGTAAGATGTAGCCTATTACTTGCTGCAGCAGGCGAAGGCTCATGAATGTGTAGACCGCACTCTTGACAAGATGCATTAGATCTTATTAAGTTATGTATAAGGTAAAGTTAGCTCTGTTTCAGTAACTCCAAACAATCAATTAGATTTTTGCATTTTAAATTCTAAATGAAGCAACCTAGTTAATACTGTTTATTGGTTGTTGATAATTACTGGAGCAGGGCTATATTTGCCTGTTATTGCATAGTCTCTTTAGTTTCATATATATCCCATTTTACAAATGCTGTTGCAAATGCATAGATTGAGTACAGGATATTAAAACCATGGTAGCTTTATTGGCCCACATACAAATATTTTGTGTTGCTTGTAAATTTGACTCTACTGCTTCCCATTTCTTCACAAAATCAACTTCTATAAAACAATGTAGGGCCCTCTGCAGGAATTTTAGATCTGCTGTTTTCTAAACTTGCATCATGTCCGGCAGAGATATAGCAAGTTGTTAAAAAATGGTAGAGATGATTAACCACCTGGCAGCTATGCTCACTACATCCTCTTTATTAATGGGCCCTGTCTTTCCTTGTTTCTTTCTAGCACAAGTACCCTAACCTATCCCAGCATCATTATATATAGAGGGTCAATTGTGCATCATGCCAAGTATAATTGAGTTTTCCACTTTTTATTTTCCATTCATGCAAATGCCCACAATTTACAGACAGTGTTTTAAATTAATACAATTAGAAATAAGGGATTCTTATATAGTTGACTTTTGCAAAAAAGAATAAAATGAGCAAAGCGAAACCTAGATATTCGTTTAACATTTCCTTCTATTTCCAGTATGGAAGAGTGTGAAGCTCTGTGCACCAGGTTGGCTATTATGGTGAACGGAAAATTTCAGTGCATTGGTTCCCTACAACACATAAAGAGCAGGTGAGAAGCTCATAAAGTATTACTGGGTGGAACCATGAGAAATTCATACAGCTCATATTTATATGCAATCTGTACAGAGTAAAACCTCCTAGACACTTAGGGGCAGATTTTTATATATACGTGAGTTTAGAGCTTAATATTTAAAAACTCATTGACTTTCTATTCATTTCTATGTGGTTTTTAGAAGTGTATTTATCAATGGGTGAACGTTAGATCTTACCATTTGATAAATACACTACTAAAAATCCCAGAGGAATAAATATAAAGTAGGTGTGTTTTTCTGTGGTGATAAATCTGTCCCTTTTTGTGCAGTCCTTTACAGGTGTTTGTATATTTAATATTCTACTTATAAATACAGGGAACTAAAAACACACATGCACTATATAAAACAAATCTGCTAGATTTCATAAGCATTATGTGTAGCAGATGAACTACAGTAGTGTCCCAGTGAGCAAGCTGATTTACAATGAAGTGGCGTTTAAACCATTATAATTATTATAATCGCATAACTGTAATAGGGACCTGTGTCCCTATTACAACAGAAATAATGCAGCATAAATGTAAACAGTATTAAGTTAAACTGCTAGTTGATTCAGATAGGCCTTTGCCACCCTCCTGACTCCAAGATGGCAGTCAAACGAGTTCCTGTATCAACTTTGTACTGAGAGTTAATTTCAGTAACCCTGAACCCTGTACAGGTATGGGATCCCTTATCCGGAAACTTGATATCCAGAAAGCTCTGAATTACAGAAAGCCTGTCTCCCATAGACTCTATTTTAATCAAATAAAAAAAAAAAATTAAATTGATCCTTTTTCTCTGTAAAAATAAAACAGTGCTTTGTATTTGATCCCAACTAAGATATAATTAATCCTTACTGGATGTAAGATAATCCTATTGGGTTTAATTAATGTTTTATTGATTTCTTAGTAGTTAAGGTATGAAGATCCAAATTACGGAAAGACCCCTTTTCCGGAATACCCTTGGTCCTGAGCATTCTGGATAACAGGTCCTATACCTGTATATTCACACTGTAATCACATGAAAAATCATTAAAAGTTACAGGTATTTTGCAAGGGCCTGAATAAATGCCTTCTGTATCATAATGATTTATTTTATTAGTTTTAGAGATGACATTACTTGATTTCTAGAATTCCATTACATTTATAACCACTGGCACTCCTCTCAACAACAAAATTCTAGTTTTTATTAGAAATTTCTGGACAGTAATACCTTTCCATTTGTCTTGTAAGCATGTCATTTTCACTTTAAAAAATTCTTCTGGGAAATTCATTTTCTTCAGAAAATTGCTTCTTATTTTATTGTTCTGGATTCGCCTAAGTCCAAATCTTTGTAGAGTTTGATTCTTCTTTTAGCTGAATCCCAATGTATTGCTTGTCATAACACATTTAGGGGCTGATTTACTAAGACACAAATTCAAAAATTCCGATTGGAAAACGAACATTTTGCGACTTTTTTGTATTTTTTGCGATTTTTTCGTCGCCTTTGCGACTTTTCTGAAATTGTCGCGACTTTTTCATAACCATTACGACTTGCGCGAAAAAAACGCGAGTTTTTCGTAGCCATTACGACTTGCGCGAAAAAACGCGAGTTTTTCGTAGCCATTACGATTCGCTCGTATCTTGTCGCGACTTTTTCGTATTGAGCGCTCATAAGCGGCGGGCGAAACTTTCAGACTTAGCATGATTTTGGAAGCCTCCCATAGGACTCAATGGCACCCTGCAGCTCCAACCTGGCCCAAGAAAAGTCACCATACTGAAGCTTGAATGAATCCGAATGTTTCGTACTCGGCACGAAAGCTGCGAAAAAGTTGCGACTTTTCGCGCAAGTTTTAACGCTACGAAAAAATCGCCAGATTTTGCTCAACTTTCGGAATGGCTACGAAAAAGGCGCGACTTTTCGCACAAGTTTTAACGCTACGAAAAAATCGCCAGATTTTGCGCAACTTTCGGAATGGCAACGAAAAAGTCAATTTTCTGAAAAATCGCCAAATATCTATCATTACGAAAAAACGCAATCGGACACATTCGGCCCCGTTCGTGAGTAAGTAAATGTGCCCCTTAGTCATTCACATGGTGGCAAAGGCTGCTTTAAAGCAGGAATATTTCTTCATTGGATACACACACAAACAATGTAAACAATGTGTTTCAGATTTGGAAGTGGTTTTACTGTGAAGATGTATTTAAGAGACTCCACAGTCAGTGTTGAGGCACTTACCAGCTTCATGTGCCGTCATTTTCCAAATACGCATCTTAAGGTAAAGGAGTGTTTTCACTGATTTTCCTGTGCTTTACCGTATTTTTCTTGTGTATATATGGTGCTTTTCTCCCAAGGTAAATGAGAAACAAGATATACTTTACATATAATAGGAGGAAACAATTAGAAATTTACAAATTTTAGTTTGATAAATGACATTATATAACATCCTTTATTCTAGTACTCATGGATTTTTCCATTTCAAGCTCCCTTGGAGGTGTAACCATTGGTCAGGGGTCCCTTTATATCATTTTAAGGTTAATGCCAGAAAATGCTAGAGCACTCAGGGGCAAAAGACTGCCACTGGATAGCAGCAGGTCTCTATACTCTGAAACAAAAGACAGCATGCAATTGTAAAAAAATGGCTAATTGCTTTTTTGGCATTTTGAACACTGCTAAACAAAAGACCCCTATAGCAAACATTAGTATATCAGCCTTACACACTGTAGTTCCAAGAATGTTTATCATAAATCTCAAACTACAGCAGGCCAGTAAAACATTTGTTCTGCCCTCACTGCTTGTTACCCTGAGGTAGTATATAGTTTGACATGCAGCTAAACTTCTTCTTCCTTCAACAATTAACTGATAAAGTTTGTTGCGCTTCAGCTTTATTAACAAACAGAAGGTGAAACAATGATGCTACCATGAGGCTGAATGCTGTAAGATTATAGCTGTTTTGATGGCTGTTAATAGTACTGTATAAAGATGGAAGCTATACACAACTTTTTCCTGGATTACACATGGTCACATGGTAAAGTATGGTAGGTTGAAAAGGATATTTCTCAAAGGAATCACAATTATAAAGATTAACTAAACCAGTAAGTGGCACAATAAAACAACAAAACAGTGCTGGAGGCATAACAACATTTATTGCTAACTTCTTTGTTTAAGTTACCTTGACCTGGCCAAAGTTGAAATCCTGAACTGGAACATTATTTTCTCCAAAGTAAAAACTATGCCAGAGTCTGTTTTCTGCTTGATTCTGTGTCAAATAAAATTATTCAAGATAACTGTTCTACACTTGACATTGGTGATCATTACCACAATTAATTCTTACATGTAACCTCTATAGTCTTTTGTCTGCTATTCACAGATATACAGCAGTATTCCCAGAGTAACAAAACAGTTCCAAAGAATTATAATAATTTTCTCCTTTTGATTATTGGCACTTTGATTGGCTGCTGCTATTTTTGTGGAGACTTATCCCATCTTTGTACCAAAAGTTCAATAACTCATTTAGTAAAATACATTTGTTGTACTGAATGTGAAAGAGGAATATGTGGTGGGTAAATTTAGGCATGACATTCCTATTCATGGAAAGTGAATATTCAGCAGGTTATTGTTCTCTTTCTGCAATGAGTCTCTTTTGCTTTGTAAACAATATTTATGCAGATGTAGTTCCATTGTCAATAATGTACTGGATTAAAAGGAATGGCATATGTGATTCAACCCTAAAACAAAACAATCGGTTTGCTTGGCACAAGCTTTGGAAATGTTAGCAAGTTTTATATTTAACCCATTCTGAAATAACAGAATAGTCCTTTTCCTACTAATAGAATTGGGACAAAAAAAGACATGTAGGAGTATACCTTTTTTGTTGCTGGCACAAGCTGGTTTGGAGAAGGGTGGTTGCTTTTGTATTGTAGAGTTCATTTGGTTTGGTTATGTAATACCTGTACTATGATCTGCTTTTTATTTACAAATAGGCCAAGCATTATAACAATCAAAGGGTTCACTGATTTTTTTTTTCCACGCACAGTACTCACGATTTATAGCCTAAGGACAAGACAGATGGGGCAATTATGCGGTGCGGGGTAATCTGCTATTGTTGCCACATGAGGCGGTAAGTCACTGCAAATGGATTTTTAAAAACTGCGGTGACTAATTGTCATGCTCGACAACAATAGCTGTTATGTATGGAACTCTGTGTTGCTGCAATTAGTCAGATTTTGTAAATCTCAGCAACTAATCGCCCCATCTGTCTTTGCCCTAATAACAGAGAACTAAGACCACACTATGCTGATATTCTATCTGAATCCCATTGTTTAATTTATTGCAGAATTCTGAAACCTTTAGCACAGTACCACATGTGGAAATTAGTCAACCGCAATAAATCCTTGTTACCGTCGGGCGACTTATCTCCTTGACATGCCATCCCATGGCAAGAATGTAAATCTCTGGTGGTATTGCATACGCATCGCTTCGGTTTCCCAAAGTTACCCGAAGATTCCTTAAGGGGCGATTTCAGGAAACCGAAGTGATGCGTATGCAATACCACCAGCGATTTACATTCTTGCTGGTGGGATGGCATTGCAGGGAGATTAATCGCCTGTGGTAACGTAGATTTATCGCAGGGCAGCTAATCTCCCCATGTGTCTCTGCCCTAACAGGAGTAGAATATAAAGATAAGAAAGCTTAGCAAAGCAAGGTAAACAGCACTGATGAAGCTGTTGTTAAATGTTATATTTAGTAAAGGAAACTGTATATGGCTAATATGTGTGTACAATGGGACATAGAAATCATTTTAAAATAAAAATCATCAAATTTACATGAGCCATGAAAGAAATGTCAAATATCGCAGCTACTTAGAAGGAGTCTTAATAAATTCAGTTTGGGAAAGAACACATCTGGATTACTCCATTTATTAAAGTGTTTTGTTTAATTCAAACAGACATTGGTAAAATATTTCTGAGTTGCATGACCTGTGAGTGCACCTGCATGGTCCAGGCAACTACTTTAATGGAGGTCCAGTTTTGAGTAGTTTGCTACCCAATGAGTAGGAAATCCCACAGGTAGCAAAATACTGGGAACCAACCTGTGTAGTATGTCTAGGTTGTGAGTACACATGCAAATCCTGTTTATAATTAGGCATAAATAACGTTCACATGTATCTGCTTTTGTCTCAAAGGATCAACATTTTACCATGGTAGAATACCATGTACCAGTGACAACAGGAGGCATTGCAGTCATATTTGATCTTCTTGAAGCCAACAAGTCAGACTTGAATATCATTCACTTTTCTGTCAGTCAGACTACTCTAGATGAGGTAATTCTGACACTATTACCCCCCCCCCCCCATATATCAGATGTTTTAGGAACAGCAATGGGCAATTTGGCTACACATAAACAGTTTGTATAGATCTAACCCACTGCTCTATGGGCCACTTAGTAACTGAGTAACCCCAGTTTTATTGCCTGATCACCTTATACATGATCTGATGTGAGGCGGTTACCTATCAACCAGGTAACCTGTTTTGGGGAGGTCAACTCTGGTGGGATTGTATCCAAGTTTAAAAATTTAAAACATTCATTTAGCAGCCCCATGCTGCTAATATTGAAAAATATTTTTAAAGATGGTTAAATCTGTATCGAAAGAATGAAGATTTCATATATACATATATATATACATGTAAAGAATATATGCTTTTCTTAGTTGACAATATCCTTTTGCTATCCTTTATTCTAGGTTTTCATCAATTTTGCCCAATCTCAAGACAGTCCAGGTAACTTCAGTGTGAGTAGCCAAAAGCTGAACAGGTTGCCTTTGTCAATACAGATGTGTGAAAGCACTTAAATGCAAAGCACTTCATACATTTATAAATGCAAAGTCTACCTGAAAGACTATTACCTTGTGCCTGTTCAACACATTAAGGACCTAGCCACCCCTAGCCATCTTTTTCGATGATTCAAATGCAGTTAGTAAAATTCACTTATTTAGAGGACTTTTGATAAAGTGATGTCATCTGTAAACATATTTCTGATATCGAATTATAAAGTTTTGATTTACGAATACCAGGTTTACAGAAACCTTCTATTCACTGGTTCTCTACTACAGCTCTTCCTCCTCTATCTTTTGAGGCAAATATTCCTGCCCCTCTCCATTACACAGAGGATCCTGGTACCTGCCATGGGTTCAGCCCGCCTTATGATGATCTCCTGGGTTAGTCCCTGCTGCTGAGTATGCCATTGACTTCCACACCTTGACCACTGAGGTTTCCTGGAACAATCATGCATTGGTGGCATCATTCTGGCATGCTTAATAATGAGTTGCACCCCATGATTTGCCTTCTCAATTTAAGCAATTGGTGTCTTAAGTGATCAGTATTGATGCCAGAATGAAAGAGAGACAATCACAAAAGTCACATCTCCTCCTGTCTCTATGCCGGCTACTTATTTTTCTTCTGTGTATTCATCTCAAGTAAAAGAACCTGTGCATCTCAGTGCCACTCGCCTAAATCCCGAGGAGAGGACTTGCAGAGGAACACTTGACCTGTATATATACTGTTGGCAAAGTGGTTACCTCCTCAAAGACTCAACCCTTTGGCTCTACCATCTGCATTTTCCAAAGAAGACGTCCTTTCAGGATCAAGGAATTTGTTAGTCCTGTGTGTATCAAGCTGGATCTACCTTACAATATCAAGATTTCCAACTTCTTTTCATGTCTCCATATTAAAAGCTGTTGTCAAGAATACTTTCTCATTGGATTCCTCTCCTCCTGTTTCTGGTATAGGGCAAGAATCTGTGGTCTAGGTCGGCCCGAAAATGCATGCACTTAAGTGAAAAATGTACTTTTAAATGCAGATCAAGAGATAGAAAGGGAGTGCATCTGTTTTTCTTGGGCAGGCCTACGCTCCATGACCCCTCATTCTAAGACCTTTATCACAGGAGGATAGGTAAAAACTTGACTTGTAAAACAAAATTCTTATTAATGTTTTGGATGTGCTGTAGTAGGTATTTTTCTAAATGTAAAATAAATGCACTTACATGCCACTTTCAATGTACTTTTGAGGAGAAAAAAATATTTTGATTTTAATAAATGTTATTTTTTTAGATTTGTTTGTCGTATGAAAGCAAAAGAATCTATTTTACACTGTAAGGGACCTTCATGTTTTCTATTTAAACATTGATAACTGGCACAAATATGATACCATGGAGCTCCATGTTGGGATGGCATGTGATGTAACTTTGGCTGCATATTCTAAGCCAACTACCCAGTAAATCCTGACAGTTATAATATCTAGGTGTTCTGTTATAGCAAGCCATATGCTTAGAACTACACCTTCAGGTTTATTATCATTTTATTAAAGTGGACATACTAAAGTGAACAAGCTCAAAGTTCTCTTCTAATCACTACCTAAAGTATCATTGCCCATTACTTAACTTTCTGAATCTTTAATTCTCCTAGAGGGGTTACATTAAAAGTATGCATCTCCAAAGCCCCCCCCCCCCTCCCTCTGCTTATCAGCTGCTCTGTTGCCTGGGATTTATTATCAGCAAGAGAGACAGAAACCATTTTTCCAGTTCCAGACCAGCATAGCTCTTTATACACCCTGATATATCTAGTACTAGGTCCTGTCCCTGATCTGTCCATCATTACTTGCTCATTGTAACTGGCTAAAACATATTCATTAATTGGCCACAGTAGCAGCTTTCACAAAATCTTGCTTCTTACCCTCCCCCACTAGATGGGCATTCAAAGTGTATTAGAATGCAGTGTGCATGTTCATAGTTACATAGTTAAGTTGGGTTAAAATAAGACCTACCGGTAAGTCCATCAAATTCAACCCCTCCAAATGAACCCGTGTACACATAAATACAAATACTGATACAGACCTATCTATATATCCACATATTTAAACTACATATACCAATATCTATACATATTGTAGTATTGTATTTTAGTATCATGTGTAGCACAAATATTATATTTAGGCTTGCCATGCAGTGGTAGTGGGTGCTTGCCGCCAATATTACCACAGCTAATTCTAACTTCTAACCAGTGTGACATTACTGGCAAGTAAAGCCCAGAGCTTGACACATTGTGGTCAGTAGTGGCAATGTATGACAATATCAGTGGCAAATACTTATTGTTAAACCAGCAATACTGTTGGCAAAAACTGTTCATAGCAGCAAAGTGAAATCACTCAGCCTAATAGTCCACGTAACGTGTCTGTATTGCCTTGCCTAGCCAAAATTGTTCTGCAAGCATCATACTACTCTTTTCAACAAAGTTATCTCTTAGAATGACGGATCCTCAATTTAATCAGCTGGAAAGTTTCTACAGCATATGTTGTCTCATATCAAATAATTTCCCTCCATGTCCCTCCAATCAGATCAAATGTATTGTGAGTGTTACAGTGAGCAGGCTGGGATAAAGGAAAGAATGTCTTGCTCATAAGAGATTACAGCCTAGCAGTCTTTCCAGCAATCCAAAAGGTCATTGTACAGTGGCTTGCAATAGTATTCGGTCCCCTTGAACTTTTCCACATTTTGTCACATTACAGCCACAAACATGAATCAATTTTATTGGAATTCCACGTGAAAGACCAATACAAAGTGGTGTACACGTGAGAAGTGGAACGAAAATCATACATGATTCCAAACATTTTTTACAAATAAATAACTGCAAAGTGGGGTGTGCGTAATTATTCAGCCCCCTGAGTCAATACTTTGTAGAACCACCTTTTGCTGCAATTACAGCTGCCAGGCTTTTAGGGTATGTCTCTACCAGCTTTGCACATCTAGAGACTGAAATCCTTGCCCATTCTTCTTTGCAAAACAGCTCCAGCTCAGTCAGATTAGATGGACAGCGTTTTTGAACAGCAGTTTTCAGATCTTGCCACAGATTCTCGATGGGATTTAGATCTGGACTGTGACTGGGCCAGTCTAACACATGGATATGTTTTGTTTTAAACCATTCCATTGTTGTCCTGGCTTTATGTTTAGGGTTGTTGTCCTGCTGGAAGGTGAACCTCCGCCCCAGTCTCAAGTCTTTTGCAGACTCCAAGAGGTTTTCTTCCAAGATTGCCCTGTATTTGTCTCCATCCATCTTCCCATCAAATCTGACCAGCTTCCCTGTCCCTGCTGAAGAGAAGCACCCCCAGAGCATGATGCTGCCACCACCATATTTGACAGTGGGGATGGTGTGTTCAGAGTGATGTGCAGTGTTAGTTTTCCGCCACACATAGCGTTTTGCATTTTAGCCAAAACGTTCCATTTTGGTCTCATATGACCAGAGCACCTTCTTCCACATGTTTGCTGTGTCCCCCACATGGCTTGTGGCAAACTGCAAACGGGACTTCTTATGGTTTTCTGTTAACAATGGCTTTCTTCTTGCCACTCTTCCATAAAGGCCAACTTTGTGCAGTGCACGACTAATAGTTGTCCTATGGACAGATTCCCCCACCTGAGCTGTAGATCTCTGCAGCTCGTCCAGAGTCACCATGGGCCTCTTGGCTGCATTTCTGATCAGCGCTCTCCTTGTTCGGCCTGTGAGTTTAGGTGGATGGCCTTGTCTTGGTAGGTTTACAGTTGTGCCATAATAAGTGAGTTGTGGCAACATGGCTGCCTTCACCAGGAGGGAGCCTAGCACTGTAGGGGACACTATTAGCCTGCACCTCTGGTGAGGGAAGCAATTTTCACGTGATAGGTGACCTTTAAGGTGCAGTGATCCAATTAAAAGATAGATCCCTTACCCAAAAAACCCAGGTCCCAACATTCCGGATAATAGATCAATGGAATAAATGACTTACATTCTGGTTCTCTTACAAATGCTGCTATGTGAGAGTAAAATTAGAGCAAACTTATAATGTAAACTCCATGGGATAGGGTCTCCTTCCTCTAGTCTTTTTGACACTCAGCGCTTAATCTTTAAAGTAACTGTACTTTGTATTTGTTATTGACCCTTTTTGTTCTATGAATTTATTGTTCTGCTGTACAGCCCTATGTACACAAGTAGCGGTACATACATAAAACTATACATACACTGTGGTGTATACATACACTGTGGTGTAAGCTCCCTACAACTAGGCTACGAATAAAGAAATTATCACAACCACTACGACCACAATGGAGTCACGCGGGCCACTGCTTGTAGCACTCTGGAGAGGCTAGCTGGCAGCAATATGTTGCTTTATTCAGTACAATAACAAAAAAAGCAGGCACATGCACGGCATTAGCTGAATGTAGGCACAGGAGGGGTTAAAGCAAAACAAATTCCAAGGAACTGGCAGCAGGTCAGGGCTGGCAGAGTCCTTCCCAGGGGCAGAATAACAGGAATGGGGCTTTAAAGGTTTGAACGTCACATAACTTGACTGTTGACATCACACCCGTGCCAGGGATGTGGGCATGTGACTGTTCACGGTGTCAGTGCTGATCAGTGCTCAGTAACATCACTGCTTAGTGCTGCACTGGTATGATTATGGCGCAATCATGTTTTTATTTGCTGTAATTATGTGCTATGGTTTCAACTAACACTTTTATCCCTCCAGCTCAGTTAATTCTATTAATGCTTTTCAATCCAAAGCTAATTGTCACTGATCACTTACTGCAATAGTCTATGGGAAGGATAGGTCACTGATAAATGGATGTAGGTTATCATACACTATATAGTTACATAGGGTTGAAAAACCAGAGTCCATCAAGGTCAACCCTTCCAAGTAAATCCAGCACACACAAACCTATACTTACCAATCTATACTATCACATACATATACTATATATACAAACATTAATACTAACTGTAGATATTAGTATCACAATAGCCTTGGATACTATGCTTGTTCATGAACTCATCCAGGCCCCTCTTAAAGGCATTAACAGAATCTGCCATTACCACATCACTAGGAAGGGCATTCCCCAACCTCACTGCCCTCACCGTGAAAAACCACCTACGCTGCTTCAAATGGAAGCTCCGTTCCTTTAATCTAAAGGGGAGGCAGAATTTATTTTTTTGCCATTGAGTTTTGCCACGATGGCAACATGTGCATCTGCATTGTTTCCCTAACAGAGACACTAACTTAGCAAATGCTTCCGACAGAGAACAGAGGTAATATTTTGTTTAACAACAGCTAGACGGATATTACAATCAGGCTGTGTGTGTATTTTACCGACAGCTGTTCTTCTGTGGATTTTTGCTACAGTTTTGCATCTGAAGTCTTTTATCCTGATGGTCCTGAAAAAATAATGTGATCTCTTAATCACATTTGCTTCCAGATTTATGGCAAGATGCTTATTTGCTCTAAGACATAAAATGTCAATGGATCTATTATAAATGGTCTAGCACTGAAGCTTCGCTGTTTGGCTGGGAATTCTGTTGCTGAACCTGAAAGAGATAAATTTTTCTTATAACCATTTTCTATGCTTCAGTAATTACAGCACACACACAAAGGCAAGTGAATTCCTTGAGTGGTATCTTCAGACAGGCTAAGATAAAAATGAAGGGAATAGACTGAAAAAATGCTCAGGAATATATCAGTGATACAGCAAGTGATAAATGACATTAAATATATCTGTGAAACAAAAAGTCGGGTACTTCATCTTTCTCTGAGGAACAAAGAAAAGAGAACAGAGTAGAAGAGTAAAAGGCAGTGCAAAGGAATGCAGGAAAAGTTAGAAAAGAAGTGTCTGTGAGATGCATTTATCCGCAAACTTTCTTCTTCGATTTCATTCCATTATGAATCCAGCACAAGGCACAAACCATATGACCTGATATCTAGGAAGGAAAAAAACTGTTTTACAGGAATAAAGTGGATGAGTAAGTTCCTCTGCCTGACTCCCTAGTGCCTGCTGTCCTCCAGAGCTCCAGTGCCATTATTGCCCCATAATGCTTCCTTTGGCTCAGGTCATGCTGGTTCTCTTGCTGCTCTTAGTTTATTTTCAAACAGGCTAAGAGGAACGGAGTTGTACCCCTGTAGGATTTACAATCTAATTTCCCAACAACAGTCCCTCAGAGTTACACCAAATTCATAAGAAGGTAGTTAACCTAATTGTATGTGTTGATCAGTGGGAGCAAACCAGACAAGCAGGAACACAAGGAAATCCCACATTGTACAGACATTCCCTGAACAGAATCATAGTGGGCATGATGAGCTATGGGCCTTACATCCCAAGCCATTGTCCTGGCTTTCCAAGGTTTTATTTGAAACGCACCATGTTGCTTTGGGTTGCCAATAAGAATCTAAGGCTTGTTTGAAAGTGCTTCTCTGTAAGTGAAACCACATATCGCTCGGGCATTTGATAGGATGCCACATCCCTGTGCCCCCAAGGAAGCAGAGACAGAGTGTCATGTGAAACAATAGCGCACAGCAAATATACTAAGCAATTAGGGTCCCCTAAATCCCCTCAGCAATAAAACCTGGAATTAAAATTCCCCCTCCACCCCCACTCTTGCCCCAATGTCTTTCTGAACCCCATTTAATAGCATCACCCACAATGGCCCAGTTAGCTGTTCCCACCCTACTTTTCTCCCAAGGGGACATTGTTGAGCAGCGACCATAGAGTCAGGTTGCACGCCTGCCATTCTCAGGCTGACTGGAATACAAGCTGACTGGGTTTTGAACCTCAATAAGTTTCTGACTGCACAGCGAGTTTGGGAGCTGCTAGCGAGTGTTGCATGTAATCTAAAGTGTTGCATGTAGATTAAGTGTATAGTAGGCGTTAAAAACAAAAAAGGCGTTTGAAACTTAAAAGGCACTATACAAGGAATTGCACTCGGGAGACTGTAAGTACCCAGTTGCAATATGAGTTCCAGTATGATTGCTGGTGTTACTCAGTGTGCATCTTGCCGCATGTATGTGGTCCTGGAGCAGCAGTTCCATGCAGCATTTACTTGTGAGAGATGCAGGTGGGTTTTCCTCTTGGAATCTGAGGTGCAGAATCTAAGGGGGGGAACTGGCAACACTGAGGGCAGCTGCAAGCATGGGGGAGAACAGGAAGCTCACTGAGCAACCACTGGCAGGGGCCGGTGTAGTGGTGGGTGGAGAAGGGACAGTGGAGGTTAATGAGGGAGACAAATTTGTAACAGTTAAGAGGGGAAGTGTCAGGCCTGGCCTCTGACGAGAGACCAGCAGGTAGGAGCCTTTGTATAGATAACCCCCAGAACTCCCTTAAAGGGCCAGACAGCCAAGTGAGATGAAAATAGGTAGTTTAATGAACACAAAAATAAAAAGTACAGTACAAGCCTGTGGTAAGGTAAGGTGCAGAGTCCGGCAATATGCAAATCCGTGAGCAGGCAGAGGTCAGTCCAGGCAGAGTTCAAGCAAATCCAATAATCAGGCAGAGGTCAGTCCAGGCAGAGTTCAAGCAAATCCAATAATCAGGCAGAGGTCAGTCCAGGCAGAGTTCAAGCAAATCCAATAATCAGGCAGAGGTCAAATCGGGGAACCAAACAGAGATCAGGCAGGGCAAAGGCAGGAAACAAGAATCAGAAGTGGCAAGACAAAGCTCAGCAGGAACGATGATCGAGCAACTGGGTGTTGCCCGAAGAGGGTTTATATAGGCGGGTAATTAGAGAAGCAGCCACACATGTGATAAACGATATCTGTTGCGACATAAGCAAAACTGGTGGAAATGCAGAAGGCACATAAGGGCGACTGATCCCATAGAGCTCATGGAGCCTCCTGTGGCTCACCAAGCAAGTGCACCTCCAGTTCCACACACAGTCCAGGGATCGAATCCCTATAGTTCCTGACATTACCCCACCCCCTTAAAGATTGCCCTCCGGGCGATCTCCCAGTCAAACAACAGCATTTTACACAAATAACAATTATGCATTAGAATCAAGTCATTAAAGATGCTGTAAGGACTGGATATGCAAGTGAGTAAACTGCAAGGCTCAAAACCTTCAGCAGAGGGTGAGCCATCAGAGACAGGACCATCAGCAGGGAGAAAGTCGCCAGGGTCTGGAACCAAAGCCAGAGGGACATCAGGATCAGAAGCTGGTACAGGGGTGTCGCCAGAGACAGGAGCCGAAGCCAGAGGGTTGTCAGGATCAGAAGCCAGAGGGTCGTCAGAAGCCGGAGCCAGAGGGTCGTCAGGATCAGAAACCGGAACAAGAGTGCCGCCAGAATCAGGAGCCAGGACAGGAGTGCCGCCAGAATCGGGAGCCAAAGCCAGGACAGGAGTGCCGCCAGAGTCAGGAGCCAGGACAGGAGTGCCGCCAGAATCGGGAGCCAGGACAGGAGTGCCGCCAGAGTCAGGAGCCAAAACCAGCACAGGAGTGCCACCAGAGTCAGGATCTAGAACAGAGAAATTGCCAGAATCGGGAGCCACAGCGGATGAGACGCCAGAATCAGAAATCGCAGCGGATGAGACACCAGGGTCAGGAGCCACAGCGGATGAGACGCCAGGGTCAGGAGCCACAGCAGATGAATTACCACACAAAACACCCATTACAGATGGAGGACCATCATACATACCCATTACAGGTGGAAGGGAGATGCCCAGGGAGGCAACAAGACCACCACTCACTGCAATTAGACTGGCAGAGTCTGCAAAAAACAGAACCACCAGACCTAGTAGCAGAGAAGGTAGGCCCGGAAGCAATCTTGTCCTCAGAGGCTGGTGGTAGAAGCATTGGCACTGAAGCGAGAGCAGGCACAACCGCTGGCACGGGAGCAAGCAGGACCGCTGGTACGGAGGCAGGAACCGATAGCTGGAGAACTGACTCAGAGGCAGGAACCGATGGCTGGAGAACTGGCACAGAGGCAGGAACCGATGGCTGGAGAACTGGCACCGAGGCAGGAACTGATGCAGACATGACTGCTGGCACAGGAGGAGGCAGCCATCGGGGAGCAGGCACTGGCTGGGTAGCAGACACCGGAGCAGGCACTGGCTGGGTAGCAGACACCGGAGCAGGCACTGGCTGGGTAGCAGACACCGGAGCAGGCACTGGCTGGGTAGCAGACACCGGAGCAGGTACAGGAACCGGAGACTGGACTGCGGGTACAGGAACCGGAGACTGGACTGCGGGTACAGGAACCGGAGACTGGACTGCGGGTACAGGAACCAGTAGGCCAATAGCAGGTGCTAGAGCAGGCAGCAGCAGCTTTCGGGGAGCCGGCACAGGAGCGGACAGCTTTCGGGGAGCCGGCACAGGAGCGGACAGCTTTCGGGGAGCCGGCACAGAGGCTGGAGCAGGAGACTGAAGCACTGGCACAGGAGCCGGAGCAGGAGACTGAAGCAGGAGACTGAAGCACTGGCACAGAGGCTGGAGCAGGAGACTGAAGCGCTGGCACAGAAGCTGAGGGTTGCAGTTCAGGCACAGGAGCTGAGGGTTGCAGTTCAGGCACAGGAGCTGATGAAGGTTCAGAGCTGGACTGCCCGAGGGCTGGTAGGGGCCCAATCCATGGGAAAGCTGGCAAAAGACCAAGCCGCCTGAGCGCAGGTACCAGGAAAATAGGCAAATGAGCAGGAACTGAATCAGGGGACTGAACTGCAGGCAGAGATAAAGGTGACTGATCTGTAGGTATAGATATATAGGGCTGAACTGCAGGTATAGTGGACAACTGGGAGATTGACCGGCCCTTGAATTTGGTAGTATATGCTGTGGGTATTTCATCCTCCGAATCCATATCTTCCCACTCATCATCAAGTATATCTACACAGTCAGTCTCATCTTCACAACAGAATTTCTCTTCCTTACTCCGAGTACTCAAAGGAACAGCAGGCTGGGAGGTGCTTAGGGGCCCCACACATTGAGAATCCCTTATAACTGGAGGGGTACACTGAAAGTTAGTAATGGGTTTAACTGCAAAGGAGGAAAAAACGTCCGGAGGGATTGGCCATAAATCCCCTGTGAAGTTTGCTTTCAAAATATAAAGAAAAGTACAGGGATCCTCTAAAAAGTGAGCCTCTTCATCAATGCAAAGTTCTGCCCATTCTTGAGCTTTGCCCGCCAAAAGAAACAAAATGATAAGACGGCTTTTCATATAATTAGGGGCTTGCTGGACAAAAGAAACAGTAGCGAACTTTTTGCATGTAAGCAGAAAATCTGAAAAAGTTCCTTCTTCCCCTTCATACTTCTTAACAGAAGGGAGCCACTGGGCAGAGAGTTGTAGTTCAACATGTGATACTGAGGGGTTACTAGCAGGCTCTTTGCTGTATGTGCTCGATCATACTGTCAGGCCTGGCCTCTGACGAGAGACCAGCAGGTAGAAGCCTTTGTATAGATAACCCCCAGAACTCCCTTAAAGGGCCAGACAGCCAAGTGAGATGAAAATAGGTAGTTTAATGAACACAAAAATAAAAGTAAAGTACAAGCCTGTGGTAAGGTAAGGTGCAGAGTCCGGCAATATGCAAATCCGTGAGCAGGCAGAGGTCAGTCCAGGCAGAGGTCAAATCGGGGAACCAAACAGAGATCAGGCAGGGCAAAGGCAGGGAACAGGAATCAGAAGTGGCAAGACAAAGCTCAGCAGGAAGGATGATCGAGCAACTGGGTGTTGCCCGAAGAGGGTTTATATAGGCGGGTAATTAGAGAAGCAGCCACACATGTGATAAACGATATCTGTTGCGACATAAGCAAAACTGGTGGAAATGCAGAAGGCACATAAGGGCGACTGATCCCATAGAGCTCATGGAGCCTCCTGTGGCTCACCAAGCAAGTGCACCTCCCGTTCCACACACAGTCCAGGGATCGAATCCCTATAGTTCCTGACAGGAAGTAGGGGGCACAAGGGTAGGGGGGCTGGTTCACAGCTTGTACAAACCAACAGATTTGCCGCTTTAGGTGAAGATGCTGTGGAAGACAGCTCTGAGCTAGCATGTATGGAGCGGGCTGACTCTCAGAGCACCCTGGGAGCCGGCACCTCTAATACAGGTGGGGGGAGTAGTGCTGGGAAGGCAGGCTATAGTTGTAGGGGATTCAATTATTAGAAAGGTGGATAGGGTAATTTGTCGCAAAGACCCTACATGCCGAACTGTGTGTTGCTTGCCTGGTGCTAGGGTTCGGCATGTGGTGGAACGAGTGGACAAATTGTTGGGAGGGGCTGGGGAAGACACGGCGGTCTTGGTACACATAGGTACCAATGACAAAGTTAGAGGAGGGGGGGAAGTCCTCAAGAACGATTTTAAAAAGCTAGGTGCAAAGTTGAGGGCGAGGACTTCCAAGGTAATTTTCTCAGAGATATTACCTGTGCCACGAGCAACATTAAGAAGGCAGCAGGAGCTTAGGGAGATTAATGCGTGGCTGAGAGATTGGTGCAGGGAGGAGGGCTTTGGGTTTCTCCAGAACTGGGCTGATTTCTCAATCGGCTACAGGCTCTTTGCCAGGGATGGGCTGCACCTCAATGATGATGGGGCAGCTGCTTTGGGGGAAAAGATGGCTAGCGGGTTGGAGGAGATTTTATAGAGACAGGATAGATGAGGTAGTGGGCATAGTAAGGGAAAATGGGGGAGGAGACTTGCTTCGGGATACTGATAATGGCAGGGAGGCCCATAAGTTGTTTACACGTCATTCTCACGCCAGAACCAGTATTAAATGTATGTTTACCAATGCAAGGAGTCTGACTGGTAAAATGGGAGAGCTGGAGGTACTGGCGTTGGAGCGGAAATATGATGTGATTGGTGTTGCTGAAACTTGGTTGAATGAGTCTCATGACTGGGCAGTAAATATTGGGGGGTATACATTGTTTGGAGGGACAGGGGCAATAGAAAAGGAGGAGGAGTGTGTCTGTTCATTAAGCAGGAATTAAAAGCAAATATTAAGGAGGAAGTGATAGGGGTAACAGAGGGAGCTGAATCCTTATGGGTAGAGCTTCTCACAGATAGTAAAGAATCTACCAAACTAATTGTAGGGGTATGCTATAGACCCCCTAATGTAAGCGAAGAGGAGGAGGTCCAGCTCCTGTTGCAAATAGAAAAGGCTGCTAGTTTGGCAAAGATAGAAAATGAGGAGCGCATCGCGGCCGAGGCCAAGACTAACCCCAAAAAGTTTTTTAAAAGTTTTTTAAGTATAGTAATAGTAAAAAGATGCAGGTTGAGGGTGTGGCCCCATTGAGTTATAATAACAATATGGTTGCAGCAGATACAGAAAAGGCAGATTTGCTTAACCAGTTCTTTTCTTCTGTGTATACAGTAGAGGAGCCAGTGGGCCAAGTCCCACCCAATAGCTTCACTGTTGCCTCAGCTCCAACTACACAGTGGTTGGCACAGGATATGGTGCTTAAAGGGTTACACACGATAAATGTAAACAAGGCACCTGGGCCAGATGGAATACACCCTCGGGTACTGAGAGAGCTAGGGGCAGAATTGCAGTGGCCCTTGTTTCTGATATTCTCAGACTCTCTTTCATCAGGTATGGTACCTAGGGATTGGAAGAAGGCGAATGTCATTCCCATATTTAAAAAGGGGGTAAGATCTCAGCCTGGCAATTATAGGCCTGTAAGTTTGACATCCATGGTGGGCAAGTTATTTGAAGGCTTGTTAAGGGATCACATTCAAAATTATGTAGTGGAGAATGCCATTATGAGCAGTAATCAGCATGGCTTTATGAAGGACAGGTCATGTCAGACCAATTTAATTGCTTTTTATGATGAGGTAAGTAAGAAGCTGGACAGTGGGGATGCAGTAGATATAATCTATTTGGATTTTGCCAAAGCATTTGATACTGTTCCCCACAAACAACTGCTTTCTAAGCTAAGGTCTATTGGTCTTAGTGAGGTCGTTTGCACATTGATAGAAAACTGGCTACAGGATCGGGTACAGAGGGTGGTTGTTAATGGTACATTCTCTACTTGGAATAAGGTTCTCAGTGGGGTCCCTCAGGGTTCTGTACTGGGTCCACTTTTGTTTAATTTGTTCATAAATGACTTAGGGGAGGGTATTATGAGTAATGTATCAGTGTTTGCAGATGACACAAAACTCTGCAGACCAGTCAATTCTATCCAGGATGTGACATCCCTGCAGCAGGATCTTGACCAACTGGCAATCTGGGCAGCTAAGTGGCAGATGAGATTTAATGTGGATAAATGTAAGGTCATGCACCTGGGATGTAAAAATATGCAAGCCCCGTATAACCTTAATGGGACTGCACTAGGCAAATCCACAATGGAGAAGGACCTTGGAGTTCTTGTAGATAATAAACTTGGCTGTAGCAAGCAATGCCAGGCAGCAGCTGCAAGGGCAAACAAGGTTTTGAGCTGTATTAAAAGGGGTATAGATTCACAGGAGGAGGGGGTTATTCTTCCCCTTTACAGAGCCCTGGTAAGGCCCCATCTAGAATATGCTGCTCAGTTTTGGTCTCCAGTGCTCAAACGGGACATTATTGAGTTAGAGAGGGTTCAGAGAAGGGCAACTAAGCTGGTAAAGGGTATGGAAAGTCTCAGTTATGAAGAAAGACTGGCCAAGTTGGGTCTGTTTACACTGGAGAAGAGGCGCTTAAGAGGTGACATGATAACTATGTATAAATATATAAAGGGATCATATAATAACCTCTCTAATGTTTTATTTACCAGTAGGTCCTTCCAACGGACACGAGGGCACCCACTCCGTTTAGAAGAAGGGAGGTTCCATTTAAACATTCGGAAAGGATTTTTTACAGTGAGAGCTGTGAAGTTGTGGAATTCCCTCCCCGAATCAGTCGTACTGGCTGATACATTATATAGCTTTAAGAAGGGGCTGGATGGATTCTTAGCAAGTGAGGGAATACAGGGTTATGGGAGATAGCTCTTAGTACAAGTTGATCCAGGGACTGGTCCGATTGCCATCTTGGAGTCAGGAAGGAATTTTTTCCCCTCTGTGGCAAATTAGAGAGGCTAGTAGTTAGGCAGGTTATATATAGGAATTATGGTTGAACTTGATGGACATATGTCTTTTTTCAACCCAACTTACTATGTTACTAAGCGGGGAGGGTAAACGTGTAAAAAAAAAATGTGGGGGGGGGGTTGAGTCAAAAATCTAGGTTGCCCTTTAAGGTTCCTAAGGACCCTACTGTCTCCAGAAATAGTGTACTGGTTTATTACATTGCCAGACCCAAATCCCAAGTTATGGAAAATGCTTCATGTAAAAAAAACGAAACGTATTGGGATTATTTCTGTGACTTTCCATCTATTACTATTTCCATCTATTACTATTTCTATCTATTACTCTCTCCCCCAAAGAAACGCAGAAGAGATTAATTCATTTGAGCGCCTGAAAATATCCCAAAAGCTGTCCTTCCTTTCAAGTCGTGCGACAATGTCCAGCACATGTAATCACTTTCCGCCCTATCCCTATCTCTCACACAGCGACAAGATGTACTAGCGCCCCGCCCCGCCCCGCCCCTCCCAGTCAGCTGAGCCAAGCGTGTGTGTTGGTTCCCTCTCTTTGGCGCCGTTTTCAAGTTCCGGCTCTGAAGCTCGGGTCATAGTTGATCTGTTCGGGAACCTCTTGTCACTGGAGTGAGTTTCCCCTCGGTATGCTGCTAAGGGTGCGCTCTGGGAACCGGCCTCAGGAAACAACGAGGGAAGGAGCTCCTCTGATGGATGCGCCGGGCTGGGAGCGGACACGGGACGCACTTGGGGAGCTGGAGAGAAATTTGTGCTGCTCCAAATGGTACTGCTGTTAGAAAGAGCATCTGCTGCTATGGGATACTGGGTTTGAGTCATGCCTCTTATCCAGGCCTATACATAAGATATATAATGAATGAATAGGGTTTGTGCAAATAGTGCTAAACACACTTTTTGTTTTAAAAGTGAAACTGAAAGTGCTTTTGTTTTCCTGCTTTATAGTCGGTGGGGAAGAACTTAGTTTACCAGTAAGCAAATGAAACCCCTGTGCTGTTAAGGGTTCTTGTAGGGATGTAGCGAACCTAAAAAAAAAAAAAGTTTGCGAACACGTTCGCGAACTTACGCCAAAAAGCGCGAATATTCGCGAACTTTGCGAACCCCATAGACTTCAATGGGAAGGCGGACTTTAAAACCTAGAAAAGCCATTTCTGGCCAGAAAACTGATTTTAAATTTGTTTAAAGGGTGCCACGACCTGGACAGGGGCATGCAGGAGGGGGATCAAAGAAAAAAATTTCTCTAAAAAATACTTTGTTGAAAAAGCGTTGCGTAAAAACGAGCAGACCTAGCAAAAATACGCAGCGTTTTTTGCTATTTCGCGCTATTGGCACCATGGAAACGGGATTTGCTTACACCAGTACTAGGCTGAAAAACGCCATATGTGGTTGTGCGGCATTTTTTAGGCTGAGAAAAACCCAGCGAAAAAAACGCGGCGAACCCATATTGCGAACATACGCGGAAAGTTCGCGAACACCCAATGTTCACGCGAATTAGTTCGCCGGCGAACAGTTCGCTACATCTCTAGGTTCTTTATCTGTAAGCCTGAGACACACACAGCAAAGAGGGTTAGGGATGGGCTTGTTTGTACAGCATTCATAGTCTCTATTTCCAGGGGTAGTACACTGCCTTTTTTTACCAATAGTGCTTTTGCCAAATGGACTGTTTACCATGAATATCCTGTAAATTGTATCCTTATAAACGGTCCTTAGTGATATCTTCTGAGTTCCATCATTTGTTTAAAAGCCTTCGGCCTCCTGGTTTTTTTTTTTTTTTTTTTTTTAAATGGTCATTGAACTCCTCGGTAACTTATAATATAATATTCTTATTTTACAAGGGGGCACTGTATTCACTGTATAATACACATCACTGTATTTGTATTACACAAACTGTCCTAGTCCAATCCTATAAATGGGCAGCGGGGTGTATGAGTATATTTCCTCTGTACAACAGTATCAAACGGCAACCAAATAGATGAAATCTGAAGTTCCAGCTGTCTGTCATGCTTGAAAAAGACTTAAAGTTCTATAACATAAAATGAATCTGCTTTTTTTCCCTGCTGGTATTTGTTTTTTGATTTAGTTGTATTGTATTAGTTGTTTGATTTATAAATAATTAATAAGTTTTTAGACAGTTTCGCTTTCAAAATATACATTGTTTCTGACTCCTATTCTTCTTTTCTAGTATGTCTATACTAAAGGATCCTGTGTGTTTGGGTGGATGTGAACATGTGTTTTGTTGGTGAGTACTAATCAATCTCACTGTGTCCCTAAGCAGTTAGTGATGCGCACTTCTACATAAAATTGACCTGTGTATGATCCCTATCACATCCTTAAACCACCCACCCAGACCCAAACATCACAGCTGTATTAAAAAAAAGATGGCAGAGCAAATGCCAGAAGACTTGGGCATACAGGCAGATAGGGCCAATGGCATAGTCAGTTCTCTTTCCTGCTACCTGCTGGAAAAGTGTTTCACTAGCCTGTGGCTAGATCTATGTTTTCCGGACAGCTCATGGGACATTCTAAGGAATGTATACTTCTTTGTATTATTTATAAACAAGCAAACATGTTTTTTTGCACTTATAAACTAGGTGGTTTTTGCACACATACACAACTCCAGAGTGTGCCAAGTGTACTATTTACTATTTCAAGTGTTTTTCCCCCTTAAAAGTTTAATTAGCAAGTGTGGCTAGCATAAGTTTAAGCTACATATTAAACCTTTGCATTTTTATTGTGGCAGTGAAGGGCCCCATTGTGGTTGTTTGTTCTGTCATTCAGTTCAGTGAACCTGTCCACCTGTCATTAGTGGTACCTAGCAAGTTTTTTTGCTACCTGTCACCACTTGAAACAGATGGATTCCATTGGACTGAATGTCAGGTGAAATGACTATTGTCTTGCACCTCTACACGCTGTTTAAAAATAAATAAATAAATAAAAACCGCACCTGAGAATACATCCTTTGAGCAATAGGCTTAGGGCTGTCTATTAATAAAGATCTGGCACCATACTGCTAAGTATTTATATTTTGTTTTCATTTTAGGACATGTGTGAATGAGAATATTGGGAATGAGTGTCCACTGTGCAACACACCTGCATGGGCGTGCGATGTACAAATAAACAGACAACTGGACAACATGATACAGCTATGTGCTGATCTGAGAAACCTGTTGAGTAAGGGCAAAACAGATGGTAAGCAGAAATTCTCATTGTATATCATTTTATCATATTTACGTACATTTAAGAGTTACGTTTTTCGCTCAGCCAAAAGACCTAATAAAAGCTCCCTACTACTAAGAATGCCAAATATTAGGAGAATTAGACATTAATTATAATTTTTCCCTGATGTGAGCCATGATAGTAAGGGATTCACAACACAAATTGGTTAGGCTTTATTGATGGCATACTACCACCAGCTGTGAGGTGGTCTGAAAAATGGTGTAAATTACAGCATTAGTCTAGAATAAAATAAATGACGCAGCTCATTGTCGGGTGATTTCTGCTATTGAAGTGCATGATGTTTTTGTTTGTGTTTTTTTTAACCCTAAGGGCTTTGCTCTGTGTGCCCACACTCTGGCATTTGCCATAGCCTTTAAGGCAGGTACACAGGAGTGTACAGAAGCAGATCAGGGTCTCTCAGCCCGGCAGAAAAATGCAGGGCTAACAGAAGCAGATAGATGCTCTGTCTGACCTCGCCTTTAAGGACAACAGTAGAACTTTATCAATATGGCATTTATTGGACACCAGTTTCTACACCATTCTTTACACACCTTTATAAATCTGACCCTATGAAATCCAGGGTTTGACATGTGTAGCAGCTTTGGTTTGATCTGAAAAATCATCTGTAGTGTTGCTTTGAACTTCAGTGCAAAAATATTTCCAATTTTTTGGCAGTGGGAAGCCAAAAGCAAAGTGTGGTGTAAAGTGCAGTCCTACACTTCAAAGGGTCTCTAATTGAATTTTTTTTTTTTTTTTTACTTGTTCCTTTAAATTTGCTTGTGAAGTATTTTATTGTAATTATTGTAGTAGCAATTATCTCCTTTTAAAAAAAATTATAAGAACAGTCTGAAATATAAATAGACTTTGATGGTAATTACACTTTAAATATTTTCTAAATGGGCATTTCTTTCTTTAAATAAATTTGTTTGTATCTGCTTGCCTTAAATGATATGAGCCATTTGTGAAATGTGTTTATATAGGTGACCTATATGGTGCTATTTTTTTGATACAATGTTCAGATAGGTGATATGCTATAAAAAAATAGTATGTTTTCCCTAAAAAGAATTTGCTTTGAGCTTGCAGAATACATAGAATAACTTTTTCTAAAAAGTTAACCTTCCCATTTAGTATTTTTTGGCCATTATTCTAATATTGCATTATATTATATCCATAAAACTTAATGGTCTTTTGAGAAAAGTAATTACTGCAGGCTTTGCAGTGGAGAACTTTGCTTTGTGTTCTGATACTGATGTCTCTCATAAAGCAACAATATTTAAATAAGGAGCAAAGGCATTTTGGCAGTTTATAGCCACAATAGTGTACACTACAGCGCTATATTCTGTAGAAAGAGTTACCATACCTGAGTTAACAGCCTTAGAAGCTCCCTCTGTTTGTATAAGATACCAGCTGCCATAATTGCTTGGTCATAGTAACTGCATGCTGCAGCTCTGGCTGCTGGTAGCTCAGGTTACAACTAAAAGAGGAGCGGTGCAGACTCTGCTGTGCCCTTAAGATTTTTCTGAGAGAAGGATGTCTGATACTGAAGAACATGCACAAACAACAGAAGAAAATAAATCATATGTTTCTTTTGATAGAGGACTCAGAGCAGCTTTTCTGGTAATGTGACTTGATAACCCTATTCATTTAGCAATTTTTATTTGTGTTCTGAAAAATAAGTATGTTAAAGGAACAGTAACACCAAAAATGAAAGTGTATTAAAGTATTTAAAATATATTGTAATGTTACCCTGCACAGGTAAAGTTGTATATTTGCTAGAGTAACGGTACTATAGCTAATATAAATAAGCTGCTGTGTAGCCATGGGGGCAGCCATTTAACCTGGAAAAAAGGAGAAAAGGCACAGGTTACATAGCAGATAACAGATAAGCTCTGTAGAATATAATGGGGCTTTATCTGTTATCTGCTATGTGCCTGTGCCTTTTCTACTTTGAATGGCTGCCCCCATGGCTACACAGCAGCTTTGTTTATATAAACTAGAGTAGTCTTTCTGAGGCAAACACATTAGCTGTACCAGCACAGGGCAACAGTACATAATATCGTAATTATTTTTATACACTTTCATTTTTTGGTGTTACTGTTCCTTTAAAAAAAAAACTGAATTCTTGCAGTCAGTAGATTTACTGTATTACCACCTGCACAGGTACTTAAATTTCAGCATATTTTGAGATGTTATATGTTACCTATTGTGAGTATAGTTTTATTTTTTTGTTGTTAACCTAAGGGTGCACCACCCCTTTAACTTTTAATATGGTGTAGAATGGCCTAATCTTTGCTGGTTGCTACATTAAATAGGACCCTAGCAACCAGCTTCTAAGAATAGGACTGGAGAGCTGCTAAACAAAAAGCTTTAATAATTCAAAAACCTCAAATAATAAAAAATGAAAACCAATTGCCAATTCTATCAAAATATTACTGTTTACATCATACTAGTTAATTTAAAGGTGATCAACCCCTTTAAACTATTGAGTCAAGAACCCCTCGTTTCCTGTCTACATTTGTGCAGAAAGCCCTGCAGCAATTTGGGGACCTATGAGTTACCCACAAAAATGTGATTTGTTGGTATGGTTGCAGGGCCAATATATGCTTCTTTTACTCCTTTTATCTACACCCCCCCCCTTCCACTGAGGGCTGTGTTATTTGACTAAACACTTTGGCACTTGGTGGACTGACATAGCTGAGCAGCCACTTCCTATGTACTATATTGCATGATGTGTGATCTGTTCTTCTGAATTGTTTATCTTGCCCCCCTCACAGTTTTCTCTTCTGTGAATATTAACCTGTATAATTTCATGCTGTCAAAAACCTGTTTTAACAGCTCTTTCTGCAAATTAACAGTTCTTTAATGAAGGTGGTAATTAGGAAAAAGGAAACTTGTGACGATCACAGAAAAGCACTTGTCACATAGACAAGGACTTGGTTGATTTTTTTTTTAAAATAATTCTTTATATACTCAAAGTCCAGTCCAAAGTCCTGATTTTTAGTAAATGTGTGAACATAATGTCGGTGGAGAATTTAATATATTTCTAAATAATAAACTGTAAAAATGGACTCTCCAAGGGCTAAAAATGTAATTCAGAACAGTGAAAGCCAATTACAAGTTATAAAATAATATATAATACTAAAAGAAGGAATTATTGAGTCTGGCACAACTCTGTGCTTGAGCACATGCCCGCAACCCCAGCTAGTCTGTTGCCTGTAGAATTCCAGTTAATAAAGAGAATCATAATAATCTCTCTAATGCTTTATTTACCAATAGGGCCTTGGAGCAGACATGAGGGCATCCATTCAAATCAGAAGAAAGTCGGTTCCATCTTAATATTCAGAAAAGGTTTTTACACAATGAGATCTATGAAGTTGTGGAATTCTCTCCCTGAAACAGTTGTACGAGCAGATACATTAGATAGCTTCAAGAAGGGGTTGGATTGCTTTATAGTAACTGAGAAAATACAGGGTTATTGAAAATAGATCTTGGTACAAGTTGATCCAGGGACTGGTCCGATTGCCATTTTGAAGTCAGAAAGGCAAATTGGAGACGCTTCAGATGGGGTTTTTGCCTTTCTCTGGATTAACTATCAGTTTCATATACTGCTTACTGTTACAGTATGCAAGCGTTATTTTACATAGTAATTGCAGTATATTTGGAGGCATTCTAAAATGTAGTTTGCACTGAGAAACCTGGTTGCCTCTACAGTAATGATGCTGCACTAACTGTACTGCCTGGTTTGATATAAGCACACTGTCTTAGGTCACTGTGATCCAGGGTGGCTTTGAGCCTTATGTCCCGCAGAGTAATAAGAACTTTCTAGTCCAAGCTGGCTCTAAATAGGTATCATTATTTTCTATGGGGTAATTATGTTCCCATAAGGAACAATGAAACAATTTTCAAGCCAGCTACCTCAAGTGTACTAGGAGCCCTAAGAGGAGCACTCAGAAGCACAATTTCATGCCCAAACATATGCACAGGTTAACCCTTATATAGCATAAAATATGAAGTATATTCTGGATCTGTATTCTTGTTTTGCAAAATGCAACAAATTAGGGTGTTCAGCAAGTGGTGCTATAGGTCAGTGCCAGTAAGGATATGCTGTTAATATTCACCACAGGCAGCGAGATTCAACTATGAGCTTATTGGAAAACTTCTGAACACTCCATGGAACTGATTTGCAAGCACTGGTGCTAAATTACCCAGTACTGCTGTCCATAGCAACATAGACAGATAATCTGACTGCTAGGAGCAACTGCACTTGTCCATATTGGCACCTGTGTTAGTAAATAAACCCTCATATATCCTAGTTTCTATTCACAATAATTTTTTTCCCTGTAATTCTTCTGCTGTATTTTATTATATGTTTTATGTTCTCCATTAGGTGCATAAAAATGGTCTTTCATTCTGTACCCTGTTGCACTGTGCAACATATTTCTAATATTTCCAAACTACTGAGATAAAGGAATGTATTGTTCAGCCTTGGCTTCCTGGGATGGGCAGATTAGTTACTAGACTACATTTCTCTCTTTGGATTAATAAGCTTATAATGATTGATTATATAATCACTAATATCTTTTGTGATATATTTGGATAAAAGCATTATTCTGTTTGAGTCACTTTGCTTGTGCAACATTTAGCATAACATTGCATGACTGGTGTTTAAACGACATGCCTTTTCTTTTTCATCTATAAAGGAAAATAATCATTTCTCAGCATAGGCATAAATGTTACCCAGATGGCACCAAAACATTTCCTTTTTATATTTTAATAAAAGACAAGTTTATCAAAGAGATTTCTCAACTTCTGTTGGTAATGGGAAATAATTTGAAAGGCACACAGTGTGGATCATTATATTTCTTTGATGCAGATTAATCGTAGCTAAAGCTGTGTTTTGTAATTGCTTCATTTGCCATGAGTTTTTTTGTTACAGTAGATGGTGGAAGAACACGGATTTAACCTTAAATATTCTCAGTGCATGAGATAATTTGTATACCGTCTAGAGTCAGAAATTTTTTTTCTTTCATAAATATGCCATAATTGTTTTATAAGTTTACATGTCTGAAACTTTACAATAGCCCTATACAATATTAAAGGAGCAGTATTTTATTTATTTATTTTATAAATGAATAGGGCTTTTTGTAATCCTTGCAAATCTAAACTTTCCTTTTTTCATTTGTAACATTTTCTTAGGAAAGACTTTAGATAGGTAACGTGCCATGGATTCATAATATCAATAGCCTTTTTCCAGTAAACTCTAAAGCTACCACCAAGTTCCTACCTTGGATTTAAACCTTGTCTCTTGATGATGATAATACATCTGCTCCACATGCCTGTACCCAGCACCATGTGGCATAGGCCTTATAGTCATTAACCCATGGTAATATGATGAAGAATACTCAAAGCCGTATTCCCCTTTAAAGGAAGAAAGAAAGGTAAAAACTAAGTAAGCTTTATCAGAAAGGTCTATGTAAATACAGCCATAAGCACTCACAGAAATGCTGCACTGACTTCTCTGTCTCTGTAATGCATGTGCCAGAGACACGCAGCTCTATGCCCTCTGCTGCTCCCCCCTCCCTCAAGAATGCTAAGAACGATTAACTCTTTATTAGCCTTTCCTTTAAGTCATTATTGGGGTGTTTAGGCTCAGCTGGCAAAGCCCAGTTGTTGGAATCTGATGTGTTTATAGCAAAGAAAGCAATAGAGTCTAGCGGCAAAAACAGAGTGATAAGGAAATGTTAAATACGGATCAGTGGTGATATCTAACTGCAGTATCAAGAAAACAGGCATGAATTTGAATATACAGTATTTTATAATATATTAATATTATATTATATTTTTACTGTGTATCATTATCCTCTTCCTGGTTGCTAGGGTACATTCCAAACTGAAAAAGTTAAATGACTCAAATAACATTGAATTTACAGATTTAGCAAGTGAAGACTACATGGCCACTTTGACCTGTGCAATGTTTCATTTATTCGGTTACTGCATGGCCTTTAGTTAGGCCAAACAACCCGTTTTAGCTGTATTTTATGTTCAGACTTTTGGAAATGGGCAGACAAATACCTCCTTAATGAAAACCATAAAACATCAGAGTCTGGTTGCTTTTCAGCACCACAAGCCTTTGTCACTGGGTTGTGATATAATTGAGAAATGCAGCTGAAACCATTTACTAATTTTGTACTTGATTTTGGATAAATATTTTGTTTTATTATGACTCACTAAATCGAAAGTTAACTCACCCTTATTACAGTGCTGTCTTGTCTGGATCAGGTAAGTGGCGTGATAGGCATTATAATAGTCTGATGTGCACAACCGCTGACATTGCTATCTGGTACAGCCCATTCCAGTTAGGTGTCCGGATTGTTATTGTCTGAATATTTTACTGTGTTAATTTTCATTGACTATCTTTGTGGATCTATTTTTTTTTAAAAAAATATATATTCATTATTTATACTGAATACTTGAAAGAAAAAAAATTTAACATACAGTAAAATGCAATCCATCACTTTTTAGTATGAAAGATTAATAGCAGTGTTTAAGAGTGATCGGCAGTCATTTTGGCCCTATTAAGTGCACTATAAAATTATTTTTTTTATATAATATCTGCTTGTGGTTTTGGTTAGAGCAAGGATTTCTATGAAGAAGATAAAGCTGTCTTATTATGTGGTATATTAAGTAGAGGCCAATTTTCTGTCTCTATTGTGCCTTTTTATTAAAATATCCCACAGCTGTTCTTTTGAGAAATAGCAGAGTCAAGTAAAATAGTTCTTAACAGGTAAAATGTATTCCCACAAGTACAGTGTTTTAGCACCATTAAAGAAGAGAACCATTTCAAAACAATTGCTTCTATTAGAAGCTAATGGTGCTTACATAAACTGCTAAAAGTGACTTATAATTCTCCCTTCTCTTACAGAAAACAAAATGGATTTATGTCAGGATATGTTGCACAGACTAAACCCTGCTAACGAAAAGCACAAGAAAAAACAAATAAAGATGTGGTTTAGCCCACGGACCAGGAAGGTGAGATGCGTCATGGAAAAAACAGAAAGGAGCCAACAGTTTTCATCAAAAACTTGTCCACAAATGACCTCATACGAGTATGTTTCAGATTCTCCTGATAGTGAGCCTGTGAAAAAGAAACCTGATCCAAAACCTAGAAAAAATAAAAAATTGAAAGATATTAACAGAGAATGGGGTATTGATACAGGGAATGAAATAGATGAGCTATCTAATCCAAGCAAGGAACACAAGTCGGGTAAATCTGTTTCGTTTTGTGGCTCCATGATCATGCAGCATAGTCCAGAGGTGGTTGTACAAAGCAGCTTGAAGAATGACACACTGGAAGAAATAAACCCTCCTAAGAATCAGTGTGGCCTGGATGAACCTGTGGAAATGCAATCAAACAGTTTGAAAGAAGTGAACTGCCCCAGTCCCAGTGCCACATTTAAAAACCAAAACAAAGAGGAAAAAACAAATCCTGTGAAACGCAAAAAAAACTTAACTCCTATATCCTCTGCCTCAAAGCGCCTAAGAAGAAGGTCAAGCGATATCTTAAATGAGAGAAGTTTAAAAGCAAACTCACCTGATAAAGGAACTAAAACAGCGTCTCGGCATAAATCTGCTGAAAACACAGAAAGCACGGAGACGGCACAATGTGATGCTAAAATGTGTTCCACTCCTCCACCCCACGCGAAGCAGAAGAATGGTGGCAAATCAGGGCAAAAAATTACAACTGTGCAGATCTCGCCGAATAATTTGACAAATGTAAAAAGAAACCACAAAGGAGAGACAATGTTGCATTTGGCATCAATTAAGGTAACTGCTGGATTTGTTTATAGCTAGATATTCTTAAAGCAGCTAAAATTTCAAAAATTAGTTTTGCATTGTTATGTTAAAGCAGTTTCACTTTAAAAGTTTAACAATAGGAGAGGGCATTGCCTGCTTAGCTAGCAACCTGTCTTATCCTCACATTTCAATAAGAAGCAGCCTCTCTGAGAAAAGTGAATGCTGTACTTGGCAGCACAGAGTATCTGTGAATGCACATAGTGACTGCTATGAAGAGAATTCCCTATAAATTAGCTACTGCCCCCAAAACACTGAGGGCAGCTTGAGGCACTGTCCATATGGGAATACAGGGGTAGAATTTCTTTGGGCTGTTTGCTAATTATATATATTTGTTGTTAACCTAAGCAACAAGGCAGGCTTTAGCATTGCTGCCCTTTTTATGCATTTTTGAATATAGAAATTAGTAAAAGCACAATCATGCAATGGTTTATATGCAGTCTATTATATTCAGCAATATTTTGGAAAATATAAAAAAAAAAAAACTATATTCTTACAACGCAATACTGTAATCCCCATGATTTATTTCTCCTGCACTAGCTGGCCTTCAGGATGGCTTTTACAGGGATTTTGGCAGCTGAAGTGAAGGAGTGAAATAGTAAGAAATGCCAAAGAAACTTTGTATTTCAAAGTGTCAAGGTTTGCATGCAGGGAAAACTTTCTACAGAAATCCTTGAAAAGGGATATTGTAATATTTGCTTCCAGCAACAATAAATCCAGCCCTACAGTACCTTAGCTATTAGAGGCACCTCGAGAGACCCAACTATTTGCCAGGTAACTGCTTACACAATCCACCCAACTTTAAAAAAAAAAAAAGCTGCATTTCTCACACTTAGGGGCACATTTACTTACCCACGAACGGGCCGAATGCGTCCGATTGCGGTTTTTTCGTAATGATCGGTATTTGGCGATTTTTCGGAAAATTATCGCAACTTTTTAGTTGCCATTACGAATGTTGCGCAAAATCTGGCGATTTTTTCGTAGCGTTAAAACTTGCGCGAAAAGTCGCGCCTTTATCGTAGCCATTCCGAAAGTTGCACAAAATGTTGAGATTTTTTTCGTAGCGTTCGGATTCATTCAAGCTTCAGTATGGTGACTTTTCTTGGGCCAGGTTGGAGCTGCAGGGTGCCATTGAGTCCTATGGGAGGCTTCCAAAATCATGCTAAGTCTGAAAGTTTCACCCGCCGCTTACGAGCGCTCAATAAGAAAAAGTCGCGACAAGATACTAGCGAATTGTAATGGCTACGAAAAACGTGTGTTTTTTCGCGCAAATCGTATTGGTAACGAAAAAGTCTCGACAATTTCCGAAAAGACGTAAAGGCGCCGAAAAAGTCGCAAAATGTTCGTTTTCCAATCGGAATTTTTCCAATTCGAATTTGTGTCTTAGTAAATCAGCCCCTTAAACTGTTAAAGGGGAAATTTAAGGGCAGATTTAGCAAAATGTTTAAAGGAGAAGGAAAGACTTATAAAGTGTTAATCTCAAGCTGCAGGAATACCTTCACTCTCTATAGTGCCCTTCAGTCTCCCCATATTTCTCTTGTTCAGATGATCAGAAGCCTCATAGGAAAAACAAAAACGCTGAGCTTTGTAAAAAAAATTCCCATGATGCTTCACTCCTGCACCAAGACCCCTGTACATGCACAGTTTGTAAGACTATGAGGAAGCTTCCTGCTGAATGGTCCAGATAACACATTCCTAAGGGGGCGGGGAGGGAGTTCTTAGCATTCTTCAAGGAGGGGAGGGAGAGAAAAGCGAGCTGCTCAGACTCCAGCACAGTTTATGGCTGTATTTACATAGACCTTTCTGATAAAGCTTACTTAGTTTTTACTTTTCCTTCTCCTTTAAAGCTTAATACATAAAAGTTGACCCATGTTTTATTCATTCCTATGAGATTTCTAGAGGTATATTTATCAGTGGTTGAAAGTTAGAACTTGTCATTTGATAAATACGCTTCTAAAAATCCAATAAGAATAAATAGAATGTGTTAGTAAGTTTTCTTATGTATTAAGCTCTAAACGCACATTTTTATAAAGCAGCCCCATAGTGTATACTCCAAACTTGCTGCAGTTGATGCCCCTGCTTTTAAATATTTGTTAAAAATCTTCAAAACTTTAGATTTTAAATGAATTGGCTGATTTGCTGACATACTTCCCCTCTCCCTGTCTCGGTTAATACAACTTTTTAAATTTGTCACAGGAGGGTGGTTATCACATGTGATGGACAAGCGATGCCTGGAAAACAGAACTGAGTCTCTCTAAACAGGCTATCTTGCTACTAACTGGGCCAGTTGCGTTGTTGTTTCATCTACATGAAATGTGTAGTTGACAGACGTAAACTACTTTGTGCTAAATTCCTCTTCATCCTCCTTAAATTAGAATTTAAATTATTACAGCACATCGGCCACTTAGAAGACTTTATGGGACTATTTTTATCAACACTGGGCAGATTTGCACCTAGGAAGTATCCCATGGCAACCTGCATCTGGATGAAAAAAGGGAATCCATTACTGGTTCCTATGGGCTACTAACTAGGGGCAAAGTTTCTCGTTATTGATAAATGAGTCCCACTGGTGATTGTTATGGTGAAAGCATAATACACATACTTAATGTCCCTAAAAACTAGTATATTTACCATATTACAGCTTGAGTTAAATAAATTACATTTAACTTTAAAAACCATTGGGTTTTTTCTTTATGCTAGATACTCAGTCTGGTAGTTAATCACAGCCATCATCACTAGAATTCCTTTTATATGCAGAAATAGTAACTGTTATATGACCATTCTAGGATGCCTGTTAGCTCAGTTTTTGGCGCCTGCTTTGAGATAATTTAATCTTTTGGAAGGCAATGGATGCTGTGCCTGATTATCATGCATTTTCCAGGAAATGCTCCATTGGTAAGAAAATTGGTCTGGAACCAGTGAACATCTCCAGGAGAATACTAAAAATTCAAATTCCCGCAATTAAGCTAACTATTGTATGCCTGACAATAACTTTGTAAGAAAGATGAATGAAAGTTGATAACCTGGGAGATCAAAATACTTCTTCGTACACTCTTTTTCATTTCATTTAAAGGAACAGTAACACCAAAAAATGAAAGTGTATAAAAGTAACTAAAATATAATGTGCTGCTGCCTTGCACTGGTAAAAGTTGTGTGTTTACTTCAGAAAGTCTACTATAATTTATATAAATACGCTGCTATGTAGCCATGGAGGCAGCCATTCAAAGGAGAAAAGGCACAGGCACATAGCAGATAACAGATAAAACACTATTGTATACTACAGAACTTATCTGTTATCTGCAATGTAACCTGTGCCTTTTCTCCTTTTTTCCAGCTTGAATGGCTGCCCCCATGGCTACACAGCAGCTTATTATATATATTATAGTAGTGTTACTGTAGCAAACACACCAATTTTACCAGTGCAGGACAACAGTGCATTATATTTTTATTACTTTAAAGCTCTTTTATTTTTTGATGTTACTGTTCCTTTAAGCTTGTTATTTATTCTGCTATTTTTAACATTTATTGCTTGTGGTTCTGATTCACTGGGAAGAATGCCCTTCAAAAATGTCTGCATGCAACATGACTACCATAACCAGAAAATCATTTGGACAAATGATCATCATGTCTTGTTCATGTATGTTTGGTTTTTTTTCAGCCTGTGCACATCTTGCAAGGTACATTAAATTGTACAATGGGAGTGGAGGAAACCTTGCAGATATGTGGATAAAGGCTGTCATCCAGGATATATACTTATTTTTATTTTAACTTGGTGACATTAAAGGGTGCCCATGTAAGAGTGTCAGATCTTTGTAACCACTTCAGCCACACAAAAACTAAAAGGTGTAAAGTTTTCTACTGGTCTTGTCACCTGTAGCAACCAATCACAGATGGCAGTTAGGGGCATTTTTCAAGGCATTCTTATTGATTGCTGTGGGCAATCTTTGGTCCTTTTATTGCATATGGTGGGCTTAATATCCAAACGGGTTTCTTGTGACTTTTATATAGCTTGTCTGTCCAGGTCCTTATGTCCCAATATATTTATTAGAAATGGGCAGTGAAACAGATGATCTTTATTGGTTATGTGTGCATATATTGTGTAATTAAAATATTGTTTAGAAGATGTACTTTCTCTTAAATTACAAAGATATATATCTATAATAAGTTTTGTTTCAAAAGATCTCCAATAACAGCTCTGCAAGAGCAAAACAATTAAATGAGTCACATTCAAATGTTTTATTTATGCTGGTGGCATCATATCCTCTTCCATAGTGTAACCTTTTAATAATGTATTGCCAGCATCTTCTCCCCTGCTGCCCTTTCCGATAGGAGGCAATGACCTGAGAGCAGCTCTATCCTGTCCGATGAGTATTGCCCAGCATGTGCAACTGAACATTTAAGGTTGTGGCGCCAGGTATAGGGTGGCAATACAGCTCCCTTGGCCATGCCACACATTTACAATACAGTGCAAATTCTTGACCATGCCACACCCTCCTAGCAGTTTTACACAGTATGCATTGAAAGCAATCGTAATTATTATGAAGGGAGAAAAATGGGTAGTGGCAACACAGTAAAAGTGTGGGCCCTGCATCCAAAGAATCTCAAGTACATTACACAGTGAGCTGAGGGCAGTGGCATATCATGCAAAAACATTTTGCTCCTTTTAAGGCAGATGGGGAACCTGAGAACTCCTTAATCTGTGTAGGGTCTCTCCAGTTTAGACCTAATTATGCCACAAACTTCTTAAAATGCTCAGAAGATATGTGCTCCCTTTAAAGGTGGCCATACACGCACCGATATTATCGTACGAAACCTCGTTTCGTACGATAATCGGTGCGTGTATGGCATGTCGGCGAGTCGACCGATATCGCAGGAAGCTGCCGATATCGGACGACTCGCCGATCGGACAAGTTTGAAAATTTTGATCGGGCGCCATAGAAGGCGCCTGACCAAAATTCTCCCTTCAGAGCTGAATCGGCAGAAGGAGGTAGAAATCCTATTGTTTCTACCTCCTTACCTGCCGATTCAGCCCTGAATGGTGTGTGGCGGATCTTACGATGTTTCGTGCGACCGATGGTCGTACGAAACATCGTCGGATCGCCACGTGTATGGCCACCTTAAGTTAGATTTCTTTGTATTTACATACAATAGAGATGGAGATGGGATTTTATTTCTGTGGTTTGCAGTCAGTCTAAAGTCAGAGTAATATTATCTGTGGCTACATTCGGGAGAAGCCTAAATAAGCATCTGAAGTATAATAATCTGAGACTGAAATTTGCTATAAATGAATGTATATTCCACTATTTAGTCTATTGCTCTCTAGGAAATGAATGGTGGACCCTCTGCACATATGGTTTCTAACCATAGTAAATAAAGGCTCCATTTTGCAGCCTTTACATTAAAAATAAAATTAACATTTTATCTGTATGCTAAATTCTTTAAATCTAATTTTCCAGAAATTTAATCTAAAGGTTTAAGGCTACTAGATATGTATGTTCTTCATAAATCAGTGCTGTTTTTATGTGCACAATGTTATATATTTATACAGTATTGTGTAAATCTATAAATTATTGTATATATGTTATATATTTAACAGTTTTGTAAAGTCTTTTATATACCCATAAGTGTGTGTGTGTGGCATAATTTTGTGTTTGTTTTTATATTGATTTAAAGTCATATATTTTAAAGTTGTAACTGCAGTCGTTATCTGTGAATATCAGAAGGGCTTTTGTTATTTTCTGTAATGTTATTTATGACCAATGCCTTTCATATCCAGAGTTAAAAGGGTTGTTTAAAATTTAGTGTATTTGTTTTCTATTTGTACCAAGAAGGCAAAAGCTCAGTACTTATGCTCAACTTAATTCATTACACAGGGTGATATTCAAGGAGTGGAGGACCTTCTTAAGAGTGGGGCAAATCCTAATGTGAAGGACAATGCTGGTTGGACCCCACTGGTAAGTTTATTTGTCCTTTGAAATATCACGATATATCCAATATAGTTTTGTGTTTCCCAGGCAAAGTACCAGCAAAAAAATAAAAAAATCACTAAGAATTGTCAGTGAGTGATGATTACAAGGCATGCAACTAATGATCCTTCCGGAGATCTGTAGCAATGTCTGCTGTTTAATCTCATTGTGTTCCTAGGGAAAATATTGATAATTAAAAATTGCAGTTCCTGTTGGTCCAGAGCTAAAACTTTTAACTGCCTTTCTGCCTCATTTTAAAATAAACATTATAATTATATGCCGGTCTCCTTTTCAAGGCCCATTTTATTCTGGTTGAAAACAAATGTACTGTTTTTCTACCATTAACAAATGTCTTCTGACTTAAAGGGGTATAGACAGTTCATGAATTCATACCCATGTCATACCTATACCCTGGGGATAACGCTTTTGTTGGGCAGTCCCAATCTCCCTCTGGAATATTTGTAAATATTACTGGTTACTGGAGATGGAATTTGATATTTTTATATACTAAAATAACTTTCTTTTGATAAAAGAAAATTTAATTCTAAGCAACTTTTCCAATGTACACTAAACATTTAATTGTAGTTTTATGACTGTTATTGAGGGTACAGTCTAGTCATTTCTATTCCATTGACTGTTCTAACAAAATACTATTAATGGTTAATGAAAGGCCAATTTCCTATGGAAAGATTAGTCACCCACGATAGATCTCTGCTATAGCAGGCGACTAATCTCTCCAAAAGGCTTTTCAGTCCCCTTTGTTGCCAGTGGAAGGCCTTTGTCACCCGCTGTCGCAGAGATCTATTGCAGGTGACTAATCTCTCCATGGGACATTAGCCTAAAGGTTTTAAAATCCAGGACTGTCAGGTTGGACTGTAATCTCTTGAACTCTTAACTGTTTGCCTATAGCCTAATCTCATTTGATTTCTTTAGCATGAAGCTTGCAATCTTGGACACACGGTGATTGTTGAGCTGCTGCTTCAGCACCATGCGCTAGTGAACACTACAGGTTACCAGAATGATACACCACTTCATGATGCCGTTAAAAATGGCCACATTGCCATTGTCCAGCTGCTATTGTCTCATGGAGCTTCCCAGGAGGCAGTGTAAGTTTAAAGGCATTTTGTCATGATTTTTATGGTGTACTTTTTTTTTTTTTTTTAAATTCCAAATAATTCAATCTACCATTTAAAATGTTATTTTTGAACTAACAAATGTATTTTTTTGCTGTAATATTAATGTGTAGGCACCACTGTGCCTGAGTCTGAGCTTTCAGAAGGAGCCAGCGCTACACATTAGAACTGCTTTCCCAAGCCGGACGTGGATTTTTTACCACTGTTCTATCAGTAGTCTCTTCCTAAAAAAAAAAAAAAGTTAATTAACATCCCTGCCCAAGTTGAGTTTATAATCTAAATTCCCTGTTATGTTTACACAACACAGTATTAGGGTCAATTTCCTAATCTAATTTTATTGCCTAATGAAATGGCATGCTGTTGCTCTCTATGTTAAAGGACAAGGAAAGTCTAAGTCACTTGGGGGTGCCAAAATGTTAGGCACCCCCAAGTGACTTAAATCGCTTACCTTGTACCCCGGGCTGCCTAACATTTTGGCACCCCCAAGTGACTTAGACTTTGCTTCTCCTTTATTTGACTAAAGGTCCCCATACACGGGGCGATTCTAGCTGACGATATCGGTCCCTTAGACCAGTTCGGCAGCTAATCGGGCCGTGTATGGGCACCACTGACGGGCCTGCCCGACCGATATCTGGCCTGAAATCGGCCAGATCTCGATCGGGCAGGTTAAAAAATCTAGTCAAATCAGGGACCGCTAAATACATTAGCCTGGATTTTCCCGATATCGCCCACCCGTAGGTGACATAGCCAAGCAACCAGATCTTAAGGTGTATGGGCACCTTTTAAGGAGCTTGTTGGGACAACTATTGTCTGAAAATGTGTAAGTTCCTTCTTTCAGGCTACAGATTCTTTTAAGTAATTTGCAAGAAAAACCAGGATGATTTGGAGTATTTTGCCACTATTTGCAAAAATTATAAAGGCATAAACCTAAAATCTAACCCATCTGTCATTGCCCTAAGCCTCTTTTCTTTGTTTATTTTAATTCATATACATATAACATCAAAAGATACTGTTCTCATCTTGTATACGTTTTGAAAAAAAAGTTGGGATCACCTACCATTTATCCTTCATTCAACTTTACATTGATGAAAACCAGTACCTACCATGTCTGAAAAATAGATCTGAACATGCTTTAATATATGCACTTAGCACCACCTAGCAATACATTATGTCAGTTCTTAACACATTCTCTTGCACATTATTTTTGGGACTGTGTATGTATGTATGTATGTTTGTTTATGAGATATGTGCTATGCTATTGAAATGGTTCCTATATGAAATACAGGTTTTACTGCTTGTTTGGAGCCCAAAGATGTAAACTGTGATCAAGACAGTCTTTTTTTTTTTTTTGTAACTTATATTTTTATTTATTTTTTTCCAATAACAAAAGCAAGGACAGAGAAATACAAGGTTATATGATACAGAGGCATATTAGTTATCATGAAGCAATGAACTAATGGAGTTATTGTACCAGTGATAAGTCTTAATTGCTGTTTCTGCTTTTTCTGCAAAAGGATAACCAACAATAAGATAGATTCAAAAGGGAGGGTGGAAAGAAAACAGTTAAGGCTAAGGGTACAGATAACTGAAGGATGCATGTTATAAGCCTGGGATGGTTGTTAGATTATTAGACATTGGGTAATCTATATTGGCAGTAAGTCTGCTACTGGGGGGGGATATAGGCGGGTGGGCGGGTGTCCCTTGTGAAGCTTAATGAAGCTAGGTGGCCAGGCCATTTAGTTCCCAAATGTCCCAGATTTTGAGGTGTTGAGGGGTGTTGTTGTGTAGAGTGGCGATTCCGTATTCAAATTTCCTGTTGGAGTTCACTCGGTTGATTATTTCAGTCATGGAGGGTGCAATTGGTGATTTCCATTTGGCTGCGATGGCCAATCTGGTTGCGGTAAGTATCTGGTTGATTAATGCTTGGCCACACTTACGCATTTTGGGGAATGGTTTCCCCAATAACATTGTAGAAGGGTCTAGGGGAACCTCACGTGAAAACAGTCGGCCCAGTAAGCTTGCTATTTCTGTCCAGATGGGCTGGATTATGGGGCATTCCCAAAAAATGTGTTGTAGGGAGCCCTGGGATCCGCAGCCTCTCCAGCAGTTTGGAGAATGGTCCAGGAAAAGCTTATTTAGTTTTTCGGGGGTGTGATACCAGAACATCAGGATTTTGTATATGTGTTCTTTTTGCCTGACACAGGTTGACATTTTTTTTGCGTTGTCCCAGATATTTGTCCAATCTGTTTCGGATAGCGGCTGGGTGAGTATCAAGTCCCATTTGTTCATGTATTTGTGTCGGGCCTGGGGGCCTTCAGGTATAGTTGTAAGGATATTGTAAAGTGCTGAGATTAGGCCTTTTTGTGGGAGACCCCTTCTCGCTATGGTTTCAAATGTTGTTGGGTGGTTGGCTCTTGCGAAGTTCGCATAGGGCGTTAGGAAATGCCGTAGTTGGAAATATTCAAACTGCTTAAGGTTGAGTTGTGGGGCTTTGTCCTTTAGGGTTTGAAGTGGGAGCACTGTATGATTCCGAGGTTCTAGCAAGTCCTTTACAGTGTGTAAGTTCAATTCTGCCCATCTTTTATGGAATGATGGGTCCATGCCTGGGGGGAAATTGGGGTTCCTCAGGTAGATTGTATTGCTTGACAAGTCAGAGGTCAGATTGTGTTTATATTTGAGCCTAGTCCAGATTGAAAGTGTAAGGCGAGTTGATGATAGCATGCTTGGGGAGAGATGCATTTTCTCTGTTTTGGACCATATTATTGAGTTGAGGTTAGCTTCCTTATATATATCGCTTTCAATTTGGCCCCAGATAGTAGGTGGGCTCCACGTTGACCAAGCCAGAAGTTGTCTCAGGTGTGCAGCTTCATAGTATTTTTGTAGGTTGGGAACACCCAGCCCGCCTCGCCTTGTTGCTGTCATGATTACTGATTTGGGGATTCTATGGCTACAGGAGTTCCAGATGAATTTATGGAAAGAGGCCTGCATATCTTTTAGTATTTTGGCTGAAATCAAGACACTGTCTTTTAATCTTCAAGTCATTACTGAGCTAATTTTTACAATGAAAGTGAATGTAAAAGCCGCTTGTTACAAGTGGTTAACTTTTAAATGGTTAAAGATCTTTATCTAACTTAAAATGGGTAAATCATTTTAAGGATCTTCTTCATATTTAAGGCTCTAAGGGTTATAGAAAAAGATCTTTATCTAACTAAGCCTATGTACAGCTGTAGCCAAAGGGATAAAATGGAGTTTCCTTTTTTATACTTTACAATTCTGCACTTCTACCTTCTTTGCAGAATATTCTCCTGTGTAGGAAGGATAGCAAGCTGCAAATGGCAAATATGATCTGGACCACTGGACCTATTAATTGTCCCGCTGGTCTAGTTAATTCTTTCCCCTTAAGTTAATCTTCTGCGCAAAACTCATTTATATTTTTTTTACAGGCTCTTCTTCATGCACTGCCTCTAATTCCTGTGCCTCAAACTGGCCGATGCACAGCAGGCCAAGTTGTTGACAAATTAGGTGCTGTGCATTTTTGCAATTTCACAGTTGTTCATAAACACTTCATTTTAAATGGACTGTCCTGAAAGTTTTTCATGCACAGCAGGATTGTTATGAGGCTTTTTCTCCATTTTCTGGATTTTACACTAGGGATATTGGATGCTAAAGAGTATAGAGGATTATAAAAGGGTATAGAGGTCTGGCTGTTAGAGGGAAACTCAAACCTGTCTTTGCAATTAATTAAAAAAATGTATCATTTTAACCCACCCACTTCTCTCTCCATTGTGTTTCTGTAGTTTGCAAGCTAGAAGTGATGTATTTAAAGATATGAGTATTCATTTTGGTTTACAGAATAGCGTACAGGTATGGAACCTGCTGTCTGAATTATTTCTAGAGAATTCGACATTCTGCTACATTTTCCTTTATATATATTAAATGTCTTCACTTGATACTCCTCGTGTAAAATTCACTGTGCTGAAGTCCTTTTCAAATTAAACATGAAACCCAAATTCCTTTTTTTAACACATCCATATCCATTATAAAGGCATTTAAAAATCCCAGCTGTCACTTATTTTGCCTGCCCCCTCTATATTAGTTAAATAATGTATCTGTTGTAAGTAAAGTTACATTTATTGGGGAGTGCCACAGTTGCAAGTCTGCATTGTTGGTTATTAGCCTATTAGTGAGAATTGCTCTTCCCCATCCTCCCCAGTTTCTCAGTAACTTTCTATGGGTTTAGCCTGCAGACATGCTGTCAAACATTTCCTTGTAGAACTGATATTGCTTGTACAAACTTGGGGACATCATGTAGGACCACAGTGGGTGACATAGGGTGGAAACATAGGGCACTTCAGCCATATCTGATCTACTTATGTAGAAGCATGTTGCATTCAAATATGTGTGGTAGGCAGTGGGGAAACCAAATGATTGGCTGCATGTAAGGCACCTTTAAGAAACCATATAGTTTATCCATTTAAATATAAATGAGTCTTTGTTGTGGTACATCTTAAAGGACCAGTGGCTTTGAAAAGGGAGGGTGAGACCAGAATATATGTTATTTTGTCTGTGTGTCGTAAAACTTTGCCAAGCTTATGTCTGATACAGTAACTCATAGCATCCAATAGGGTATTTGCTTTCAAACGGGTGGCCAGGAAATGCTACATTTTATTTACAAAATGTATGAGGCATAGACTGTCTGGGCAACAAACATTCCATGTTCAGGCAGCTTGAGGGAGGCACAACATTCCAGTGGGAATAGCATATGCAGGGAAGCAATTCTATCTGCTCTTTATTTTATAGATAATATCTGTGTTAGAGGTGTTTTTCCCTTCTGTGCCAACAGAGTATACCCATGGCAGGGTTCTTATTCTGAATGTAACACACATAGCACATTCACTGTATGTTTGAACCGGCATGAAAGTTTTGGATCAAAGGATTGCGCTTTTATTTATTTTATTTTACCTGGGGAAGGAACTGGCATTGTACTATGCCAAATATCTGCAATACCACACCAGTGTGTTTAATGGTCTGGAACTCCCAGGATGCTGTGCTGAGACTGAACCAATTATCTGTTAATCTGTAGCATTTGCAATATGCCAGATCCCAGCACATTATTAATGCAGCAGGTCCAAGGGCTTCTGTTAGTGCAAAATTAATCAGGGCTTTCCAGAAAAGAGCTGATCCAAAATCTTCTGTGGAGTTTGAAATTAACGCCTTCCTGCCTTCCATACTCATTTGCTGCTACTACGATCTCAAAGTGTTATAAATTATGGATTTGGTTAACATTCCTTTTGCTCTTTCAGTTCTCTCGCTTTTTCATTTTCCAGAGAAACTCTTGCAGATATTGACTTTGCATAAATGTAAGTTTTTTTTAATGTGGAATATACCTATGGAGTAAAAAAAAAAAAAAAAAAGATATGAGAGTTGAGTTGAAGCACTTGATCTTATTCTGCATTTAGAAAACATACTAGGATTTTTATTTCTAAACATCTAGGCTTTATAACAAGAAAAAAATCAAACCCTGGAATTCATCCAAAAGATTGAGGAGCTTTGCTTCACAAGACAAAGCAGTTTACCACAGACTTTCTTGGGCTCACTGTGTTTTATTCCTCTCATTTGATTCAGCAGCTTGCCCTCCTGCAGTCCATCTGCTTTTGCCTGTAATTTCAAGGCTTATATTTTTGTGTGTGTATCGTGAGTCCAGCCTACGGAAAAACAAGACGCTGGAAATAACTTTTTCTTGCTAATGTATCTAGTTAAAAATCCAGTCACATATTGTATTTACTTAAAAACCCATCTGTGCTTGTTTTACCAGTAATATATTCGGTCTGCAGCCTGTAGACTATGCAGAAACCGAGAAGATGAAGTCGGTACTGCTGGAAACCCAGACAACGAGAAATCGACTTTTGTTGCGTCCATGCCTTGAAGTAAGTTTGGAAGTCTGCTTGTAGTTCAGCTCCATTATTCTCACAAACCTCAAATCTGCATTATCTTCAAAACATCTTTTTTTCAGGCAAAGTCTAAAATCAAGGCATCTATATGAATCACTATAGTAAAAGTTTTTCAAATTAAGCTATAGTAATGGTATGCACCGTAGCAGGTAGCAATTGGCCTTCACATTTCATTTGTTGCGATTTTTACTGTATGTTTTTTAGTTTTGTTTAATCACCCTTGCAACTAGGCAGCAGTCTGAAAGCCAGAACAAAACGAATAAAGCATGATAATGTAGACTAAGTGAAAAGTTGATTAGAATAGGTTGTTGGTAATTAATGGCAATACGGGTATGGGACCTTTTATCCAGAAACCTGTTCAGAAAGCTCCGACTTATGGGGAGGCCATTTTTCATATAGTCCATTATAATCCGATTTTATTTTTTTTTCTCCATAATAATAAAACTGTACCAGTACCTTATATCTTTACTTGATCCCAGTAAAAATATAATGAATCCCTTTTGGAAGGAAAGCAATCCTATTGGGTTAATCCTATTGGTTTTGATGGTGATGCAAATTACAGTAAGAGCCCTAATTCAGAAAACCACAAGTCCTGAGCATTCTGGATAACAAGGGAGAGGGCAGTGTTGTTTGTTTGTTTTTCTTTAACCCTTTCCCTGCCAAGACCGTAGGTACTACGTCGTTTTAAAAAAAGCAGTTGCCTGCTAACGACGTAGTACCTACGTTCTTTCTCCCTTAGCGCTTCTCTCTGCATCGGCGGCAAAAGCCGCCGGTGCAGAGAGACAGATGCGCCCCCAACCCCTTCGGCAACGAGCCGAGGGGGTTGGGGGGGATGGTCCTGCGATGCGATTATCGCAGGACCATCCTACAAGCAGCAGATGCGATCGCATCGCATCTGCTGCTTGTACAGCTTCCTGCTTCCCCCCCCCAGAGCCGCCTCCCACCTACTTCCTCGGCGACTGCAGGAAGGAGAAGCAGGGAACCGATCTGACCTTCAGACAGGTAAGTGTGACTTTATTTTTAGTTATACACACTTTAACACACATTTACACACATTTATATACATTTATACACACATACAACACAATTTAGCACAGTTTTTTTTTTTTCCACTTTGCACACTTATATACACTCATATACACTTATATACACTCATATACACTCATATACACACTGTCACACAACTTTTACATGTGCACATGTATACACAAACTCACAAAAACTTTTTAAATTTTTTTAAATTTTTTTTTTTTATTTCCCCCCAAAACTGTTTATTTTGACAGCGTGACTATTGGATCAGATATTCTGACCACTAATTATGCTGTCGTGTGACTTATTTTGTTGTTTCATTGATTTGCACATTTTTATCCCTATATTAGTATTCCTGATCTGTTTTAGCGTAGCTTTGCCATGTGCAACTTTGGTGTACAAAAATAACTTTACCTATTTTGAATTCATTAGAATGTGTACTTTCCAAAAATATATGGTTTTCTGGGGGTCCCTGTGTACTTTGGGGGTCTTACTGCATATAATAGGCCGTCAGGGGGCTCTGTGTGCAAAAGCTGAGCTGGCAGGCGAGAAATCCTTATGCGCTATTTTCATTTTGGGGTCAGTACATACCGCAGACTTTGGTATATCTATGCATATTGGGCATCAAACTGTTCAGTAGGCCTCTGGTGTTCCTATTTGGGGTGACTTGCCTTTGTACGCAAGAAATTGTGTGAGATAAATGCGGCAAACTGCAACATTTTTATGCGATTTTCTCAAATGTCATAAAAACCACTAACTTTAGGAAAGCTTTGCAGATGGGTACTTTGGTGTAGAAAGGACTCTTTACCCTTGTTGGATTTGTCAGAATGTGTACTTTCCAAAAATATATGGTTTTCTGGGGGTCCCTGTGTAGTTCGGGGGTCTTACTGCATATAATAGGCTGTCAGGGGGCTCTGTGTGCAAAAGCTGAGCTGGCAGGCGAGAAATCCTTATGCGCTATTTTCATTTTGGGGTCAGTACATACCGCAGACTTTGGTATATCTATGCATATTGGGCATCAATCTGTTCAGTAGGCCTCTGGTGTTCCTATTTGGGGTGATTTGCCATTGTATGCAAGAAATTGTGTGAGATAAATGCGGCAAACTGCAACATTTTTATGTGATTTTCTGAAATGTCATAAAAACCGCTAGCTTTAGGAAAGCTTTGCAGATTGGTACTTTGGTGTAGAAAGGACTCTTTGCCCTTGTTGGATTTGTCAGAATGTGTAGTTTCCAAAAATATAGGGATTTTAGGGGTCACCCTACATTTCTGCAGCTTCTACCCCTCATAAAACTGCCATGTGTTTATGAATTAGGTAAAGATAAGCCATGAAATTAGTGTGCACAAGGTATATTTGGGGGTCTCTAAGTGCCATGTGCTTTGATAAACCTATGTACAGTGGGCATCAAACTGTTCAGTAGACCTCTGGGGTTCATATTTAGGGTGTTTTATCTTGGTACCTAATGACCTGTAAAAAATAAGATGCTGTATAGTGGAAGTTTTGAGGTGATTTTTGGAAATGCCATAAAAATCATCAAACTAAGGATAGCTTTATGGCTTGGTACTTTGGAGTAGAAAGACATGGGTACCCATTTTAGATTCGGGGGAATGTGTACTTTCCAAAAATATATGACTTTCTGGGGTGAGTGTACTTTTTACTAGCTTTATCCCACATATAATGATGTAAATGTATTGATTTTGCAGAAGCTGAAATGACAGAAATGATAGTTCATATGGGGGTATGTTCTCATTGGGGCCCCTACATGCCACATACTTAGGTAAACCTATACATATTGGGCATCAAACTGTTCAGTGGGCCCCTGGCGTTCATATTTAGGGTGTTTTATCTTGGTACCTAATGCTATGTGGGAGATAAGATTCTGGAAACTGGAAGCTTTGAGTGGATTTTTGGAAATGTTATCAAAATTGCCAACTTTAGGAAAGCTTTGCGGCTTGGTACTGTGGAGTAGAAAGACATGGGTACCCATTTTAGATTCGGGGGAATGTGTACTTTCCAAAGATATATGACTTTCTGGGGTGAATGTACTTTTTACTAGCTTTATCCCACATGTAATGATGTAAATGTTGATTTTGCAGAAGCTGAAATGACAGAAATGACAGTACATATGGGGGTATGTTCACATTGGGGCCCCTACATGCCACATACTTAGGTAAACCTATACATATTGGGCATCAAACTGTTCAGTAGACCTCTGGGGTTCATATTTAGGGTGTTTTGTCTTGGTACCTAATGACCTGTAGAAAATAAGATGCTGCATAGTGGAAGTTTTGAGGTGATTTTTGGAAATGCCATAAAAATCGTCAAACTTAGGAAAGCTTTATGGCTTGGTACTGTGGAGTAGAAAGACATGGGTACCCATTTTAGATTCGGGGGAATGTGTACTTTCCAAAAATATATGACTTTCTGGGGTGAATGTACTTTTTACTAGCTTTATCCCACATGTAATGATGTAAATGTTGATTTTGCAGAAGCCGAAATGACAGAAATGACAGTACATATGGGTATATGTTCACATTCGGGCCTCTACATGCCACATACTTAGCTAAACCTATACATATTGGGCATCAAACTGTTCAGTAGACCTCTGGGGTTCATATTTAGGGTGTTTTGTCTTGGTACCTAATGACCTGTAGAAAATAAGATGCTGCATAGTGGAAGTTTTGAGGTGATTTTTGGAAATGCCATAAAAATCGTCAAACTAAGAAAAGCTTTATGGCTTGGTGCTGTGGAGTAGAAAGACATGGGTACCCATTTTAGATTCGGGGGAATGTGTACTTTCCAAAAATATATGACTTTCTGGGGTGAATGTACTTTTTACTAGCATTATCCCTCATATAATGATGTAAATTTATTGATTTTGCAGAAGCTGAAATGATAGATCATATGGGTGTATGTTCTCATTGGGGCCCCTACATGCCACATACTTAGGTAAACCTATACATATTGGGCATCAAACTGTTAAGTGGGCCCCTGGCGTTCATATTTAGGGTGTTTTATCTTGGTACCTAATGTTATGTGGGAGATAAGATGCTGGAAACTGGAAGCTTTGAGTGGATTCTTGGAAATGTTATCAAAATTGCCAACTTTAGGAAAGCTTTGCGGCTTGGTACTGTGGAGTAGAAAGACATGGGTACCCATTTTAGATTTGGGGGAATGTGTACTTTCCAAAAATATATGGCTTTCTGGGGTGAATGTACATTTTACTAGCATTATCCCACATGTAATGATGTAAATGTTGATTTTGCAGAAGCTGAAATGACAGAAATGACAGTGCATATGGGTGTATGTTCACATTGGGGCCCCTACATGCCACATACTTAGCTAAACCTATACATATTGGGCATCGAACTGTTCAGTGGACCCCTGGTGTTCAAATTTAGGGTGTTTTATTTGGTTACTTTATGACCTTTAGGAGTTAAGATACTATAGACTGGAAGCTTTGAAGCGATTTTAAAAAAATTTCACAAATTTTGATAAAAACCAATAACTTTAGCAAAGCATTGCGACTTGATAGTTTGGAGTAGACAGACAGTTGTGCCTATTCTGGATTCCCCAGAATCTCTTCTTTCTAAAAATGTAACATTTTCTGGGATAAACTTTCTGTTAGCGGAATTTTTGGCCTTAAAATCTAAAGTATGCAGCTTTCTGGAGCAGTGCTTTGGAAATTTGGTAGTGTACTGCTGAGAGTTTTTGACCTATACATGTGAGAAATCTCCATAAAACTATATATATTTGGTATTGGCACGTTCAGGAGACATGGGACTTTCCAAATCAGGTGTATTTTCATGCATAAAATTTTTTTTTTTCTGGTATGTGTGTTTATATTATGGAAAATATAATTTTTTTTCATTTTTTAGACATTTAGAAGCCTATATCTTGTTACAAAATTGGAATTACACAAAAATTCTACCATATTTTAAAAGCTTAGGTTGTCCTGAAAAAAACAATATATTGTTTTCCTGGGTAAACTAAAAGTCCCCCCAAGGAAAGGCCCCTAAAGTGAAACAGTGCAAAATGTTCTAAAACTGTCTGGCAGTAGAAGTTCCGCTTTGTTCAAAACGGCTGGCAGTGAAAGGGTTAAACCCCTTTTTCCCTGAGAGTCACAAAAACAATTGGAATCTAGCGTTTTACCTGTTGTGCTGCTTAAAGGAGAAAGAAAGGCAAAGTCACTTGGGGGTGCCAAAATGTTAGGCACCCCCAAGTGACTTTAATCGCTTACCCCGTACCCCGGGCTGGTGCCCCTGTACGGAGAAAACAGCACCAGCCCGGAGTAGCATCGATCGCTTCCTCCTTCCGGGTTCCCTGCAGGCGCATGCGCAGTAGAGTGAAAAGCCGAACTTTAATAGAAAAGTCCGCTTTTCACTCTACTGCGCATGCGCAGACCGATGGCATTTTCGGAAAGGAAGGAGGAAGCGCTGCGCTCCAGGTACCCCGGGCTGGTGCTGTTTTCTCCGTACAGGGGCACCAGCCCGGGGTACAAGGTAAGAGATTAAAGTCACTTGGGGGTGCCTAACATTTTGGCACCCCCAAGTGACTTTGCCTTTCCTTCTTAACTATTGTGGGTGACTAAACTCGCCAGTGGTATGGTATACGCATCGCTTCGGTCACCTGAAGGTACCTCCCAAGGAAATTTCGGGTGACTCCATTTGATATTACATAAAATTAAATGAGGCTTGAGGTGTAACATTTCCCTTTTTAATATAAGTAGATAAATGATGAACTGGTTTTATCATGTTAGCCAGTCAGAAAGTTGCTGGATAACACAGAAAATAAAACAAAATTGCCATAAAACCGATACCTAGCTAGGTGATTATTACAACAAGCTATCTGGACATTTCACTACTTCTTCCAAACAGATTGCAATAATATTAAAGTGGCTAATAATATACATATGAATACACTGAGGTACATGCAGAGACATACATATGGGGGTATAGTTGTATTGTAGGGCCTATCTTTAAATAATGGATACTAGGAGAAGACTTTATTTCCACATGTGTAACTTAGCCTACCTTTTATATGACATTTTCATTTGGGCTGCATAATCTGGGCAGCAGTCAGTTCAGTACAAACAAGTTCATTGGTTTTATTGGATAATTCTCTTGCATTTGGAATGCCTATTTTGTAGAGCTATGGGGGAACATAAGTAGTCTGTTTTTGGGAAGAGTGCTTTCCACAGAGGCCCACACAGTCTTTAAATAACATTATATTTATCATGGTTGCTTTGATTATATGCTCCACAGCCAAGCTCGCACCAGCGGAAAGAAGAAACGGTTGTACTAATAGCCAGTGGGCTGCTGGCTACTCAGCGTGCCGATCTGACCAAGCTTGCAAAAACGCTGAAAGCTGAAGTTTGTGCTGAATATGATGGCAAAGGTAAGTGGCTATAAATATCTTTTAGATTTGATTCATATCTGGTGTACTTTTACCAGCACTAGGAGTGCCAAGGCACTCCTGTTATCCACATAGGTTCAACTGAGAGCTTTTCAGAAACTGCATATTTGCAAAAATGTCTGCCTACTGGTGTTTCCTTTTTGAGGGAGAGGCTGTTGGTATTATATATTATTATATTATTATTATTATTATAGATGAAGTAAGATATAATCATTAGTGGGTGGCAAAACGATCAATTAGACCAATTTTGCTCAGCATATGAGTAGCCAGATCAGGCAAAGATAAGTTTATTTGGCAACATCTACCAACAAGTAGGTCTTTCAGTGAGTGTACAAGTTTGGTTTTGCTTTAAATCTGCATATTGTATAGTGTATATGTGCAATGTGATATCTAAACAGCCATGTAAAATATGGATGCTTTATGAGCCTAAATTTAAAATGCTGAGGGGGGTCAGGTAAAGGAGACTAGGGTACTAATTCTCTGCTGTTCTATCAGCATTTTATCTTGCTTGCCTCATAAAAATATTACCTCTTGTTAACTCTCAGCTGGAAAATAAAGCTGCGTCACTAACATTGTTCTACCCCTGACCCTGCCATGTAGAAAGTTTTCACATACTTAATTGTATCTGCAGTTCGGCCGTGCTTCTTCCCCTGTTTGCCACAACACATTAATTAGCAGTCTGTACGCAGACCGCTTCGTTGAGCTGTAACAGGTGGGAGACAGATCTGCTACAAGTACAAACCGTCCCTAGAAGGAACTTCTTCAAAGGGGTCAGCATGAATATAAGGAAAAAAGAATGTAAGCAGATGGGCAGGGCTTAGAGCGAGTAAACAATTAATTTTAACAGAAAATATTTTTTACTTTTTTTACTATGCCTTTGTGTTTTTATAGCGCATCCTTTGTTTAAATGTAAAAAGCAACATTTCAGGTTGGGCTAATCTGGGGGTGTATTTATTTCAAAGTATGTTAAACAGATGGTAGACAAAATAGCATTGTTTTCTATTGTTTCTTTGTCAACCTTTTAAAGACAGTTAAAAAAAATTAATTGTATTCTTTTTCATCTTCTCTTAAAGTTACACATGTTATTGTAAGTGATGAGCCTCTGCTACGAACCATGAAATGCATGATGGGTATATTAGCTGGATGCTGGACGCTTCGATTTGCTTGTAAGTTGTCACTGGTCTACATAAATCCAGAGCTTAGTACGTGTGTTCTATGTGTTTTTGAGTACCATGTGTACTGCAAAACTGGCTGATGAGAATTTCTGGGATTTATTTGGGTGCCTAAGGGTTTTTTTTTGGGCCACCCTTGACTGACACTTTGACTTGTAGCCTCCAGAGAATTTCAACATAAGCTTTAGGTACTCCCACTTAAATTTGAAGCATGTGCTTTGCTCCATGCCAAAGGCTTGAGCATTCGCTGTAATTCCTTTCCAAGTGATGGTGCCTGTACCATTACCTTCAGTGCTTCATGCCTGCTTCTCTAATGAATTTGTTTCTGGAAACAGTGTCAGTCAGCAGTAAACTGCAACCCAGTCATGCCTTATTTCAACAGTTTACTCTGTTCAGTGTTCTGTAATGTTTACAAAAACAACTAATTCACCTGGGTTGTAGCACCGATCTTCAGAAAGCTTATGGCTTCCTTTCCATTATAGAACACCTATAGAGAGAGCTCCTCTTTGGATTAACTGCCCAGATGCAGGCAACAATATCTATTATGCAAACTTACTTGGCAATTCTCTCTAATCCTACTTATTACTGTGTTTTTATGCATCCACTTTCTGGCTTAAAGAATTTACTACATTTACCTTGCCTGCAGGTGCTGTGAGGCTGGGTGCAATAAGCAGAGCATTTTTTATTTATTAATTTATTTATTTTTACTAAAGTTAATGCACAACTGGTAAATTTTAAATGTTTTCCATCGAGGCATTGCTGGGAGGGGGTGTGTCACTCAAACATTTCTGGGTGATTTATATAAGCCTGAGTGCAGTCCAAAAGAAGTAAAACTGCACTGACATAATGTCACATTCATAGGAATTATCCATGCAAATACTTTTCTTGTAAATGCCAGTATGTATGTGCCGAGTCTCCAGCCTTTGTCATGTTTCTGACACATATATAATATACACATACATTATACACTGCTCTGTTTCAGAACGCCGCCTGGAAAGGAATGTCACATCCATTCATTTTCTGTGTCTTTCAGTCGTAGATTACAGATTACTGACTAAGAATTGAAGTGTGCAGAGGAAAATTGCTTTCCTCAGGCTACTGAAAACACTGTACTGTATGTATATTATTAGTCGCCTTAATATAACAGCTAGGCAGGTGAATTACTCTAGTCTTTGTAGTTTTGTATGCTGTAGAATAACACAATTCCATATTTATTTCCAGTGATTGTTGGAGATGTGCAAATATTTTAATACAATCCCAGTGTCTACTATATAAGAACATTTAGAATTCTTTGACCCTATAAATGTTTAGGGCCCAAACATAAGTGAGTGCTTAAGCACAGCAAGTTGTTTTGGGGCCTTCATATAACTTATATATTTTAAATACTGCAGATCACCAATACTTAGTATTGTTGTCTCTGCATTATCCTGGTTCACTTACAGTCTTTCAAAGCCTAAATGTCTATAACAACAGACCTGCTACCCAAAACTAGTCTTGGGTTCTTTTCTACAGATTTAGGAACCAAAATCTTAGCCTGTCCCCAGGTAGCCCTTAAGTTTATTTAAGAACAAAAAGTTTCTGTACTGCTCATAGAACCTTCCAAGACAGCCCACGTGATTCCTGGCAGCAGTGAAGTAGGTGGAGGCATGCACTGCCAGCAAGGCCCAGGGGCAGTTCATTTAGGTGAGGGTACTGCTCAGCAATTATAGCCAGTGGTTCTACCTTTCATTCTCTAACTGTTGCTTTAAAAAGGTGTTGCACCAATAATATGTATATATATTAATGTATTAATGGGCTTTCCTTTAGAGAACAGGTGCTGAATTGTGACCCTCCAGCTACTAACAAATTCTGCTTAATAATGTTTCTCGAGACCAGTTTTCTTACGTTTGTTCATACAACCGTTAACAAGTAGGCTAATTTAGCATCTGGTATTTTCCACTAACATCCAAAATTTTGTCCAAAATGTCAGCACTGAAATCTGCCCCTCATGAGCAGTGTCACAGATGCCTTTGCTTTTGTGTGTCGCCCAAATGATAAATAGGCATCATGCAGTCAGGAAGAGTTGCAGTGTAATCAGTATATTAATAATGGGATATTCCTATTGTTTGCTATATAAATTATTGATGCTTTAAAGAATATTGCCATAACACTGCCATTCCTATCATGACTGACAGACTTAGTACTGATTCACACTGTAGTTTCCTCCACCAGAACTGCTCTAGACCAGTTTATACTGTAAGAAAGTGCTCGTATCATTGGGCCTTTTTATTTGGCTCTTTTCCCAGGGGTAAAAGCCTGCCTGGAATCATGTGATCGAGAACCAGAAGAACCATATGAGATTCATAGTGGACCACACCGAGCACGCCTAAACAAACAGCAGCTGGTAATTTTCTTATTTATCTCAACTATTTTTACAGATTGGCAGTACTGCTGTAATTTGAGAAAATTAGGAAAATGCCTCTAATTGCAGTACAACGGGTGATCCCAACTTTTTATTCCAAGGTGCTCTTAACACTTCACAACATGATCAAACGTTTAGGGATAACAACCAGTGAGAGTACAAGATATTTATAGAAAATCAGACAGTGCCCCCTAGAGGGGTCACCAAGAAAAGGTGTTACAAAAACTTTTGTTATAGCCACAGCTCTGAATGTTAGTGAAGGGTATGAGTGATTGTAATTGTAACATGTATGGCCACCTTAAGCCTACTTTTGGGCAGGTAACTAATTACTACAGAATACTTCCTGGCTTAGAACATTGGCTCTACAGTACTGACTGTCAAGAACCCGTTGAAACAGTAGAATTCACATTTCCGATTTACTCTTCCACTGATAACAGGCCCCATGTCTATATCAATATCTTCTTGTTAGATTTATTTTAATGTTATAACTTTACATTAATTTAACTGAAAGGTGTGGAAAGCAACAACCTAACTCAATGTTTACTTAATCAGTGGCCACAACAGCTATGTTTAGCTAGTATAGACTGTGAATGCCTTGAGGAAAACTTTATAATTTTTTTTTTTTATTATTATAATAAATTGTAATTGACTCAATGTTTTGGTCTACACGCGCCATTGTTTAGTATGAAGATCCCTAGAGTAATCATTTTGTAAAATTGTCTGTTGTCGTTTTATTTTGTTAAGCTGCCCCAGCTGTTGGACGGATGCCATTTCTATTTTCTTGGCTGTTTTAAAGAACACCGTAAAGAAGACCTTGTTGAACTGGTTAAAGCCGCTGGTGGACAAATCCTTATTCGTCAGCCTAAACCTGATAGTGATGTAACACAAACCATCAACACTGTGGCGTACCATGCAGAAGCCGATTCTGATCAGCGGTTCTGCACGCAATATATTGTGTATGACAGAACTTCCAAGTACCGCCCTGAGAGAGTGCGCCAGGGGAAAGTTTGGTTTGCCCCCTCCAGTTGGATAATAGAATGCATCACCAGCTTCCAGCTCTTACCTGTGCCCCAGTCTTGTTGAAAAAAATGCAACTGAATGTTTCAGATTGATTGTAAACTATTGAATCAATGGATAGGAAAATCATTTGATTCTCACCCAATTCTACTGATCAGTTTTTTAAAATGATTGGACTGACTGAAAGCTCATTTTAGATGGTTCTGTATTTTAATATGGAATGGTATAAATATGTCAGATATGTGCATATTAAGCATTGCAGTTTAATCATGTAAGTGATGCAATACTGTCTTTTTAAGTCCTAAACAATGCTTCCTAGTCTGAAACTATGTCTTTCAAAAGGACCTAATTGTGTCTCTTGTGGCAAATCTGTGTCTCCTCTGTATATACTTTTGTGTGAGTATACTGGAAAATGGAATTATTTCCAGTTTGTTGGAAGAAGAATCTATCTTGTTATTATCCATTGAACAAAAGAGAACAAGAATTCCTTATAAATAGGATTTTTTTTTTTTTTTTTTTCAAATTCAATAAAATTCCTTCTTGTAGGCAGCACACACATTTATACAGTAAATGAAAGTGTTCTGAGAAGGATTGTTCATCGTGCACATAAAGGTATAGTCTAATACACAGCCTATTTATAAAGGTGCCATATTATTTTCCATTTTAGATAACAAAATCTCATCTGTTCCAGGGAACAGTTGAAAGCAATTTGTTTTGTATTCCTTAACTCCTAGTTAAAGTCTCTGTTTTGCTGTGTGAGATGATGAAAATTAGAAATGGGAAAGAAAATCACTTTTGGCCGGCTGTTAAAAAAACCTCATTTTCGCTTGATGCTAGCAAGCAACTCTTTCATTTATAAACAAAGGGAAATATATACTTGGGTCAAAACACAACATTTTAACAATCCAGTTCTGTTGTGGGGGTAATTGCATTTACCTAATGAGAGTTGCTTGTCTGCTGTCGAATCCAAACACAAGTCAAAAACTATATTGTTGTTATCTTTCATTTTCTTTCAATTATTATTCATACAGAGGCATGTACTTTGCTGTAAATCATCAAAAAGGAGTTGAAATAATGACATTCTGTGGTTTCAAAAAAAATCATTGTGGTATATTTTGTTTAATTATATATATTCATGTGTGCTCATGTTTATTAGTCCAGCCCCCAGGCCACTGAGCATAATCTATATGGTTCTATTCATCTTGCCTGCTAGGTTTGTTTTAGTAAAGCCATCCCTTAATTGAGAGCTTTCTAGATAATGGGTTTTTGGTTAAGGGAGTCTAAAGGTGCCCGTACACTATAAGATCCGCTCGCTTGGCGATGTCGCCAAGCGAGCGGATCTTCACCCGATATAGGTAGGCGATATCGGGTAGCAAGGGACTTAAAAAAAAAAATAATCCGATAGTTTGGCCCTGGGGCCAAACGATCGGATTACATTTGAGCTTATGGGGCAGTCGGTTCGGGGACCGCATCAACGAGCCGATGCGGTCCCCGATCCGACCGGATTTCCTAACCTGGCCGATCGAGATTTGACCGATATCGGCAGCTATAGTCGGCCCGTGTATGGGGACCTTTATGCTTGTGTTTACATTGTAATTAACGTGAACTACAGCTTCTAATACAAAAATGTATGTAAATACTTAAAAATACACCAAAAAATATTGGTGACTTTGCACTTTTTTCAAACACCCCTGCACAATGCCATTCCAAAATAAGTTAGAAGCATTTCCTTGTTTCACTATTCAAATTACAGAACTGCTATTTCATATAAAATTTACCCCTTTTAGACCTGAAAAAAGCCTAATAAAATTTGCATTGTCGGTGAATGTGCATAGCTTACTAAAATATTTTTATCAAAACTGCTCATTTAAAAAAAAAAAAAAAATGCAAAGAAGCCAATATTTTAGTTATCACTGTACATGAATATGTGCTTTTGGTATGAGGATTTTAGGGTAAGGGATCCCCATGCACAAAAACATTTAAATGTAAAATTGTGTCTTATGCCACTAACATAGATTTATGATATGTCTCTCAATATCAATAATGTCTTATGCTATAAATTAAAGCTGGACAAGACTGGGGCAATTAATGCGCAAACATAATTGCAAAGTTATTATGATTATTCACAGTGCAAATTTCCCTAAAGTTTTTTAGATATGGCATATTCGCAGATGGCAAATATTTATGCACATGCTGGAAGTCATTTATAAAGTTCGCGCATCGCATATTTTTTTTTTTGCAAATGGTTGTTTGCACTTTTCCCCCTAATTTCTTACATTTTGCACTGCTGTGCCAGTCTCCTTTTTTTGACAATCGCAGTAAAGTGCAAATTGTGCACAAAATTTCACAAATTAAATTCCATTTTGCATGAGCATACTCTCTGTGCATGTTGATTATGTGTGAATATAGCGCCGTTTTCTCTTTGCAAATATAAATACACAATCTGTGAAAAAGAGTTTAGCGAATATTTTTCCCGCCACTAAAGCTGTGGTGTAACATGGACACAGAATGTGCGCATAAAGTAATAAAGTAATCTGCATCTAAAATCTGCTTGTGTATGCCCACCGTTAGTGTAATTTATTACATAACCCATTAATCTCCAGGTGTCTGGGCATAACTAGTGGGCCTAAAATGGCTGCCTTGCTTGCTGTCCCATGAGAGAATAGTGCTATATAAAATGATTTCCATACTTTGGAAAGTATAAGATAGTGAGAGTTCACGGTGAAATGTGTTTGTACATTTGTTATTTGCACAGTACTATGCTTGCTGAGAGATTGCCATTGGCAGGCTTGGGAAGTTCATGGATTCTGCCAAACTTCAATTTTTCTTATGGACCAGATATCCCACTTCTAACCTCAGAGAAGAGTATCGGCCAAAGGCTGCAAGGGAAATCATATTTATATAGCACTATTCTCTCATGGGACAGCAAGCAAGGCAGCCATTTCAGACACACTAATTACAACCGGACACCAGGAGAATAATTGAGTTATGTAATAAATGACACTAAAGGTGAGCATACACAATTTGGTAGCTTATCTGCCCCTGTATGGGTATTAACTATGAAAAATGAACAATACTGTATGTGGCAGGATACTTGTCCTTTCTAAACAGCCTATACAGTAGGACACATTACTGCATACTGGTGCAAGCACTACAGCAATGTAGCAGTGCACGTGATTGGAGAATCACATATTCCCTACTTCCCAGCGAAAACCATCAATTACTTTCATGGTCTTTCCTCATTTATAATCCTGACTTTCTTCTCTGCAGAACTGATTCCCATCAGCTCACAGCAAGTGTATCTCATTCATTTACAGTTTAGCTAATCATTGTTTTTATTACTAACTCTCCAATCCCTACATTGCTATAAACAATATGTATTCATATAGACCATAGCTCAAATTTAGAGAGTGGGAGTTCTACTAACTCACCTCCCATAATGCCCCCCACTTGCTTTAGGGTTTGAAAGGAGTAGTATTAGTTAAGAGTATTGAGTCACATTACAGTCACATGACCAAATGCCACACCATCAATCCCTAATCCGTCTATCTAAAACAAAAGGGAAGATGAACAGTCCAAGTACACAATGCTTTATTTGAAAATATAAATAACTATCGAAATGGGAGCACTTTGACAGCTTATTAAAAATCTGGTTTACCAATGCTACTGCTGCCACAAAAACAAAAGCCTCCATTTAGACAAATTTTTTTTTCACATATCCATTTCTACACCAACATTTAAAACTCCACTTTTTAAAAGGGCATTTTAGTAATAATTTTTTTTTTTTTTTTTTTTACCAAAAAGCTCCTAAACTTGCTATATGAATCAGCTCATTTATAGAAACATCAGTTGTCAGTGACAAGCTGGTCGTTTGCCCATGGTTAGCATTGGCTGCTTGATAAGCAGAGAATGAATGTAGTTCAAAGTGAAAGCAGTTATTGATTACCCCTAACTGCTCTCTGGGTCTGACCCTTGGACCATGGGCACACAGAATGTTTCCTCCACTTCTCTGCCAGCATTTTTTCTTCAGGCTGAGAGAAGCTGATCCACTCCTTAACTCAGCTCTGCTCCACTCCATGTACCTGCCGCAAGCAGTCAGTGCAGGTAAATGGAGCTGTGTAAGGGAGCAGATCCACTTCCCTCAGACAAAACACAGGCAGAGAGAATAGGAGAAAATGCTCCGTATACCAGTGGCTTTAGGCCTAAGCCACATGGGGCTAATTGTCAGCCTGAGAATAGACACAGGCCGAGAATCAGCCCCCCCTGCTCCGATAAGCTTTTCAGAAACTCACTCCGTGTGCCTGCACCGGGCCGAGGCAGTGGTTCTGGATGACAGAAAGGTAGGTGCCTGTATCCGCAGGTCAGAAATTAGCCCTGTGTGGCCGTAGCCTTATAACAGTATAGCGGAAATCAGTTCTATTCCAGTTTTGTTTATCAGCTAGCTTCTAGTATTGTTTCAGGAGACAGAGCCGGAAGTGCATAGAAAATAAATATCCAGGCAGATACAGCTTTTTGTAGCAACAAGATATGAGATAACTTTAAAACCACTGAAAATATGTCAACCGGAAATTGTCTTCTCCTTTATGTGCAACTAGCATCAGTGCCGCAATAATGTGCCATTTCTCAGAATTTGGGGAACAAAATGTAAACAGCATGTGCCCCACTTTCTATATTTTAAATAAGCCCCATATGTGCACAGTGACACCTATGTCCTTAGTTACCCTGGTGCCTTTTGTGTCCGCTATCTATCTGTTTAAAAAATATGGCCCTTGATTTCTGATAGAGACACCATAAAAAAGTAATCAGCAGACTAATGGCTTTGTTTTCTTCTAAGTGCCTATTGAATTATTAAGTTTGGTAAGTCGTCCGGCTAACCTTAGGGTGATAGTGGATGATTTGACAAATGGCGAGCAGCGTTCTGTTAGAAGAGAATGATCACAAGGTCGGCGGACCCTGAAGCGATTCATTCATCTCCTGCATTTGTGCTAGAGCCTCGAGGAGGAAACTGGCCCCCTGTGCCGCAATGTCTGTCTGCTCTACCTCTGTGCCAAACCCATAGAAAGCCTTGTTAGAAATAAACCGTCTGGTTTGTGTAGCAGGAATTCCGGACATTCGCTTATTGCCATGAAATAGGAACATCTGGTGGCTTTGATGACAGATGACTGCTTTATGTGTTTTTGGAGGATGTTGAGTAATGTGATGATTCCCTCTCATGTATAAATACAAATGTGCAAAGAAGCAATGTTCTATAGTCACAGTAAGTATGTGGATAGCACCAGTACACTCACACACCTTTAGTACTAGTTATACATCAAGGGCAATCTGTCTTTGCTGGACATACAGTACTGGTTACCAATGCATGGCATCCATCATTTTTTGATGAAAATTTAAAGGCATCATTTACGACAGAAAACAAGCATTGTGCAATGTGCATTTTTCACCTTTTTTAACCACAATGAAGCATTTTTCTCTTTTAATTCCAGCGTAATAGCTGGTGTGAGCTGGCATTGCACATGATACCATTGCAGACAATGGGGCTCATTTATCAATGCATCGCAGCACACAAACCGACGCAATTATGTGATTATGCGCCATTTTGTGCGCACACGCAATTGCATATGTGTTACATTGCGTTGGTTCATTTATTTTTCCACCAGTTCTTTTTATGCGCAAATACTGGGCAATAAGGTCGCAATCAACAACGTGTTTTTTGGGGGTGTGGCTAGGGGCGTGTTTTAATTGCCCGATTTATGCGTGAGTGCGCCCTTTGCGCCTATATATGTGCTATTTGCGCGTATATAGGGGCAGATTTGCGCAGGCACGGGGCTGCATTGAAATCTTTACGCCAGTTCATTTGTGGCGTAGTTCTGACTGCACGTTCTTCACCATTTGCGCTAGTATATGCGCAAATTTGCACTACAATAAACTCATTTAGGTATGTCATTAATAAAACCATGTTAATGTTTCTCAAATTTATGATGTTAATTAGCATTATTATAAAAATATAATTGTTAATTTGTTTACAATGTTTTAATAACATTTACCCTTTTTTAACTTTGTTCTTATCTATAAAGGCAGTTTCCCTTGTTAATGTGATGGAGCCTTTCATATCTTTTTTCATTTAAACACCAACTGAATAGGTTGTTAAGTTAGGAAGCATGTAGTTGGTATGGGTTTATTAGAGCATTAGCTTGCGCCATCTATGCACATAATTTATGACAAGTTTTGCGTCATCATATGTGCAAAACACATCAATGAGAATGGTACCATTGTGACTGGATCATACCTTCTTACACCTGTGAGTTTCAGCCAACACCTAACTGCCAGCCATTGGAACTAAAGAAGCCACTTGGTTGAGTGGGGAAAAGTTTTCAAGAAAAAAATCAGAAAAGTCCAGTTGTTTCAGACTTAATTCTACTAGATACTGTACATCATGACCTGGAAGAATAAGAATCTTCATAGACATAGGGTTTATGTAGGAATAGTGACACATTCCTGTTAAAACCTTTAATCCCTTATTAATTTATGCATTTGTATCCTATGGACTTGGTAATTACAATGCCAAATACCAAGGAATACTAAGGGGCATATTTAATATGCTGTGTAAAATGAATTCGGTGAAAAAATGGCGTAAAAATCTGTGTGAAATAAACGGAGAAGATCGGCAGATTTTACATCGTTAGTTCTGGCAGAAGAAAAAACGTGTAAATCAATTACGCTGATTTTACACCGTTTTTTACATGGTGAAGCATAGCGATATGTGTCGAATTTTCTTGCCGTTTTTTACACAGCATAATAAATATGCCCCAATGGTACCCAGTCTAGTTAATTCCACATGATACCAGCATTTTGCTCCTTGTGCCAGCCTGTTAATATTGAGGCCTATAAAATGATTCACTAAAACCTTTCACTGAAATGCCAATTTTGCAGGGGGACAAATAACAAACATCAGCGCTAAATTACACAAATGCAGTTGCCAGTTTGATTGGTTGCTACCTAATTATGTGTGCTGTGGGTACAGAGAGTGGCAAGAGAGCCACAGGTCACAGTATGGCTTTCCCATGGCCCAGGTTGGTGGGCAGCACTCATGGGCTCAAAATGCCATGTCTGCTGTTGTCCTGGGCTTCCAGTAAAGTCCCTCCAGACACTCATTTCTCATTCTGCTGGGTGTCTAGGGCAGGGAATAAATGGAATGAGCCCCCCAGTCCCAGATGTCTTCAGGCTGTAAAATATAAAATAGTGATACAGTTATGGCTCTTGTTATCCAGAATGCTTGGGACCTGGGGTTTTGTGAACAAGGGGTCTGTCTGTAATTTGGATCTCCATACTGTAAGTCTACTAAAAAAACATTTAATCATGAAATAAACCCAATAGGAAAATTTTGCCTCCAATAAGGATTTATTCTATCTTAGTTGGGATCAAGTACAAGGCACTTTTTAATTATTACAGAGAAAAGGTAAATCATTTAAATATGTATATTAATATTATTATACATTATATAGTTCATTTTTTAAAATGCTAATAAAATAACATTAATTAATTAGTTTAACATGGAGGCTATGGGAGATGGCTTTCCTGTATTTTGGAGCTTCGAGGTTCTGGATAACGGATCCTATACCCGTAGTATATGCACAGACTGCCACATATTGTAAATTCATGATGTGTGGCAGTTACGGAACATGCAAGAAAATGGGCAAGCCATCATTTGTTAATTATTGTAAATTATGTAATATACATTTAGAGATTTATAGGGGCAATCAATGGATTATGTAATGCACTTTATTTGCATCATTCTTGACAAGTGGATCCTGTAAAGTGGAAGTGACTTGTAGGATTTAAGGCACAGTACATAATCTAATGAACTTGAAAAAAACCCAAATAATAGAGAAAGAAATGCCTTGTATAGATTCCTATCACATTCACACACAAGAGGGACCATTTTATCAGGATTCAGTTAACCTGCCTGTATGCATTTGGAGGCAACCACATAACCTGGAGGAAACCCACACAGACACCAGGAGAGACTCCTTGCAGATAGGACCCAAGCTGTAATAAAACACAGTTTTCCAGCAGATTCTACCTTCTGAGACATGGTGCTGCCCATAAGTATTGTTAGAATCACCCTAAAATACCTTTGGGAGCTCTGTATCTAGGGGATTACAAAAAAACTGGCAGAAGGCAGTTTAGGTAGCACTGTTCCAAGGGACTCAGTTGGACACTTGTGAAGTTCACAAACGAGGTTTAATCTGATTTTCCAACTCTTGACTTTATTTTTCAATCAATAACAGTCTGTATAACAGTCATACTGAATTACACTTAATTCTGTCAGGTCTGTCCAGACCTAGTTTCTCCCTATCAGAAATTGCTCCCTGACACTAACAGTGCCAGACTGACCAGCCCACCTAGTTTTCCTGTTCCTTTTATCACTGCACATTCTTATCATTAACTTTATAACTTGCTGCCACCTACTGGCCGGATCTGCACAATGTCAACTATACACATTAATAAAACAATCATTTTACCCCGCTACACACTGTACATTTTTCAATTAGAGCCATATCATTTCCAGGACCTGGAGATCATGGGGATGTTTATTCTCAAGATGTATATTGAATGAATGAATATATGAATGTACCTGGTCATAGTTTTGAAAGTGTCTGCTTTCAGCAATGAAACATGTTGGGCTCTCCCAGCCCTCACCATCACTGCTGCTACTGCTGCCGAAAGCAATTGCAACGGAAGCTTCAAGTGGTTTTACTGATAAATGGAAAAAACCCAGCCACCCTAGGACATAAATGCTATTCCAATTCCTCATTGAGCCAAAGGCCAATAACCTTTCCAAGTCCAGATTTACGGACTAAAATAGAGCAGCTTTGTTCATTTTGGACTTGGTAAAAAAAAGGACATTTTCAGTAATAGCTAGACTTTATGGATTTGGCCACAACATGCACTGCTACTTTGTAATATCTTATTTGTACAATCATAATGAATTGTCTGCTCCAAACCCCTGGGCAAACAGTTTTTCTGATCATTTATAAGCACAGGCCTGAGACATTTTACAGCCTTTATGCAACCAGAACCATTTAGCATTGAAGGAGAAATAAATCTTTAATATTTGACTTTTTTTTTTTTGCTGTTGCATAATGTGACATTGCTGTGCTTTATTATGATAACAGAAAGTCTTGGAGGCTGATTGCTTTCCTGCAAGTCTCTGTAAAGCTGACAATTGCTCAAACAAGAACATAGCGAATGGGAGCCCAGCAATTTCAAGCCCCTTTTGTCCCAGTTGAAATGTGAATTTTATGTGTGTCTGTGTTTGTATAAATGAATGCGCCAGGGCAGAAATCTCATGTCTCATGTAAATTTCATGTAAATTTAACAAAAAAAAAATTAGAGAAGCACATTCAAATGCACTCTATGCTATAGGTATTTATTTATGTTTGTTAACAGGGTCATTATGGATTCTTTTAATTGTACATGCAAGTACAATCAGGCCCTTTAATACAACACATAAGGGGTCACTTACGACCGCAAGTGCAGTGAGCAAAGTGCAATTTTAAGTGCAACCACTATGTTTTTTTCCCCACAACGCAGTGGTTTTTCAAGAATTCCAGCACCATAAGGGGAATTGGGCCTTATGTATAATGAAACGTATAAATGGCTAATGCATCAAAATAATCTCAGTTGTGCTTTATCACAAATTCCATGTAATTGCACTAAACATATTCACTGTCTGGGTGGTATAATATCTGGTATTTGCCGTAGGGTTACCATCACACCATTAAATTAACTTTTATTATGATGTAGACATGGACATTCTGAGACAATTTGCAATTGATCTTAATTTTTTGTTTTAGCATTTTGTTCAGCTGCTCTCCAGTTTGGTATTTCAGCCACTATCTGGTTGCTAGTGGTTTAAATGAGAAACTGGAATATAAAAGAGGAAGATAGTTATAAAAATTAACAAAAACAATAAAATTGTAGCCTCACAGAGCAGCAGGTTTTGTTTGGTTTCCGGGGTCGGTGACCCCCACTTGAAAGCTAGAAAAAGGCAAAAGAGGAAAGCAAATTATTGAAACAATATACAAAATGAACCAAGATCAATTGAAAAGTTGCTAGGAATAGGACATTCCATAACATATTACAAGTTAACATAAGGTGAACAAATACTTTAAAGAAAGTGAATACACACGCTGCAAGTTGGATGCATGACTGCACACAAATCCTTGATCCATGCACCCAGCTTATAACATGTATATTTAACAAGTATGAGAGATACGAGAGGCACATTGCCCTGTAGAACCTTGGAGTTACCAACATGTCTGGAGGTGGCAGTTGCTCCATGGTTCCCCTTTGTCAATAAATGAGTAATTGTGCCCAATTTGCAATGAGGCCCACAGACATAGTTGCGTCCATTTTGCCAAACAAATGCAACAGTAGGCACATCGCAATTGCCTGTTTGCACCTGTAATGACACTGAAAAAATGGTGCATTGTGGAGAAAAAAAATCATGGCAATCACTTCACTCACAGTGCCTTCGGAAGCGAATGCGTCTTTATGCCTTTTTACCAGTTACTATTACCGATGCTAGATTTTCAAAACAATAAATATGTGTGGGTTTCCTTGCTGAATAAAAACAGCTACTCCCGTGCTTGAGAAATGCTACGCACAAATTACTGCTTGCTGAAGCCAAGAAAGCATGCAATTTTCAATATAATATTTGTTCTATAGCAACCCAAAGGCAAATGCTCTCAGTAGACTTAAAAATCCAGTATCTAGAATCTCACTCCTGTTATATATATATATATATATATATATATATATTTATATAAGAATAAATGATAGAAACATAGAAATTGACTCTTTCACGTCATAGTGAAAACAAATTTCAAGTGAAAAGTGATTGAATTGCATAATTATACACCCCCTTTTGATATGAAGCCTCTAAATCACTTATATTTTGCTGCTGATTTTTCTCCAAAGTTACATCATTAGATGAAAGGAAATCACCTTTGTATATAGTTAAGGGGTTTTAAGTGATTGTAGTATCTGGAAGGTCCAGCTTCCTATAAATCAGAATTCATCTACAGTTTGTGAGAAAGCACATGGGAGTCTCTGGAATTAGCTGGAAGAAGCTTCTGTGGTCTGATGAGACTAGGGCTGCCATCTTCCTATTTTAGTAAGCTTGGGCAGGGGGGTGGGAGGCAACATCACGGGGGCGGGTGATGTCAGGGTGGGCCTCTACTTTAAAGGGGAGTGGTCACCACAGAGAGGGTCAGGGAAGGGAAGGACCTATAGGAAGGACTGCTGCCCTTACAAATTTACCGGCAAATATATTGTCGGTAAATTTGTAGAACCAGTAATGGCCCTAGCTGGCGATTTGATTTGACAATACATTTTTGCCTAATAAAAGAAAACATTTTAAGCAACTTTGCAATATACATTTATTACAAATTTGTAATGGTTTTTGAGTTATTTACATTTATAATTGCTATTAATAGTAGTGTTTGTGTGTCCTTTCCTTTTCTCTGCCCTGGTGGCTCTGGCATTTGTAACAATGTAACACAAAGCAGCAAACAGACAGACCTGCCTTGCTGGAGGAGACTAACCTTTGCAACATTGTTTAAAAAATAACAACCAGGATGCTGCTTTCAATAGCAATTACATAAAACTTTTAAAGCACTAAACATTTAAATAGAAAAGTTGCTTAGAATTATGTTTTCTTTTATTAGGCAAAAAAATATTTTTGGGGTTGATATGTCCTTTAAAGTTTTACTAAAGAAGGGTGAGTTGAGCAGCAGAAATTGATAAACTTGAGCAGGGTAAATCCGCCTGGGGCCCTCCAGCCATTGTTGAATTCCCAGTCCCAGTATACTTTTGTCTAATGAAAACGCAATATGCTAAAATAGCCTTACCTACCATTAACCTCAGTTACAGTATATACCACTGAACTAAATATGTTAAAGTATTGCTGCCTAAAGATGCAGCTAAATGTCTCTGGTTATAGCTCCCTGCCTTTTGTGTGCTGAAGCCCTGCCTGGTCATATCACTCTGATGTTATCCCAAAAAGCAGAAAATATGTGTGCGCCCTACAGTCTAACTGCATCAAACTGCAGGGAGTATCTAGGACAGTGATCCCCAACCAGTGGCTCAGGAGCAACATGTTACTTACCAACCCCTTGGGTCTTGCTCCCAGTGGCCTCAAAGAAGTTGCCCATTTTTAAATTTCTGAATCCGAGTCAAGTTTTGGAAGCAGAGAGACACAGTTTTATTCCAAGCAGAACCTCCTGCAGGCTAGGAATTTACATGGGGCTACCAAATAGCCAATCACAATGGCTATTTTTTCATGCTTTTGTGGCTACCAACACTTTTTGCATCTGACTGTGGCTCATAAGTAAATAAGGTTGGGAACCCCGTAATCTAACACCAACACAAAGCTAGCTAGCACATAATTTTCATTCCTTGCACCCAAGACAGGTAGCCTGTTCCTGCTGCCAAACCCTCCCATGCCTGTATTCGAGCCCTTGCTGTGATTGCAGAGATCTGCAGTGTTCATTGCAGCATATGATAATGCCATCTGGCAGCAAATGGTTCCTATGAAAAACCCATTGCCAGGTGCTAGCACTGCTTTATACGCTTTCTGAACTTCAATATTTACTTTGCAAGTTGTGTAAGCACAAGTAAAGTTATAGCAGCTCACGGGGACCAATTTCCACCTTGGCTCTCCGGCAGCAGGCTCTCCAAAGTTCTCTTTAACTCCTGTCAGATCCAAGGTTACTGGATATTTAATGCCTGTGGACACTGGCTAATTTTATACGCATATAAATAAGAGGAGGACATTGATTTTTTTTCACCCACCCCCCTCTACTTGAAGTGAACACACAGCAAGGCTTTGAAATGCTGCAGGAATTCTGCAAATCAGGAATTAGAGGGGGGTTATGCTCAGAGCAGCTTTGGAATAAACCTGAACTCATTTACTGCCAGACGGCCAAGTTATAATATAAACCCTTTAATGCTTGGCTGTTTTATAAATAGGACTTTACCAACATTACCTTTTGTTTGCTTGGTAGGCTGATTCATGTGCATGTGTTGACCCTCAAAGGTACAGAATTATTATCATTATTATTATACTTTGTATAGCACTGCCATATTCTGCAGCACTTGTATATGTAATTTATGCAACTGCAAAGAGAAATGGTGAATTGAGGGTTTCCCAAAACCTCCACTGCATATTAGGGGCCTGGGGATTTTCATAATATCTAAACGGCAATACATCTAATGGATTCTAAATAAGCACTAACATTAATGGGGTTGGCAACTATCCTTGTTACAATGACCACATCTAAATGCCACATGCTCTCGTGACTGGGGAATTATAGATCTCCATACTGCATACGATCCAGTTTGGCTGCCCCATAAAATTAATTGCTAATGAACTTTATAGGTAAGTGATCCTGCAGCGCTAAACATAATTACAAACATGCTTTGGCTGGCACAGGCAAAGAAGCTTGGTAGTCTATCAGATGGCATATTGGACCCAGTAACAAACAACAGACAGGTATGGGATCCCTTGTACAGAAACCCATTCTCCAGAATGCTCTGAATTAAAGGAAAGTCAATCTCCCAATGAGTCCATGTTAAGAAAGGATTTCCTTTTTCTCTGTAACAATAAAACAGTACCTTGTACTTGATCCCAACTAGGCTGAATGAATCAATATTGGTGACAAAACAGTTCTATTGGATTCATGTAATGTTTAAATGATTTTTAGAAGACTTGAGGTATGGTGATCCAGATTATGGAGAGACCCCTTATCTGGAAATCCCTAGGTCCAAAGCTCTCCAGATAACAGATCTCATACCATTGTAAGAATTCCTTTACCCTCTATTAGTGATTAGTGTGACGGCATTGGAATGATAACTCTATCCCTTTGCTGAAAGTGTTAAGAAGCAGAGCTTTGCAGAACTGGGATTTCCTGGAAGCCAAACACGGATCCGTCACTAAGAGTGACAATTAATCGATACAGCTCAACAAATTAAATTGGATCTGCAGCCGAATGTCTGAAAGGCGGCCATTGACATGTTGCTATGCTGACGCTGTGATTAATTAGAAGTGGAATACGGAGGCTTTAAAAGCCTTGAGAGTTCTTTTAGAAAACCCAGGAGCTTCCAGCCAACATGACTAAAGTTAAACACCCTTTAAACAGGAATTTTTCTTGTTTCTTCTCAGCTGTGAATTAGGTTTAAATGTAACATCTTTATCAGTTTAGTCATATGAGATCTCTACATCAATATGTTTCTTCCCTAGTCAAGTGCAACTGTCTGGTGCTATTAATTATACAGTCCCTTGGACTTATTTACTAACATACAATCTTAATTGCAGGAGCATAAATAAAAGATCTGGCTGGTTGCTGAGGATAACTTCAGTGGAGCATACCATTAAAAAAACAGCTGGCTAAATGTGTTGATTTGCTTTCACTATTTGTATGGGGTTTGTTATGATGGGTTGATTTTAATTTGTGGCTGTAATAAATAAACATTGGTTAAATCTCTCCTATCATCATCTTTTCTTAATTTACTGTACGTTGGTGATCTGAATGCACTCAGTAACCTAGCGCCTATTGAGATGATGAGGCCTAAGTGGATCCACTGAGAGACAGCTATTCTATACACATCGGAGCAAAGGTCACACATCTGCTGCTGAAATATTCAGAGGTTATTGATGCCGGTGTAAGAAAGGACCATTGAGTATAACTAGGCTGAGACTTCTCAGCTCCCAAGGGCAAAATATACGGTGCCATCACTGTCACGAGTCAAACTAAGATGCATGAGTAGGCTACGGGGACAATTAGAATTCTGCCCCAAGAGAATGCCCCATCAGCATGTATTACCTGATACTGGGGATCATGATACTTGTGAATGGATTGCAATACACCCTTATACATTAGGCACCAAGGGAGATCTGCCATATTGCACATATAGGCGCATTATTTACTGAAACAACTTAAATATCAGGTTCTGGTGTAGTAACTGCAGTGCAGGAGGCAAAGGGGGGGGGGGCATTTTACTTTCATAGCTGGTAGTGGCAATAAGGGTAGAGAATTGTATAGGTACCTTAAGGTACAGGCTGCCCTAAGGGTTAAGTGTTGGTTTATGTCTTGCAGAGGCATTCTTTCTGTTCAGATAAAGGCTGCCTCCTGGCCACTATTTTCCCAACTTCACCAGCAGAACCAATACTACAATAATGTTATTGATAGGGAGCCAAGTATTTTTTATTTAGAAAAAGTAGAAACCCTAGTCCCAAGGCTGGCTTCAACCAACCCCATCTGAATTTGTGGGTGGGATTGTCCCCTGGCAAAAGTGATTTGGGGGGCCATATGTTCAGCACTACTGCTGCTATACTGAGGCAGGGAACCTTGGAGCTACCACCACCCTCATACCAGGCGTTAGCTCCAGTTTTTTCACAGTGGCTTTGAAAGAAAGTGCACATGTCACACTCTGAATGTCAGATATGACGCCAACCAACAATGTTTGGCACAATTGTGTCCAGTTCACAAAGTGCATTTGCACTAATTGTAATCCATTGGGCCAATTGCGCCAGACACATCTCCTCCCAGCAACTGCAACAATTCTGGAATTCTGTGGAAAACATTGCATATTGGGATAAAAGCCATGGTGCTCCAAATTGCACTTTACTCACTGCACTTGTGGTCATAAGTGACCCCTAGGCTGCGTGTATAGTATGTTCGTTATATGACGAATCATTTTATCCTTTTTATCCGTTTTACCAATATCATGGGACACTTTCAAAGAGAGAGAATGTCAGGTTGTAATTTATTCAAGATCTTCTGGAATTGTTCACTATTCCTGCCACCTGAGCACAATGTAAGAAAGAAGCACCTTAGCAATAGCCATCAGTCTGAAGGTAACAGTCAGCCTTCCATCAGCAGCAGCTGAACTACAACTTGCTAGAGAAGGGCTTAGAATGGCTGCAAGGAGTTGTAGTTCAACACTGACAGGTTACAAGCTGAAAATCCCAGATCTACAGTATATATACGGCAAAACAACAATGCCAAAGAACTGTGCAGACCCACTGCCTTTGAATCTAAAGAAGCAGAAAAGCATCAGATTAGAACTGTGGCTGTTGGATAACACAACTTTTATATTTAACAAAATATTTTTTAATCATTTATTTTTTTGTCGCATCAAATATTGTTGTGCGAGGCCCATAAAATGTACACAACCGTGCACACAAGACAGCGCCTCGCAACTGTTCAGGCACACTCTTATTCAGGATGGTGACACTAGACAGCTGATAGATACATTAAATTGGCAAGTTACCCTTTGCTGCTGGCGCAGTCGGGGGGGAGGATACACAGATGTTTACAGAATAACATATTAAAATAGTTCATATATTTAAGAAATAGCCAGTATCTGTAACACCGTGGAATGGGCTGATTGATATGTATGGAAAAATTTATATTATGCAGATATTTAAAAAATATATCCTTTTGATGTTCTTTTTCTATGCACTATGGCTTTCATTTTCCTGCCTTATTTATGTCAGAAAGGCAAATATAGTTACAATTTGTATCTTAAAAACCTTAATCTTAAGTGCTGACTGATCTTCCCATGAACCAGATCAATGCTACTCTCAACATAAAGGGAAGCGGGAATCATAGAATTCACAGTGCAAGGCTTTGGATTCTACGATCTACTGTTTATAAAGGTTTAAAGGCAAATGACATATATATATATATATTTGTGTCTGTTAGTTACCCCTCCCATATAGATTGTAAGCTCTACGGGGCAGGGACCTCCATCATCTTGTGTTTCTGACTCTTATTGCAATTGTACCTTGTGTTTATTTGTATTTATTGTTATACTTTGTATTTATCTATTATCTTAATAACCCCGTGTTTGTATTAATGTATTCTACTGTACAGGGCTGTGTACATAAGTAGCGCTTTATAAATGAAGATAAACATACATACAAAAAGGGCTGTTTATGGATAGGAGAGCTTGCCCCGTACTACTCATGCAGAGAGCACTTTGGTCCAGCGTCTGGCTTTGCTGCTTTGTCCACAACTCCTCAGAGAGATGAACATATAAAAATCTGGATGGACTTGCCAAAAAGTTGTGGGTGTGGCTTAGTGGACTGGCTCAACTACATCACTGAGCATGTGAGCGACAGTGTCCAACCCCACTAAATGCTAATGCGCTCTGCCCCTGCCATGGCACTAAAAGCTCTCTGTGCACTCACATTTTAAAATAAGCTGGGGGGGGCATATAGTGGGGGCCTAAAACGGCAAAGCTTCAGAGAAAACTGGGGGGTTTGACATTTATGCCTCCTGCCAGTAAAAATGGGGCTGGCCTGCCAATGCTGCCCTTAGCTGGCATGAGGTGCAGAGCAGGGCCTTGTTGTGGCCTATGACCCCTACCACTCCCAAACTTGTGTGCCTGAATGCCTATGTGCCTTCTCCTGCCCAAACACAGACAGCACTCTATTCATGGGGAGGCTGCAGGTCTCTGTGCTCTGAAATGGAGAGTAGGGATTGTAAGCTCTTTTGGGCAGGGCACTCTTCACCTCTTGTATCGGTTATTGGTTGCTTTATATGTTACTCTGTATGTCCAATGTATGAAACCCCCTTATTGTACAGCGCTGTGGAATATGTTGGTGCTTTATAAATAAATGTTAATAATAATAATAATAGGGACTTGTGGCAATTGATCTAGCCTGGAAGTGCAAAGTGCAAAACACAGTTGATTGCGCTCTTTTTGAACTTTGCACTCTGCCTTCCACATCGTAAATTGTGTTGTTTCTCTAGGAAAGACTATTTTGTTATAGTTAGGAATATTCGTCAGGGCCAAAACTAAGGTGTAGGCAGAGTAGGCAGCTGCCTAGGGTGCAACAGCATGAAGGGCCAAATTGGAGGTCAGTAAGCTACTCACTGGCACAGGGGACCAGTGGGGGATCAGCAGGGGAGGTAGTGTTGGGAGGTGGTTTGTGATCACTGAGTGTTGGTAGCAGTAGTGGCAGCGAGGGGCCCAGTGCTGATAAACAGCAGCCTTTTCCCTTTTGTGTTTATCTGAACTCTAAATTAATGGCCTCAAACTAATAGTCCTGAAATAGGAGGGCTGGACATGCTGAGGAATGTATAACCCCAAGAACACTGTATTCTTTAGAAAAACAGCACATCTACCAATATCCCCGATTCATAACATTTCTCATGTCACAGCAACCCCATAGACACACCTTGACAAACCCAATCATGATTAGGTCCTTTTTATACATATAGAATTAGATTGCAGGGAGCTATGTCTTAATATAGATATATGAATTTTACAAAATATTCTTTCCTATAGAGGCCAATATAAAAGCTATAGTTTAAGCTATAGTTTCCCTAATAGGGCCAATAACATAAAAAAATGTTATGTACAAAATATACTACACTGTTTGCGGTTCCAAAAATTCACTTATAGAAAATGATCATATTGGCATCGGCTGTCTGTCCCAATACATAAATATATGTGTTATCCATAGCTGAACAAAGCAAACTTAAACTCTCAAAACAAATGAATTTATATTTGCTCAGATGGCTCTTCTAAGAACCTTTGCAACTTACATCTTTTTTTTTCTTCTAGATTTCAAGATATTAGCAATTTTTATGCTGCTAATATAATGACATTGAAACAACAGCGCCACTTGCTGGTCAGTTCTAGCATCCAGTCGGGAAAATATTTCAGAGGGATTGTTCTGCGTCAAGAGAAATGTTTGATGACTTTTGCACAGGTGCTGAGAAGAGCAGTCTGAGCAATTTTATATTCATTTTGAGGGTTTACCTTTCCTTTAACAGTGGTTTGTCAGCCTCACAGACAGAAAACTGTCTGCCACTGCCTTTAAATAAAGAAAATAGCATGGAATGCATAACCTTGCCTCTGAAGTGAGCATTGTGTGAGTACTGGAAACAAATAACTGCAATATCAGCGCAAATGAATCATTTCCATGTTTTGGTGTTACTGGGCTTTTAGCTCTGAGAGGCAGCACAGACAGAAGGAACAGTTGGAGATTTGCCACTGAAATCTGGCCCATATTATTTGGAAACAGACAATACATGAAGAAAAGAAATGGTGACAAATAATGCTTTTCTCCATGAAAAAGACGCACACTTCAAACAAATATATTATTCTCCTGGAGCAAATGGTTCTGCAATGCTCTGAATCCACTCGAGGCCTTTCTGTAAGCAAACAAAGTCATACTGTAATGGTGCTTAATTATAGTGGGGGTGTATGCAGCAATGAATCAGCATTTACTGTTAAAAAAAAAGAACGTTTTCCCCTTTTCTGTGGTCTCTGTGTGAAAATTATATGCAATTCCAGGATAATAAAAAAAAAACAACATAATATAACAGGAGACAGGACAAAAGATTGTCAGGTAAATTCGCAAGGACCAAAGAAATGGATCCAGAGCTTCCTCACAGTGTCACGTTGGAAAGTATCCAGGATCTCTCTGATTAAACCTTGCCAGCCATTCCCAGGGGTGGCGATTAGGTGATCAAAAGTTGGCATTGACGTCCCTTTGTCATTTGAATGTCTCAGTGATTGCAGCTCACTGCAACATCTACACCGAACAACCAATCCTACTCGTTCCGGCATCTTCTCTGTTATGCTTGTCCACTATAATTGACCTTTCCTTTCAGCTATGTGTTCTTTTACAGGCTGATCTGTAGAGATGGTCCATCCTCTCCTCTCTCTCTAGAATAGGCACAGTGAGTCTATAGGTTCGGCTTTCCATGACACTCCCTCTTGGAACATTGTGCTGGTTTCCACCAATCTCCATTGTGGCAATGGCAGATGTTACAGTCATCCACTTTGACCTCTATACCTGCTGGGATAATGGTGGTGCCTGCAAAGCAGTTAGGACCTAAAGTGGAAACAAACAGAATTTTAGAAAAGTTTAGCAAAATTGCTGACTACAACTCATGTTAACTGTATTTGAGCTAAATAGAAGTGGAGAGGAACAATATGTTCAGTCATTCAGATTGGTTGATAAGGGTCTCTCAGTTGTCTGGGTCCACCATGGAGATTTGTCACTGACTAGCCATTGATTTAATGATTCTAATGAGCTCAACCTTGCTTTCTTTGTCACTCCCAACACTCTAATGCCAGTGACACATTCCAATCAACCACAGTCAACAACCAAAGGCAATTCTACCATTGAATTTCCTTCAGTAGATATATATATTATAGAAAAATGTATATATTATAATTGGGAAACAGTTCCCAATTAGGTAAACATGCCCATATATTGGGAGGTCCAGATGCACTGCCCTGTGCCTAGAGCTTAGGGTGTTCATGAACCAATTTTAAAATGTGGTAGACACTCCAAAAGATCACCCAAGTCCAGACTTGATGAAGATGAAGGTTTATTTGTAGATATTACAGCACAGGCTTAGCCATATACACATTATGCTGTATCTAGCACTTACTCATGGGTAACATGTAAGTGCTGCGTATATATCTAGAAATAAACCTTCATTTAGTAGATGTATGCCAAGTTTCCTTAAAACGAGTCAAATCCATGTCTCGTACTTGATGGCTAATCAGATATGGGAATAGTTATCATGACTATTATTAGTCCCTATTATATGGTTCCAGCTATGGCTCATCAGGCACAGAAGCATCACGCATCAAGATACTATTTGCAAGCCCAAGAGGGGCCATTACCAAAGCACAATTACAATGTGTAACTAACAGAACTGCTACTTAAACAGCATATTCTGATATACTCAGTACATTCTCACGATACCCTTGGCTGCTTTTTCATACAGTTACATTCAGTTCACTTGCACCGTCTTAAAGTGTATTTCAGCACTGTAATAAATAAAGGGTATCTAATCTGCAAGCCTCTAGCCATTACTAAATTATACATCTAGGCGCTGTCCAAGAACAGGTGAAGGACTGGAGTTTGAATGTTATAAATACATAAGATACAGAGGAAGAAGGACACATACAGATAATAAGGACAGAGTAAACATATTCCAAGCATGTTCCAAGTGGAGAGTTAGAAGGAATCCCACAGGTCTGTGGTTCTGTAATATCCTGGATTTTTCTAAAATGTTTCCTGTTGCTATTTCTGATTCAGCACACTACTTTATATTTCCTTTAACAGAGGCAGCAAGTCATTAGTCTATAGACTTTGCGTTTTAATGTTGGAGTTGAGGGTCAGCAGGTTTATGTAAGCGCCATGAGAAATTCACTTGAGCTTTCAGTCCATTTAGAATTCATGTGGATGGCATGAGCTTGGCCTCACTTAAGGGAACAGTAACACCAAAAAATGAAAGTTTTTTGAAAGTATTTAAAATATAATGTACTGTTGCCCTGCACTAGTAAAAGTTGTGTGTTTGCTACAGTAACTCTACTATAATTTATATAAATAAGCTGCTGTGTAGCCATGGGGGCAGCCATTCAAGCTGGAAAAAGGAGGAAAGACCCAGGTTACATAGCAGATAAGAGATACGCTCTGTAGAATACAATAGGCTTTTATCTGTTATCTGATATGTGCCTGTGCCTTTTCAAATTTGAATGGCTGCCCCCATGCCTACACAGTAGCTTTGTTTATATAAACAGGCAAACACACCAGTTGTACCAGTGCAGGGCAGCAGCACATTAAATTTTAATTACTTTTATACACTTTCAATTTTTGGTGTTACTGTTCCTTTAATAGACAATTTTAAAGAATACTGCTCCAACAATTGTGTGTTTTTTTAAATGACATTCACTATTGTGGTGAGTGGGTTTTCCCATAGGCCAGGTGAGCTTGGGTTGAAACTTGGGAGACCATTTTGGGTTAAAGTTGGGGAAATACATTGGGTCGAGTGCAGGTTAAGTTTTTATGGGTTAGGGTTGGGTGCGGCTTGAGTTTTTTCTGACCCACACATCACTAATTCACAACATTGTACATCTTAATAGACTGTAAGCTCTAAAGACAGCCTTAGAAAAGGAAAGGTATTTTTTAACCTAAAATATGGGAGCATTACACATGCTATTTTCAAAATTTCAAGTTAAGAGTTAATATTTTCTTATTTGAAATTGAAGTTTTACTAAAAGGGGGTTTAAAAATAACTTGGTCCCACTAAGTGGCTTTTCCTTCGGTGCTAAAATGCTTTCTGTATTCATCTATGCATATAAATGTGTTGCCTTCACTAAGTGGCCTATCTGTTAAACACACAAATGCATGTGCAAGCACTCTCTGATACATTAGGGAACACAGATCTATTCTCTAACTTGTTGGAAAAACTTTCCCACATGGTGACACTTTAATACAAACCTGCATGTTTAATCCATATATTTTACATTGTTACACATGTGTATGGAGAAGCCCTCACCCTGCACTGTCACAGTTATATTCTAAACTTTCTAAAGCAATCCATGGCTAAGCACAGCTGAGTACAGTATGTATTGAATGGGGAGAAATAAATTCAGTGTGCCTAGATTTATACCCGGTGTGAGGATTGCAATTGAAGACCACGGGCCTGATTCACTAAAGTGCGATAAAAATTATCGCACGCTTTTTTGCGGTAAAAAAGACGCGATAATTTGCGCGCGATTCACCATAGTATTATCGCGTGCGATAAATCGCCATTTTCGCATGCAGTATTTCTCGCGCTAGTTTTACCGCATTCGTTAATTTCCGCGCTGAAAAGTATACGATCGCATGATTCACTATAACTTTTGCGCGCTAAATATCGCATTCAGCTATGCGAAAATTAACACCTACTACAGGCAGGCGAAAAATTATAGAAAAGTACAGTAAATGAGTTTTTTGCAATAAAATATAGACTTACAGTGTTATTTATTCAAGTATGTGTCTTTTTACTCAATTTTACTCAAAATTAACACCTACTACAGGCAGGCGATAATTATAGAAAAGTACAGTAAATGAGTTTTTTGCAATAAAATATGGACTTTACAGTGTTATTTATTGAAGTCTGTGTTTCCCCTAGAGTGACGCAGCCGCCAGTTTGCAGAGAAATGTTCATTTTTAATACAGTAATTTTCCGCAAGTGTATGGCTAACATGGCGTGCGTTCATTTGCGCGACTATTTATATTTGGCTACAAGTGATGAAATGTTTCGCCAGGCATGGATTCGCAGCGAATTTTTGGACGTGCGTTGAATATTTTTTCGCGGCAGATTTTTTCATGCGTTTCGCAAAACAATCCGCCAATGGCAAAACGCATGAAAAAATTCGCCAAGCAAAAATTCACCGCACATCCAAAAATTTATACAAGTGTCAAAAAATTATAGTCACGGGCAACAATTTTTTTGCCCGCACAACATTTTTGCCGTTTCGTGGATCTTTTGAAAGATTTGCTAATTTTTCACTAAAGATAACCAGAACACATTTGCTCATCACTAGTGGCTACTATTTATAAGCATCTACTATTTATATGCTACCATTTATATGCTACCATTTATATGTGGCTAATATTTATATACACCATTTATATGCGGCGACAATTTTTATACACTATTTCTATGCTACCATTCATATGCGGCGGCTATTCGCGTGCGTAATTTAGCGCATGTACCGGCAAGTTAAATAACGCATGCAATATCGCGCGTAAAAAAGCGCAAGTATGCTTATAGTGAATCGTGCGAAAAGTCGCCAAAATTAAGACGCGGTTAAATTTTTAGCGCAAACTAAAAATAGCGCACATTTTATCGCACTTTAGTGAATCAGGCCCCACATGTCTTCAGCAAAAAAAAAAAAAACTGTGGATAGCATGAGGGATGCTGTTCAGATTCCAGTTTTGTTCTAGAAGCAATTGTGTGATGTGGAAAAAAACCTTCCAGTGAAGAACTGCTGGGTATGTTCTATGGTTAACTGTCATAAGCAGCAGAAAGTAGTCATTATTGCATAAAGAATAATTACACTGTACTATCAGGAAATCATTTATAACATTACCATAGTAATATAGAAGGAATTGGGTTAGTAAGCATGATGGCAGAGTGGTGGCACAATTACTATGGTCCTGGGCCTGATTCTGACCTGGGAACCATATGCATGGAGTATACTTTCCCTATACACACTTCATGTAATACAGTCAATTAATTCCTGATGAAAGTTAATTAGCCTAATGTGCATGTAACAGGGCTACCTGTAGCTGGTAGACTCCCATCATGGGAAAGGGGATTGGGTAGGTCTTTGGTGCAAGTAGAAGCCATCTCAGCAGTTATGCAATGAACCAAGGCACAGACTAGGTTACAAAGATCTCATATCCATCCACACACAGCATTCCCTCTCCAGAAACCTCCAATGCCATTGGAATGTGGAAAATGCACTAGCAGTGCCCCATTAGTGGTTGAGGGGGCTTTCTATCCCAGTAAAGCTTTCCCCCTACATCTTTGTTGTGTCCAGCATACAGTGCATGAGCTTCTCCCAGGCTGTCTCACTACAGTTCCCTTAGGTTCTCACTAATCTACTCCTAAACTCTCCAATCCCTAACTGGCACACACTTGCCCAGGGCCCTACCCCAAATTTCTCATTAAAGGCCACAGACTGCACTTACTGACTAGCAAAGCTACCTTTGAGTTAAAACTGATACTGGAGTAGTCCAAGCAGGGTGCAGCCTACTAAGTGGCCGCCCAACTACAGTCTGTCTTGCCTTTAATGTTAACAGGCAAAAGAGGAAGTCTAGCTCCTGCACTCCCTTTTATAGGCTGATGGGCAGTCCCCTAGAGGCCAACCTTAAGGGTTGGTACCACCTGCTGGATGAACTGAAATAAAATATGTATTTACCAGCTTACTTTCCTGCATGTTATTGTCAAATAGAAATTAGAGTGAGATTTTTGTTTGGTGGTGGTGGTGGGGGAGAGCGGTGATCAATGGAAGCCTTTAATAACCATGAATATATGCCAGTTGGTTTCTATTAGGGTGGCTTAGCCTTCCTAAGTTGTATGTAAGTACACTAAACATGCTCTTTAGATGTGAGGGTACCTGGGTATGATGTTAGCACACTAAAGTATAAACTGGGTAAGGCAACCTCTTCCTGATGTATGTAGCCCTAACCCTAGAGAGCAATAAGCTGTGCTAAACATTGCAGCTAAACATTGCAGCCAAACATTGCAGCCCATCTGGAGAGATAAGAAGATTATACCAAGCTGTTGTTGGTAAGTAGAGAACATAATGATGGCAGAAGTTGTTTGATGGTTGATGTTAGTTTGCAGGCATCTTCCCCAAGGCATTGTCAAATGAAAACCATTTTCTTCCAGGCCACTGTCAACCTTGTAGCTATTTATTAACTATTTCAAGTAATTTTGACAGATTTACCAATAAACACAGTTATAATGTTGTACCCATTGCTGCATTAATCAGGAAGTTATGCAATGAAATATCCATGGGACAGATATTGTTGGTAATTGCCAGTATCTTGATATGTGATGGGGCGTGTATATTTCAGGACAACAGCACAGTACTGTGTATCGTTGCACTCAAGTCACTAAACCATGAACCTATCAATCAATAAAGGGAATAAGATAATCATCAAATCAGTTTCTAATCTTTTGCAGGTTTGTACCCATAAACTCTTTTTTACTTGAGTCCTGCTGAATGTGACCACAGAGAATTTCCTGATCCTTCTGAACAGCCACAAGGGCCTTTTTTTCCTAGAACCTTCATGATTAGGAGCTAAAAGTGTTAATCATTTTAAACAAGAACTGTTAATATGAGAACAAGCGGTCCCCAAAGCCTGGGAAATAAGAGCAGTGTGCTGGGTTCCTTTCCATATAATGCAGTCTCCTTGTGTCCTTTCAGTGTTGCTGCTCTTAGCTTGCACAGCACACACCACAGCCCTACTTGTTTAGATCAATAGGGAGCCAGCCATTAAATCTGACTTAATTACATAAAGAAGCCGAAGTCCAAATTCTCCTGAGGCAGCAGGTCAGACTTTATGCTGGAATGGTCCCTGCACACTGCCCTTTAAATACTTTGTATTAGAAATTGGCTTTGTGGAGCTCCCAGGCAATGTGTGAAACCAATGAAAAAATTACATGGGACCTTAAGGGCCACAGATTTATGGCTTCTCTCTTGAACATTAAACTCCCTGCTCTGTCTACCGTCACGGTCAGAAAGATAGCTGGCTATAGCAATGCCTTGTCTTTGTTTGTAGCTCACCAGAGCTTGTGCTGTGGATTAATTTGACTATCATAGTCATTTGTAATGCAGACAAAGCTATTGCCTGGTAGAGAATGACAGAATACAAGAATTCAAGACCCCTATCAGTGCATGAGACTACCATGTTCAATTGCAAGTAATTATATTGTGAACACAAGTACCTTCGTCAATGGGTGCTTTCACAGCAGTAACTATTTGCCACTAGGGGTAATAAGGGTGTGCAGAGTGTATGCTTTATACTTGTGCAACAGGATGTTACCAAAAAGAATAACCAGGACATACATAGTTATATGTAATTTCTACTTCTAGTGTAGGAGGAGGTCCAAAGGCTGAGAGCAATAGAATGCTGGAAGTTCTCTGACCTGGTAACATTACGTGGGCATGTAGGTGTAACACTAGATAGTGGCAGGGTATCTTTGGTGGAACTTACCACTGTGGTAAGAGTCATTTAATGTGGCCATACAAATCTGATAAAATCTGCCAGTTTGGCCCCTCCAGACCTACTTGGCATCTCATTGGCTTTTTTATGAGGCCCATGTAAGGGTCTGACCTATTAAATTCATTTGGACAAGGATTGGATAGCTCTCTGTAGGCCTGTAGTACAGTCTAATCTTTGGCCACCAGGCCAACAATCAGATCAGCATGATTTGTCCAGTGTGTGGGTGGCAATTTGCCATTCATTGACTTCACTAAATGATCACACCTCAAAGTGTGTGGCCAGCTTTAGACTGGAACACTGGAACATTGAAATCCCCTTGACCCCATTAAGAAGAATAGTGGTGTAGTGACCATGGTGAAGCGACAGATAGGGCTATAGCGTGTTGGGCTCAGGTAAGTAGAGTGAGCCTGATGAGCTTCAACAGTGGCAGCTGGAAGTTCTGCAGCATATTCCATCACTGAAAAGCTTCCAGGGGTGTCCATAAACCACTACACCCACTGGAAGGGGTATGATAATAAGAATGTGCATAGTGTATATGTTAAATGCCCTAGCAGATATGTATGTAGGAGAGGGCTTAGGAAAAGATATTAATGGCACAAGCATGAAGGGTAGTGCGCCCATCACCTGCCTTCAACCTTCCCAAAAAGTAAAAAGCCTGCCCAAACACACAGGTAAATCCAGGGTTTCTGGGCCAGCCCACGCACCATTAGAAGGGGGTATTATTTTTTCATGGCTGTTGAACAGCACTATGTTAAAGTCCAATATTTGGCTTACTGCAAAGTGTGTACATTTGATTCTGTGTACAGGCAAATGTACTGTACAGTAAATGCCTAGAGCATCTTTATTACAAATGGGAATTCATCAGCTATGTCTATCTGCACTATTAGGTGTTTGTATGGTTGTATAGTTATACATAGCATGCATGCATATCTTAAGACCATAGATCCCATGCAACACAACCCATAACATATAGATGTGAATATTTGTTAAAAAACCTAGTATTCTGCACATCAACTCATAAATTCCTTGGAAAATGGCGATAGCCTGGAGCAGACCGGTAACATAGACTTTACAAGCAGTGTTATCTAGCCAATTGGTAGCTCTCCAAAGTATTTTAATAGCCCAGAGTCAGCTGTAGGCCCCCACATATTTCTTTGAATATCAAAATCTCTTTAATATAATTCAGCCCTTGAACCAACGGAACAACAAACAATTGGCCTGATACATGTAAACTCTGCACACTGTACAGGTGGCTTTTGGCCCCAAAACACTCTAATGTGGAGGAACAATCTTGTCTGACGTAAGCCTTTAGATAGCTGCATGGCAGGAAAATGCAGATAAGTGAAACTGGGCCTATTTATGAATCTGGCTTCCAATTCAATATATACAAAGCTACAACATTTCAATAAACACCACAGTTTCCCTTGGGTGTTAAGTCCATATAAGGGTGCAATGTTTATTAAAGAACAGTTACACCTGAATTTTCACCAAAATTTTACAATTTAGGGGGGTTATGTAGAATAAGTGTAGAAGAGACAACAGCGATATACAGAAGTGACAAGATAAACAAATGCTGTTTATGCAGCAGGTAAATGTGAACACTGAAGAATCTAACAGCGGAGGCAACAGCCCTCAGGTGCAGGCAAAAACTAATGAGGCTGCTCACGTACATTGTAAATAGAACAGCACGTCAGGGACAGGCGCAGTTCCGCTAATAATGCAGACAAATCCTGCTTTTCCCTGTTTACCGAGAAAGAGTTAAAACCTAATGTGCCCAATAAAAAGTTTAACTTCTATTTAACTGTTGTTGCTTTTAAGATAAAACACAAAAATAAAAAAAGCAATTAGTAATTGGCGTCTCTTTGTGAAAGTAGGAAGAGAAGCGTGGAGGAGAGGGGAAAGCGAGCTCCGACTGATAGCTGTAAAATTAACGACGAGCAGAAATGTCATTTCATTACAAGTGAAATTAGATTTCACAAGTCAATGAGGGGGAAAGTCTCCTTCTATCCCTTTGCCTGTGTGTTCGGCCTTTAGCAGGATATTAGGACCAAAGCAGTATATATACCCTGCTTGCTTCTCATTGTGCTCTGTTATTCCACCTTTGGGTATTTGAACCTGTCATGCCCAATTTGCTATACACAGGGATTCTTTAACAAAGTGACACCCCTGACCTGCTATTTAGTAGATATAAATGTTACAATTGCAGCGAAATGACAACCCAAGAAACCAGATAAACAGGAGGGTTGGCTCATTTCTAGAAGTCTGTATTGCGGAGCTGAAACAGCCTTTTATGTAATCATATTCAGCCTATTTCCATAGACTGAGTGTGTAGAGGCACCAGGTTAAGCTGCTCCATGTTTGGTCCTTGCAAGGTAAGTTTTGGCTTACAGATAAACATAAATCCATTATGCAGGTGAGATATCTGTGTACTTGTAATCTACATGCCTTGTATGGACCAAATATGGAGTATCTTCAATTTTAAAGTTTGCCCTCTTTAGCTTAAGAAGTAGCAAAAACATGTTTAACTCATGCCCTATTTGTTGAGATCAAGGACAGCATTACAGCATTAATTTGATCATCAGACATTAGGTTGCATTCACGTACCTAAATTACGAGCGGAATCGCCATGTTTTTCCCACAATGCACTATTTTTCCCAGAATTCCAGCGTCATTCTCAACACTTGTGCTGCACCTACTGCATTTGCATCTGATTTGTCAACATAGACACATAGAGCAAGTTCAGTTGTGCCAAATATTTTCAGTCTGTCTGGCGTTGTTTACAGTGTTTGATGTCTGCACCCAATCCTTTAGGCACAAGTGTGCTGCTCCTATTGACGCAGGGCGCTATGGGAACGTGGAAGCATGGTTAGGAGGTGGCATTAGCTCCAGGGTTCCTCTGTTCCCTGATTTGAAATGGAATATGTCACCTGATTTGGAATGGAATATGGCACCTGATTTGGAATGGAATATGGCACCTGATTTGGAATGGAATATGGCACCTGATTTGGAATGGAATATGGCACCTGATTTGGAATTCTCAGCAGCACCGAGCATTATGATAGGGAAGTGTAAAGAGCAAAGTGGTTTTAGGCACAACTGTGGGGAAAAGTGCCCATTGCCCACTAAGCTTGCCAATGTAAATGAGCCCTATAGTGTGTAAAATTAAAACAAATTTATCAAGCTTAAAGGGGACCATTAACCTAAGAAATAATAGTGAATCCCTTATTACTATGTTAGTTGAGCAAAATTAACTTTACCTACACTACATAAATTATATAAATCTTGTTTATCTCAGTCTTGCCAGTACACAATCACAGCAAGCAGGCAGCTGCCATTTTGGCTTTGCATCCTCCCAAAATCTTGTTTATGCTCCACAATCTGGCACCTGATATCGATGCCCATGTACAGGATACATAAAAGCAATGACATCTAGGAAGTGCTGAATGGAAAGTGAAAGTAATTGCATGCCCCAACTCTGTGCAAGAGGCAATACATAACAGCTCATATTTTTAAATACATTTATAACAGGTATGGAATAAAAAAAATAATTTGGGATTCATGTTTATTTTACAAATTATTTTTTTATACAGTTATTTATGTTTGGGTGACAGGTCCCCTTTACATTTTACATGCACAATTTTTTCTACATAAAATTCTGGCATAAAATCCAGCTTCCTTATAGATGGTGTATTCTAAGAAAAGCATGTGATAAGGGATGATAGAGATAAAATAGGCTTCAGGATGGGCATGTACACAGCCCACTTGCCTTTCCCCCAAGCAGTAAATCTATATCTTAATTCACTAACTTGCAGAGATGTCCACCAAAGCTGATTCATCACTCAAAGGTGAAGGAGATCCCACACAATAGGATCCAATGTCAAGTACAAATGTGTTGGACGTCATGTTTTCTTTACTTTAACCACAGAGGATAAAAAGCCCAGCAAGCTACAACATGACACACACTCCTATTCCCATTGTAATGAAGGGTCTCTCTGTAATATGTTGCAGCGTGTTTAGACAATGCATCTGTACTAATGCAACATTATGGCCACCTCCGTGTACAAATAGAGGTGATGCACATCGCTGCCCTTAATCTCCAGCTGAATGTGGCCATTGTGCCAGTGTGATGTCATGCTCCTCAGCAACTGGCAGGGAATAGAATAGTGTGACTGTGGAGCCAAGTCAACACAAAGATAGATAAGGGGGAACTATATGTTTAGAAAACATAACTAAAACATACAGTGCACCCTAATAAGTGACCTAATCAAAGAATATCTCTTTGTATATGTAATATATTTCTGCAATACATAACAGAAACAATGGCCTATAGTTTCATGATTTAAAGGAGAAGGAAAGGCTAATAAAGAGTTAATCTCAAGCTGCAGGCATACCTTCAGTTCTCTCAATAGTGCCCTTAAGTCTCCCCATATTTCAATCGTTTAGATAATCAGAAGCCAAACAGGAAGAAAAAATGCTGAGCTGTATAAAGAAAGTTCCCATAATGCCTCGCTCCTGCACCAAAACCAAGTGTCCATGCTCAGTTAGTAAGACTATGAGTCAGCTTCCTGCTGATTGGCTCAGATCCACATTCCTAAAGGGGGGGGAGATCTTAGCATTCTTGAGGGAGGGGGGAGCAGCAGAGAGCAGAGAGCAGAAAGCTGCGTGTCTGTGGCACAGGAATTACAGACACAACAAATCTTTTTTCAGAGAAGTCAGTGCAGCATTACTGTAAGTGCTTATGGCTGTATTTACATAGACCTTTCTGATAAAGCTTACTTAGTTTTTACCTTTCCTTCTCCTTTAAAAAGCCCCCCATCAGATATTCATCAGGGAGTGAGGAAAAGAGGCAGAGCCGAAATGCTGGAGAAAGCCAAAGGGAGACAATCAGGATATTGGTGTACAAAAGGTGCACAGCCTTGGGAAAGAAATAGAGCAGCACCACGCTGCAATTTACTAAGCTATTTGATTTATTGGGGTGTGTCTAACATATTGCACCCCCCCAGTAAATTGGAGTTTACTTGTACTTTAACATTATGTTAAACGTGTTGTAACAGTATTCTTCCTACTTCATATAGGCCAGGCAAGTTACGACTCCCTGTAACTCCCAGCATGCCTTACATAGGACTCTTTCGGTTGGGCCCTCGCTGTTTGAGGAAGGGTTTTCTACACATCAAGATTATACAGAATTGTACATTTTCATCTGATCCATTTAGAATTCTACTATATATTTAGGTGTTTCTATAGGGAGTAAGTTTTACCTGCAACTTGCTTCCAAGGTTAAACTCCCAAATAATTGCCCTTTTTATTGGGCACCACAGGGATCCCCTGACTAAAACTGAAATGCTAGGAGCTACAAAACAGGGATTGTTCATTCATATATTGCATTAATCATGTGGGAGATTCAATCTTGGAAAGCAAGTTGCAGTTAAATCTTAGTACCTATAGAAATTGCCTAAAAATATAGCAGAATTCTTAATAAATCAGATGAAAGTGAGCATAGGACTGACCAGACCAGGGATGACTTTGACATAGTTGACCAGCTTGAAGTATATTGATATATATGGACAAACAATCCCTATTTTGTTTAAAGGGGAGCAAATTTTTAGTAGCTTAAATCACAAATTGCTCTAAATATATTGATTTGTGTCCAGAGGATTTCTTTGTATGAATTTTGTTTTCACACCCTCATTGCACCCCCATTTAATAAAGTTATTTAACAGTGAGCAAAACTTTCCCTTTTGCTGTATTATATTATTCCCTGCATGCTGGGCCACTGTAGCATACCTATCCCTCTATGTGCAAGTGTGAGAAGTGCTAGAACCTTCCAGCAAACAGCTGCAATTAAAATGCCTATGACCTTACCCATAAGGTACTGACCTGTGGGATATATGTTTTCGGGCTGAACTGTTACAGTATAATCGCATAATGTAGAAAAGAAATAGCTATAATGAGTAGCCTTGTTAGGTGTTCTCTGTAAGTTGTTCTTTATTATCAGATACAGTTCATATAATCTTTTACCCCTACATGCTGGGCCAATGTAGTAAATGTTCTCCTTCTTCGCCGATGCAAATGACCCATAGGGAAACATAATAATGACAAAATAAAGTCCAAGGTAAGTTACTCCGTTTGATTTTATTCTAAAGCGCCGGAAAAGCATTTCTGTTTATTTTACATTTGCATTGATAGAAACTGGATGAAAACGACTGATGGATAAATTGATGGCAGAAGCTGCTTAATTGTCTGCTACCAATTACTTAAGTTATTAAGCACAAGAGAGTAAGAGATGCTTTGAAATGGAAAAAAAACAGGTCTTAGAGTTAATGTCTTTTCATTAAGTCTAATTAAAAGTATAACACTGCAAAAGGTCATTATGCCGTTGAGTATTCATTGATGGGAAATCTCTAATGATCACTGCCCAGTTTTTACAGAAGTTAAACTTAGGGAAGTTAATATGTGATATGGTTAATGGCTGCATAATCCCTTTACAAATAAATGAGGAGTATATAGTTTGGTCATAAATGGGCAACTGAATTCAGATATGGCAATGGATGTGATCTACTTAGATGTTGCATTTGATGCAGTCCTCACAGAATTTACTGATTAAATTAAAGAATATTGGCCTGGAACATAATATTTGTACTTGGATAGAGAACTGGCTGAAGAGTTGTGGTAAATGAAGCATTTTCTAATAGGGATGCACCAAACCCAGTTTTTCGGGTTTGGCCGAACCCCCAAATCCATCGCTTGGGATTTGTCCGAATACCTAACCAAATTCAAATCCTAATTAACATATGCCAATTAGGATTTGGAAGGGTTAAATGTCGGTGAAAAATGTTCCACTTCCGTGTTCACGTGGCAACATTTAATCCTTCCAAATCCTAATTAGCATATGCTCATTAGGATTCGGATTTAGTTCGGCCAGGACTTCGGATTTGTGCCGAAAAAAGGCAGAATCCTGGCCGAATACTGAACCGAATCCTGGATTCGGTGCATCCCTATTTTCTAATTGGGCCAGTGTGGTTAGCGGAGTACCGCAGGGGTCAGTCCTTGGTCCTTTGCTTTTTAACTTGTTTATTAAAGGGGAAGGAAAGGTTAAGTCACTTGGGGGTGCTAAAATGTTAGGCACCCCGGGCTGGTGCCCCTATTAGGAGAAAACCACACCAGCCCGGGGCACCTGGGGCGAAGCGCTTCCTCCTTCCGCCTTCCTTTCCCCGAGACTCCAAGTCCGGCGCATGCGCAGTAGAGTGAAAAAGCCGACTTCTCTGTTAAAGTTCGGCTTTTCACTCTACTGCTCATGCGCGCGCAGCGAGGGAGGAAGGAGGAAGCGATCGCTGCTACCCCGGGCTGGTGCTGTTTTCTCCATACAGGGGCACCAGCCCGGGGTAGAAGGTAAGCGATCTAAGTCACTTGGGGGTGCCTAACATTTTGGCACCCCCAAGTGACTTAGCCTTTCCTTCTTCTTTAATAACCTGGAGTTGGGCATTGCAAATAATGCCTGTTGTGGATTTATTTTTGTGGCTAACAAGTTGTGTAACTCTAGGCAGTGCCACTCCATAGCTACTAAAGCAAATAAAGTGCTGTCTTGTATGATAAAGGGATGAGTTTTTGCCTTTTAATAGGTCCCTGGTAAGGCCTCACCTTGAGTATGCAGTGCAGTTTTGGGCTCCAGTCCTTAAGAAGGATATTAATGAGCTGGAGAGAGTGCAGAGACTGCAACTAAACTGGTAAAAGGGATGAAAGATTTAACTATATGGAAAGACTGTCAAGGTTGGAGTTAGTTTCTCTGAAAAAAAAACAAGGAGACATGATTACTCTTTACAGGTAAAAAGTAACAATAACATTGTAGCCTCACAGAGCAATATTTTTTTGCTGCCGGGGTCAGTGACCCCCATTTGAATGGTGCACCCTTGGCTCTGACTCCTGAAACAATGTTGCTAATTAAAAGTCCTAAAGAAAGAAAAATATTTAATAATTGTATATTAGAAATTTGATTGGAGTCAAGTTTTTTTTCATTATACAAACTAACAAAACAAAAACAGTTTTTGGATAGAGGATACTCTTTTAGTGCAATGAGAATGATTGGAAAGTGTTGCTGGGATTTCTTCTGACCTGTCCATGGTACTGAAGTATATAAAATGCAGCAGTCTGAGAGACCAACACTTTGCACCATGCAGTAACCCATGGCAACTATCAGCTATATGCTTTGATTAAGACGGCAGACTAATACAAATAAATCCCTGCTAGGGGTTTTGCTACATTTTGGCATATTTGCTCAGTTAATAAATAATCCCCTCAGTTTAAAAATCTGCACAATAAGTGGCTTCATCCACAACTGCACATTAGCTGGTTTCTCTATTCTTTTGCATGTGTTTCCCTTTTGCAGACAGTGGGTGGAGTAATTTGCAAAGGACAGTTTGCATTACATTTATATAAGAGAACATTAATTTGGGTTGAGAGACACATGCATTTATCCTCAGCCAATTTGGGACTTTTTAAAAACTAGATTTATTTGCTATATAAATGATCACAGCAGGGGTACCATGGATTGCCCAAAGGAGGTACAGCTGTCCTATGGATTTGCTTTTTATGGTTTCAGTGCAAAGCCTGTCTGAAGCCATTGCAGGGAAAATAAAGAATCCTGCAGCTGAGTGAGTCCTGAGGCTTTGCATACTGAACCTTTGTGATGAGGTGAGAGTAGGCAGGGAGGAGGCCGACGGCTAGGTGTCTGTCCATGCCGGGCCCATCTGCAAGAAAATCTGTGGAAGAACCCAGCACATGCCTACTCTCATATACGCATGCTGCTGATAGTTTGCAGTGTGGATGCAAAATTTTTCCACAACGTGGCTGTGAAGAAAGTTGTTAAACCACAGTACACAGGACTTATGTCGCTGCTGTACATAAACTTAAATCGGTGGAATAAATATTAGAAACAGGATTTGTTAAGGGCACCAAAAGATATGCAGAAGCAAATGGTTACATAGTGTATGTACAAATATGGGTGCAGAGACTCAGAGCCATAGAAAAGCAACTTCGCTGTGTATTGCCACACTGTAAAATTAAATTCCCCCAAAGTGTTATCCAATCATTCATAAATTTGCTTAAAATGTAATATTGTTGCTCATAGTAATCTCCAAGTAAAACAGCTCCTAGAATATGCCAATAAGCACCGTAAGGCACAGAAAAGGCAGCTAGGAAATGTTTCTGAGCCTGCACCCACTTATATAGTCCTCACTAGGGTTTCTCCTGAGGTTCAATATTAAGCCAGCATTCTCATGCCAGAAATGAGCAGCACAAACCAACTGAAAGAAACAGGCTTTGCCTTGTTGTTATAAAAAGAAGTGGAATAACTCTGCATCTTGACCTGTTGGAATGCAAATATAACCTCATTCACAAGGTCATTGTTGTTGTGGGCTGCATCTGTTCCAGCTTCAGCAGCCAGCTTGAATTAGCACACATTTCATTTAGAATTTAGACTCTACAGCAAAGACCTAAATAACATTCAACAAATCTGATGTAGGCGTACAGCGTGTTTGGAGTTGCTTCCCAGGAGGTGTCAGCACAACCATGAGGGGAATTTAAAACAGCATCTCTTTTCTCTCCTTGGGTGTTATGCCACAGTTTAAACAGAAAACTGGATTTGGAGAGCTAAGGAAAGCCTCAGGTCGCAGTTAATGTGGCAGTTACTTAATCTGGCAACAGGCTTGGCCATGATCACACGGTTTAATTCAAATGCACATTTCTGAGCTTTCCGTCTGGAGTAAAAATGAATGAAGCTTCTAATCCTAAAATGAAAACATGAAGGGGCAGTTTACATTTTACATCCATCCATACAGTTCTTGAAATAAAGGTTTCCTCCTAAAATATTTCTGATATGGAGAGGAAACAAGTACATTTAAAAATGGATTTACTGAGATGCCCCGTGACCTTGAATATCCAAAAGTCCAAGCACAAAAGAGAAAAGAACAAAATTCATACAAGTTATGTGTGTTTAATGCTCAAGATTTCACACCATGAAATGCATATAAATTGCTTGTAATGTAATAAATGTGAATGACCGCTCACTTGATCACCAACAATCTCCTCTTGGCTACAGATTAAATTGAAGTCTTTAAGCCCTAGGTGCCTGCTATAGAATGAGAACCAAGCAGCAGATTTGTACATTTAGAAATCAGACTTATTTGCTTTAGTCTAATGGGAGTTCAGTTTTAATATCCTTTCATCTAACATTCGGTATGCGGTCTCTAGAAGTATCTTCTCATTTCTCAGTCTCAGTTTTTTCTCTCACTTGCACGATAGCCACTCTGCTGAAACAATGCTGCTTCACACATGGGCAAGAAAGCAATTTCTAGTGACAACGAGCTGCTTCCCTACTCACTGAAGTGCCCCAAGACTAAAAAGTCAGAATATAAAACAACCCAGAAGCCCTAGATTGATGTGTTCCTATTAAAGATGAGGATCAGGATTAAAACACAATAACATCAGGGTGTAAAATGGAGAGTTATTATATGCAAGAACATTTGGCAATATGTAATCCATTTAATGTCTCACTGCTTTTGAACAGGGTTTATATTTATGAACCATGTTTATCTGATAGCGAAGCTAAATTGGTTTCCTTCAGCATCTGTAAAACAAGTGCTGGATTAAAATTAGTATTTTTTCCAGTCGATTAAACTTTCGCCGGATATTTATTAGCATTTAGGTGAGAATATGAAACACTGAGATACATGTTATTTATAATGATAAAGCATACTACTTCCTAGGAGAGTAAAGGAACATATTCAGTGGGATAGGTAATGTGAACCCTTTGATCACGATGAATAATATTTTCCTTTTATAGGCATGATACACTGGGGTGTAATCACGTTTTTCCCTATGTAAGTCTATGAAACTGGCTTTGATGTGTTTGAACTGGAGCCTGCATGCAGTCAGTCATTAGAATTCTAGAATAGCACCTAGGCCAGCGGGTAGTCAATCACAGCATTAAAGTATTCTCTGCTTCAAGGTTAACAGTTGATGGCAACAGGGACACAAACCTCAGAGATGTGCCATATCCAACTTGTTAATTCAAAGCATAAACTTGGAAGATCAGACTTTGCCTTTAAAAGGGTTAATGCCCAGTCACTATTTAGCGATTCCTAAAAAACTTCCATTTAAGTATGTTTGGCTTTATTTTGTTCCTCACCGAGTAAATGAAATTCTGTTAGACTAAAACACTGCACTTCAAGAACAAACAGAAACATATAATACATCCCCATTAATCTGTGCAGGCGTTCTTTTGAAGTGCCATAGGATGAATGGTATTATAAGAGCATGAAAGGAGACTTCAGCTAAGGATAGATCCTTTCAACTGCAGCATCAAATAAAGAATCTGCAGCCTGAAAATCTAAGTCCAAGAATATCAGCCTAAGTGGCAGTTCCGACCAGAAATGGTACTTAATTCAGGAAAGTAAAAACAAAGAAAATATTTATTTGTTTACCTATTAGCATTAAGTTCACACTAACGAGGTTTTGTACAATATTATCGGTGCGTGTATGGCCAGCTTTAATGTGGCACTGAGGAGTTAAGTGAATCCCGTCCCTGGCAATGGTAGGAGAAGTGGGGGCTGCTTTACTGTCAATAAAGACCAAGGCCACCCTGACTTTCTGAATTACAGGAATGAAGACAAATTCCTGGAGAAAGGTGCCCATTACTGCAATTATTTTATAGTATATACAGATTTTTGTTCTGATTTATGAAACATTTATTCTTTGATCAATGATATGCACTTCCTGAGCTAATAACAGTGCTTTGCATTTTGTTAAAGCTTTTTGGGATTCAATAAAACTATTAGCACAAAGCCAGGACCAATATGCAATGTTTGGACACTGGCTATCATTGAATACCTGGTGAAAATCATAAAGGGGCTTGTAAAGTCAAGGTTCTTTTTACACTATCAGCTCTCAATCTACTTTTCACATGTATAAGGAGTCATTTGCAAAAAATGGGCACCAATCTCCTTGTTTTTTCCACAATGAACCCTGCCCTGCAATTTCTTTAATTCGTGCAGGTCTCTGTGCTTCATTTTGGTCCCATGAATGCATCTCTACCTGCATTGAACAAAGCTGTATTCATGCGGGGGCTGGCAGGAGGAGGCACTGTATGTGTCAGATTTCCTAGGTGCAAATTTCCTAGGTGCAGAGAGCAGACAGACCCCAGACACAGGTGCTTTTTGAATAAGCACTAAGGTGCACAATTTTGCACTTGCGCCCAGGGTCATAGTAAATGAGCCCTATAAACACATTATACTCCAGTCGGTATCAGTACATAGGGGTCCATTAGAAGAACTAGAGTAGCACCTGTGGGTATCCAGTTCTGCATCTATGACTTTCCTTAACCTTGCAATGATATTTCCCAATAGAAGAAGGTGCACAAACAGATACAGAGACACTTTCTCAAGAGCAAGAGCCCAAGAACAAAGTGTAACTAATTCCCTAATTATCACATCAGACTGTGCATAGTATCCTTGTGTCCTGCTCAGTCTGTGCCGCTCCATGCTAGCCAATACTATCTTGTACATTGTCATTAAAGGGAAAATTGGCGAGAACTTTATCTAGAGGATCAACACTGAACGAGTAATTAGAAGATTATCATTTGCATATAGTCATTTGGCCTGAAATAAGCAGGCTGCTTCTGACCCAGACCTTCCTAGTAATCCAGACCAGACCATTTGTCATTCACCTTCTTGCATAAGGTGAATAGGTGGGGTACAAATGACAGGCAATGACAGGGCGTACATTAAATACACAGCAATTTGCTAAATACATTAGCATTGTACAGACAACATATTTAAAAAGACACATAACTTCCATAGCAGAGTTGTGCCACCCAAATGTTGCTGGACTTTCAGCATTTTCCAGTATATTAACATGGGTTAATGCATAAAGTAATGGGACTTGTAGTCCAGCAACCAAACAAATGAATTCTAATAGAGATGTAGCGAACCTCACAAAAAAAGTTCGCGAACCCGTTTGCGAACTTCTGCCAAAAAGTGCGAACTTTTGCGAACTTTGCGAACCCCATAGACTTCAATGGGAAGGCGAACTTTAAAAATTAGAAAAGCCATTTCTGGCCAGAAAACTGATTTTAAAGTTGTTTAAAGGGTGCCACGACCTGGACAGTGGCATGCCGGAGGGGGATCAAGGGCAAAAATTTCTCTGAAAAATACGTTGTTGACATAGCGTTGCGTTTTGTGCTGTAAAGGGCAGAAATCACACTACATTTCTAAACTTGTGTAATAAACTGCTTTAAAACGTCCGGCGTCTACATGCCAATCAAGTCATGTAAAGGTTACAGCCGGTTCACACGCAAAGACAAAACGCCGCAGTAGTGGATACGGAATATATTATTGCTGGTGGAAAAACATCGCTCAGGTGATTTTATTGCAATGCAATGTCACTACTATGTGTAACGTGTTTGGTGCACTACTATGAACAACAGCAAACAGCACTGGACACGTTAAAGAACAGTAACTTAAATTAAAAAAAAAAAAAAATGAATAATAAAAAAAAAAGTGATCTCTGGTTGGTGCTGGTGATGAACTACTAGGAGCAGCACACCAGTCCCCCACAGCTAGACTAATAGCACTCGGCTCTATAAATTACAGTAGCAAAGTAAAAAAACACAAATAAAAAAAAAAAATGATGTGAATGTGTGGTTGGTGCTTAGTGCACTACTATGAGCAGCACACCTGTCTCCAACACACACAGACGGAGCTGCAGTACACAATGAAAAGAAGAGTAACAGTAATCAGAAAATAAAAGCAGTCCTTACAAGGACTATTGGGTTACAGCAGATGAGATCAGCAGGACAGCTGCCCACAGCAGCTACATACAGAGCAGTAGAAAGTAGATTACTAGTCAGCAAAGCTACCTAAACTGCCCCTCAAACCCCTGCACAGCTCTCTCCCTATGTGCTAATACAGAGCAGTAGAAAGTAGATCACTAGTCAGACTCAGCAAAGCTACCTAAACTGTCCCTCAAACCCCTGCACAGCTCTCTCCCTATGCTAACTCATCAAGCACACACAGGCAGAATGTAAAATGGCTGCTCGGCTTCGGTTTATATATGGAAGGGAGTGGTCCGGGGGTGGTCCAGGAGGGAGAGCTGCCTGATTGGCTGCCATGTATCTGCTGGCTCTGGGGTGAGAGGTCAAAATTTGGCTCCAGCTAAGGCGAACCCAAAGTTGCGAACTTCGCTAAAAGTTCGCGAACTTGCGAACACCCGATTTTCGTGCGAATTAGTTCTCCGGCGAACAGTTCGCTACATCTCTAAATTCTAAAACAATATTGTCCTTCAATAACAATTCTACGTACTCTGTTCACACTTAACTATTATTGGATTCAGCCCATTTTTTTCTCCCTCTACAAATCTAAACATCAGTTATTAGCAGTTTCCCATTTGCACAGTAAGGTATATGTCTCTGTGGGTGTTGGTTTCAGCACTGTCCTCTCAGCAATCAGACTGAAAGTGGATTTCATACTGCAGCTTTAGTAGCACTGGCACAGTCTGTGGCCCTGTACAATATACTTTGCTGGAATAAGAACGATATGAGACATCCAATTGATGGCCAATAACTGGAATAGGAATAACCAATCTGTAGTTATTATACAAGATGCACAGATAGACTGCATGCACTAAAGCATGTATAGATTCTCCAAGCAAATTGTACCAGCCTGAGACACAAGTCAAATCCTCGGTGAAATGATTAATAATTTTTAGGCAAATAAATACCGTATAGGTATAATTTATGAACACAAGTACCTCTCAGATGCAAATCAACATGACATTTATCCATAACATATTGTTTATTCCCATATTTACAGACTAATTTCTGCCACGCTCCATGTTGAATTCCCTACAATTGCACACAGTAAGTAAAATGGACGCACTTGCATTTCACACAAATTGGGGGCAAGTTGCATCAAGCATTTTGAGCACTAGGGTTGGAGTTTGTATTTGTATCCAATTTACTCGGTTAAAGACTAGTAAGCCAATAGACACTACCTGCTGTGGGGACCCTGGAACAATTGTTAGGTTTATGGTGGCAGCTCCAGGGCCCCCAGAACTAGAATGGGTGACACATGATTCATTGAAACTGGCCGGATAGAGGCACTGGCAACTTGTCAGTGTATGAGCATGTTCATACGCAAATACCTTACAAGACTGTGTCAATATGTCGTCTCCATTGGGTCTAGTTTAGAGCACCAGCACTAACAGGTGTATTTGCAAATGGCTAATATTGACCTACATACCATCTCACAAGCCACTGAGATAAGCTTTGTTCATGATTAGCTGAGACTAATTAGCACCTTGATACACTGTCTTCCAATGATAAAAGGGAGTTAGAAGGGTCACACAGACCTGTACTAACGGTAACATGTTAGTTCACCTTAAAATTAAGTTTTAGTATATTATAGAATGCCGTATTCTTAGCAGCTTTGTATTTCATCTTCATTTTAAGTTCTTTAATTATTTGCCTTGCTATTCTGCTTCTTTCCATCTGTCACTGACCCCTTCAGCCAGGAAACTATTCTGCTGTGTGGTTACAGTTTTAGGGGCACATTTACTAATCCACGAATGGTCCGAATGTGTTTTTTTCTTAATGATCGGTATTTTTGTGACTTTTCCGTCGCCGTAGAAACTTTTTCATATTTTCCTCAACTTTTTCATCGCGAAAAAATCATATTGTTGCACTGAGTACGAAAGTTTCGGATTCATTCAAGCTTCAGTATCGTGACTTTCCTTGGGCCAGGTTGGAGCTGCAGAGTGCCATTGAGCCCTATGGGAGACTTTCCTTGGGCCAGGTTGGAGCTGCAGAGTGCCATTGAGCCCTATGAGAGACTTTCCTTGGGCCGGGTTGGAGCTGCAGAGTGCCATTGAGCCCTATGGGAGACTTTCCTTGGGCCGGGTTGGAGCTGCAGAGTGCCATTGAGTCCTATGGGAGACTTTCCTTGGGCCGGGTTGGAGCTGTAGAGTGCCATTGAGCCCTATGGGAGACTTTCCTTGGGACAGGTTGGAGCTGCAGAGTGCCATTGAGCCCTATGGGAGACTTTCCTTGGGCCAGGTTGGAGCTGCAGAGTGCCATTGAGCCCTATGGGAGACTTTCCTTGGGCCGGGTTGGAGCTGCAGAGTGCCATTGAGCCCTATGGGAGACTTTCCTTGGGCCAGGTTGGAGCTGCAGAGTGCCATTGAGTCCTATGGGAGACTTTCCTTGGGCCGGGTTGGAGCTGTAGAGTGCCATTGAGCCCTATGGGAGACTTTCCTTGGGCCAGGTTGGAGCTGCAGAGTGCCATTGAGCCCTATGGGAGACTTTCCTTGGGCCAGGTTGGAGCTGCAGAGTGCCATTGAGTCCTATGGGAGGCTTTCCTTGGGCCAGGTTGGAGCTGCAGAGTGCCATTGAGCCCTATGAGAGACTTTCCTTGGGCCGGGTTGGAGCTGCAGAGTGCCATTGAGCCCTATGGGAGACTTTCCTTGGGCCGGGTTGGAGCTGCAGAGTGCCATTGAGCCCTATGGGAGACTTTCCTTGGGCCGGGTTGGAGCTGCAGAGTGCCATTGAGCCCTATGGGAGACTTTCCTTGGGCCGGGTTGGAGCTGCAGAGTGCCATTGAGCCCTATGGGAGACTTTCCTTGGGCCAGGTTGGAGCTGCAGAGTGCCATTGAGTCCTATGGGAGACTTTCCTTGGGCCGGGTTGGAGCTGTAGAGTGCCATTGAGCCCTATGGGAGACTTTCCTTGGGACAGGTTGGAGCTGCAGAGTGCCATTGAGCCCTATGGGAGACTTTCCTTGGGCCAGGTTGGAGCTGCAGAGTGCCATTGAGCCCTATGGGAGGCTTTCCTTGGGCCAGGTTGGAGCTGCAGAGTGCCATTGAGCCCTATGGGAGACTTTCCTTGGGCCGGGTTGGAGCTGCAGAGTGCCATTGAGCCCTATGGGAGACTTTCCTTGGGCCGGGTTGGAGCTGCAGAGTGCCATTGAGCCCTATGGGAGACTTTCCTTGGGCCAGGTTGGAGCTGCAGAGTGCCATTGAGCCCTATGGGAGACTTTCCTTGGGCCGGGTTGGAGCTGCAGAGTGCCATTGAGCCCTATGGGAGACTTTCCTTGGGCCAGGTTGGAGCTGCAGAGTGCCATTGAGTCCTATGGGAGACTTTCCTTGGGCCGGGTTGGAGCTGTAGAGTGCCATTGAGCCCTATGGGAGACTTTCCTTGGGACAGGTTGGAGCTGCAGAGTGCCATTGAGCCCTATGGGAGACTTTCCTTGGGCCAGGTTGGAGCTGCAGAGTGCCATTGAGCCCTATGGGAGGCTTTCCTTGGGCCAGGTTGGAGCTGCAGAGTGCCATTGAGCCCTATGGGAGACTTTCCTTGGGCCGGGTTGGAGCTGCAGAGTGCCATTGAGCCCTATGGGAGACTTTCCTTGGGCCAGGTTGGAGCTGCAGAGTGCCATTGAGCCCTATGGGAGACTTTCCTTGGGCCGGGTTGGAGCTGCAGAGTGCCATTGAGCCCTATGGGAGACTTTCCTTGGGCCAGGTTGGAGCTGCAGAGTGCCATTGAGTCCTATGGGAGACTTTCCTTGGGCCGGGTTGGAGCTGTAGAGTGCCATTGAGCCCTATGGGAGACTTTCCTTGGGACAGGTTGGAGCTGCAGAGTGCCATTGAGCCCTATGGGAGACTTTCCTTGGGCCAGGTTGGAGCTGCAGAGTGCCATTGAGTCCTATGGGAGGCTTTCCTTGGGCCAGGTTGGAGCTGCAGAGTGCCATTGAGCCCTATGGGAGACTTTCCTTGGGCCGGGTTGGAGCTGCAGATTGCTATTGAGTCCTATGGGAGGCTTCCAAAATCATGCAAAGCCTGAAAGGTTTTTCTGCCGTTTACGATCGTTCAATACGATAAAGTCGCGACAGCGACAAAATAGTTGCGAAAAATATGAAAAAGTTGCGAAATTTTTTTGCCATTCGGGATTTGAATTCGTGCTTTGGTAAATCTGCCCCTAAGGCAGCTTTTTCGTCGCTGTCGCAACTTTTTCGTATTTTTCGCGACTTTTTGGTCGCCGACTTTATCGTATTGAACGATTGTAAATGGCGGAAAAACCTTTCCGACTTTGCATGATTTTGGAATCCTCACAGAGGAATAAATGGCACTCTGCAGCTCCAACCTGGCTCAAGGAAAGTCACGATACTGAAGCTTGAATGAATCCGAATGCGGAAAAATACGAAAAAGTTGCGACGCCAACGAAAAAGTCGCGAAATTTTCGTTTCCAATCCGAATTTTTGCCATTCGGGATGCAAATTCGTGCTTTGGTAAATCTGCCCCTTAGTGTTACTTTTTCTTTTATTACTTACCATTTTTACCTCCCCTATTCAACTAAAGCCCCTGACTGGTTACTAAGGTAAATTGGATCCTAGCAACCAGACAACTGCTGCAATTTGTAACTGGAGTGCTGTTCACAAAAAATCTAAATAATTCAAAACCTACAAAAAAAGACCAACTGCAAATTGTCTCAGAATATCACTGCTTCATACTAAAAATTAATTTATTTTCTCCTGTAGATTTTACTTAAACATCTTGAAAAAGGGCTAAATAAATAAGACTGAGAGATATTTTAGTGTTCTACAGTATATAGCATGTTCTAATACAAAAGATCAGATATCACATTCTGAGCATGATTTTAATAGCACAAGGCAAGGTTCATATCAAAGACTGAAAACTCCTCTCACTTCCTCATGCTCCTGTCTGAAAATGTGGCACGACTTGAAATGGCATGTCTCGGGAGAGCTTTTGTCCTCTCATCACTTCCAAGGAGTAGCACAGCCTGCAGCTCTCTCTTTCTAGCCTGCCATGGGGGTGAGATCTCGGACGGCTGCAAGTCTTCACAAGATCACGGGAAATGGTTAACAAATTGGTGCTTCCATGAGCTGCGGCAAAACTGTGGACCTGGAAGTCTTTCAGGTCAAAGGATAAAATCAATTGAAAAGCCGGTGGGTGCATGTGGGTGGGTGCATGTGGCGGTGAGGGGGCTGGGAGGGTGGGTGCATGTTGGTGAGTGGGCTGGGACGGTGGGTGCGTGTGGTGGTGAGGGGGCTGGGAGGGTGGGTGCGTGTTGGTGAGTGGGCTGGGACGGTGGGTGCATGTGGCGGTGAGGGGGCTGGGAGGGTGGGTGCGCGTGTCGGAGAGTGGGCTGGGACGGTGGGTGCGCGTGTCAGTCAGAGTGTCCCAAAACCCCCCCAAGAAGCCTAGTATAATGTTACCTATCATTGGGCCATACATAGCAAATATATATGACATTAAGTGATCAAGGTAATAAAACAGCAAAATAAGGGTAACGATTCCATCCCTTGCCCCTTTCAATTAAGTTTGCAACCCAGTAGATTGTTACATACAGTACATAGTTACATAGGGTTGAGTCCATCAAGTTTAACCCTTCCAAGCAAACCCAGCACACACAAACCTATACTGACCTATCTATACACTCACATACATAAACTATACATACTAACATCAATACTAACTGTATAGTATAAGTATAAACTTATAGTACTGTGATTTGCAATGTATTCAAGTACCCTATCCCTTATTACCCCTTCCAAAACCTTTCCAACTACGGATGTCAGACTAACAGGCCTATGGTTTTCAGGCTGTGAACTGGATCCTTTTTAAATAACAGCACTACATTAGAAATTCTCCAGTCTCTCTGTACCATGCCAGACCTCAATGAATCCTTAAAAAATGAAGTGAAGAGGTTTGGCAATCACAGCACTAAGCTCAGTAGTATAAAGCAAGCAAAAATTCTGACTAATAGGCCATTCGGTGCCAAGCAAATGGGCTCAGATCGTTTCAAAAGTCTTGTGCCTCCTCATCCCTCTCCTAGGAATATGCAGTGCAAATCTCAAGAACATGAAGGAATATGCAACCTTAATATTAATACTGTCATTAATACAAGTCAAGCAGGCCGTTCTACTTTCTTCTCCAAAATCCAACCAGCACCTTCCTTCACTTATGGGACAGGCAAGAACACTCACCACAATGCTCCAGCAGGCTGACTTAATACCAGGAGCTGCATCCTAAACTGCTTCCCCTCTACATCCCCTGTTCCCTCATCCGCACCTCTAAAACCATGAAGCAAAGAAAGATCTATCAATTGTAAAATGGACATCCGCCATTGACTTTTACATGATGTTGACAGGTTTTAGCTGGCATATTTTTTGTTGTCGAAATTGTCACATAAAAAATTGCAACAAAATTGTGTTTTTTCCTCGACAAAATTGAGTTGTTGCCAAAAAAAAAACAAAATGAAAAAAAAAAACAAGCAATAGTAAATGCCCCCCTAGATATCATCAAAGGACCCCATCCTGTAAGGTCAATGACATATTTTACTAGACTCATCTCCAAATGTAATTCTAATTCATAGAACATATGACCAGTATCAGATGAACAGCATTCCCAAGCTACTGAATAACTGCCTAATACACTCTCTGTAGGATTTGTCATCAGGGCTGACTCAGGAGTTGATCACATAAAGGTCAATAACTTTACCTATAATATGTAAGGTGATCAGAGAGTACAATACTGCATAAGTCACACATAGTGATGAGCGAATCTGTCCCATTTCACTTCGCCATAAAATTCGCGAAATGGCAAGAAAATTCACAAAATGACAAAAAAATTGCGAAACACATTTGTCATGTGATTTTTTTGTCGCCCACATTTTTTTTGTTGTCCGTGGTTATTTTTTTGTCGCCACAGCTATTTATTTGTCGGCCGCTGTTTTTTTTATGCGACCACGCCCAATTTGACATGCAGCAAAAAAAAAAATTTAGCCCAACAAATTTTTTCGCCCCAAATTTTCACTGAAGTTTCGCAAAACAATTCGCCAATGGCGAAATGCAAAAATTTGCTGCAAATCCATGGCTGGCAAAAAAATTTGCTCATCACTAGTCACACATATATATACTACACTGTAAATAACAGATCAGCACAAAAGCACACATTACAAAAAATATCATATTCATCTACACAAGACCCACAATAGCTAAATACTCATTAACCAAAGAAAGACTATTAGTAACAGTTGCCCATTTGAGAAGGTATCAGTTATACTGCCACTAACAATGGGGATCTGGTAAATCCCATCATTGGGTCTGAATGTTCCAGTTCCATTACTAGCTTTGGCAAAACAATGAACATTTTCCAAAATGCATTAAAGTTATTGGGAATGAGAAATTAGTTTGCAGGTTAGGGAATATTTAGCTGTGCAGCAGCACATACATTGCCCTAAATTTTAGAGAAGCTCATTTTCACTATGGTACAACTTCTCTTCATAGAAAAAAGGTTCCCCTGTTAATTTCTTCCAAACATGGCACTCAGGCATCTACTTAGATAGACAGGGGAGACCTGGGGAGTGCTTGGAGCCAATCATGGAAGGAAAGGGGAGCATAAAAATGATTTTTTCTGCATTTTTTTCCATTGCAAAAGACCATGGAAACAAAAACACATGGCGAAATTTTACTATGGATATGTGAAAATTTATACTGCTGGAGAAACCATAACTTTTGCCACAAAACTGTACTGGGCAAAAAAAAAATTGCTCATCACCAGTGTCGGACTGGCCCACAGGCTCTATGGGAACAAAGACTAAGAAGAATAGATTATAGTATTAAAAACTAGGAAAATATAAAGGTTGAGTGAGGAGTGGATGAAAAATAGTTTGGAGAGTGGGCCCATGATCTGAGGTTTTCTGGTGGGCCCCTGGGGTCCCAGTCCTACACTGCTCATCACTTCTAATTCATGGAATCACCATTAGATTCAATGACTATAAATCTATTCAGAAAAACAGTGCTAGTATATGTGCAAGAAGAAGTGAAAGCACTGCTAGAGCTAATCAGCCTTTATTCCCTTTTCTGGATTCTCTACAAAAACAATATAGAAATTGTTGGATTTCACATACTAAATAGGATGAGAACTGAACACATGTACACACGCATCTGTATTTTACTCCTAATATGTGACACTGAGCCGGTAAATCAACACATTTCTCCATTTAGCTGCCTGCCTGCAGAGTGAAAGTTGGAATTAGGGATGGTGTGAAAAATAAAACAAAAAAGCAAAATCAATCTCTTGGTTTAACAGGGAGATTTAGATGCGGCTTCGGACGAGAAGGGCAGAAGTCACTGCAGCAGTTTTATTGTTGTAAATTGCAAGAAATGGTTCTTGGTTCAGGCCATTCACCAAGATTAGGAAACATATATTCCTTACTCAGCTATGGATTTACATTTGGTGACAGATTTACCATTGGTTCCAGTTTGTTTTTTCAACGATTTGTGTTTTTTATATATGAGCTTGTTTATGCAATATATTTTTATAAAGACCTACATTGTTTGGGGGTATAGTTTTCCTTTAAGATTGCCATACATCTTAAGAGCCAAATGAGCAGATATTCCCGCTGTTGTTGTAATGTTCCTGTTAAATTACAACAGGTATAGTCATCAAACCAAGGACTGCATCAATGAGCCCTATGTGCTCCCACCCCAGGGGCCCTGCAGGTGCCCCCGCCAGCCACGTCCCCTACCCCCCAATTACGGCAGGGGTCCCCATCTCTCCTAAGCGCGCGTAAATTTAACGTGCCAGGGGAGGGACGCTCGGGCAGAGGGAGCGCTGGCAAGGGTCGGGTCTGGGCTGCCGGGGCCCACTGGGATTTTTCCTGGTGTCCCGGTGGCCCAGTCCAACCCTGAGCTTAAATCTGCCTGTGTATGGCCACCTCTAGCTGGGCATATTTGTGGAAAGATCCACTCACTTGGCAAGGTTGCCAATAAATAGTGTATGCCACTTTAAGTTCAGATTTCTAAAGGTCCCTGTTTTTTTCAAGTTTTCTTGCAATATTTTTCATGTTTCTCTCTTTCTCTTTTTGATACAAAAAGCCACACAGGTCAGGCTGTCTTTTCTTTAATAAAGTTTAATAATAAAGCACAGAAAGGATTGTACAGTAACAACTGGTCTTTCCTTTTGAGCTTTATTAGTTGAATGTACTTAAAATCAGAAGAGCAGAACTTTTAGAACGAATCAAATCTAGTTCTAGTCATTATGTGTAAATTGCCAATATGTTTCTATTCTAGAATGTTTATTTGGATAGCTTTGCTAAAGACTGATATAAAAAAGCAATTGTACTCAGAATCTGAGTGGCCAATCAACATCCTACACTATTCTGCCTCTAGGCCCCCTAATCATATATAGGGAGGTTGGTGGGGTGTGCTCTATAGAAACGGAAGGTGCTGACACTTCTGTTATTAGCTGCACTTACATAGTCACACTTGCAGCACTTACCTACAAGCAAAATGCCAGTTACTGGGTTTAAACTCAACACAGACATGCATGTCATCTGCACTTTTAATTCAGCTGCATTTGTGCCAGGGTAACAGAGTACCTATAAGGAGGAAAATAGTCTATTGTGATATGGGTATATTGTAGGGATGCACCGCATTCACTATTTTTGGATTCAGCTGAACCCCAAATCCTTTGTGAAAGATTCAGCTGAATACCAAACCGAATCCTAATTTGCTTGTGAAAAATAGGACAATGAAGAAATAAAGAGAACCACACGCACAACACGCGGCGAGAAATTTTCAAGTTCCATGTTGATGTGATAAAAAGTTACATGATTCAAATTCAGTTTGGCCTGGACCATGGATTGGGCCGAATCCGAATCCTGCTGAAAAAGGAAGAATCTTGGGCGTATCCCAAACCGAATCCTGGATTTGGTGCATCTCTATAATATTGTTATAAGGGGTCATTCACAATGCCCTTCACAGTGAAAAAATAATCTGCAATCAGCCATTTTTTGAACTTTACCCACTGCATGGGGCATTGTACAGCCAGTGGCCCCTATGCACCTTCAGGCGGAGGCATGTCCTGATGCTGCTCTCTACAAAGAGTATCAGATTTTCAATCTGGCGCTCTGTGGGCGAATAGGGCTAAGCTGGTCTGCATTTGGGAATCCAGTCAGCATACTGCCCTGGCTGTACTTTAAAACTCAGTGGTTGTGAGTCAAGTCTAAAGAGTATTTCATGTAAATGAAAATTTTAGGAGGAATCCTGGGCTTCCTTTACACAATTGTATGTATGTACCGGTATATCTTTATTTCCTTCTACAACTCTATATGAAACAAAATAAAAGGAAGAACCTCTTTTTACACTCTTTTACCTTTTTGCACTTACTCTTCAGCATAAATGGGACCAACTGGTTCTTTAAACATCTTAACTGGATCTGGTTAACATCAAAACTTCTTTTTATGCACCAACATTCTTTAAAAACACACTCATAAATTCCACACTGTATACATAACAACAGTAACATACACAAACATAACATACACAAAACTAAAACAAAGTGAATATGAATAGAATGACCACAGTTGTAGACTTTAACACTATAACAACTGGAAGGGGGGGGCAATTTATTAGGCACCCCTTGTGATTATTATTGTTAACCTCAGACCACAGGAAGGGGGTACTATATTAGTGCCACACCACTATTTCTTGTTGCTGCTGCTCTAGGCATGTGCCTGTAGGGCCTAACAACTTGATTTCACCTGGTGATTTTAACTATCGAGCCCCTTTAATGTAGTTTGTCTCTTGGAAGCCTTGCTTTATAACATTATATTTGATGAACAGAACACCCATCATTTTTTTTATTGCACACTTTGCCTCTTTTTTAAGTTCATGATCTCTAGAAAGCACAAAAATAATTCATGGGAGAAAAGTTGCTATAAACATATGCCGGTCAGATTCAATGCCAATGGAAACTGCTTTGTAAGCATAACAATAAATGGCCAGTGGCACTCGTGACTTAGAGAATTATTGGCTGCTGCACGAATCCAGGGGAAAGCCAGAAGTTACTTTTAAAGTAAACATCGTTATTGTGATAATGGAAGAATGTGTAGTCAGCAAAATGCTACAAATCAAATTGGAGTGGAATAAATAGTGACAAAAAGAGTGGAATTTTGTACCTCTGAGAATATTACTCTGTAAGGACAGGTGCCAATGTACTATTATCATCCAGAAGCTCCAGAATACAATACTGCCTTTTCCCACTGTGTCCTATTTACATTGACAATTCTTCATCTTTGCTTTTTTTAGAAGCCTTGACGCAACGCTCCCCCAGATTTTCCATGGTATGGGATAGGTATCTGCTATTTCACAAGTCTGGGGGCTGGGTTATTATAAAACAGTCATGCAAAAAGATCTGTTGCTCAAGGTGTGTAGTGATGCTGGACATGGATTCACAGCAAAATTCTGCATTTTGCCATTTATGAATTTTTAGGCGAAACTGCAGCAAAAATTCCCAATGAAAAAAAAAAGATTGGCGAGAATACGCCTCACTACTGTAAAATCCTCTTACTTGTGCCTGCACTGAGAAGCATTTAATATGCTTGAGTGCAGAGACATGTAGCGATATCCACCAAAAAACGCAAGACTTTGCATTCTCGGCGGAAATCGGTACATGTGCCTGCACCTGAGCGTCTTCAATGCTTCGTAGTGCAGGCACAAGTAAGTGGGTTTTACAGTAGCAGGGCGTATTCTTGCCAAGCGTTTTTCAGCTTGCCGAGAATATGCTACACGCGGCATTAGCCTTAGAGTCTTCAGGATTCTTTACACTCATGCACCTGACATTTTCCCATTGGCTGTACCCAGCAAAGCCACATAGCCACCCCCAGCATCACATGGGCAAGGCAGGGCATTTAGGATCTGCCACATGGCAAATAAATGCAAATCAATAGATATTCAAACAAAGAGAGGATGGAACTGCAAGCTGTAAACAATATGTAAATTCAAATACATATGTTTCTATGTAATAAACCTGCGGTCATTAATATTTTTTGACTGTTCATTGTCTCTTTCTAAGAGCCCCTTAGGCTCAAAGACAGGCAACATAGGGCAGACAGAGTATGGCACACACAGGCAGCATAGGGCAAGCAGAGTATGGCAAACACAGGCAGCATAGAGCAAGCAGAGTATGGCACACACAGGCAGCATAGGTCAAGCAGAGTATGGCACACACAGGCAGCATAGGGCAGGCATAGTATGGCACACACAGGCAGCATAGGGCAGGCAGAGTATGGCACACACAGGCAGCATAGGGCAAGCAGAGTATGGCACACACAGGCAGCATAGGGCAGGCAGAGTATGGCACACACAGGCAGCATAGGGCAGGCAGAGTTTGGCACACACAGGCAGCATAGGGCAGAGTATGGCACACACAGGCACCATAGGGCAGACAGAGTATGGCACACATAGGCAGGGTAGGGCAGGCAGAGTATGGCACACACAGGCAGCATAGGGCAGGCAGAGTATGGCACACACAGGCAGCATAGGGCAGGCAGAGTATGGCACACATAGGCAGGGTAGGGCAGGCAGAGTATGGCACACACAGGCAGCATAAGGCAGGCAGAGTATGGCACACACAGGCAGCATAGGGCAGGCAGAGTATGGCACACACAGGCAGCATAGGGCAGGCAGAGTATGGCACACCATTGGCAATTATTTTTCTGAAACTGCAGCAAGAATTTGCAGCAAAAAAAAAATTGCCACTAAAAAAACACCCATTCACTTGAATGCATTTGGAGTGAGAAAATCAAACACACTGACTTCAGTGTATTTGGAGTGAGAAAAAAATGCCATTTGACCTTGTTATTTGGAGTGAGAAAAAAAAAGTTGTGTACTTAAAAAACGCGCAGTAGTCATTTCACAAATATTTTGCTGTTTCACAAAATATTTAACAGTTTTGTGAATTTTTCAGTAAAGCAAAACAGGACTGATTCGCTCATCACTAATGGTATAACAATTGCTTCTGCTTGTGGGCCTCCAGAAGGACAGCCCAGTCTTAAAAGAATCAAAAACCTCTGTTAAACCGCCCCACTGGGCTCTCTGTATTAGAAGAATCTTACTTTATTTATAAATACAAGACTATTCTGCAATGAGAAGCCTACTTATCAGGGTGCCATCAGTCATCTTAATGTTATCTAATGTACAGAGATAACACAATGTTTTACATAAGCAGAGTGTTCCATCGTGGACAGTGGAATGAATTATAGATCCCTGTCTCTTCCAGTTCTTCATTTGACATGTCCAAATCATAATATTTTATACATGTTGGAATAGAGTAATAAAATTGCAATTATTTTGAATGTGTAGTAGAGATATTGATCACTCTTCCAGAAGCTCCATCAATCAGCCAAGGATTCACAGACTTATATTGTTAACACCTTGAAGTGACAACCATCTGAAGCGAGCATCTTTTGGAATGTAACTTGTCCTTACATCCAGGATAACTGAGCAGTTCATTTTTAATCATATTCATATCTGGACATGAAAACGTCTGTCTTTGTTCAAGCTGCATTGTAGGGTATTAGATTTCTGCATACATGTTCCTTCTGCTCTGACTGGTCTGACTGAAATTACCCAGTGGTACTGTCACCTAAAGGTCATTGCTGCAAAATGGTGCTGCCACAGGGACATCTTCATTTCTGTGACTGATATTAGAGCTATAGGAGCTGTCTACTGGTGTGTTTTCATGTCTATGAAGCATGGATTAAAACTCTTTATAGTTTGGGCAAGGCACATGTGGATTAATGACAAAGGAGATGTGGTCATTGGTTTCGTAGTCAAGAAGTTTATGGTGATAGCTCTTCTAAATGGAATGTCTGTCATTTGGGGGCTATATCCCTGTTTAATCAAGTTTTTGTCTGAGCTCTTGCAGATGTACCCCCTTAACAGTAAGGTCTGAGCATTTGTGATACTGTTTATAGTATATTGTTTAGCTGTAACTGATCTTATATGATGAGGTGGAATAAAAGGTATGTGAGTGTGTCTGTAGGTTTTTGATAAATAAATGTCACAAGGATTTATTTGAATTTGAGTGAAAGGAAACAGGTTTTTGTTTTGTAAGGACCATGAATTATTACATTGCTCATGTGCAACATAATAATCTTTTTCCCTCTGTGCTCGATAACCTAAAGTTGATCTTCCAATTAGTACATAGTAGGGGAAATGAGCAAACACGTCACAACAGACCCAAATATCGTGCTAATTGACACTATTAATTAAAGGTACTTGCATCCAAATGTGGCACCTACATGGCTGGAATTATGGAGAATACATGGCAGTTTGGATCTGAAATAGCCATTTGCACCCTGCATTGGTGGTCAAATCCCTTACTATCTCCTGCAGCTTAGACTCTCCTTTAGCAATGCAAGAGTTAAACACCCAGCTGCAGTCACAGGTTCTAAATGATTATATTGTTCCTGACAGCGCGATATTGTGCAAATGTGGGGAAACCGAAAAATATGTGATTGAATACTTTTATATTGGGTTTGAGCTAACCCTCAGGGTTGACCTGGCCCAGATTTGTGGGAAGGCCACAAAAGTGCTCCAGGACCAGATCAAAAGTGATTGTGATGAGCAATGGGGAAGCAGTGGGGAGTAGCTATCTGATTGACTGTTAGAGGCCCAACCCACTTTTCCTATTTTTGAACTGCAGTACTCTAGTGACCAACTTTGCAAAGTTTGGGGACACTTCACCATTGTAAATAGGTGAAATGTGATTGGCGGTTGGTGGCTCCATCCACTTTTTTCTAACTATGAACTGCAAATACCCAGTGACTAACTCTGGAAAGTTTAACAACCCTGGGATTAATACTTAAATAATGGCATCAGTTAAATATAAACCAATGAAATTTAATGGGTGGAAATGGATTTGCTGTTGGTGGCTCCACCCACTTGTTCTAACCCTGAATATGTAGTCATCCAGTGACTGACTTTGCAAATTTTGGGAACCCTGACATAAATAGTGTGAGAAAAGCAGCATTTTAAACCAAAACAATTTAATAGGTGAAGTCTGATTGGCTGTTGGGGGCTCCACCCACATTTTAAAACCTAAAAATGCAGTCCCCTAGTGACCCTGGTGTGAATACTGTGAGAATGGCAGCAGGTTGAATTTCCCCATTGAAAATCAAGTTAAAATCTGATTGGCTGTTGGTGGCTCCACCCACTAATTTTTTCAAACTCTGAACCGCAGTTACCAGGTGACTAGCTCTGCAAAATTTGGGGACCTTAGTATTAATATTTAATGAATGGCAGCAGTTTAAATTTAAACATATGAAGTCTATAGGTGAAATCTGATTGGCTGTTGTTGGCCCCACCCACTTTTCTAAACCAGAACATAGTCACCCAGTGACAAACTGTGCAAAGTTTGGGGACCCTGACATTAAACGTGAGAATGGCAGCAGTTAAAATTTTCCGACTGAAAACAATGAAAGAAATGTGATTGGCTTTTGGCGTCCCCGCCCACTTTTTCTAACCTTGAGTACAAAGTCACCCAGTGACTCACTGTGCAAAGTTTGGGAACCCTGGCATCAAACCATTTTGTTGGGGGGGGTCAGGCCATACCATTTTATTGGAGGGGGTGGACCATACCATTTTGTTGGAGGGGGGGTCAGACCATACCATTTATTGGAGGGGGGGTCGGACCGTACCATTTTGTGGGGGGGGGTCGGACCATACCATTTTGTTGGGGGGGTCGGACCGTACCATTTTTCTGGCAGGGTGGTGTTGATAACGTGTTGTGACGTCACTTCCACAGAGCCCCCTACTTACTCACCACCCAGCTAGGTTGCCGGATTTCCTATGGAAATCTGCATTGGAGGCTGAGGGCATGTTTTTTTTATTTTTTTACAGAAGATATTGCACCCAATATAAATATGCCCCTGGTTTGGTTGAATGGTGTACATGTGTTGCAAGTAGTGGCCATTAAGTCCAAAGTGACTGGTTTTATATATATGTGGGTTATTTGTACTCTTGCCATATTGACTCTTGAATGAACAGATTGTAATCATGTTCTAATAGAAGCTTGGTTCCTTTGATAAATGCCTCTCACCTTGCTCAATGGTCTCTGCATTACTCAGAGCACCCAATAAAAAGTTTCTTTGCTAACTGCAATTGTCTTACAAAAGCTAAACATGTATTACTAGCGATAGGATATGTAAAGGTGGGTACACAAAGGCTTATGAAGCTGCCGCCCTGCTCTCCTCCTTACGCAGGTTAGTTACTGCCTGCCTTCTGCCTAGAAGTCCATTTTGTTACTTCATGGCAAATTCCATTATGATACTGGATTATCTTAGCATTTGCTGGACACATTTATTCTTCTGACTCAAGCAGAATTTATAATATCCCATGAGTAACATGCAGCTATTGTGTCTAATAAGCTTAGCTCTTCAGTTTGTTCACCTAGGAAGGTGGCAACCCTTTTCTAATTGCTGTCACGTTATGAAATGCTTTGACTGACCAGGTTAAGCAGATCTGATGCCGACTAAGAATAATAAGCCCCATATCAGAAGTGAGGTGCTCATAAAGCAAATCTGACAGCAGTTGAGCATCCTGCCTCCAGAATGCCGGGGCCCTCAGGCCTCTCCGCCAGATGTGAAGCAGATTGATTTGCAAATACGCAACCCTGGAAACTGGTCAAAGTGTAAATCCCATGCAGTCATATCAGTTAGGAAGCATCTGCATGATAACCTAAGGGCCTTTCCTTTAAAGAGAAACAGATTTATTTATCAGTGGCATTTAGGAAAATTATAGCTGTGTTTAAAGGTGATCCACAGACTTTTGCTCAACCACACTTGTGGTTGCTGCACTACAAATCACAGCATCTCTTAACATATTATAAAGTACAGGACTGGACTCTGTTATTCAAAAACCCATTATTCAGAAAGATCAGAATTATGGGAAGGTCATCTCCCACAGAGTCCATTTTAATCAAATAATTTAAAGTTTTAAAAATTATTATTATTATTAGCATTTACTTATAAAGCACCAACATATTCCACAGCGCTGTACAATAAGTGGGTTTCATACATTGGACATACAGAGTAACATATAAATCAACCAATAACCGATACAAGAGCTGAAGAGGGCCCTGCCCAATAGAGCTTACAATTTACAAGGAGAAGGGGTTGAGACACAAGGTGTGGGAATGGGCAAGATCAGAGTTAAGCAATGTGAGGTGTGGCACAGGGTATTGCTTTTCAAAAAAATACTCCAAAGTGCCCTCTTCTGCTTTAGACTTAGCGATGAGGTTTTACGAAGAAAAGTAAAGAAAAAAAAAAAAATAAAAAATCACTCAGATCACTCAGGAGGAAGCCAGAAGTAGCGAAACGCGTCAGCGGTTAGAGAGGAGGCAGAGAGGAGCACTATACAGGGCAGGACTGCTGAACCCAGGAACGACACTGCAGGTCGGAACAGGGAAAGAAAAAAGAGCAGCCACCTGATCCATACCAGTGACTCCTGACATGCGCATCCTATACTCTGTTTTAAGTGCACAGAAGGGGAAGGGAAACTGAAAAGTCATGAAATTAACCTAAAGTTGCTTAAGTTGGAAATTTACCTATGTGAAGTAGTTCCTAACACTGCCTGAAATTAAGAGGTGGGAAAGCAGAGAGTTGTGAGCTACAAGAGAACCAATTGGATGCCATATAAACCCAAGGGGGTCTGTAAGTAGATTGGCAATCGGAAAGGGATATCACAACTGGGCACAAAAGGGTGATATAAGTAAAATTCATCACTGGTGTTAAAAAGCACATGAGAGTGCACATTGTGGCCTCATCGCTAAGTCTAAAGCAGAAGGGGGCACTTTGGAGTAATTTATTGAACTGTATTTGACCTGGGACACGAGGTATCTGAAGTGAGGAGCATACACTGAAAATTTATATTTGTAAAAGGTTATTGCTTTTAGCAGCACACTGAGGTTATGTTAAACTAAATGAGGGTAAGTTTCTTTAAATAAATGTGTTTTTAGAGATCTTTTGAAGGCAGAGAGATTGGGAGAAAGTCCGACAGATTGTGGGAGCGAATTCCAGAGAAGGGGTAATGAGAGAAGAGTTGAGAAGTAGGTCACCAGAGGAGGGTAACAAGCGCGTTGGATGGTATCTAGAGATAAGTTCAGAGATGTAGGGTGGGGCAGAGTTATGAACTGCTTTGTATGTGAGAGTCATTACCATCATTACCATTCTGGATGGTAGGGGAAGCCGGTGCAGGGATTGGCAGAGTGGCACGGCAGAGGAGGAGCGGTTGGAGAGGTGTATGAACCTGGCAGCAGTATTCATTATGGACTGGAGAGGGGACAGACTCTAAAGTTGAAGGCCAGTTAACAGAGAGTTAAAGTAGTCCATCTTGGGTGATAAATGATTGTATTTTGGAAATATTTCTTAGGTGAAAGTGACATGATTTGATAAGTGACTGGATATGAGGAATGCAGATCGAGGATATCCCCAAGGCCTGGGAAGATGGGGTGATAGTAGAATTGTTAACTGTGATAGATACCTCTGGAACAATATGGGTGTTGGATGGGGGAAATATAACTTATTCTGTCTTAGAGAGGTTTAATTTAAGGTAACGTTGGGATATCCAAGTAGAGAGAGCAGACTGGCAGGAAGAGACACGAGTTAGGATCTAGGGGTTGAGATTAGGAGAGGAAAGATAAATCTGAGTATCATCAGCATAGTGATAGTACTGAAAGCCAAAAGAATTGATTAGTTTGCCAAGTGAGGAAGCATAGAGAGTTCTAACATCTGTACCCCGGCAGTTTCAGAACTCTTCACACATCCATTCATGCAACTCTAACAAGTAACACCTGTTTGAAGAGTTGCATGATACTTTGGTAATCCTTTCAAAGTAACTCCACAGCATTCACACCTCTGTGCGTTTCAGATGTCACCTTTCTGAAGAGTTACATAGTGCCACTGTGATTGGATTAGTGGAAGAGTATATATGCTGAGGACTTCCCATACCAGTCAGTTGAACTGAAGAAGCTGCTCGGATGAGTAGTGAAACGTCTTCAATGATTACTAAACAAGTCCAGTTGCTTCAAATTTATTTATACTAGATATACCATGACCTGGATGAATGAAAATCTTCATAGACATGAAGCATAGAGAGGTGATTTCCTTTTTCTCTGTAATAATAAAACAGTACCTTGTACTTGATCGCAGCTAAGTTATAACTTAAGATATAATTAATCATTTTGGTGGTAAAACAATACTATTGGGTTTTATTCATGTTTAAATGATTTTTTAGCAGACCTAAGTCATGGAGATCTAAATTACAGAAAGACCCCTTATCCAGAAAACCCCAGGTGCTGAGCATTCTATATAACAATTTCCATACCTGTATATTAAAAGACATGTACTTTCCATTAGCAATGTTGCTGCACTACAATTTCCAGCATATTATAGGTTAAAGCATAATAGGAGCTCTAGTTCAGCTACCATAGAGATGAATTCTTCCAGCAGCTTTGCAGCCAAGGGTACTGTCCAATGACAACCCTGCCTGCTCTGCTTACACTTAACTCATTATTCTTGGGCTCATACGATCATAACCAAATTTATAGCTCTAAACACAGAAAAGCACTATATCTGCCCTGAAGTTTGTCTACAATGTAAGTGCAATACATTAGAAATGACTGATACAATACATTAGTGAAAAGACTGATATACTGTAGATGTGCTGGCAAGGATGATGCTTGATGGAGAATTCTCTTGTATCTGTTATTACTCTTAGAAGCTAGGGGGGGGAGAAAAAGATCCAGTATTAGGGAAGGTATATGTCTCCTGTAGTATATCATTATGATAGAATATTACCCCACGGAAACATTTCTCTGTCCTCCACTGACTTGTTGTAAATGGGAAGCGCTCCCGAGGTGATGCTCTGTGTTGCACTTGCATACCATAGGGGTCATCTCCTACTGCAAGCAATGTGCTTTTCGGAAGCAATGGCCATTTTTCATTACCCACAATGCAGAGGTTTTCATATGATTCCAGATTTATTGCAGTTGCAAGGGGGAGGTAGTTATGCTTCTAGTTCAATGTGAATTGGATGCAATTGCCCTAAAAGTCCTGTTGGCATCACTTTTGGCAAATGACGTGTGGCAGATTCTGCTGCTTCTATTGGCACAGCTCACACTGGGAATCCTGGAGCTACTGCCAGCTACATGTTCCACTGCATCAACACATTTGCGCTTTATTAGGAACAGGAGGCAGGCATTGGCATCAAGTGCAACTATACAGAAGTATAAGGAGTGCCTATTTACACAAGTACCTTTAGTCTGACTGACTGCAGCCAATATAGTGCTTCCTGCAACTGCCATAGACTGTAACTATTCAAACCTCCATTACAATTTCCCTCCCTTGTGTAAACTGATCACCAGGGGGCAGTGTTATGTACCACGGTAGAAGTTTTAGGCCGCTGAAATCTGACCTAAAACTGGAATAAGTAGATAGGGCTGTGTACACCAGAAATACAGAAATGAAGGGTTTGACAACAGTACTGCAGATTCATTCAACATATTTTTCTATGGCAGCATCCCTTTAATTTCACAGCAGAATTAACCCAGAGCATTCCTTGCTTGGATAAATCAACTCTTAACCTTGCCAAATCATGGGAATAAAGTTAAGCCTACACGGCATGTGCCCAGAATGGATATTTCTTTCCATTCACTCAGACATTTCCTTATATTACACTAAACATTGCTTTTGGCATGCCAAAGGAAGATATAACTTTTAGCCCCACTCTGTGCCAAGTAACAAAGGACAAATGGTAACATCTGTTACGTTTGGGCATTTATTGCTCAGGAGGGAGATTTATTAAACCTGTAGAAACGCTTGTTTTTTTCATTACTTTTTCTTTGCATCTACTTGCCAAAGGGGAAATGTTAAAAGAAGCCAGATATATCAAGCAGCAAATAAAATGGGGTTGGAGTTGCATTTTAGAAAATGACAAGAAGGGATCAGGGTGTTTGTGTGTGTGAAGGAGTCCTTTAAAGTAAAAATACTGGCAATAAATGCATTTATTCTCTCTTAAGAATCCATCCCTGTGGCAGCTGGGCTACAGCTCCCATCATGTTTTAACCTATGATAATATGCTGCAAAATTTCAGGTGTGGTAGTCCAGCAACCCTGTATGTGCATAAATATTTATGTGCAGAGAGCACTGCCCAATGTGTTATTATTGACCAGGAGGTGTTTAAATGTGTAACTTGATCCCATATTTATAATTTGCCCAAAATGTGTGTTAGCAAAATGGCCATAGAAAAGTTCAGCTGCCAGTAAGTCCAGCCAAAAAACATAAAAGCCAATTGGCTAATCATTGCCCTGGGTCACAATACTGGTTCTTAGCTTCAGATATATCCACAACTTATTCTTGAAGATATTATTATTAGTACATGGTATCTTCATAAATATAAATATATATATATATAGATCCAAAAAAGACCAGCAACACCGAGTTATGTTCCAAAAACAATCAATTGTGTATTAAAAACGCATGAACAGCCAACGTTACGTTTCGGTCCCCATCGGGACCTTGAGAAAGGTCCCGATGGGGACCGAAACGTAACGTTGGCTGTTCATGCGTTTTTAATACACAATTGATTGTTTTTGGAACATAACTCGGTGTTGCTGGTCTTTTTTGGATATTTAAGTCATTTACCTTGCACCCGAGCTAAGAGCTGAAGCAGAGTGCCACCCTGGGTTCGCTATATATATATATATATATATATATATATATATATATATATATATATATATATATAAAAGGAGCACTCCCTACAAACAATCAACTGCCCCAGGTGCTGGCCAGAAGTTTATGTAAATGAAGAACTGAAGAACAGAGTGCCGCACACACAGGGACTTTAAAAAAGAACAAAAAATCTTTATTAATCCAACATTTCGAACACTATATGTGTTCTTCTTCAGGGACAAACCAAAAGACTGTGCACAAATAGCTATTTAAGGGGGGTGTTTGTGCACTGTCCTTTGGTTTGTCCCTGAAGAAGAACACATATAGTGTTCGAAATGTTGGATTAATAAAGATTTTTTGTTCTTTTTTAAAGTCCCTGTGTGTGCGGCACTCTGTTCTTCATTTATTTATATATATATAGTTAATAATGTATCTCCCACTGTAAAATATAAGGATATTATGTCACCGAGGCGTTCCATGACCATATAAAAGCATGACGCCAAAGGCCAAGTTTCAGTGAGACATGACATCACTAAGCACCAATTATAACTGATGACCTCACCAAGCACTGTTTATAGAATATAATTTGCACAATATTTAAGGCTCTTGTGTATTATTAAGCATATGCATATGCTTTATAGGATATTAATGACCTGATATATATATATACACTATATCTCAAGGGACAATAGAGCAACAAAGCACTTGCCTGGACTATACACAAAACATTCCCAATAACCTAATTATTTTGCAAATTGCAATACAAAGTATTTCTGGAACTGTGACCCCCAATAGGATCTGAAGGCTCGTTTGACTGTCTCCAGCTTCAGGGTCCTATTCTGAGAACTGTATATTAATGTCCCTATAGAGAGAAAGGCAGGTTTCCCCTGCTGGTATTCTAAATTATTCATTTTCTCCCTATTAAAAAAGTCCAGGCTGTTTCTGAGGATTCTGACTGTGCCTTTATAAGGTCCTTTATTGCTGTGTTGCTGAGTGCAATGCACTTCCCTTCCTTGGGCTATGCTTTTATCCATCCCTCTTTAGTCCAATATTAAAGCCCTATAAATAAAGCTAAGGTATGCTGGTAGAATCTCATGTATGGGTATGGAAGTGTTTTAACACATGACGTATATTAGGCTTTTGGATGGGCAGCCCTGTGCTTTTTATGTGGCTGAAGTAGGAGTATAAAGGCTACTCTTCCTGGGGGCCGGCTGGCTTAGCCCTGGCACACACTGCGGTATTTGAAAGCCTGTGACTCTGATTGTGCTGTGAGAGACTTAGATATCAACAAAGGGAAAATACTGTCATTGCAGAAGGGCAAATCAAGCAACTCCATGTAACTAAGGAAACTCAGTCACAGAGCATCTCCCCCACCAATGTTATCCTTTTATACGGCTTTCACATAACCCTTTGGATGCTGAGCCTTGTTTCTATATAACATATAATAATATTTAATAATGCTTTATTTAAAGGGGACATATACCCGCCATAGATTTGTTTTCTATATTGGAAACCTGCTCCCAAGTGCCTAGCGCTCAAAAACACACATTTTGAGACAGATGCAAAATCAGTAAACCCTCACTTAAAAGGGAACGGATCCAACACTCTAACAGGGATTAACAGGAGCCTTTGGACACTCCTTTGCTGTGAGGCTGGAGTAAGTGACTTCAGACCCACTGGCCAAAAGGCCGCCCTTCGCCTCACAGCGCGGAAGTAAACCCTTTCACCCCCAAGTTAGCCAAAGCTTTTCACAGGGCAACAATGGATCAGAGCAGGGGGAAGGAGCCTAATGGCCACACATCCCCCCAACGTCTTCACAGTAGAGCCCTAAAGGGTCAAATGCAACCTTGAAAATCACAATTAAGAAAACCATTAAAAAAAAAAAAAGCTGCTAAAAGTCAGTGATGTAATCAGAATGAAATTATTTTATAGGACCCCAAAAAGATTTATGATACATTAGGGAAATACAAGAGATAAACTTGTAGATATTGTTTGACAATACTCATGTCGCTGGGAAGAGTAATCCATCCCAGTGTGACCAGGGGTTAATGGAACTGCAGAAATACTAAAACCCTGTAGTCACTGTTAGTCATAGAGCATGTAATCATCATGAGCCTCTTAGTAGGAATGAGTGGGCATTTTACAGGGGCCACTTTCCCCCTATGCAAAATCAGTGTCACATTAGCTTTAGAGATGCAGAAGACCAAAACCTGATGTAAAGTCCCACATCATTTGCACCTATAAGAGGCAGGGTGCAGCAGGGAGAGCAGCCTTTGGCACTAGCAGAGTTCCTTGTGCCCCATACAAGAGCTGCTAATTCAGCAAGTGCTTCAGCTCTTTAAATCAGGTGGTAAGAGCAGTCCTTGTTATATTCATTGAAGTGAATTTGGAAGCCCACATACGGCAGTTTAATAGTGCAATGGGAATCTGCCTGTTCATGTATCTTGGCAATAGGAGCCGTACTGGGGACAATATCACGCTGACATCAGTCGTTGTACTTTCTGGAACATTTTTAAGCATTATAAAGCATAACTGTTTTATTAGGCCTGTTTTACTGCTTTATGAGTTGCTCTCTATGAAATTACAAGGCTTTTATGGCAATAATATACTTGATTTAGACTGACATTAAAGGGACACTAAAATACATGCTGCTTACTGTATATGAGAGCATGCAGCAATGATACATACATAATATATGTCATACCTGCACTCACACATGTCTTTGCATCATTCTTGAGAGAGTTTTTGTTGCTTTACAATAAACATGCGTGTATATGTTGTGTGTGTATTATTGTTTAACTGGAGTATGTATTGCCCATTATAATATTAACTAATTTTTCCCTTTTCTGGGTATTCGTTTGTGTGTATAGAGTTAATACAGTAAAACAAAAGAATCTTAAAAGTCGGTGAAAGGTCTATAAAAAAAATGAATATAAACTGGGGCTCCATTGTTAAATATAAGGATAATATAAGTCCATGAGTTCTTGCTGATTTTATAAAGGAACGCTAAGGTGAGATTTTTATGGCCAAGTGTTATCCATTCCAGAACCATTTAATTCACTGGCCTTTGGGCTAACAATGTGGGAATGTGGAGAAGAGCTGATATACCAATACCCATGGATATTTCATATTTGTCCCTATCCCCATCCCTATGCCCATCAAGGAGAAAATGAAATTTATGGTAAAAAGCTTTGGATGATGGCCTTTGGTTTCCTTATAAGTGGCAGACGGGTTGTGGATAGTAATGTGGATAGTTGGGAGACCAGCAACTTATGAAAAGACACTTCTATGGAATGAATAAGCCCCTTTTAATCTTTGATACTATGTTGGAGTATAATGGAAGGTTAGTCCTGCAACATTTTGGTGGAGCAATATGGCTATGTCCCCTTTAACCTCTGAGCTATTTCTCCCTATGGGCTGTGCATTACGTGCTCTGGCTGGTACTCATCCAAGGTCACTCTCTACCCATGATGTACAGTATGGAAATTCTCTTTAGGAGCTCCAGGAGTGACTCCAGTAAGTGCTCCTGCTTCCCAGGAGATGGAAGAACAAGGTATAGATTGATCTGATGTGCATGAGAGGGTTTATTAAAAGCACAGGCCATGTGTGTGTGTCTGCTGCGGGGGAGCAGTTAGTATTTGAAGGAAGGTTACACTCAGGTATGTGTAAAGTTCTCTTGGGGTTTTAGTTATATTCACTAAACAGTAGTGCACTAATAGCTTGTGCCTCGTGGCAACTACTGTTAGTAGAACACTGGTGTAACACTAGTTGTTTGATATTCATTGTCCCTAATATTTATAATTCAATTCAATTTCCCAAGGTATATCCTGCAAATCCCATTAGTTGCAACTGTCTACCACATTCACAAAGATACCACTGTGGATGGTTCCCAGGTGGACCACCAGTAGGTAAGAATCTGGAGAGAAGTCAAGCATTATTCCATCTAAGAAGGGAACAGTTTCAGCATATATAGTGACCTATATATAAAAATGTGGAAAAAACATCACTAAAATATGCCTACACTTGCAATATTATGTCATAAACAAGTTCACATATTTATAAAGCATCCTAAGTAGTGATGAGCGAATCTGCCCCGCTTTGCTGTGTGTGAAAACTACAGAAAAATAAGCGAAGGGGTTAAAATTTGCGCAACGCGGGTGTTGTGCGACTATTCTGTTGCGTGTGACTTTTTTATGTGCTCTTGCCTATTTTGATGTGACCTCACCCATTTTTGGGACGCACAACAAATTTTTTTGTGGCAAATTTTCGCTGGAGTTTGGTGAAACAATTCGCCAATGGCGAAGTGTGTAAATTCGCTGTGAATCCATGCCTGGTGATTCGCTCATCACTAATCCTAAATATTTGTGGCTTAGGGAAATAGGGATCTTTAAGGAAAAGGTCCCAAGAACAGAATTGCAGATGCAGGCGATTTAGGGCTCATTGCACACATTCCAAGTTTTGACAATAGTCTCCTGTATGCACCACAATCATAGAAGTAACTACTTACTTTGTTCAGAATACTTCCCTATGCCCCCCTGGGAATTTTTCATCCAAATGCCCCATGTGGCATGGTAAGGCATATTGGTAGGCAGTGGAGCCAGGCAAAATTTGCCATTTTACAAATGTTTATCTTTTGGGGGAGATTTTGCCAAAATATATATAATAGGCAAATACTCCCCATGTAATGAATCTAGAACTCTGGTAGTAATAATGTTGTATAGGATTTTATAAATCAGACCTAGCTTTCAGTGTTTCAGTGCATTTCATTTATTGTTATTATTACTTTAATATGTCTTGTCAGATGTAAAATACTTAAGCCGAGAGCTGAAGAGGCTGCCCATCCAGCAGCTGGACTCCCTTGGCCCCACCAGAGGTAACATGGGTCATTATTAAACCGTAAAAGTAAATAAATCTGTATAGCAGGTAACAGCAAGGTCCATGCCATAGCAATATATCAGAAACATACATTAGTGACAGGATCATGAGTGTTGGAAGCCCTTGGTCCTTCCTTCCATATTTTTCAAGTCAGTAAGGCTACATTTGTGATATCACAGACACAGGGAAAAAATCAATTACAATGTTGTAAAGCAATATTGATTTTTGTAAGGAACAGTAACCATAATTTGAGCCCCTAGTGGCATATTTTAAAAGTTAGTATCGTGAACTCCTTCCAAGTTTCAGTGTTATTTCCCTGGGGCTTCCATCCGTTTCTTTAGCAGCTTTAAAATTGCAGGCCGTTCTCTTCCTTACTATACAGCACTTCCCAGAAGACAATGTAAAAGCTCTCACATATATACTTAGTATTATTTATTTACTTGCCAGCAGGGAGTATTCATACAAAGTATATAGAGTTTGCAGCAAGCCCACTCATTTTTGTAATGGCAAATTATGACTAGGTAACAAGGTAGTTAAAGGGGAAATATACTCACATTAAAAGTTCCCTTGCAATTTATGTTCCATAAAACGCATGATTGTGTTCACAGAGCTTTCCAAAAGAAGGATCATATAGGCCTGAAGTTACGCGCAGCTAATTAAACAGTATTGAAATGTAGATGACAAGGGGCCTTTTTTTACATAGAACTTATGAAAAATAACTGAGTAAAATCTGGCCTTTGGACGGCGAAATTCGCCATTTATGTTACACAGCTTTTTATACTGTTTTTTTCAGCAAATGTAATTTTATAAAGCATAAGAAATAGGCCCCAAAGTGTTGCCATACTGTAAGTTACAACCCCAGTGGCTCTAATGGCTAACCTCCTACCACTGTTCAGGATTTTCTAGACCAAGCCTGTATACAATAACTAGGTGCCAGGAAATCAATTTATTGGCAAAGCGCATACGAGTCGCACACAACTTATATAACTGTTTAAAGGAACAGTAACACCAAAAAATGAAAGTGTATAAAAGTAACTAAAATATAATGTGCTGCTGCCCTGCACTGGTAAAAGTTGTGTGTTTACTTCAGAAAGTCTACTATAATTTATATAAATAAGCTGCTGTGTAGCCATGGAGGCACAGGCACATAGCAGATAACAGATAAAACACTATTGTATTCTACAGAACTTATCTGTTATTTGCTATGTAACCTGTGCCTTTTCTCCTTTTTTCCAGCTTGAATGGCTGCCCCCGTGGCTACACAGCAGCTTATTATATAAATTATAGTAGTGTTACTGTAGCAAACACACCAGTTTTACCAGTGCAGGGCAACAGTGCATTATATTTTTATTACTTTAAAGCTCTTTTATTTTTTGGTGTTACTGTTCCTTTAACTAGGAGGACTGTTTAAGTAAAGAGAACAAATCATGAAAATGTGCTGCACTTTGCATAATACAGAAATAGGTACAAAAATCGATTTGAAAAACATTTGACCAGAAGTCACTTATGTGGCTATCCAATCTGGAACTAATAAGGATAAAAAAAATCAAACCCTACATACTGTATGTTATATATCATGGCTGGTTATATCTAGACACATTATGGGAAGGCCTCCGCTTCATCTGTATGTTATATGAGAGTATAGAAGGCTGACCAGTCACTATTGTATCATATATACAGTATTTTATGGTTTATAAATGGGCATATTGACAGATGTATTTGGATAGTTCAGAAGCAGGAGGGCAAACAGGAACAGAGCTGCCAATCACTGGGAAGAGCCAGAACATTAGGAACTTTATGTGAAGCAGCGTCCAACTGGGCCACTGGGAAAAAACCCAGAGGGCTCCAACGGCCTAGACCCGGACTCCCCAGGGCACTCCCATGATCCGCAGGTCTCCCTCCCCCGACACGCTGCAGGTGAGTTTCATTTAGACATGCTCGGGGGAGGGGATTGGAAGGTGTTAGGGGCTACCATCCCTTACAGCTGTCTCAACAAATTATGAAGCCTATGGTAGAAAACTAAGGCTGGAATCCTGCCCCCCCCCCAAAAAAAACCTTTGCACTGTGCTTTGCCACTCCCTTTAGCCATAATTACCCATACATGCCAGTAAGATCAATGCAGAAATGCATTATAAGCACATTAACTACATCCACACACGGCAGTAAGAAAAAAAAATGGACAATATACACGTTAACCCCAAATATACCAGAGAGATCATTGGTGAAAATGGATAGACTAAAAGCATTGCGTAGAATGACTAGTGCCCCAATGCTGCTTGTCTGGCTCTGCCTCCTGCATGGATGAAACTCCCTTACCAATTAATGATGGCTGTGTGTTTCACAAAAGAACACATGGTCATCTTTAAATTTTTTTATTCTAGGATAAAAAAAAGTTTTCAGGCAGCAAGCAGCCAGCAGGGCTAGAAGACAGGTAAAGGGGCTGTCAGCTATGCTGAAAGCCAGCTAGTGAATGGGGCCACTGGCCACTGGCCACTGGCCAAATCATACCTCCCAACATTTGCAGAAATAGGAAGAAAAAGATCTGCCAAGACAATTTTCTGCTGTAGAAATGACCAATGAGCACTTCATTAACCACCTAACAATTACTGAATAATGGCCAAATGAAAACTTCATTAACTCCAGACATGCCAGTTAGGTGAATGCAGAAATGGTTAGACTAATAGCATTCCCTCATCTACACTCACATGGGCAGAATACCGACACCAACGTTCTTTGCTGCTTCTCCCACACTTCTCTCTTTCAGTCTCCCTTTCTGCCTTGCTTCTGTAAAATATCCAAAATGGTTGTGCGTTCCACTGTGGAACACAGGGCCATCTTGGATTTTTTTTTCAAGAAGCAGGTAGCTGAGAGGAACCGAGGATAAGCAGGGCAATGTGGGACATTTAAACAATGATCTGGAATAGCGGGCTGTGATAAGTACGGTTGGTTTTAGGATGCCTGCCAGTTTAATTATGGCTATTACACTTTAAGTTAAATGATCAGTTCAGTGTAAAAATTAAACTGGGTAAAATGGATAGACTGCACAAAATAAAAAAATATTTCTGTTTTAGTTAGTTAAGCAAAAATGTAATCTGGCAGGAGTGGGCAGATATCAAACATAATAGCCAGAACTTCCTGCTTTCAGCTCTCTAACCTCTTAGTTAGTCAGTGACTTTAGGGGGGCACATGTGACATAACTATTCAGTTAGTTTGTGAGCACACAGGTCTGATTCAAGTGCAAACTAACTGAACAGTTATGTCACATATACCCTCCTTAAGTCACTGATTGGTTACTGACTGCTAACAGCTTAGAGAGCTGTAAAGGAGGAAGTAGTGTTCTGGCTATTATGTTAGACATCTGCCCACCCCATCCTTTTTAGATTACATTTTTGCCCAACTAACTATATTGAAAACAATTTTTATTTTGTGCAGTCTGTCTATTTTTCCCATTTCATTTTTACACTGAATTGTTCCTTTAAGACAGAGAGAGAATAATAAAGGGAAAATGATTATACATTCACCTATTAATATTTAAATAGGACAGATCCAAAAAATAAAGGCAAGAAGAAAGCAAGAAGGGAGACCCTTAACAGACAAAGGAAATTGTTTTGAATATACATGAGAATAAAAATTGAATGTAATTAATGTGACTGTTATGAGGGTATTTGTTCTTGTCAACGACTTTCCCACTTTTTGGATCTTATATCTACATTCTACAGGAATATCTCCTGAATATACAGTATGTCATTGGCACTGTCCTTGGTCTTGAAGGGATGGAATCATATGGGAAACATGCTCTATAATCCTAGAGAAATAGATCTTAATGAATTTTAATTTCTTTTCATCCCATAGCTGGTGGTTGGGCTGCGTGGCAGTGTATCTAATGAAGTCCTTTAGAGCCACACAGGCTTCCTCCTTATCTCTATCTATAAAAGTAGCATAACTGTTGTTATATCATACAAAAGTACTAATTTTATTTACTTTTGTGACCATGTATTTGCACATAGCAACACTGCATTGGAAGGTATACCTGTAAGAACATTAACAGAGACGTATACCTTCCATTGCAGTGTTGCTCAACCCAGACGTTTATATGCTGGTTTATAACTGACATATTTCGGGCCAGTGCTTCCATACACACTGGATAGGGACTGGTATCCCACCGGCCTGTCCGGTAAAATACCAGCCATGGTTGGGGCCAGTATTAAATTAGTAATCCCTAGTTATTCTGCCTTCAGCTCACCTCTGATCTGCCCCAATCCTGTGCCCCCTCTACCCCTCCATTTCACCCCATCACCTCTTTAGGCTTGCCACCAGGTGGAACTTTCAGTCAATGCCAGAAACTAGCTCACAGCCCAGCTCAGTTGTACCCTGGCCCAGTTGGACCATAACTCTGTCCCACAATGGCAATGGCAATGACCATAACTCTGCCCTCACCAATAGTGCATGATCAGAACTGTCTGTGCAAGTGCTGACAGAAGTACAAGCTCCACCCCCAGCACTGTCCCCAAATCTGAAAATGTCCAGCAGCAAGCTAGAGGGAATTTTTCAAAAGCATATTTTATTTTCATACAGGCACCCAAGGGCCACCCCCTAATGCTGCTGCCTTAAAGGACAATGAAAGGTTAATATAAATTAAAAGTAAGTCTAAAGGCATTCTTTTTAAGTACTTACTGCATATCTAAATTCCCAGATCCCTGCTTGCTTCTCTGAGATATGGTGCTGGCAGCCTACAGCAGTGTGAAGCCTACAGTGACATCACTGAAATCTCTCTCCCCTTCCTGTAGGTGCCAGCGGCAGCATTCCTATTCTCTGAGCATGTGTGTAACTTGATCCTGTCTCCTGTTCTGAGCTACACATGCCCACCAGCCAATCAGAAGCGGATCTGCCAGAGGGGAGGGGGGGAGGGAATGAAACACATGTGCAGTATGAAGCAAGGAGGGAAAGGAAGGGAGAATACCTTTTAAGACAGTGCTGTCCAACTGGCGGCCCCCCCAGACCCCCCTCTGTGTGGCCCCCCACCTGTCTGGCTGCTTTGATGGCTTACTCTTGTGTAAGCTTTAAATGGTATCAGTACTGAGATTAACTGGCCCCCTGCATGGTTCTCACCTCAGATTCAGGCTGTAATCAGGCTGTATTGTTTAAATATATAATCCCCTGTGTTGTTCACACCTTTTAATCTCTGCATTGTTCACCCCCTGCAGTGTTCACACCTCAGGCTCAGGCTGTAATCACTCCCATTGTTCCCCCTGTTCACACCTCAGGAGCAGTAGAAACCCACAAATAATCCCTGCACACTGCAAAAAGAACATATACTGAGGTGGTACTTCAATTAAAAAGTTTTTTAATATATAGTTATTTTGCAGACTGTAGGAGCAGTGCCAGCATTGTGTCACTGTAGGCTGCCTGTGTGTGCCATACACACAGGCATCACAGGGCAAGCCGAGTATGGCACACACAGGCAGGGTAGGGAAGGCACACACAGGCAGAGTATGGCACACACAGGCCAAGTATGGCACAAACCAGCCAAGAATGGCAAACACAGTGAGAGTATGGCACACGCAGGCAGGGTAGGGAAGGCAGAGTATGGCACACACAGGCAGGGTAGGGCAGGCAGAGTATGGCACACACAGGCCAAGTATGGCACAAACCAGCCAAGGATGGCGCACACACAGTGAAAGTATGGCACACAGACAGGGTAGGGAAGGCAGAGTATGGCACACACAGGCAGGGTAGGGCAGGCAGAGTATGGCACACACAGGCAGGGTAGGGCAGGCAGAGTATGGCACACACAGGCAGGGTAGGGCAGGCAGAGTTTGGCACACACAGGCAGGGTAGGGAAGGCAGAGTATGGCACACACAGACAGGGTAGGGCAGGAAGAGTTTGGCACACACAGGCAGGGTAGGGCAGGCAGAGTATGGCACACACAGGCAGGGTAGGGCAGGCAGAGTTTGGCACACACAGGCAGGGTAGGGAAGGCAGAGTATGGCACACACAGACAGGGTCGGGAAGGCAGAGTATGGCAGGTTTTTGCTGTACTACAACCATTAATATGGGTATGGTCATGTGATAACATGGGTGTGGTTTCAAGTGGGTGCAGTTTCAAAAAGGGGAGTGGTCAAAACTGGCTTCCATTATCGGCCCTCCACCACGTAGGTCGGAAAAATTCCGGCCCTCGGTACCACAGAAGTTGGACAGCACTGTTTTAAGAGATGGCTGCCTGTTCTAGAAAATGTGAAGTAAGTGTGACTGAGTAAATATTTGATTAGGTGAGCCAAAAGTGTGGCGTTTTTACTAAACAATAGGAGGACTATTGGGCAGTATGCTTTTTAAATTTTGACTTGCATTCTCCTTTAAGCACGGCCCTAGGTTGCCTATATATATAAATATGGGGGGAGCAAAAGAACGAGTTTCAAAGAAATACATCTATAGGACTGCACTACTCAGCTGTACAAAACAAGGGGGGGGGGGAACGGCCATCTTCGATCTTTTACACGAGCCAGAAAGAGAAGAAGGCAGAGAGAAACAAAGAGAGCCAAGAAGCATGGAAGAAGCAGCAGAGATGAACTGTTGGTGTCCTGACTGCGTAAGTGTAGGTGAGGAAATTCTTTCAATCTATCCACTTCTGCATTCATCTTACTGGCATGTCTGGGGTTAATAGAGTGCTCATTGGCCATTCTACAGTGATTATACTGGCACATCTGGGGTTAATATGCAGGTTATCCATTTTCCATAGTAAGTAAACTGGCAGGTTAGGTGTCAAACTGCCTGTTATCCATTTTATTTAGTGATTATACTGGCTTGTCTGGGGTTAATATGCAGATTATCAATTATCTGTAGTGATTATACTGGCACATCTCTGGTTAATGTGATGATTATCCATTTTCTCTCAATTATACTTGCTTGCTAGAAAACAGTTTTGTTTTTGCTTGATGACTTTGCCCCTACCTGGAAAATTTTGTCTAAGTCCGTCTAAGAAAAAACCTTGTTCCTACATCCTGCTTGAGAACTGGGGTCTTTGTATTGGCAAGTAGGGTTGCCTCACACCCCTTTAATACTGCCACATATTGGATCCACATCCTGCATGGCTAGTTAGCAATTAATTTAGATGCATGCTGCATGGCTGCACATAAATCAGTTCAGTCTGCACCATGCATCTAAATTAATTGCTAATTAGCCATGTAGAATGTGGGTTTAATATGTGACTGGAATTAAAGGGTTGAGGTGGCAACCCTATTGGCAAGTAATGCTGTCTTGCATGGAGTGGCTTATTGCCTGCTAACTATATGGCATTTAGCCCTGTCTCGCTCAGTAAAAACGTAAGTCTGCTATTGATTTATTTCAAAACTTTTCCAATAGAAGAATTAGTCCGGCTTAGACAGATGGATTTCTGTGCAGAAGACAAAGGTATTCCATTGGTTGCAAATATATTGATTTGCCAGTAATTTTCCAGTCTATAAATTAGTAAACAAAAATGAAAGGTGCGTATTAATATTTTGATTTGTCTCTAAAACCAAAGGGGGCATTTACAAACACAGTTGCAAGTGTAAAAATAAAATGAATGCAAATGTTCAGCTTATTGACAGCATTCATTAAAGGTACCTGTGTAGTGATGAGCGAATCTGTCGCGTTTCACCATAAAATTTTACGGCGGAAAATTTGCAAAATTCATTTGTCGCAAGATTTTTTTGTCACCCGCGTCTTTTTTTATTGCCGCTTTGACGCAACTGTGTCCATTTTTTATGCGACTGCACCCAATTTTGACGCGCAACGGAATTTTTTGATGTTCGACAAATTTTTCTGCAGTGAAGTTACGGAAAACAATTTGCCAATGGCGGCATGTGGAAATTCTCTGCGAATCCATGCCTGATGAAAAAATTTGCTCATCACTATACCTGTGTCCAAGCAAGCTCCTTCACTGTATAGTTGCACAAAGCACTACTGCGTCCATCCTGCCTCTTTGTGTGCAAGTGCACCTACTGATGCTGGGGAACCCTGGCGCTACTGCCACCATGAACATGGATGTAATTCCAGGCCTCCGATGGTGGGTGCGGCACACTTGCTTTAAAAGAATCACCTGCAAACGTCCAAATTAACTCAAGTGGATCAATTCCGACTTCCATCCAATATGGCACCACACACACAAGCAGTTGCACTTATTTTGACACATTAGGCAGAATCTCAATGGGCACAACTTCCTGAGCAGTCGCAGTTAGGTTGCAATGATTAGGGAAAAAATAATTTTCTCTTTATCTAAAAAGATAACTGTTTAAAAAATAAAATTGTATTACTAAATACGGCAATATGTGTCCCTTAAAGGAGAAGAAAAGGTGAAATGACTGATGGGTACCAAATGTGGCAGTAGAATCAAAAATTGGCTTTTACTCTACTACACATGAGCACCCCCTACTAGAATGGAGAGAAGATGGAGAGAAGTCAAAGATAACGAGTGATAAGCTCTTACAGAAGTCCCACAGGCTGGTGCATTTCTTAAAGAAACACCGTCTGGGGTATCAGGTAAGAGTTTATTGGGGGGACACTAAAATTTTAGTACCCCCTCAGTGATCATACATTTACCCTACATATAACCTAAGCGCCCCCACTGTTCAGGCTGGGTCAGTTTTATTGATTAGTGAGACAGGACTGCTTATATCATGATAAAAGTAATACACTGAAAACTGCTCTACTTTATTTAAAGGTGCCTTAATGGGTGAATGGAATTATTGGGCAATAGTTACATATATCAATAATATGTAACAACTTTAAGGCATAATGCTCCAAGTTACAAAAATACCTATATCCTAAAAACCCAACATCTCAAGCATTCCATCCAGTTAATATATCCAATATCTGCAACTCCCAACTGTCATATCGGAAAAACTCATTGCAATAATGTTTGTTGTGGATTTGTTACATAAAACCCTGTCAGCAGGAAGGAGACACCGTTCTGGTTAGGTTATAAAAACGTGCTAAAGAGATAGATTGCATTCACAAACATGATTTTCAGTTGGTACATCACAAATAATGGCATTTTCCAATTCTTATTTATAGTTTAATATTTTCTAAAATGTATATTGTAAGCATGAATTTGTTCCATTTCAGCAACTACTTTGGAGAACCAGGCCAGTAAGGAGTTTTAGGCCAAATATATTATAGGGTCATTTTATTGCAAGGGGAGGATAATTAAAGGCAGTAGGGTTCACCGCAAGTACAGCTGTGGTCCCAAAAACTTCAGCAGTCAATTATTCATAAAACCCTTAAGACAAGGTAGTTGCATTAAAATTCACCCCTTGCACTTATAGTTGCACTCAGAGAAACTCAGTTCTTCCTGCCTTCTATTCTAAATCAGGCGCAGGTGCACCTATAGACGCAGGAGGTAGCGCCATGTTTCCCTTTGTGCCCAGCATCAGTGGACACTGCACACTTGCACCTAAAGACTCGGGCGCAGATGTCACTTGCACCCTAAACACTGAAAAAGACACCAGACAGACTTTTGCTCAGTTGCATTAGATTGGCAATGACATGCATATGCATTATGTTGTTTTGGCAAATGGGACACAATTGTATCAGATGCAGTGCAATTGCATCTGGCACATCGCCCCCATGTCACAATGACGACAAATGCAGCATTGTGGGAAAAAACATGGGGACTGTGCTCAAAATTGCACTTTGCTCTGACATAAATAAGCCCTATTTTTTGCACATATTCCTTCGTCCATTCCCAGGTCCAAACTCATGTTTTATACCCCAGACAACATGGCAGGATAAATGCAGTAACAGATTTATTTAAAATACCTCCCAGAACACCTTGCAGGATAAATGTTGTGCCAGTTTGATATATAATAAGCCAATAACACATTGCAGGATAAATACAGCGCCACCTCCATATATAATCCCCACAGAACACATGCTGGTATAAATACAGTGTCAGTTTTTTGTATAATAACCTCAAGATACATGGCATGATAAATGCAGGGACATATTTATAATAAGGTACCCAAGGGCTGGTGCCTACAGCGGCAGGTTTTGGGGGTGTCTTTCGGGTGTCTATTATTTCTTTATTTTATTAAAAAAATATGTGTATATAGGACAGCACTAGACCTAAATACACCCCTGGATAAATGAAGTGCTGACCTTATATATAATATCTCCATTCTGTTTGTTTAACCTCCCTATGCCTTTATTAAAATCCCTCCATATTAATCCCTCTATTTTAAATTAGAGAGCTAAGGGCCACAGGTTCAGTATTTTTATACTGGTTACAGTACTACTACCACCTGACCAAAATCACTTGTGATTATCCTTAGCACTCGATTTCTTTGTACCCCTGGGGTGGACTCATTCTTTAAGGTAATCCCCCCTCCCATATTCTCTATTGAATACCAACAGAGAGATAGTTTCATAGATCCCCAGAATCAAGGAACTTTCATGCAGTTAACCATATTGTCTGGACACTGGTTTCCAGGTGCCCATCTGTAGCCATTGGGCAAATTAATATAGAGGCAGAAAATGTATAAAAAAAAATAAGATACATCCCCAGCCACCACCAAATGAAACCTATGGAAATCCAGCGGTGGAGCTGGGAGGGTGAGGCTGTGCAGGGCAAGCTAATACAGGGAAGTGATGTCACACATAGAGGAAGTGACGTCACATGTGCATTTAGGTCCGGTGCCACCCTAGGCCACACCTTAATACAGCCCAATAGGAAGCACTGGTAAATAGATGAGCATTGGTGCCTGATACCTGTACTGTATATTCTCCAATGGTTTTGATGTCACAGTAAGCTTTATTATTCAGGGATAACATCACTTAGATTGTCAAGAAACTTAAATAATCCTTCATATTAATGAGCAAACAAACAAATGAGTGCTGAACATTAAAATGTTTCTCACAGTTCGTGTCAGGGTGACTCATGGGGCATATTTATAAAGCTGTGTAAAACGATTTACACTAGAAAAAGGGTGTAAAAAGCATTGTAAAAAGTAAAAAGTGGTGGCACTTCAAGAGAGCACAAGTTATGGATATTTTGTCGCCATTTATAACGCAGGTTTATAAATGTGCCCCTTAGATAGGAGGGAAGCCGGAGTGACTGGAGACACTTGATAACAAAGCATGTTAAGGCACACAAGAGGATTGCTGGGCAATAGAAATATCCCACCATTGGCAGTTCCCAGAAGGGCTGGAGCAGGCTACACAGCGGCATAGTCTGGAGCGATATTCACTGCATCTGGATTAGCCACATGGGCATGCTCACCGTTCTTGCAGACGGGACAGCACTGCTCGGGCTCGTAAACAGGGTTGACACACTCTGGAACAGCGCAGTCTGCCACCACACAGTGCACTTCATTGCTGGGCTCACATCTGCACCATTCGCACGGAGAGGGCTGGTGGGGGGAGGGGAAAAATACGTTAGCGAGAAACCATATATAGATCTCAAGTACCTTCAAGTATGCGTGCATCTATTCCATCTCATGCCCTCATCTCCATTAATAGCATCCAGAGAACAATTGTATCTGTAATGTACAGAATAGGCAAGCTTCATAAACACTGGGTGATGGGGTGCATATCTATCTATCTATCTATATTTATATGTGTGTGTGTGTTTGTGTGTATATATTAATCTTTCATCCACTTCTGTTCTGGCCTCTCTCTCTAATAGCAACCAGACCTACAGAGACTAAGAAACAGCCAAAATCTGCAGTGCAGATCTGCAAAGAGGGATCGGGAAGCTTTACTCTCCATCTAGAACTGATGTTTGTGTCTCCAGGTGCCAACATTCTCCTCTTCTCATGGCATCTGCAGTGCAACTCAAACCCAGCGCAGGGGAATCATAAATAATATTACACCTGTGACTTGATTGGTTGAATCTGTATGCATGCTTAATAAGGAATAGTCTATAGCCAGGGTTTCACATGAGTAAGAAAACGTAAATCATTATAGTACATACAATTAATAAAGCTATTTCGTTAGCATTACTGCTACTATATTAGTCCTAAGGTGAACTCAATACACTGAATTGAATATAATGTGAAAAATGCCCTTGAAGGGGGCATATACTTCCCTAACCTGACTCTTTTTCTCCCCCTAGCTTTCGAAAGTAAAGCATTGCAAGCTGATCACCCATGAAAAGATGCTGAAGAAAATAAAGAAAGCTAGAAGTTGCAGTTCAGTAACATTTAGATGGAGCATAACTAATATGGAAGAGATATGCCCCCAGCAGAACATTACATAGCAGCAGCCCAATGTCACTGGCCTCCCAACAGATTCCATTATTATCAAGGGTTAAAGCACACTGGCAGCTATGGTCTAGCAACATCACAGATAAATTCTGCTTTATAAATTGATAAAGGATGATCCTCCAGTGCACGAACACGGCTTCCTATTGTTTGTTCATGCCTGAAGGAGGCATTAAACATATTTCTTCTAGCTCTCAATACTATATCCTCCCTTCTGATGTTTTATTACAGTGTAATATTGGCAAGCAAATATTGCTCATTAATCTAGGTTAGATTAAAGCAAGGCAGTTGATGTAGAGGTAGTAGTGATGGAGAAGGATCTTGCATACATTGTACATTCAGAGTTTAATGTATATAGACTCTCCGCCTAGATCTGGCTCTTTTGCACCCCCTAAGCCGGCACCCCAAGCTCAATTACCGATGCAAGAGGATTTCAGAATTATCCTTACTATCACTACCAATCATCTCGCTGTTATATTGAGATTATGCAGAAATGTTTCCTTGCTAATATTACACTGTAATTAAATATCACAAGTACAGATATGATTATGTTTAGATGTTTACAGCTAAAAACAAGAATAACTGAATTCCTTCACCAATGGTCATATGGAACTAAAAACAGAAAGTCAAGTGTAAGCATAGCAGGGTGGCTGGACTGTCATTGACGGATGCTCTTGGTTGGCTGCTATGGTTGTTAAACTGCAGCACCCTTGTGTTTAACCCATGATAATATTCTGGAGAATGCTGGAAGCTGTAGTCCAGCCACACTCCTATGGAAGGAATTCAGTATGTCCCCTTTAAGAGTGACTTCATGTGTCAATAATATAGACATTTGGGGAATGAAAAGGGTGGAATTTTTGAAGGGGTTAGGATACCCTTTAAAAGTGGCATATGTCACCACTCCCACTCCCAAATTCTCAAGTATGCTGCGAGTTATAAGGGGTCATTTACTGAGTGCAGGTCAGAGTGCAAAGTGCAAAAAATGTCGGCAATCTTCCATATCTTTTGTATTTTGCACCGTTTCCTGCACTTCTGTCTACATTTCCAACTCTATGCTCTTGTGTTCCACCCAAAAATTCAGTGCTATGTGCATTCAGCAGGGCACTTATTTCCAAAACTCATTTCCAAGACTCTTCATTGGGCAAAATGACATACTTTTTGACCTAATAAAGAGCCTTTTTTTTTTTTTTTAAACAAATTCCCCACTGTAATAATTTTTTGGATTATTGCTGGATATTTTCAGGTGATATTAATATAATATGGTCATGTATTTGGTGTTTTACAATTTTCATGCTGCCTACATTCAGCAGCACAGTATTCACAAGGGCCAGTAGGGGGAGGCACATAGGTGTCTTCCCTCCCAAGTCCTGCTCTTTGGTTATCATCAGAGGCATTAATCACATTTCTTGTAGCTCTCAACACCTAAACAGCACTAGATTCACACTTCTAATGTTTTATTACCGTGTAATATCAGTAAAAAAGAAAAATCCCAGTGATCTCGCTATGTCAGGTAACAATAACAGTAGGAGGGATGACGCTTATTGGAGAATTCTTGGCTATCTGTAATTAGAATACAGTCTATGTATAGTTGTTAGGATTTTTACAGCTGTTCAAGGTTGCTGCATATAAAGCATTATAAATATTAGCAATGCTTGTTTCTGTCAGAGCTGGGGAAATGAAGCCTCTTTTTTTTAAAGTAAAGTACAGGTATAGGACCCGTTATCCAGAATGCTCGGGACCAAGGGTATTCCAGATAAGGGATCTTTCCGTAATTTGGATCTCCATGCCTTATGTCTACTAAAAAATAATTTAAACATCATTTAAACCCAATAGGATTGTTTTGCCTCCAATAAGGATTAATTATATCTTAGTTGGGATCAAATACATGGTACTGTTTTATTATTACAGAGAAAAAGGAAATCATATTTAAAAAGTATAATTATTTTCTTATAATGGAGTCTATGGAAGATGGCCTTTCCGTAATTCGGAACATTCTGGATAACGGGTTTCCGGATAAGGGATCCCATACCTGTACTTGGATTCATTTAAACATTCCCTGACATCCCAAATAAAGATACAGGGGTTAGCATTAAAGGGGTTGAAACACTGCTGCTGAAACACACTCAGATTTCGTTGGACTACAAATTCCATCATACTTTAACATAATAGCAAGGGTTAAAGCCTGCTGGGAGTTGTAGTCTAGACATAACAAGGTTGTATTCTTAAAGGAATCATTTATATTGCTAAATCTGACTCATTTACTTCCTCTAGGCTTCCCAAGCTAATTACGGATGCAAGAGAATTTACCAATGGAAATCACCCATACCAGCGCTACATCAGTCTCGCTGTTGCCTAACATAGCGGGATTACAATGCAATTTTTACTTGTGGGCTGGGCTGGGCAGGGCAGGGCAGGGCAGGGCTGGGCAGGGCTGGGCAGGGAGGGACAGTTCAGGGAGGTTGTGTTGAGAGTGCAGCCCAGGTTTGAGAACACTATAAAGCTTCGATTATATGCTGGATAATGCTAGGACTTTTAGCAACACTGGTAAGTCTGAGCCTCACTGGAGGCCTTGCTCATTGTTAATTTCACTGTCGAGGTATAGGGGATGTTTTAGGCGAGGTATACAAGTGTTATAAGAATCCATCTCTGTGGTTGCTGGGCTACACTTGTACAACCTAAGTCATATAACTGTCCCTTAGTAGGAAATCTGGCTAATACATTCCATGTTTACAGGGGACTTCTTCCTTCTCTTTTGCTTTTCCCTAGCTCAAAATAGGTACCCAAATATAATTACTAAACTGCTATCCAGTGAGAATCATCCTTGCCAGCTCTACATTAGTAGTTCTCCTTTAAGGCAGATACCGTAAGGATTGCAGTACTGCTCCACCCAAATCTTGCTGCAAGTTGGTCTTCTGAGCAATTTTGCATATATTTCTTTGTTTATTTGTTTACATTTACTTCTCTATAGCTGTGTCATAGTCAGTATTCAGTTTCTAGGAATGGTGCTATTCTGTTTCCATTGAAACACTTCCCAAGCCAAAGTGAATAACATGGTTTAAGGAATCACTCCAGCTTATAAAAAGATTACTTGTAACAGCCATTTGCTCAGAGTAATGCAAGCTAACAGACAGATAATGGATGTACTAGAAGCTATTTCTTAAATATAAATGTGGATTTACAGTTATTATAGTTATATCATTATTATAAACTAATTTATGTTATGTACCAACATAATACCCCAGTGATTAACTAATATTCTACTATTTTTGTGAAGTAGTGTAATCAAGTCGATGAATTAACTGTTCCAGGAAAATGAATATTAAGCTAAATAGGTTGTTCCTACATTTTTCTTCTTGTTTTACAGCATCCTGAATGGTAAGGGAGAGGCAACCTCAGTGCATTTGTTTAGATGATAATGTAGCTCCATAGCTAACACAGGGCTCCCAAAATTTAAACACCCCAGTTATGTTTATTACATGCTTTACATTTAGGGAGTTATTTACCACTCGGAAGTCAGCATGAAAGTGCAAACAGTGTGTGTAATCACCATTTATTGCACTTTGCCCAGACCTTGGCACAGGCCCCTGCGTTCTGTATCAAAGCCCAAGGCGACCCAGCCGGCCACCTTGCCCCACCGCCACAGCACTAAAACGCGGAGACACCACACAGAGGGGGGAGGGACCCAGAAATCAGCTCTAGGGAAAATAGATCCCGGACTAGGGGTGGCAACAGAGGTACCTGCCAGTGCTCCTTAACTGTTGCACCCTAGGCAGGGGCTTCTTCTGCCTACCCCTAGTTCCGGCCCTGACCTCCATGAATACAGTTCTGTTTGCATTTAACCCCACCAAATTCATCAGGGCTGGGTGGAGGCACATTGGTGATCCCTGTCCTACCCCCTAGCTTGCACACTATTCAGGTACGCAAGTTAGTTGGGGTGCACAGACACAATGAGACCCTATGGTAAGTAATAAGGATAGGGGTGGCCTGTGGCCCCATGTCAATGTAACACAACACAGTATAGTTTTACATACATGCTACAGATAGTGCCTCACTTTCTGGAACACTGTTGGGTGCACCATGAGAAACAACTCCTGACTATCAATGCTATGCACTTTTACAGAACTAATTACATTACTACCAGGTCACTAACCCACTAGACAGCCTTTGGTGAGGGTTTGGTATAACTGACTACCTAATGCTTTCTAGTTAGTTTTCCTGAAGAAATGTATCTGATGATCTAGCACTACTCTATGCCCATTTAAGGGGTCCTATCATGACTTCAACTGGTCCTGAAGCCTACCCTTCCCACTCAAAAATGTAAGGGGATCAAAAAGCAAGATCTAGATTCCCATCTACTATCCGAGGCTAGGGTTGCATTTTGGGGGGCAGCAGTCTGATGCATACATGGTAAAAAAAACTTTTTTGCAAAAAAAAAATCTTCAAAGAGGTGGAGGACGTCATGATGTCACTTCCGCTGGTGTCTTTATTCATGTGCCAATTGTAGCACAGAGATCTAGCGCCTAGGGCAATACTGGACCAAAACTCAGCCCTGTCTCCCATGTGCACTCTTTCTGGGGTCACATGATTCTGCCTGCTCACAGACACATTAGAAACTTCCTAACTAATAGAATCTTAATCTCTAAGGCTCTAAGATCTATTTCAAGGAAATAGTCAACCCACAAGGAGGTTCCTACCCATGAGGGAACACTATACTACTATATATCATGTTTTTATTTTTTTTATTTTTAACTATGCAGGACTATGGTTGAAGTGGAATAAACTTGCTGTTCTTGCTACTGCCTTCAGTAACTGGCCCTTATGTAAATCTCCTTTCTGTGTCCTCCACATAACTGTGTATACTGTAAATACATGTTTTTCATGTTGCAAGCTTTGCCTGGAAATATCTGTATATAGAATATGCAGGGAGGAGCTTTCTTGGGGTAAAATTACACATTAGAAGACAAAGGCTTATGTTTGACTATCTGTTCTCTAACACATTTACTGCAATCCTCTGGCATAGTTGACAAGCAATCTAGGGTATAAACCTGTTAAAGGAATACTGTCATGGGATAACAGGTTTTGCATCAATGCATCAGTTATTAGAGCTTCCCCAGTAGAATCCTGCATTGAAATCTGTTTTTCAAAAACACAAACAGATTTTTCAATATTTAATTTTGAAATTTCACACGGGGCTAGCCATATTCTTCATTTCCCAGGGTGCCACAGCCATATGACCTGTGCTCTGATAAACTTCAGTCACACTTTACTGCTGAGCTGCAAGTTGGAGTGATATCCCCTCCTCTCAGCAGCCAATCAGCAGAACAATGGGAAGGGAGCAAGATAGCAGCTCCCAGTAGATATCAGAATAGCACTCAATAGTAAGAAATCCAAGTCTGGCTTGGGACTCCTCCCGTTACATGGGAGTAAGAGAAACAATAGGTTACCTAAAAGCAGTTCTAATGTGTAGCGCTGGCTCCTTCTGAAAGCTCAGACCCAGGCACAATGCACTGAGATGGCGCCTACACACCAATATTACAACTAGAAAAAATACATTTGTTGGTTCAAGAATAAAATTTTACATAGTAGAGTGAATTATTTGCCCTGTAAACAGTGTAATTTAGAAATAAAAAGTACCCCATAAAAATGATGACAGTTTTCCTTTAAAGAAGCTTCATATTGCATTTTAATTGGCCTATTAAACTCATGGTACCCTAATTCCTTTAAGTATCTCAACAGTACCCCATCTTACACACTTGCATCCTTGTTACATACATCTGAATAGGTTACTGAATCATCCCAGACATGATGAAATGGTTTACCCAGTAGTGATGAACAAATGTTTTCGCCAGGCATGGATTTGCAGTGAATTTCCGCATTTTGGCATTGGCGTTTTGTTTCGCAAAACTTCCATGAAAATTCGCCTCGGAAAAATTTGTTGCGCGGAATTTTTTTTTTTGCCGCACAACAAATTGGTCACGGTCTGGTCAAACTGGCCCAATTTTGAAAAAAATTTGAAAAAAAAAAAAGACGCGGACGACAAAAAAAATAGCCACGGTGACAAAAAAGTGCGGGCAAAAAAAAAATAGCGACAAAAATAGATGCAGACGACAAAAAAATGTGCAACAAATTAGCGTTTCATTAGGGTCTAATGTAATAATAATGATCCAGCTCTGCCTCGAGTACAGTGTACTAATTGCTCTAGCATGTGTACAACTGGTTATACTGGGTATTAACAGAATTTAAAAGAACATTTTTTAAAGGAGGAAGTTACAAACTAGAGTTATAATGAAAGAAAAGAGAAAGATAACACAGGACTTCTTTACAGAAAGGATGATTGACACATGAAATAGCTTTTCAGGGTTTTCTGTGCAGCAGGCAGACAGGCTTGGGTTTTGGTAACCTTGTATGAATCCTTAATAGGGTACACTGAGTGACTACAGGAATATTAGATTTTTCTTAAATAGTGTCTGCTGGACCTCAGTACTGCTTCAGCAAAGACTCTAAACATCAGGCAATATTACTTTTAGAACAAAGACTGAGACTTTTTGTTTATGAAAACTGTAAGTGGATAAAGGTAAAGGGGAGCTGTCATCGATAAAAGCATGACCCCGAACCTTAGTGGATGCATAATGATGGTTATATTCTTTTCCTTAGTGTTTTTGAGATACAGGTAAATGTTTGGTACATTACAGTACTAGCCATTTTTCAGTGCATTTTAGAGTAGTAGTAGTGGCTCCCAAATCCAACCTGAATTTTTAAAAACCTAATCCCTCTACTCTCTATAAGATAACATGGTGAAATAAGAGGCCTCATTAACAATGTGCCAGAGAGTGACAAAGATATTTGTGATCTAGTATAGGTCCACATGTATTTAATCTGCCCACTTGTATTTAATCTGTCCACTTGTATTTAATCTGCCCACTTGTATTTAATCTGTCCACATGTATTTAATCTGTCCACTTGTATTTAATCTGTCCACATGTATTTAATCTGTCCACTTTTATTTAACAGACACAAAACTCTGCATCACAACGGATACCATCTGGGATCTGTTACCCTGGGACCTTGCCAAAATGGCTAAGTGGCAGATGACAACAAGTATCAATAAATATTAGTGATGATCGAATTTTTGCCAGGCATGGATTTGCAAAAAAAAATTCTGCATTGTGCAATTGGCAAACGGGCGCAAAATTTTGCTGTGATAATTTGCAGTAGCGTCAAAAAAAGTTGCGTTTGTGTCAAAAAAGTAAAAAAAAGTTGGGTAAAAAAAAAAACTTTGAAACAGGACATATTCGCTCATCAATAATAAATATATGGATTTAAAGTCTGCAGGCTGCTTATAGTGGATGTCCAAGAATTTCAGTTCAAGGGCCCTCCTAGGTCATAAAGAGATTGCAGATTAAATATAAGTATATGAGTAATTCAGCCTTAGTTCAAAGAATATCTATGATACCAAATATGTTTTCACCCCAAATCTCATTATCCTAATTGACCTTTAAGATGTGCTTTCAGGGGTATCTAAAAGAGAAAATGGGTATTCTAATCTTCACTACCTGACAGCACACTGAGCCCCGCCCCCCACTGTTCCAAACTCCACCCACAGTTTGGCAACCACTGCTGTAATAAGGCTAAGATAGGCGTATCCTTGATAGAGAAGGACCTAGAAATATGTGTTAATTTAGCTATATACTGTGTATATATATATATATATATATATATATATATATATATATATATATATATATATAGGGACCTTATAATGAACTCTTTGGTGCTTTACTCAATATGACATCAGCAGATGAACGTTTCAAACCTGCCTGATTATCAAACTGTCCAATATCTATAGGACATAGAAGCTGGTCTGGCTCGGCTGGCCTTGTTTAGTTCTTGATTATAATATACATTAGTAATTGTTCCTTCATTCTGGGACCCCAATGCAATCGCTCTTTGTATACACAATTAATAAAATAAATGTACTATGAAAGAAGTACTAGAGCACATTAATTGTGTATGAACTAGTATATGATTATTATACTACACTGGTTACAAATAGTGATGAGCAAATTTACAAAAAGGGCGAAAAATTCTCGAAACGTGGCAACCAGTAGACTTTTCTTACTTATTTTCACGTGCCCGCCTCTATTCACATGATCGCAACTTCTTTTTGCTGTGACCACAACTTTTTCTAAAGCAACCTCAATTTTTTTACGCAACTTTTTTGCTGCCGTTTGGCAAAAAAATCTTCAGCCTTTAACTTAAAAGAGGTTAGTATTCATCAGCGCTGTCCAACTGGAGGCTCCGGAGTAGGATGTAGCCCTCCAAGGGATTTTGTTGGTCCCCAGCTTGCTGGTCTCCATAGATTTCACTGTATGACATCTTATCATATTTCAATTAAGAGATATAATTAGCCCGCTACATGTAATGGATTGGACAGCACCGATATACAATATTTACTATGAATGCGCCAAATCTACAACATATTGCACACTAAATCCACCACAAAAGATTTGCCCAAATCCCGAACCCAATCTGAATACTGATTTCCATAAGCAAAATCCCCTTACAACTAAATTGCATGCATACAGTGCTCTAAAGTTATATGATATTAAAGGTCTGAACTTTTAATATCATAAATGCATATGCATATCAGCATGAAAGATGGCTGTGGTTTGGCCAGCTTTCATGCATCCCTAATATCCACTTTATTTTGCAAAAGAGAAAGCAGCAGAGTAGCACTTTCTGACGTGCCAGCATCATGACTGCAATCCTATTGAAATCAAACCCTTATAATCAGTTGCCTCTCTGCTAGCAAACAGTTCAGTCAGTGCAATCAGTTTGCCATACATAGTGTAAAATTAATTCCTGACTTGCTTTCCCCCCTCCCTTACCCCCACAGCTTGATTTAAATTGCACACTTATACCTGCAGATTCAGTCGCTGCTGATTCAATTGCAGTTCAAACCTTACAAAGTCGTTCCCACACCTTGCTTACAATCCTTATCTGAATACACCAAAAACACTACAAGTGAAGCTGCTTAAAGGCTAATTATGTCCCACTTTTTCCCTCTCCTTCCCAAGGAAAGTTTATTGAGCTCCCATTGTGCCGTTATAGTAAAAACAGTCTGGTTCTTTACCATTTGCTCACTGGAAATTTAGCAATGGCTTTATTTAAAGCGCACATCTCTTCATCCAGGTGCTGACAAGCAGTAGTATAGCAGGTAGGAGTCTGCAAACTGAGCATGTGGTTTAGAGCTTATCATCGAGTGCTGCTGTGATGGGGCTGGTACATTCTGTGGTTTAACTATAAATTCCATATTTAAAATCAAGTGCAGCATTTCTAGAAAATGAAATGTGCATCGCTGTTTTCAGTTATAGAGTGCAAGTTTGCCAAACTATCCAAACTGGGAATAGGGCATACAGAGCTGCCAATTAACCCCATGTCATGAAGGAGACATGGGGAGACCTTGTTTTATGTTATCATTTAGTGTGAAAGGGAATGTAGGCCTAAAAAAACCAGGACTGGATCAAATCTCCCTTATGACATGGGGTTGGTCGACAAATCTGGACTTATTTACTGGCACAGGTAAAGTGTGCAAAGTGCAATTTTAGCTTGTCCTCTTTTTTGCCCACAATGCAGCATTTTCCCCACAGTTCCAGCATAATAATGACTTGATGTGGTGATGTGTCTAACCCAATTCTATCAGATGCTTTAAAATGCAAACAAATGTGCATATACTTCACTGCAGATCACATTGTGCTGAATATCATCAGTGTCAAGATGTCAAAATGATGTTTGTGCCTAATTCTATAGACAAATCTATGCTGCATTTATTAACCCTGGGTGCTGTGGTAACCCTGGACCTACTACCATCTATGAGGTGCTTCCATAGGTATATAGTGTGTGCTTTATTAGAACACACTGGTGAGGCAACTACACTAAAAGTTGCACAATCCTCATGTGTTGACAGGGCTTTATAAAATTAATACTACTTGCCCCAAGCCACATCCCACTGACATCAATATAAAGCACAGTGGGTTGCTACAAACCTGTAACTACGTTAAGTAAGAATTTATTTTAGTGTATTTAGTTAAGCTATATTTGGGCTGTCCACTAGATGGCACCAACCACTATGGTTGATCTGTGGGGGAGTCTGATTCAAGAGAATATTTAAGGAGGTGCTTAGCAGAGCACTTTCTCTACTGGCCTACTAACATCCACAGTGAGAGCAGACATACTCAGACCAGGTAGGCGGCAGATCCCTGCTAGGCTAGACAGAAAGGTAGGAGATTGTGAATAGCTCGCTCCAAGAGTGAGAGGTAGGTAGAATAACTAGCAAGGACAGCCTCAGTCCCAACAAAGAGTGAGAATTTGGGTAGAGCCTCTAGGGTCTAGGCAATTGTGCCCCAGATAGGAATCTGATAGTTACATAGGATTGAAAAAACATCAAGATAGTGTTGATGTGTAGGTTAGGAGAACCTACAGGAGTTACAGAGAGGCAAACCTTGGGCACTGTAAGGAGACAAGGTTCTGGTCACAGCTCACACTTCTGCCTATAGCACCCACCTTTGGCTTCAGGTGGAGCCCTCTGCTACTTGGGTGCTGCCAGGTCTTAAAGTGAGAGGACCAGGGCAAAGGTTCTGAGCATGCAATGGAACCAGATCATAGAATGAGGACTGGGGCAGCTTATAAGAGACAGGCAGGCCAGGTCAAAACCAGAACAGCAGCGGAGTAGGGATCCAGAAGAGAAGTCAAGCAGGTAAAGGGGGTCGGTCCAGGCAGAGTTCAGAAAAAGTCAGGATACAGGCAGAGGTTAGAACCAGATAAACAGAACAGAAACTGAACCCAGGATCTATGCTTCATAGACCTATAATGGATGTAGAAGGAACTAAGAGCTGGATAATTGGAGGTTTAGAACAGGTGTGGGATGGACAAGAGACCACCTATAGTCAACATTCCTGCCTGGAAAACTAAGGATAGTATTGAAATGAACCAGGAACCCAGCAATCTTCTCAAATAGGTGAGAGGTAAGGAAACTGCAGAGTAAGCAGTGGGTTCCTGGTTCAAATCCAGGCAGGATGTTTCAGGAACACTGTGGGAAAGAGAAATAGGAAACATGGTGAATGTTCTGAAGCTAGAAAGAATCTACAATTAAACATTTTTGTAACTGATATCAATGTTGCTGGTCAGTTGGCTCGGTTCTGCCCCTGTACCACCTGTGAAAAACCTGCTATAAAGTCTTAATAAATAATAGTATCATACCTACTTAACTCACAGTAATAACTTGTGTTGGTCCCAAGCTGAAAATATGACAGTCAAGGGTTCCAAATTTACAAACCTACAAGTTTGGACGAAAAAAACATTCAGGTGCATGTCTTTGGGCAATAACTGCCTATGAAGGACAACCCAGGTCCTTACTGATGTCAGTGGGAAGGAACCTTTGGCAAGGATCAGCAATCAGAGGGTCCTCATGCTTATAGAGGTTATGAACACGAAATCTGAGTGCAAGGTACCTTCTTATGTCAACCTAAAAAATAATTTCCTTAATGCCACCCCATCTATCCAGCTATATCCCTCTCAATGATTGTAAGTTTTCACATGTAGGGTCCCCCCATATTGTCAATATGTATCTGTACGTCTGTTCTGGTAAAATGTATTATGCAATACTGCAGAGTATTTTGCTGCTTCTTTCTACTTGCAATACCTGGCAGCTAACATTAGAATTGGATGCAAGCCGAGCTGACAAGTATTAGAATTCTATAATATAAGGAATCTAATCCCCATGAGCAATTTTGAAACATGTCTTGGGGATATCATAACATTCCATAGAGAAACACAAGAGACCTTGGCCCAAACCCTGCACCTCTAACCTGCTCTTTTTCTGTCATGTTTTATAGCACCGGGCACTGAAATGTTAAGCTACAGTTATTCTACAGGCAGGGAAACAGATTCTGGCATCTTTCAGAGCAATACACATGATGGACACAGATAAAGCAGATACAGAGCTGAATCATTGGAAAATATACAATGTTTTTTTTATACGAGAGCTACACATTCTTAATATATTCATCTATAAAACAGACACATTCACTGTACCATGCACCACCGTAGGGTTCCATGCACAATACTTGTACATTATCCGTAATTGGATTAAAAGGTCTCCTCTTTAATAGACAACTAATTACTGATTTTCAATTTTCTTCCTACCTCATGTACCTCTTAGCATGCCCAATGGACACAAGTAGTGCCAGTATATGTATGCAATGTGCACTGGGGCAGAGCTAATAATTAAGATTTCGACAGGGCTTCACTGGCTTTTTATTTGGCAGTTGTATTAGCACACCCAGGTATGCTAGGTAGTAAATAAACAAAATGGCCATGTAGGGGGGAGGGGTCTTAAGACAGGGGTCCACATGTTTTGAATTTATATCTGGACACTGCCCCCACAAAAGAAAAATAAGGCAGCTACCCTTTAGCTAGAAGAGGGCAGGCCATGGGGCCAACAAGGAATTGAATCCCACCCTCACTAAGGCACGACACATTAGAGGAAGTCTTTGTGCAACTACAACATCCTGCACATTCTGACATCTTTCAAAGGGATGTTGGTAACAATATATGCTCAAATGTTTCAAAATCGCTTTTATGATTTCATTTAAATTCATTTTCTCCCCCACTACATGATATGCAAAATCAAAAATAATTGATATATAATTGTAACAGCCTTTTATAGTTTGGTACACAGTGCTGTAAGTGGAAACTCTGGCTGTCTTATCACAGCTTGCTGCCTTTATATTGTCTGGCAGCCGGAGCACCCTTACTTCCAAGCTGGGCTGCCAGCGGCCGACAGGAGAGCTATCGTCAGTCTGAGGAAGTGGGGACCTTTAGAAGAGAAGTTAGAAAGTTTTAATGAATATAGAGACAGGATTTGTTATGAGTTGGGAGTTTTTATTTTTGGACTTGAACCCCTCTAATTAAAACCTTCATACTTAGAATAAACGATATGGCTCTATTAATAAAGGGCTGAAGTTAGAATGGTCAAAGTTGCAAGTTTCCACAGTTGTTTTGATGGAAATGATTCATTCCCTTGCACTTCCGACACATTTCTTCTTCAACATCCTTTTCTCCTAAAATATAAATGAAATGTGTTCTCCAGCTCAGCCCTGGTGGAATCTCATTATTTCCTATGAAAGGATGATGAACTCTCTTTGCCAAAATAAGAGATTTTTTTCCTTTGTCCAAGTTGTTGAAATGCAATTAAAATACTGGAATTTCAGTAACATTTCAAGTCTGTGAAGTTTACAGTCCAGAACTGACAATTATTTCACTTTCTGTCCAACTTCACCAGAAACTTTTGTGAAGTTTGACTAATAGGGAATTCCTGCTTCGAAGGAGACCATCAAAGTGCAGTGAAGCAGGAAACATTCCTACTGCCATGCTCTATAAGTAGGGCCCTTACAGCCTATTGCTTTTAAATAACACTAAATCCCCTTTTAAGGCACTGCAGCGCTAAGCTGCTTTACTTAAAATGACTTCTTTTTTTTCCATACATAAACGCAAACTTTTGCTTTTTGATGAAAGTGCACTTTGTGTTATTATGGGTCATCAAAAATGTTTAAAAGGGCAATTTTCACATTTAATGAAGCCTGTTACCAGGAAGCAGAAGAAGAAATTTATAACCAGCCAGCCTGTAAAGCTACAACTGTTAGCCTGGCTCATTCTGCAGAAACTAACTTCCATTAGCCGCTTTTCAAGATCTCCCCCACCCCACCAAGCAGCACAGGCACAGAATTCTTTTCTATACTGCAAATGCAATGGATGGGACAGTCACCCCATTCTAGGTTTATGAGCAGGAACAAGAGTGCAAGCGAGCCCTTAGACTGCATATTCTGTAGACAACTGATATCTGCCAGACACAGGCAATGTAGCTTACTAGATGCAGATGTATTTCTAAAATTTGCTCCAAACACTTTGCCCACAGACTTAGCTTTGTTATATCAGGATATGATATATACAAGTATATCATTTTTTTCTTATAAAAGACAGCATTTTAAACAATGAAGGAAGGGTCATTAACAAACGCAAGTGTAGTGTGCAAAGTGCAATTACGGAAATCTCAAAATTCCAGCCATGCCTGCTGCAATTGCACCTTATTAAAAATGGATGCAATTGCACTCTCATGTTGAAGCAAATCAGGTGCAAGTTGTGCCTAGGAGTTTCAGAGTGGGGTATTGTTAAGTGTGGACAGTGTTTTTAAAGCATCTTTTGTGCACCTATTGACACAACCCACTGAGGGAACCCTGGAGTTACCACCAGCTTCTGGAAGCCACCAGGGTTCTTCATCATTAATAGGCACATTTGTGCACCATTCATCAGAAGAGGCAGGATGGAAGAAATGACAACCATGGCAGGGTGGCAGGGTGTTTGGACGCAAGTACCTTGATCAGTTGCATGTGCTGTCCATTGTGTCCATTTTAGAGCACCCACACTTTGGTGCGTTTGTAAATGATCCCTAAGGTGTCTGTTAAATGACCAGCACTAACCTTTGTAATATGCTGGGTCTTATTTTGTACTTGATTGCACAACGATTTTTGTTTTTTTGGTTCTCACAAACAGTACTTGGTCTGGGTCCCTAAGGTTAATAACAAATGAAATGATTGTTGTATAAGTTATATAGTAACAGGTAAAAGAATATCTTGCACAAGAATGTATTCAGCTTGAAACACACCCTAAGTAACCTTCAAACTGGGCTCCCAGGACTATCTAGTAGAGCAAATAGTCATTGTCCCTAAATGTCTACCGCTAACCCACAAGCCACTGTTCTGGGTTCCTGAGGGGACAACCCTACATATTGGAAACAACTGATTATCGGGTTATGGGATAAATAATAGTGTCAAAGTAGGCATAGGATGAGCTTAAAGGGATACTGTCATGATTTTTATGCTATACTTTTGATTTTTAAATTACACTGTTTAAATAGCAAATAATTCACTCTACCGTTTAAAATTTTATTCTTGCACCAACAAAAGTATTTTTTTTAGCTGTAATATTGGTGTGTAGGCGCCATCTCTGTGCATTGTGCCTGAGTCTGAGCTTTTAGAAAGAGCCAACACTACACATTAGAACTGCTTTCAGGTAACCTATTGTTTCTCTTACTCCCATGTAACTGGAGGAGTCCCAAGCCAGACTTGGATTTCTTACTATTGAGTGCTATTCTATCTACTGGGAGCTGCTATCTTGCTCCCTTCCCATTGTTCTGCTGATTGGCTGCTGGGGGGGTGGGGGCTGATATCACTCCAACTTGCAGCTCAGCAGTAAAGTGTGACTGAAGTTTATCAGAGCACATGGCTGTGGCACCCTGGGAAATGAAGAACATGGCTAGTCCCATGTGAAATTAAATATAAAAAAAATCTGTTAGTGCTTTTGAAAAACATATTTCAATGCAGGAAAAAAAAAAAACATGTTTTCACATGAAATTGTTCCTTTAAAAGTAAACCAAAGCAAGCAAATTTATTAAAGGCTTCATAGTAAATGGAAATGTATATGTTATATCTAGTTTTAAATGTTCTCTGATTAACATCTAGGGGATTTGTGTACCTCTCCAATGATTGCTCTTTGCCATTACTTGCACTAAACAGTAACAGACCTGCAACCCGACTCCAAGTCACCATCCAAATACATTTTATTGTGCACGATAATAACCGAGTCTTTGATATACAGGATGTCTTTGGGAGGAGATAATTTGGACTTTGGTAGATAAAAGAAAATAATGACTTTTTTAGGCATGGAACAATCTTCAAGCATAGTTAAAACCATCTTTATTCAACCAAGGGAAAACCTTGTGACAGGAAGTTAATTGCATTCTTCTCTCAACAAAACAAAGAAAAAGAGAAATAATGTTTCTTCAAATTAAAAAAAAGTAGAGGAGTCGTTGCTGAAATTCCTTTATTTTCTATTTTTTAACTGCAAGGTGACAGTTTGACATTACCAGGCTCTTCCAAGAATTGATATAACTTAGTAGTGTAAAAAGGTTCTTATTAAAGAGCCACTAAACCTGAAGTACAAGTTGATCCCATATAGAAATATTTATAACGTCCTAAACCTTTTAGGCTGATGTCCAACAGAGCGTGCACTAAATCTCTGCAATCAAGGGCAACTAACTGCTCCTAAATGCCTTTCCAATTATGACAATTGCGGTGGAAAGGCCTTCTCATCGCTTCGGTTTTCCAAAGTCACAAAAAGTTTCTTCCTGCAGGCAACTTCACGTGACTTGAAACTGAAGCGAAGAGGGCTTTCCACCAGGATTCCTATTGCCGGTGGAAAGGCATTTCGGTTAATTGCCCATTATAGCAGAGATTTATTGCAGGTGACTTACACACTCCATGGGACATCAGCCTTAAAGAAGTGGAGTTATTACACACTCTATAAAAACTTGTAGGTTACTTTATTCTGTTCAGTTTCAGTCATTTCAGTCATCTTGATAATTACTAATTTTTTGCTCACAGAGGCTTTCAGTGTCTTTCGCTTAGCAAGGAAAATGTGGCAAGAAAACATGGCTTCATCCACCATTTAGTAGTAATCACAAGACTAGTTTCAGATAATTACAGTAGGTTGGATGGGAATGTGGATACTGGTTAAATAGGAAAAACTGTGTGTGCAAAATGCTGGCAGATACTATAAGAGTTGAGCGCAGCTTCTTTCTGCAGGACTTTTTTTCCAAAAACATTCAACATCCAAAAGGAGAATGTCCTAGAGTGAACTAAAGAAGCTCACCGGGCTGTAGGTAAATTTTATCACATTTTTCTGATTAAAGAAAAAAGGAAAGTATAAATCACTTGGGACAGGGTGCCAAATGATAGACACTAGTGATGAGCGAATTTTTTTGGCAGCCATGGATTCGTAGCGAATTTCCGCATTTCGCCATTGGCAAATTGTTTTGAGAAACTTCAGTGAAAATTTGGCACTGAAAAATTTGTCGCGTGTCAAAAAAAATTGGTGTGCGTCAAATTGGGCACGCGCGGGTCAAATTGGGCATGCGCGCGTCAAGATTGGGCATAGTCACATCAAATTGGGTGGGTGACAAAAAAAAAAAAAGACACGGGCATTCCCAAAAAAATTGTGCCACAAATGCGTTTCACAAAATTTTCACCGCTGGCGACTTTTCTTGCCATTTCATGAATTTTATGGCGAAGCAAAATGGGACAGATTCGCTCATAACTAATAGATACCCTTAAGTGATTGAAATTACTTACTTGTTCATTAATCCCCAGTTCTGGCTCTACCTAAGATGATCAGAAAACCCTGCACTACACTGATGAGCCCCAAGAAGGGCGAAACCTGTCTGTAGTTGGGAATCTGATCAGCTATTATCCTGGCTTCTGCTTCAAAAACCCAGTGGGGGAGCTTTAGCCTATAGGATAGACTCATGTAAATGGGATTTTTTTAGGAGCCTTAAGGAATTTGTTCCCAGAATCTCTTTGGTCAAATTACTTATCTAAATCCCCAGGCAGATGCTCCTGTTAACAGAAAACTGCCCTGGGCCGGGGTTCTACAGAGCAATTCTCTTCCTGCATCTTTTTTCTTCACGCAGATATGCACATGTACAGTAGAGTGAAAAACTAAACTTTAACAAATAAGCCAGCTTTCCCTCTCTACTGCGCATGTGTCGGGCCTGGGGTAGATATGAAAGTAGAAGCAGGAGAAGGAGATCACTCAGTAGCGCTCATTAAGAAGAACCCTGGGCCAGTATCATTCAGACAGAGGGAAGTGTAGGGTGCAAAGGAGCCCTGTTCTTAAAGGAGAAGGAAAGGCTAAGTCACTTGGGGGTGCTAAAATGTTAAGCACCCCCAAGTGACTTTAATCGCTTACCTTTTACCCCGGGCTGGTGCCCCTGTTAGGAGAGAACAGCACCAGGCCGGGGTACCTGTAGCGAACGCGTCCTCCTTCCGCCTGTATTTCACTAAGAATAACACAATAGGCACAGAAGAGTGAAAAGCCAACTTCTCTGTTAAAGTTCGGCTTTTCACTCTACTGCGCATGCGCGCGCGAGCGATACAGGAAGGAGGAAGCGCTCTCTACAGGTACCCCGGGCTGGTGCTGTTTTCTCCTAACATGGGCACCAGCCCGGGGTAAAAGGTAAGCGATTTAAGTCACTTGGGGGTTGCCTAACATTTTGGCACCCCAAGTGACTTAGCTTTTCTTTCTCCTTTAATGTCCATCCTATTTGCTTTAACAATATATTATTTGGTGAATGGAGTGATTTTATCACAAACCCAATTGCATTTTAGGTTAAAATAATAAATAAAAAACACAAATACAAAAGTATTGTAGAAATTATGCTTATATTGGCTAACAATAAATAAAGATACATTGCAAGCTCTTAATCAGGCAAAATACAAATAAAAACTGGAATGGCACAACATATATATCTGAATAAGTTCAATAGAACCATTGTGATTGGATGCCTGTGACTGTACTACCCTAAGGGGCTGATTTACTTACCCACGAACGGGTCGAAATGAGTCCGATTGCGTTTTTTTCGTAACGATCGGTATTTTGCGATTTTTTCGTTTTTTTGCGATTTTTTCGGATTCTTTACGAATTTTTCGTTACCAATACGATTTTTGCGTAAAAACGCGAGTTTTTCGTAGCCATTACGAAAGTTGCGTAAAATCTGGCGGTTTTTTCGTAGCGTTAAAACTTGCGCAAAAAGTTGCGCTTTTTTCGTAGTGTTAAAACTTACGCGAAACTTTGCACCTTTTAAGTTTTAACGCTACGAAAAATGCGCAACTTTTCGCGTAAGTTTTAACGCTACGAAAAAAGCGCAACTTTTTACGCAACTTTCGTAATGGATACGAAAAACTCGCGTTTTTACGCAAAAATCGTATTGGTAACGAAAAATTCGTAAAGAATCCGAAAAACTCGCAAAACTTACGAAAAAGTCGCAAAATGTTCGTTTTCAAGTCGGAACTTTTCCAATTCGGGTCGGATTCGTGGGTTAGTAAATCAGCCCCTAAGGGTATAAATACCGGGGAATCCCCTACTGCTCAGATGAACTGAGGAAGCCCCTCGGATGAGCGGTGAAAAATGTTCAAGAAAATTCAGAAAGTCCAGTCACTTTAAGCTTTTTTCTGTTAGATACTGTACATTTAATATTGTCTTTTAAAATCATACACTGTAGGGTATCCCTCATTGAACAATAATGCTGATGATTTCTGAGGGCTATATATCTATATATCACAGTAAAAGGCAGCTATGAAAAAACTAACCATGGTTTGTGATCATTCACAATTCAGCCCACAAACCAGAAGTGAATGCGTTGCATCTCTGCACAACGGAACGCAAGGGCTCCACTGACAATTTACATCGTGTCAATAAAGGAAGAAAGCAAATTAGATTGCTTGATATTCATTTTGGGATCCTCCTTGTTCTTAGGATCATAAAACCATTTTTTTTTACAGAGTATCTTTTCATTTTTCATGGTACCAATAAATAAAGTGCACATCAATATTTAATAAGCATGGGGGATTTTGAAAGGTCTTGAATTGATGCGATCAGCATGAAGATAGAAGGTGAAAAAGCAGCCTGCACAAAATGGTTTATTAGCTGTAATATTGCTTACAAGTGCAATGCTTGGGGAAAATGGCTTGTTTATTGTTAAATTAGTCGCTATTCATATCTATCATTCCCTTTTCTGCTGCCATCTAAAACCCACTGATTCCAGTTGACTCTTGTAAAAGTGTAAGATCTCGACCCCCTTGGGTATTACTGAACAATGATAAATGTCATTTCTCAAGGCATCATAAATGACTACCCCCCCCTATTGCTTACTACATGTATTTCCTATGATGGCTGCCCTGAAGGTAGAAGTGCCAAATTTCCTTGAAGGGATTCTCTTATGATTTTATGGTGTACATTGTGTACATTGCAAATAATTCATTCTACGTTTTTTTTTTGCTGTAATATTGGTGTGTAGGTGCATTGTGCATTGTGCCTGAGTCTGAGCTTTCACAAGGAGCCTGTTAGAACACATTAGAACTGCTTTCCGGTAACCTATTGTTTCTCCTACTCAATGTAAATAAAGGAACAATGGTGGGACTTGAGTGTTTTACTATTGGGTGTTATTCTCATATATACAACTAGGTGGGGCATGAGAGGGCAAAAGAGAGGGAGGTGACATCACTCCAACTTGCAGCATAGCAGTAAAGAGTGATTTAAGTTTATGAGAGTGCAAGTCACATGGCTGAGGGCACCTCATCAGAATCCCTTTAATTTATTATTGGCAACAACTTTATTCAGCACTTTGCAGAAAGTATACATCATTCACTTCAGTCCCTGCCCCCAGTGGGGCTTACAATCTAAGGCCCCTATAACATTCACACAGTAGGGTCAGTTTTAGTTAATGGCTGTTACAGAGATTATACATCATTCCCTTCAGTCCCTGCCCCCAGTGAGGCTTACAATCTAAGGTCCCTATCATATTTACACATATTACGGTCAGTTTTAGTTTCTGGGTGTTACAGAGATTATACATCATTCACTTCAGTACCTGCTCCAGTGGAGCTTACAATCTGAGGTCCCTATAACATTCACACACTGTAGGGTCATTGTTGTCAGGAACCAGTAAGCCTTTCTGTATGTTGGCAGAGTATGAGAGGAATCTGGAGGACATGGTGGAAGCCCTCAGGCATGGAGAGAACATATAAATGCCTTTCAGCGCCCAAGCTGGAATCCCATTGATACAAAGCACAAGCACAACCCTCAAACTGTGCTTAAACAGTCAGTCACCTGCTTTTGCTTTTTTAAAAGGGGATGGGTCATAAAAGTATTATTAGTATGAAGATTCAGTAATCAATCACTTTATACAAGCACAGGTTGAGGCAGCATGAGTTAGCTAGGGATTTTACTCTTATTACTTCCTCTGAGTATTAATCAGGGAGACAGATTTGCTAATGACATTGTAAACTCGTATATAAATACAAGCACAAGTGCAAAGTGCAGAATTGCCTGGACTTAAACTCTATTTAAAGAGGCACTTACGCCTATATATGCCCTTTGCAACTTGCCAACAAGGTCATATCTGGTGCCATGAGCATCGGCATGCTGGAAATGACATTTGCGCTAGTAATGCATGGGTTGAAAATAATTTGCCCAGTGCCCGACCCTAACCTGGCTTAGTCCAGCCTAAGTCTGCCACACTAATTTACAAAGGTATATAGCCATGCTTGATTCATCAAAGGGGGCTGGCGGGCTCTAGACTGGCATTCTGTGGATTCTGGAAAATGTCAGAGGGGCTGTTTTAAGATGCCATAGACAGTGGGCCTTTGTGGGGCTGTATATAGAGGAAGCAGACCCAGTGGTTGGGGGAAAGGGGTTTTCTTTCTCTATAGTTGTGTAGAAGTCCTCCCTACCTGGCCCCTCTCCCACCTGTAAGCGAGTGGGTGGGCAGCAGGGGATGCTAGTGGGCCAGTGGATAGCAGGGGGGTGGCAGGTAGGGGTTGCAGTACACAAAGGTGGGGGGCTTGGTACATTCCCCACTGCACATCTGTAATATGCTGACAGTATAAATAAATGTATTCACCAGTTAGTAAATCTAGCTCTGTATATGCATAATAATAATAAATATAGCTGGCGCATAACTTGTCAGACCTACCTTAAACTCCTCCAGAATTTTGTAGCTTTTCCCATGATATTCACAAAAGTTTTTTACTTCCTTACACTCCGGACAGCATCCATTGTGTTCTACTTTAGTACACTTGGGGTGGATTTTCGGGCACTCCGGCTGGTCACAAACAGGTCCATCCTCTGTACAAACACAAGGGCAATTAGAATGCCCAGGAAAAAATCTCTCCTGAAGTTTGTATACAAAACCACTGTCATCCACGCAGCCTTTGCCTCTGTAATCATCGAAAATCAAGTTATCATTACTAGAGGTTTGGTCTCCTTCATCTGCAGCATAGTCTTCCTGGTTAATAGAAGCAGAGGATGCTGATGCTGTGATTGCCAATAGAATCATTGAGGCTGCAGAAATATGTAGAGCCATCCCCCAATGCTGGACCTTATATGTGCCACTCCACTAGGAACTGTATCCAGCCGCTGCCATGTGGGTCTGAATCAAGCAGCAAGGAGACTAGTACACTTGGGAATCTGGGGGATAAAAACACCAATTTTTAGTGTAAAAGATGTATGTGACCACTGTATGTGATAACATAGTCAGTATCTCAAAATCTATATGCAAGCATGCATGTACAGTTCTATGATATATGAGCTACTTGTATTCACAGCACTGTACATTAAAACCAATAAATTCATAGAACTATGCAATGGAATAGAAGTGAAGGCAAAAATCAATTTCCATTCAAGATTAGGGTGCTGTTTTATTAAAGGTTGAACTGAGAAATCCAAAAGGATTCCCAGCAGTTTGATCAATTTTACGATTTAAAAACACTTTCCTGGCTGCCGGGAACATTTTAATTCAGGAAAGTGTTAAATAAAAGGAAAGCATCGGATTGGCTGCTTTGCACATTTATTGCCTGTGGGTGCTAGTGCACAGCACTCAGTGCCTATTCCAGACATTCATCCCTGATGCAAATTACATGCAGGGATTTACAATTTGGACAATTATCATACGTTATATAGTCTGTATCAATAATGCTTTTAAGATCAGTATGGTATTGGGTATTGGTACCATAATGGTAGTTAAGTAATTAGTCCCTAAGCACCAGAGAGACCAGAGAGAGACCAGAGGGAGAAGGTCAATGCCCCATAGAGGTCACACACACTAACATAGAGGCCACACGCTAACCCCTTATGAAATAAAAACAAAGCTTGCCTAGAAGGATTAACCCATAGCAACCAATAAGATGTTTACTTTACATCAGTTGACCAGTAAATGTCACAGGTTGAATGGTTGCTAAAGGTGACCAGACCTGTACCTTTTTTACATACCCCAAAAGTGGGTACTGAGTGCTAAACGAGTGACTATAATTTGGGTGGAGCTCCCACTAACAGGATATAAAGCTAGAGGTGTATTGATAGCTTTGGATGCCCTAGGCCAGGGTTGTCTCACTGAAGGCTCATGGGCCAGATGTGGCCCTCAAAGATATTGTTATATCCCCGGCCTGTTCTAGCACCATCCTGAATCTCTGTGTTTCAAGTCTAAAATGGCCATTCGGTAAGTATCCGAGTACTATAGCCAATAAGTTAGGGCTCATTACCTATCTTTAAAGTTCAAGTGCTGGAGCACTAAGGGGTGCAAATTCATGTCCATTAACACTCCAGCACCTTCTACCACTTGGTTGTAATATTTAAAGAGGGTTTGCTTTGTACTATTTATCTGCAGTTTCCTGCAAGGTGTTTGCTCTCTGCCCTTCACCTTGGTCTGTTAATGCTTTCTGAATTCTCTAATTTTTATTCATAGAGGGCACCCAATCAGTTGGATGAAAAAACACAAATGCTAAAAACACTGATATCAGTGCAAATGATTAACTCCTTCTCCACTGACCAAGCATGGACTGAAAAAACATCTGATCAGGAGACAGTGGATTGGGCAAAGTTTACAACATCCCCACAATGGTCCACTCCAGCTATTTTGAGACTTTGGGAATCACTTACCAAATGCAGAGCAGGACACAAAGCACTATCCATTGTGCACTTTACATAAATGCCTGTTCGTCAAGGGCTAAGTGTGGGGCAAATTGCAAAGACCTTTTCTTTCCCTATGAATCCAGAGCCCTCTATATTTAGCAAAGCTGTATTCATAAGGGGAAGACTGGGGATGGAACATGGGCATCTTTTTAGACACCCCTACTTGCTTAGACCTAAGACACTGCAAAGTCCTGTACACACCGCCTTACTGTAATTACCTATGGACAATATATATGTGTAAGTGCTGGAGATCATTTGAAAGGGTGGAACTTGATGGCTAATCGTAATAAGATGGAGAAAATTTGCCTGGATAAATGGGTGGACATGACTCCCAAGCAGTGTGCAAAGCTGGCATGTACTTACCTCAAAATCCATAAAGCTGTTGATAAGTACTGCAATTGGTGACTCTAAAAATATTAAAATGTAGGCGCTGAACATTTTTGCAAACAGAATGTATCTATTATGACCCTGACAAAAGCACAAGGACACTTAGGGGTGAACAGTGCTCATTTGGGGCACAAGCTTGACTTTTTTTGTATCCTTCCCTCTTCTGTGTCTTATAAGCTCAGATTGTCTTGTGGCTGAGAAATGTGTACAACTAATGTAGCGAATTGCAACAGTAGCTCTCTAAGAGACTTAAGGCTAATGCCCCACAGTAATGATTATTGGCCTGCAGAATCATCCCCAACACTGGCATCAGCCTTTCCCTGTGCCTGTACCCAGAGCCATTGAGTCTGGCTGGGCACAGGCACATGGAGTGGATTTTGCCATTTGTGTTTATTTGCCTGCAGGCTGAGAAACAGCCCCTACGCTAGCATTAGTCTTTCCCTGTGCCTGCCCCTGGAGCCATTGTGTCAGCCTGGGAAATCCGCTCCATGTGCCTGCACCCACGCTGATGCACTGGCACTGGGTGTAGGCACAGGGAAAGGCTGATACCAGAGTAGGGGCTGAATTGAGGTCTGTGTTTTCCCGCAAGTAAAGTTTTAAGCCAAGCAGCATTTTTAGCTGCGGCTGAAGTTGCTTCTGTTTAGATGAGGACAAGGTGCCTAATTAGAGTAAGGTGCCAGGTTAAATCATAAAATATTAATTAATTAAGAAGAGAGGAGATTTAGAAGTGTGTATTGAGTGCTGATTTCCATGTTATACTGAGACACTCCAGACAAACAAATACCTGCTCTGTTCAGTGAAGGCCCATGCAGTTAACAAGTCTCATCGTTAATCACTTTAGCCTATTATGAGAAATCCCACCATAAACTCAAGCTAGTACTCCATAAATTCAGCCTCCCATTTTACTGCTCAGCAGGGAATGAGAAGCCTAAAGCAAAGCACACATCCCCAGCTGTCTGTGTGGTTATATTTCATATTGAATAAGGCCTCATTCTGCTCTGTGCACACAGCTTTCTCTAGAGAAAGTACATGGAGTTAAATCCACTCAGAATTGTTATACAGGTATAGGACCCATTATCCAGAATGCTCAGGACCAAGGGTATTCTGGATAAGGGGTCTTTCCATAATTTGGATCTCCATACCTTAAGTCTACTAAAAAATCAATAAAATGTTAATTAAACCCAATAGGATTGTTTTGTATCCATTAATGATTATCTATATCTTAGTTGGGATCAATTACAAGGTACTGTTTTATTACTACAGAGAAAAAGGAAAACAGTTTTAAAATTCTGAATTATTTGATTAAAATGGAGTCTATGGGAGACGGGCTTTCCGTAATTTGGAGCTTTCTGGATATCGGGTTTCCAGATAAGGGATCCCATACCCGTAGTTGGGTTTAAAATCTTGCAGAATCCTTCTACTGCTAGTTGGAATAGACTCACTTTTCTTTCCTGGCTGGGGAAGCGCTAACACTATCTTCTCTCTTCGAAGAGCCATACAGTGGATCAGGCATTATTGCTTAGAGCCACTAACATGCACAAAGGGAATCATGATGATATCCACAGGTCACTGCCCAAAATCTTGTGTCTATCTCTTCGCAGGAGTGGTCTTGCAACTAACAAATGGGACTACCCACAATGTACAGTCCACCTGTGCATACCTAAACGTTTCACTGATCATGCAGGTTCCTCAGGGCCAAACGTCTACCTTCTACACAACATGTTGTCAGGGACCTGTGCCTGCTGCATTAGTTTATTATTTCAAGTTATGGCAAAATGTTGGCTGCACAGCAAGCCCACTGGCATGTAAAGTCATTATGTATCAGAGCTGTAGAGGGAGTAAGTAGAACTAAAGAGGGGATAAAGGAAACAGGGATAATGGAAGAGGAGAAATTTTACTAAAATTTAGTAAAGATGAAAAGATTTACAGTCACATCTGTGTGATTTGTATGCTTTTCTAGTTTTTAATGCTTCTAATTCTGTCATCAATGTACCATATCAATGGGAAATATAGTTTAACAATTAAGGGGTTTGTGTGAAGAAAGAAAAAAGTGTCCTGTGAATTGTGTAGCCTACAAACTTGTCAATGAACAAAGTAAGGGGATTCCAACAACGTGAGATGCCTGAATAAAGGGGTAGGTGTTATGCTAACATTTTTAAATGTGACCAATAATTATTAAGAGATATTTTACAACACTCCAGGTGGTGATTGCTATAACTCAGCATATCTGGATGAACAGCTGGGTGGAACCCTAAGCTATAGTTTATAATAACTGCTAATTAAATGGCCCTATCTCTAATGTGCATGTAATAGCTGAAGGGCATGTTGCATAATCAATGAGAAGTGCAAATACAGCAGAACACAGCAATGGGGCAACATGATTTTTCCACTGATATCCAAGGCATGTATTCAGATATTAAATAGCAATGATGAGTGTGCCACAAAATTGTTTTTTTTTTTTTTACAAACAAATAAGTGGGGCCTATTTACTAAGCTTGCACTTAATGAGATTCATCCTCATGGTGTCACATGGTGCAAGACTAAGTGACTTAATAAGACCTAACTATCCGACCCAGAGTATTACAGAGTTTAGAATGATTCTAGATTTTTATTTTTTTTTTAAGTAGAAAATAGAAGTAGAAAAGTTTCACATTGGCTCAAGTGTAACTGTTTAGGGTGTTGTATCACTGAATGCAGAGAGAGTCCCCTCTGGTAAATCCACTGTTCCACATAAGTATTGCAGTGGCTCAATGCAAAACCCATAAGGACTGTGTTTAAAAGAGTAAAAGGCAGAGTCAACTTAAAATAGTGCAACAAAGCCCACATCCTGCTTGTATATAAATATACAGCTTGTATGATGAATGACACAATTACAAACAGCTTTATTACAAGTTTCCAAAGGGTTAATGGTTGCTGCAACAAACTGATCCCCCACCCCATGCTCCCTGCCTCACAAACACACATTCTGGCATGCTGCATAGAACTGTAAATACTGGGTGTGAATGGCTCAGTCTGGTTGCAAATGAAAATCAACCTTTTAATAGATGGACAGGTCAGGAAAAATAGGAACAGTTTTAAATCTTCCCTGAGCCAGGCTTATAGATAAGGTGTAAAACTGAGAGCAACAGCCGCATGGCTGGCTAAAATGAATGCTACACTGACACTGCAGTTTTCTTGTTGCCTTCACAGAGAGGAGACTGTAGATATTACAGCGGCATGTTTGGCATTAAGCAATTTTGTTAAGTGATTTGTAAGGTGCCTCTGCATTTTACAGGGTATTGAAATGAAAGCTGTGTGCCTGGGAGCCCTGGAAATTCCTTATCATTTGAATCAGCTTCTATAATCCTCCCTAAGAATGCTACAGGTTACCTATACTTTATTATTCATAGAAACCGGCACGGGAAGCATACAACCAGCATGCATTATAGCTGCTGCCAAAGTAACGTATATATTACAACCTTCTTTAGAGTGAATATGTACAAGATCAGATGTATGGGGGCTTGTAGTGAAATAGCTGGAGAAGTAATGAGGGCCCTGTTCACAAGAGCTTACAATCTGGGGTATGGAACTGGGATGTTGGAGAAATAGATAACCTGTGTGTTGGGTCTTGGTAAGTTAAAGACTGATTTTAATTCTGTGAATATGTATATAACCAGCTGTAAATGGATACAAAAGCATTTTGATGATGTGGAGGTACAGATATAATTACTCCAGCAGGCAGGTTGTTACATTGAGAGGTGCAATGACTGATTGCAAACATTAGCACTTCCCTTACCTCAAAGGGGTTAATCCTGAAGATTAGCAGGACAACCTTGTGCCAGTAGAACACAGTCCATATTTATCCCATCCTAGGTGTCAGAAGGGCCCATTTTAGGACGAATTAAAAGAGCGTCCTTTCAGTTTCCCATCCATGGCACAGGAGCTTTGGTAAGGATACCGTATTGCCACCAGGTTTCCTAACTCTGCACAGATTGGTTTACTGATATGCAGCAATAACCCCCAAACACACTGAGATTAATCCACAGCTCATTGTGACCTTCTGGTAGTTGCACTGGAGTCCCAACTGCAATATATCCAGTGTGCTTGGGTTCCCCTCTGTCAGTGGCAGCTGAGGAGGCGGTGTGTGTGTATGTGCATGTGTATATTATGGTTTCAGCAGCACAAACAGCAACAGCATGAAGCTCAGCCTATGCCCAGTCTGGAACACCCTCCGTACCATGGCAATATGTTGCTTCAGTGGGAGGCTGCAGTCACAAAAGTAGCCAGAGGAAAGAAAGGAAGGCAAATTCATAACTTTTTACATCTCAGGACACGGCGGGCGATCACCCTGCAGTGTGGAAAGACAATAAATAGAACCAACATTTTGCTTCAGAACCATAGTCAGTTCAGCACCACATGGAGATGATAATAAGAAGGGGCAAATAACTCCCCAGAATGGTTAGTTCCGAACTAGCTTCACCAGCAAGAGGAGATCTGATGCTCCTTGGACACATCAATGCTGTTCATCTACACAGCGCTTGCCTGTAGCACCACGGACATAGTGCTCTCTATTCCGCACCACGGACAGCAGCAATGCGCCTTATGCCACAGGCTGTTCAGCACCACAGACAGCGCCTCGGAGCTCCGCAAAGAACTGATCTCAGTCGCACTGAGCGCTGCCCATCGAGACGCGGCACCAACTGCGTTCAGCACCACGGACAGCGGCTCCGAGCTGTTCCCAGGGAGAGTCGCACAGCACAATGGCACACAGCGCCCCTGCAACAGCGACTCACAACTACAGCAGCAGCGCAACGTTCCCTCCACTGCACGGCAGGACGCAGCACTGCTCCAGCCCCCAGCAAAAGAGAGGCGTTTAGGGGAGACTGCTGATGGAATGAAGAACAGGATCTCCTAACGTGGGCTGGGGCAGACTCTTCCCCCTTCCCCTCAGTTAACTATTTGTGTAACGTTGGCTATAATAGTGACGGTGCTTAACTAGTATCCACTCAACTACTGCTGGCATCATCCACTAGTAGATAAAGGTCGCTGGGGATGCTGGGATTTTGAATTGAACAGCAGCTTGAGTGTCCCAAGTTAGACCTTATTTACAACACTCACTTGTTTATAGCGTCAGTTTAAACAGGCCATAGTAAATAGGTCCGGAACTTATACACACTGATGTATAGAACCGACATTTTAGAGCCCTGCTCTAAATTCAGGTAGTACATAAAATTATTTGTGCAGTTTTTTTCAATGATCTATTAATAGTTCATGAGCCATTGACCCCTATTGCCATTTTAGTCACCAATGTAAATGTATTATTTTAGTGCTTTGCTCTGCAAGTGGGTATACCGACAGAAACATTTGCCCTTGAATATGAAAAGCCCTTAGAGCCAGAGCCTGCATTTTGGCTACACGAAAGGCCGTGGAGAATTCATTACCCAGCGTTTATTATTATGCTATTCCAAGGTCAGAGTATTTACTGAAGCCGCCGGCACTTTACTGATATGGTTTAAATACTGTTTAAGGGCTTAGTATACCTCTGGGGACTAAGGAGAAGATGCTGAGAATTCCTCTTTGATACCATAGGAACGCCCAGTTTCCAGACTTAGTTCATCCATAATCATCCTCCAATCTGTGATATCATTGCTAAAAGCATCACTCGCGTTATGATAGCGTTAAGGTGCGGCAATTGCAATACAACGTGTAGTAAAGCATGGAAAGGTGTCAGAGAATGCTGCACTTAATTGCTGTAATGGATACATATATTAAAATAAAGCACAGGCCACTCCAACTGCAAAATATTTATTCAGGCTCAAGAAATATTCGTTCCATGAAATTAATTTTGTTGCTTTCTGGGCGCAAACTACTTCATACGGGTCTTCTTCAGGACCAGATTCGGACTGTACCGTCGGAGCCCCCAGAGATCAAGTAATCCCCATTGTGGCTGAATATTACACACTGAACGTCATCCTCATGTCCGTCCAAGCTCTCCAGCTGCCCGGATGGAAGAGCCAACAGCTTGACTGAGCCGTCATTGCTAGCGAGGGAAACCGACTGACCTGCGGAGAGAAGGAGAGCGGAGAGGTGAGCTTCGTGCTGAGGCTGCTGCTGCTGCTGGGAATAATGATTGCTCCGCTGATGATGTGCACTGAATTAATGCTTTTATTGGAAATAACTTCAATGCAATCGTGGTAAATCAATTTAAATAAGATGCCTTGTCCAAGCCAGCAAATAAACTCATAAATCCTAGCCAAGGACAGCTTTTACCTGTTTGGTGCAATTAACCCTTGGAAGCAAAAATACTTTAGGGCTCAACTACTACGTTTAACCCATTCTTTAACCCATTCTAAATAATTAGCAATTGAGGTAGTTATAAATGATCAAATTTGGTTTTAAAGCAATGGTTTGATATATGTTAACCCCTTCAGATTGACTTCATGATAGTAAATGAGTTTGTGCTTCATTATTAAGGGTTAAATGTTACCAGTAAAGACAAAACATATCCAGATTATTTAGTACAAGATACATATTTTTCATAAGTCCTATCTTTTTTTTTTAAGTTATAGACTGGACTAATGGGGGCTACTAGTTATGTCTGTGCCACATAAACACCTATATGATATACAGTATATGTATGTATGGGATCTGTTATCCATACAGCTCTGAATAATGGAAGTCCATCTCCCAGACTCAATTTTAAGGATATAATTCTAATTTCTAAAGATGATTTCCATTGTTCTCTGTAATAATTAAACAAACATAATAGCTTGCACTTGATTGTAAATAAACAGCAAGAATTCATAATGGTGTAAAAACAATCATATTGGGTTTATTTAAACCCTACATTATTTTTAGAAAACTAATTACAGATTACAGAAAGCCATATTCAATAAACCTCAGATCCCAAGGACTCTGAATAGAGAAAGAATAGGTTCCAAGGACTCTGAATAGAGAGGGAATAGAGAGGGAATAGAGAGAGTAAAAATGGCAGCATTCACTGATTCACTGTATCTGTTCCAGCAGTTCATTTCTAAGGTATTTTAATGCTGGTTGTACTTAAAGTGCCCCAAGTGGCCAGAAAACATAATGGGGCTCCTGCAAGGTTTTGGCAGTTTCTGAATTCTCAGGGGAAGCAGCCAAACAGGAAGAGAGCATGTAAGAGCAGCCCATATAGCAAACGTCCAGGTGATGGAAAAGACAAAAATGGCCCTAAACTTGATGGATCCAATAGTTGTGCAGCATTTTGATCATCTGCCTTCCAGTGCAGCATTATAAACACCAACATTTCATGGTTGTGCACAAAGAACCTGCTAAGAATATGTTAGTATTCCTGATTAATAAAATAAAAAAACTCAACATTTTCCGATGGAATAACCCAACAATGCCCTACTGACTCATATCTTGGTTTCAATCAGTTCTGCAGCGGTGACCTCATAAAAACACGCAAAGTCCCCCCTGACTGGATAGTCAGCGAAGATTAAGGGGGAAAAGCTAATAGAAATCCAATCTGATCTTATTTGAGAACGTACATCAAGAGGGTTGTTCCATGTGCTTTTAGTTTGCAGCTTTATCAGAATTGCGCTTTTCAATCTCAATTCTCAGTCAATTGTCCTTCAAGTCCATCAGACCATGTCGATGTCAGGATTGTTTTGTTTGAGTTATCTGGGAAAACACACAGTGGAGGGATAGAAGAATGTATCAAAGATACATGAGGTTTAACCCTTTGTGTGCTTTACTCTGGGATGCGCACCTCATACCTTATGTGTAGTGGCCTAGTCTCTCAGATCACCATTCTAGCACCTTAGCAATGGAAAAACTTACTAACCCAGTACTGCTGGATTCTCTTATCTGTACTGAACAGAAAATCAAAAAGATCAATTGCCTTGTCTTAAGAACAATTTATGAACCTTGGCATTTATACAGCTAAAATTAGCTGCAGCCTACAAAGAATTCTAGTATTTACTCAGGCTGTAATTGAGGATTAGGGATTAGCAAACTTTTTTGCCCAATACAGTTATGTGGCGAAATGAGCTGTTTTTCCCTTGATGATAGTTTTAGAACATCTGTGCTAGAATTCCACTATGTGGTCTGTTTTGTCTTTTTTTCCCAAGTAGACCAGTTGTACTATAGTGACAAGAAGCTTTTCTAACAAGGTAGGGCAATGTATGAGCCACTGCAGAGCTAAACACACCATAGCACTTACTGTATCCGCAAGCACAGTAGGCAAGTTGCACTTTAGTAGCAGTCAGTTGCACGAAAGAAAAAACTTTCATGACAAATAGTGATCAGTGAATCTGTCCAGTGTTGCCTCGCCATAAATGGTGAAAAACTTGCGAAATGCGCTTGTCGCACAACTTTTTGGTTGCATGCATCTTTTTTGTTGCATGCTTTTTTACACAACCGTGCCCAATTTGACGTGACCGCAACTTTTTGATGCACAATGAATTTTTCTGTGGCAAATTTTCTCAGAAGTTTCACTAAACAATTCGCCAATGGCGAAATGCGCAAATTCCCTGCGAATCCATGCCTGGTGAAAAAATTTGCTCATCACTAATTAAAAATAATTGCATCAAAACACACTCCTTGCTCCCCCTATAGTCGTGCTTAGTCCTTCCTGCCTTTAGTTCTGGATCAAGAGCTGTTGTGCCTATTGATACAGGGAAACAGTGGCGCTACTGCCACCTCTGGGCCAGGCATTAGATCCAGGGTTCTCTCAGAGTCCTACGTCAATTGCTGCATTTCAGTTGCACTGAAAGAATAGGGCAAACGTCACTTGCACACAGAACAGAAATGAGGCCAGGCAGTATAGCGCAATTGCACCAAATTTGCAACAGAGCACACACACACACAGTTGCATCCATTTTTGTGCCAAGAGAATTGGTCATTTGCATCTGCAATAACACTGGAATTCTGGGACTGAATTGTGGAAAGAAAACATGATGATTGCCTTCCATTGCACTTTGCTTGCTGCACTTGTGGCTGTAAATGAGCCCTAATAAAAATGTAATTTTGCCTTCCCACTTTTTGCCTTTAGCAAAATATTTTCAGTTAAGCAAAATGACTCCCATTCACTAATGAGGTTGCTTATGAAATAATACAATGTCTAGTGGAGTATGAACAATACAAGCACCTATGTGCAGAAGGCAGAGCTGGGAATTCCTCCAAACATAAAAGGCTCATTTTAAGGGGGACAAATAATTTGCTTTTTTTTTTTTTTTAAACTGCGTTTAAAGCTTCCAGCTTCACTTGCAAAGAACATGGAGCCGGGCTCGCACAGAGCAGGTGGGATTCACACTGTAGGTTTGTTTAGCATTTTAATGGGGCTGCTGGCCCTGGAGAGTTGGGGGACGGTGTTACTGAGCAATACTGATTCAAGACTACTCCTCTGGTGTTGCTGACTACAGCTCCCAGCATGCTTTACTACTTGATATTGCAATGTATGATGGGATTAGAAGAGTAAAGTATGGAGTTCATAAATGCTTAGTGCAAGTGACATTTATATTCTATCTGTGCTGATTAAACTAAGGGGAGTTGTGCATGCTCACTTCTCCTGCCTTTTTTCTTATTTTGTGGGGGAAGGGCTTTTCCATTGGCCACTTTGCTAGTATGAGCATCACCCCTACCTTTTGTTGCTGCCCAGCCCTTCTTATACAGAAGGGCTTTTGTGAGGAGATGGAGTGAATTATGGAAACACTTGATCAAAATTTTCATCTAAGAATAGTGATGAGCTAAAAAAAGAAAATTCACAAAAATTCACGGAACGCATTTAGCGCACAATTTTTTTGTCAGTCCTGTCTTTTTTTTGTCCCCCACACAATTTTGCAGTGACCGCGCACAAATTTTGACACAACCGCGCCCAATTTGATGCAACCGTGCCTTTTTTTGACACAACCGTGCCCAATTTGCCGCAAAAAAATTTCCACACAGGGAATTTTTTCATGGCGAATTTTCACAGAAGTTTTTGTGAAACAATACATCAATTGCAAAATGTGCAAATTTGCTGCGAATCCATGTCTGGCGAAAAATATTTGGTCATCACTATTTAAGAAATCTACATGGGGATAAAGTGTTGTATCTCTTTAAAGGGAAATGTAAATGTAAACGAGTCTTTTTCGGCGATTTCCTGAAATCGCGCCGCCGCGTCTGCCATCCCACCGGCGACTTACATGTTCGCCGGTGGGATGGCAGGGGTAGGCAACTCGGGGAGATTAGTCGCCCGCGAACAGGGAGTTTTGTCGCGGGCGACTAATCTCCCCATGTGCCAGAGCCCTTAGACTTAAACTTTGTGCTACTAGCCCTCCAAAGTAGGCATTTACAACCTAGTTGCAAATGCAAGAGGAATCCACTCTACTGGCTCATTGTTATGTGATACATTAACATTACTCTCATTTTAAGCAAAACATTAGATTTTTTCATGGATCTATTACTTTGCCATCACATAAATGGCTGAGTTTGTTAGAATAAGGCTGTCTCAAATCAGCATCTTTTCTGCTGTTGCTGAACTAAGGCTTCTATTACCTCAATGCAACAAAGAGCTAATGGGTGATTCTGGTAGTTAATTCAGGTACAGCTGAAAAGCCAGAGGTTTCTGATCCTTGCTCTGCGGAGTAATGTGTCAGTTGCCTGCACTGCTTGTTAGTGCTTGTGTCTAAACCCAGCAGTTAAGGTTCTCATGAAAGCTCCTTTATATCTGCATCATGATTTCATTTTTGCTTACTAGAAATGAAGTATAATGTACCCAATCCTATCGGACACTTTCCTAATGCAGTATCTTTTCTTTGCAGCAATCCTTGGAGCTGAATCTCCCTTTAATATTCCAATTAGCCATTTATCATTCCATCACCAGGCATATTCTGCCAAGACGGAACTAATAAAATGATACAATGCATTAATAAGCTTGATCTTCACTCTGCATCGTACAGCACTACTGCTCAATGTTAATGGCTAGAGATCAGTCCCTAACAAGAAATGATGTTGCACATACCCTTGTTTTACAGCATGTTTAACAATACACACAAGACATGGAACCAAATTCCCTTGAGCAGATGAGAGACAATGTGTTTCATTCATTATTCAAATAGCGCAGAGCACACTACGTGAGGCTGGAGCCTTCTTAAATGTGAGTGCTATTGACCGGCCAAGGAATGTGATAAGGACTAATCTGCTTGCCAGTCCCTAAGCCAATCATTATAACAATTACATGAACAGAATCTTTCCCTGTTGCTATAAGCAAGCTCTTAAACCACAGCAATTCTACAGTGCACTGAGGTTACCTTTTATTGTACAAAAACGTGAAGCAAAACACAGGATGAAATAAACATCACTTTATCTCCTATATATAAGCTGTACATGTTCTTTAGAAATTAATTAAAAATGAGATATCTGCAGTGTGTTTTTATTTGTCTCCATCAAGGGGCAATTGCAATTTTCTGCCCTGGTAGAAGAGATTTTAATATCTGTTGGGTACAAGGGTAAATTATCCCCTGCCACCTTGACTTCTTGTGAGTATGCACCAACTGCACAATTCTGGGGTTTGGTCAAATATGGAAATCACCTCTAAAGATTTGGACTAATATTGACCTGTATTTACATCCTTACTCATATATTCAAATTTAATGTATAATAATCTATGTGTGTAAATGTAAGGGTTGCGACTTGGTTCAACTGGATACTAAGAATAGTTTTGGTGTACCCCTGCTCTTTTGCTTGCCCCCTTCTTCACAGCCCAAGATTTTGGATCTCCCTTCTATTGATGATGATGTCACGGTTTAGTTGCCTTGACATCATTAAACTATTCTGGGAGTCCAGTTTAGAAGATTTCCGCTTTAGCTTCAAGCATCTCATGGTGTTTTTCCGCATCTGTAAATGTATATATTCAGCCATAGCAGGAGACAAAGTACTGTAGTTTTTGGGGGAAATCTTCCTACTTTACATGGACTAGATGAAGGGAGAATGTTGGGCTATGCCCGGCCCGCTGATATTACAGAACACATATTATTTCCAAATGCAGTAAACAGTGAGACCTTGCCAATGACTATTCATTGTTCCTGTGGCTTAATAGTGTTTGGAAGCTCACCAGACAATATATAGCAACAGAGCTAATGTTAGTGTGCAGAAGGGAGTATTAATCAGAGAGAGATGATTGCAGCCTGGGTCCTGTCGCTGTTGTTCCCTGTATGGTTACGCTCCTGTAAATTTTGTGTCCTTTTGCTTTAATACAACAGATGATGTAAAGGGGAATAGCAATACTTTCTCTCTTTGTCCCTTTCCTTTAGTCAAGGAAGCGACAGAGAAAGAGAGAGAAAGAGAAGATCAAACATTTCAGGAGGACAGATAATACATGCATTCATCAAACAGGATTTTATTCTGTACAATGAGTTCTAAGCAGAAAATTGTTACAAATATTCAAAGGAAGGCAAAATCGCTTCAAATAAACAATATTTCTTATGGTTTACAATTAATGTAGTATTTCAGTTGGTTCGGTAAAATTGTCATTGTTTTGAAATGTACTGCTTAAGTTTATATTCCTCTCAAGACAACTTCGGGCGACTGCGGGACATTGCAGCGCACGTATGCCATCCCACCAGCGATTTACATTCTAGCCGGTGGGATGGCATTGCGGGGAGATTAGTCACCCATGACAACGAAGATTTGCCGCTGGGTGACTAATCTCCCTGTGTACCCCTGCCCTAAAGGGCCTGCAATATTCCTATGAATACAGCTCTACCTGCATTTGGCAACAATATATTCATTAAAGGCATGGTTAGGCATGTAGGCAACCCCAGTGCTCCCTATGCATACTGCACCTCTGCACCCAAATGATTTGCAACTGATTTGCGAAGCAAAGGAGTGGGTACCTGCAATAACCCTGGAATTCTGGGAAATATCATTGCACTGTGGTAAAAAAAAAAAGCATGGTGTCTGTTGTTGCACATTCCAACTGTGTTAGTAAACAAGTCCTTGTGTGTCTTTTACTTGTAACATCTCAGGAAAGATGCCAATCAAGCAGGTTTCCTAGGGAACCAAACGAAAATGTAACCTCTAGATAGCAACTGTTGCTTATAAATGTAACTCTCCTCTTCTGTACATTAACAAAAGGCTTGAATAGCAATTAATAAAAGTAGTAATAAAAACATATGACTCTCTGATTCAGTTAGGGAGGATCTATCTACATTCTGGCACCCTGCTGCTAGTAGGAACATGCCAAGGGTGCACAGTAATAGTGATGGGGCTACAGCCTTAGACAGACAGTGCTGACTTAAAGGTCTACTTGAGCAAGTAAGGGGGGGGGCTGGATCGAGAAGTGTAATGTTAACTGAGGAGGGGGGAGTTCAAGTGGGTGGAGGGGGGTTCAAGCAGGTGTCATTGTCTCCTCTTTGACTGGCTATGCCGCATAGAATTTACCATGCTTAATTAAAAGCAAGTAATAGGCTCTCTCCAACACTGTCCTTTCCATGAGTTTTTGTGACATAGAGAAGACACAGACACATCAAGTTCTAATGCGCTTCCCTTAGCATCCCGTCGCCATGAATAGAACACCTTACGATTTCTCTAGTTAACCAGCTGAGATCTGCATTGTAAACTTTTATGTCTGTGTGGTCGGAGCAGATATCAAATCGTTTCTGGTCTACAAACTTTCCATTTTTAAATGAAAAAAAAGTCTTTAAGGGAAATGTAATAATGTGGGAAATCAATAAAAGAGAGCAAGTTTGAATGGCTTCATTAGTTGCAGAAGAAAGAATGCTGCCCAGCGTTTGCAGCCGGCGCTCATTGTGCCCGTTATGAAGGAGAGGGAGAAGAATGGCGAGGCAGGCCACATGTTACTGGTAAGGATGTTAATTAAACCTGGCCTACACGTGTAATGTGTTTCCCTGTCACAGGGAAAGGTCAGCACTCGGCACACTGTGACACACAACCCGAGCAGGCAAAGGCCTGTGCATCCAGGGTTTAAGTGTTTGTAATTATTGTGCTGTCAAACTTTTTCCATGTAGCGGCCCGATAATCTGATTAATCACAAGGCTGCAGGGCAGATTATATTCAATTCCTGGTTACACAAAAAAATAGATATTAAAAACAGATATTGTATACAGTGGAAATTCTTTTACAGGGCCGCATATTGCCCCAAGGCTTCAAGACATTTCCAAGGACCCTTAGTTCCAGTGATTCCTTCAATTGCATGTACTGCATGAAAGGGGTTTTCCAGACCCACTCTGTTATATAGGCCAAACATGTTACCTAAGGGTTCTAGGAGCTGGAGTTCAGCAACATCTCAAGGGCTTTAGGTTGCAGTAATACAGGCCCCTAATACTATTCCTCCACAGTCTTATTCCCACCCAGGAACAGTATAGACCATAGGGGCTCAGGACATTTAACCTTAAAAGGCAGTTTTGTGGTTATTGACTGACAAAATTCAATCAACCCAAAAAACTTCAATACATATATAAATATCAGTTGCAACTAGTTAGTGGATAAACGTTGCAGAGATTGAACTTTAAACCTGTACCAGCCATTTAGCATGTCGCATTAGTTGGCTAGCTGTTTAAAAACAAATATCTGACTGGTTACTATAATGTATTACACCAGGCAAACTTTTTACTTTTTATTACATTGCACCATGCAGTAGCCAGCAGCTGTTTGTAACCCCCATTAACCTCTTTACCTTGGCCAGGTCTATTTTTAATGGAACCACTTTACTAGACTCTGACCCATAGACTCTACAGAGCCTAGAACTCTGGTTCCTGAATTTCACATTTGTAGATTTTACAATCCCTGGTTAAACATTGTCATAAATGTCGCAGGAGCAATCCTAGCCAATTGCCCTTCACTTTGTCATGGTTAAAACCCCTGTGTTCCCAAACTCCCCTTCTATGGATTTTACTTTACCTTGTCAGCTGTGCTACTTTTTTGATGACCCATAAAATGAATCATTCTGTCAAGGCCTCCTGCTTTATAAAATAGGAAGATTGCTGTGCAGTGTGATTTGAAGCTCTATAGGGGATTTATAAGAATAGTGGTCGGATAGTTGCATTACAGAAACACACAGTGGGAAGTAAAACAAATATTTCTGGAGACTCAGACCAAGCAAAAAATGTCTTTAAACCATCAAACTCCAAAGTCTTTTGATGGCTGTTGTCCTATCTCAGTTACAGAAGCACAGATGCACATTGAAAAAGATATCAATAAGTAAATTGTGTATCATAAACCACAGAAAAAACCAAAGCCCACCTTTTGTGCCAGGCAGGGACCTGCAAGGCTATGGGCTATTTTTTTGATAATACAGTGTACTACAAAGTGTGTATCTTTCCTTCTGTGTCTGTGACTTTCCCTTGCTTTTGGCTGTGTGGCTGTATTGGTTGTATCCCTCTGACTCATGTATTAAGGTGATATCTGTTTTTTTTATATTGTAATTAATATCGCAGTTACCACCTAGTATACCTGGATTCTACTCCTTACTACATCTGCTGGGAATCATGTATTATCTGTGAGCCAGTAGTTAATTGTTTCCCTAATCCACTGCCCAACACAGCGCACTAATCACAGGAATCTATCACGTTCTCTGGAAAACCTATGGGCCCTGACCTTTCTTGGCTACTGGGCAAACAATGTGGCTAAACTAGTGGCCTAGAAGGTATAAGTACAGTAGGGTGAAGTCAAGTTTTAAATAGTGGCAGAGAGACATAATGAAAGATCCTTATAGGCTTTAACAGTGAAAGTAATCCCCCAACCAACATATTCATATACAGCTCTACTAATATATGTGCATTAAAAAAAGGGAAATGTAATAATTTGGGATGATTTATTATGCAAACAGCACTGAAAGGTTTATTTACGAGGGACTATAATTATTGATGTGAAGGCTTCTGCCTCAGAGGAGGAATTAATCAGTCTTCTTGAAGTCTGGGGGAACAGAGGTTCTGACATATTAATAGAACTAATAGAAAAGACAACGACAAGCTTATATTCTAAAATAACTTTGGGTATATTGAGAACATTGCAAGAACAGGTACATATAAAGGATAAAGTTGGTTTTGTGGAATCCTGTAACTATGCAACTTCATAGGCCGGACAAGTTTATTGCAGTGTACCTTGCATTACACTGAAGATTCCAACTCCCTTATGTAACTAAAGGCACTATGTTTGCCCGGGAGCAGTAACCTGTAGCGCCCACTGCGATGTTTGCTTTAAAAATTAGTGACCAATAAATGCTACCTTCTGATTGGTTGCTATAGGTTACTGCACCTAGGTTAACTTAGTGTTAATTATTGCATAACCCTATACAACTTGATTTCTAGGTATTTAAGGGCCCCTTACTGACTGTAATATTAATATTTATGGCCAGAGGTTAGATTTAAGGGCATCTAATGACTGCATAATGAAAGAAAATATAACAATAAGCACAATATTTGCCAGATACATTGCGACATTCACGGGTGGCGGACATTTTCACCAGGAAAAAAAAACAGCTATTTCACTCTGGGAAAATGTTCATTGACTCCAATGCATTTGGTGCAAGAGAAGAACAGAAGTAAAAACCCACTGACTTTAATGAATTTGGCATTAAGAAAAAAAGCATTGACTCTAATGCATTTGGTGTAAGGAAAAACACTAATTGGCTTTAATGAATTTAGCATGAAGTAAATGGTGTATCAACTCCAATGCATTTGACGTGCAAAAAATGCAAGAAACCCCATGCATTAGGCACTTGAAAGATGTCTGGTGAAAAATGGCCATTGACTTTAATGCATTTACTGAAATTTACTTTTTCCGATATGGGATACATGTTGGGCAGAATGTATTGAGCTCGCTATCTTTTGGCAAATACGTTCACATCATTTTTAGCTAAAATAGAATGTTTACCTGTACTGGGCAGATATGAAAATAAAGTATTCTTCAGCAAAATCCAGCACTGGGTGCTCAGTTGAGCATCAGAGTCCTTATGGAGAGCACCCACGTTCACAGGGTGCACACAAGTTGGAGTGATACCACTCTTATTGGCCGGGCCTCTAGAATACAGGAAATGTCGCGAGTGCAACCCTAAACAGAATAGATTTTTTTCTACCCATTTCAATGAAAATTGATCCAGGTTGTCATTGTGTTTCCCTTGATTAAATAGGTAACATGGCAGGAACTGGAATGTATGAAAGGTATATATCACAGAGCCAGTATGTAAGGGGCACTTTATATGGTTGATGGATTTACACCTTTTTGTCAGCTACAGCAACTATTTAGCTACTATTGCAAGTATTTCTGATGATAAACACACCAATTCTATTATCAACTATAAATAATAATTTTGCTAAATAATAAGCAACACTCTGAACAAGGTTTATTATATGGTACAAACTTAGAATATTCCTGGTTTTTGTGATCACAAATGAGTCATAAATATAGATTTTATTCCTATATAGAAAAACGTGTTGAAGGGGAAATATGCCTTACAATTATTTGGCATTTAGCATTCCTTTCTAAACACTTTTGCAATTTACTTTAATTATTCATATCAGGAGGTGTCTCCTGATGCTTCTTTGTTCCATTCATATCATGCAGTAGAACTGGGCAGAGAAGCATCAGAAGACCCTTCCTGTATCAGCAACTTAAGCATTTGTTCTTCTGTCCAGCAACGGCCAGGCTAAAACAGCAGGGGGCACTTCTGTTATACATTCATGATATTTGCAGTATTAAATAATTCTAAATTAAAAAAGAACATTCTGAGCCATTTTCCATTGTTATATGGACGTGTACATGTCCACTTTATGTATATTGTACTCTTCAGTAACCATGAAAAAAATGATTTCTCTTTTGCCTCCTCTTCAAGTTACAGTATGTTTCTACTTTTCATACAATAATTAGAAAAAGTTTAAAGTTTAAAAGTAGAATGATATCATCCTTCCTGTAATCATGGATTTTGAAACAGCTAGAACATTATACTTCCTGCCACCATTCAATGCAACCTTTTGTGGCTGGTTTTCTGGGCCCACTTCCCCCATATGTTAAGAGCAGACCAAGTGCAAGATGAAAAACTAGCTCTAGTATGTTCTGTAGATGTTCCTTGGATTTAAATGGTATGGAGTTGGAAGGAGATCCTTTACAGCTAAAGACTGTAAAACCACAAGGGATGGAATGAGCTCAGATTTCATGAAAAGGAAGGGGATCTATACAGAAACAGCATGTTGGGTATCTCTGTGAGGTTCAGTTACTAAACCAAGCACAGATTCAAAACACTAAAACTGACACAAAATTGAGCATGCATTGATGCTATTTACAAGGTACCTATGCCCATATATGTGTCTTAGCAACTGTCATGCAAGCACCAATGCGCCAATTCATTGCATGGACTTGCATACATGGAAGCAAGGGAATCCTGGAATTCCTACAACCCAGGGCATGGCAGAAATCTAAGGTTCCTTTAGTGGCTTCTATTCATAGCCATAGGTGAATGGACGCTAATGCAATTATTGGCTCTGTGCTGTGGAAGCGAAGCCATTTGCACACAAATGCAGTAAGAAAAACATACACTGCAACTTGGGCATGATTATCCAAGAAGGAATCTAATTTGTTTGTAAGCAATGAGTTGTACCTTTTAACATGACCCTGGAAGCAACATATACTGCATGTCAAGTGCTCTAGTCAAACCTTATTTTGGACTGGGCACATGGAACATCTAGCAGCAAAGCAGAAGCAAGTACAAAAAGGCAAGCTTTTGGGAAAGATAGTTATTTCTACGCTAACCCAGGGTTTCTATACCCAAAGCAAGGTAGCAACCCTATTATTACAGATACATGGGGAAATGTTCAGGTCTAAAATATCCATTTACACGTAACATACTTGTAGCTGTTACATCATGCTGATTTTTTACGTACAAGTTGAAGCACCTGAGAAGGTGACATAATTCTAATTTATACTGTATAGGCAGAACCTGCTTGATAGAAATAGTGTTATTTAAGAGCACACAGGATTTAATGAGCACATATAGTGCTGGCAGATGTAGTTATGTCTGTGCAAATATCAGCTCCGATGTGATTGCAGCCCCCAAGGCTGATAATACCGTCCCACACTGCACACATCAATGGCCTGTGAGAATAACCTTTAACTCTCTCTTAAATCTTCTCCAAATTGCTGCCCTGTAGCATATGCAGAGAATAATAACATATCATAACATAACATTTGGAAAGGTACATCCCTGAACCAATAAGAAACTGAAAAAAATGTGTATGCTGTGTGTATGATTGTTTTATATATTGGGAATAGAGACATTAGCAGCTCCCCTCAGCTCAGGTTCCTTCCATACCCTATACATTAGCTCTGTATGACTGACTCACTATAAGAGACAGCATTTACATATGACGCAGAATGACTCATGTATTTAGAGGGCGCCTTGCAATTTGTCACTTGGTTATTCAGCGTTCTAAGTTGCACAGCAGGTCAGCTCTGCTCAGTGAAAGGCCATTAGTTTCTCCTTGATGTCCACAGTCATCGAGAAAACTGTACGATGCGCTATGATATTGGCGTCACCCATGGATGGGAAAGGGGAGCTTGTCATAGCAAGAAGATTGATCAGGGATTTGTGATATAAAAAACATGCCAGTCGGATTATTGCAAAGATATAGAGCTGTTTCATACACTTAGGTCTCGTATCTTGGTGTTTGAAACAGCTCTATATCTGTGCAGCATCCAGACTGGGTCCCGCACCCACAATACACTAAAGAAAATGACTAGTGAGTGAAATGTTTTCAAAGTATGGATTTGTGGTGAAATTCTGCATTTTGAACCCACAAAAATGTTCACTGCAACAACGTTGTTGGAAAAAAATGCCCATAGACTCCAATGTGTTCTGCATAGAAAAATTTGCTGTGGAAACAGTTGCTGCTAAAAATAAGTTGGCAAAAAAAATGCCCATAGATGCCAATGTATTTTGCATGGTAAGAGTTGCTGCAAAACAAATTGCCTACAATGCATTCACAACTTTTCCCACAAATTTTCTACCAATAGATTCGCTCATCTCTATGCATAACGCATGAACTTGCCCCCATCTCGCCTCTCTGACAAATGTTGCACAAATCATATTAAAGGAGAAGGAAAGGTAAAAACTAAGTAAGCTTTATCAAAAAGGTCTATGTAAATACAGCCAGAACTCACAGAAATGCTGCACTGAGTCCTCTATCAAAAGAAACAGAGGCTGTCTTGTATCTATTTTTGTAAACATGTTGTTTGGGTGTCTGACTTCCTCTCTCAGAAACATCCTTTATTCCTGTGGCCAGAGTCTGTGCAGCTCTCTCCTCTCTCCTACTCCCCCCTCCCATAACAATGCTAAGAACTCCCTCCCCCACCCTTAGGAATGTGTGATTTCAGCTATAGCAGCTAGAGCAGGAGAAGTTATTTACAATGGCAGCTGTAAACGGAGAAAGCTTCTAGGGCTCTTTACTTATAGTGTTCTAGGTGGCACTAATGTGGCAAATCTATTGGCAGTAAAATGCCAAAATGACTTTCCTTCTCCTTTAATGCTGGGGATCCCTGGAATTACAGCAACCCTGGCCCAAATATGTGCAATGGCGTTGATAGAAGCGCATGAAATAAACATAGAAAAAATAGAAAAAATATAGTGCAAATCAATGTGGTAAAAAAGAACGATCAATTCAGTGTGGGTACTTAGTGATAACACCAATGCTATGTGAGGTGACCCCAACTCTGTATATATTATAATATTGATTCTATATCTGCTCACCAGAACGACTTCAAGTGGTAGCACCAAGGTTCCCAGTTTGCATAATCGGGCACCCCAGACTAATGCCAAGTGAATTGCATGCACGCCCCCTATTTCTCCCAAAACCCAAATTAAATCATGTCCCTTTGGAGCGACCATTGCATTTGGGGAAAACACTGCACTGTGGGTCAAAAACAAGGCAAACTGTGCCTGAAATTACATTTTCACACTGTGCAGTTGTAAATGACCCCTCAGATTTTCTCAAAACTCCACATCATTGCCCTTATCCCACAAGCTCTGCTTAGGCTCAGCCAGCAGTGATTGTTTTTATGATTAGTAGAAATTTATGAGCGGCAGCCGTGAGATAATGTACTTGAAAGGCTATTTATTCTTCCTCCTTCAAAGACTGCTTTAGCAGATCTAATCCAGCTTCCTCTGCGTGCCCCCCGTAAATTTCACTGTTGCTCCAGAAGGGTGATAAATGGGTACAGTCCTGAGCCAAGCCGACAATGTAAGAGTGATTGCAAATAGCCGCGTGTTTATTCTTATATAACAGTAATAATAAAGCCACCAGTATCAGGCCAACATTACATATTGCATGGTAGCTTGCTATAACCAGCCAATTGTTTCCCTAACAAGAAAACAATATTTTAATATAGGAGAGGGTTAGTTTAGCCTGCAGGTAACAGACATGGTCAGCTCCACCTTGGTTACTCAATCCCAAAATAACTGGTTGTATTTATAGCCAAATATGGCTATGCTTATTTAATTCAAGCACCCCCTTTAAGGCCCAACGTTTCACTAGGGTTCCCCATAGCTCCAATAAGGTTAACAATATGTGAAATATATGTTCATCACAAATCTTGCTCTAAGTGACCTTCAAGCTGGTCTGTATGTAGGAGAGAAATATACTTTCTCCCCAGATCTGCCTCTAACTGGCCTTCAGACTGGGCCACCAGGGTGTCAGCCCACAATTTGGGAGCCTTCACGTAGGTATTTATACTGTTCTGTAAATACGTTTTTATGTGAACGTTCCAGGATCTTACTGTAAGTCTTGTGAGATTTGTTGCTCTAATTCTATCCAATATGACAAGGAAGCAGTTATGTTCTTGCAACATCTATTTTGTTAATGAAAAATAAAGCAGACTGGCATTTAGTTTTTTATAGTAGTGAAGGTTTAAAGTATATGTTTTATGGGTGTTTCCTTTAAAAGGAACAAACAAGGAAGCCCTGTCCCCTCATCCATTTCTCATTATGAGCCCATCACATAGGGAAATGGAATCCTATACATACACAGATGGAGCAAACATAACAGCCTGCTACAGTACACATCATTCATTTCAAATGGAAAAATGGCGTGATACTGATGATCTCTCTATATATTTATTTTATTCAGATATTTCTGCACAATCTCATGCAATGATGTAAGTAGTGGTTCAACCTATAGGATAACATTCTGCATAATGATGATGGCACAGCCCTGGGAGATGTAAAAAATCCATATATATTTGCAGCCAGCGTGTGACACTATATAATATTGTTTATGAGAAGATTGTGCTGCAAATTGGTTCCCGGTATGTAAGCACTGACACACTAAACTCTGGTTCTTTAGATGCCTCACTCCATTGGTAACACACAGCTCCTGTGCTTTCAGTATGATTATGATCCCTAGTAAACACATTCACATGCCAGTTATTCACCTTCTGTTTTTCCATATTGATTTTAAAGTGGCTGCCTGATTATGTTCTGTTCCTAGCCATATAAATGAATTTATATGTACTGTAATACGGTTCCTGTACTGGATATACATATCTGTACTGGATTCTGTCAAGACATTGAAAGCTGGAAAAAGAAGAGAGGAGAACAGCAACGGAACACGGTGTTCTTAAAGGTGCCCAGTCACCTGCTCTTCTGTGGGGCCCTATCAGGTTGTGCACTAACATAGCTGTACTTTCCTAACTGTCGTCTTCCCATCCTGTGCTCTCAGGATGCACTGATTGACCAAAATGCCTAAACCAAATGCAAACCCTTAAAATCGCATGACTTTTGGTCACATGAACAAAGAATTTGTGAAAAAGTTCTTTTTAACTCTTCCTTACCCTAGGTTCTGATTCAGCTAAGGATTTTACAAAATTGTGCATTTGGTGCATACTTAGGGGCCGATTCATTAAAACACCAGTTTGAATCCCGAATGGGAAAAATTCGGATTGGATACGATCATTTCTGAAGATCGCAAGTATCACAAAAATGCTTACGAAAAAATCATATTAGTCACGATAATATCGTATTGGCAATCCGAAAGTCACCAAATTTTTGTACCAAACGATTGTAAACAGCGGCAGAACCTTGCGCGAATTTTTCACGCAAGTGTACGAAAAAGTCACGCAAGTGTGAAAAAATTGTCAAAAAATATGCTTGGAGCGTTCGTGTCTTAATAAATCTCCCCCTTAGTATAAACATCTCTCTTTCAGTATAGGGCAATACTCTGCACTGTTTATATTCCATAGCTAAGTGCTATAATGGATTATTCTAAAATCATATACTTTTTTGTGTAAATAAAATACCTCCTGATCTCTCAGCCCCAGACCTTCATTTTTTTTTTTAATAATCAGCAAAAACAATTAGTAAAAAAGAATGGAAAGTAGTATCAGTAATGTATTTAAGGGAGGCTGCGCATTTACGGTCCAGTGGGGGCCACTTTAGGAAATTTTAAAAAGTACAAAAGGACATTTTATATGCTGTAAGAATGGTTAGGTAATTTAAGTATATACACAGGGGATGTCCAACCTGCAGGTTTCAACCTTTCTGGTTGTTGCTAGTCCTGGTAGTTGTAAATTAAAAGCAGCTATAAGGGCAACAGGACATGTGATATTCAGCCCTTAAAGGGGACTGAGCGTTCTTTCATTGCCAGGGACTCCCTGTTCTCTTTTCAAGACCTGCCTGCATCATAATAATAATAATGACAAAGGGAAAAGAATAAAAAAATACTAAACCAGGGTTTCCCTCTGGAGGCAAAGTAGCAGCACTAATATTAAAAAAAATATACCCCATTAAGATATACATTTTATTTTGAGCATTGGAATCGGTACATATGAGCAAGGGCAGCTATGGTGGCCATAGGCCGAGGATTGTTCAGTATGTAGAATAAGCAGAGACCTTGTACCGCGCTGCCTGCTTAATATAAAATGAGCGGAAGTTAAACGTTCAAACAGAGTTAATTTAGCTTTCAACGCCTGTTTATGAAGAAATGACACGAGTGGCGCCTGAATGCAACTTTCTAGAGCAAGGGCCTCTAATCATGAGCTGGCATGAATAATTCACATACTGGGCAAGTTACTCACCGAGGACCTTTACATCCGAGGAGCCATTATGAAACCACCCAGAGAGAAACACCGTATGACACAAATCACATTTCATTTCTGTCACAGCAGGGATTAATAGGAATTAACAGGTTCATCAGGGTGTTGAGGCAAATCTGCATAATTTTACAACATTTCTCAGAATGAAAATACTAAATTTGTAATGACAGGTTCCCTGTACACAGTAAAATATGTTTTTCTTATAATAAAATGCAGATGACTTAGGGGCACATTTACTAACCCACGAACAGGCCGAATGCGTCCGATTGCGTTTTTTTCGTAATGATCGGTAATTTTGCGATTTTTTTCGGCGTCTTTACGTTTTTTGCGTAAAAACGCGAGTTTTTCGGCGTCTTTACGATTTTTGCGTAAAAACGCGAGTTTTTCGTAGCCATTACGAAAGTTGCGCAAAGTCGCGATTTTTTCGTAGCGTTAAAACTTGCGCGAAACGTCGCGCCTTTTAAGTTTTAACGCTACGAAAAAGGCGCGACTTTGCGCGCAAGTGTTAACGCTACGAAAAAATTGTGACTTTGCGCAACTTTCGTAAAGACGCCGAAAAAACTTGAGTTTTTACGCAAAAATCGTAAAGACGCCGAAAAACTCGCGTTTTTATGCAAAATTCGTAAAGACGCCGAAAAAATCGCAAAAAATACGAAAAAGTCGCAAAATGTTTGTTTCCAATCGGAATTTTTCCAATTCGGATTCGAAATCGTGTCTTAGTAAATCAGCCCCTTAGAGTTGCTGTATAAAGGCTAACGTTTGCAAGGGGCCGGATAACTACATAATATACAGTTTTCTTACTCACATGAATAGCCAATAGCAATGATCTGCTTGATGTCCGATTTACCAATAACTGATACACATGCTGTTTAATCTGTTTGCACAGACTGTGATCCAATGGGAATCCATTATGGTCTGTGTGAAATTGTCTGCTGAGGTCCCATGGGTGCACTGGAGCTTCTGTATACCACTAAAAGTTAAATGCCAGAATATCTGCCTATTGATAACTGAATAGGCCTCCAAAACGTATTTCCCATCCTACTCATCCAGCCACTACTGGTCTGACAACTATTAGGATAGGCCTCTAAATTATATACCATATCCTACTTATCCAGCTCACCACTACTGGTCTTTTAGCTCACCACTACTGGTCTTTTAGCTCACCAATACTGTAACCTTTCAGTATAAATACACAGTGATGAGTATCATGCAAGTAAAGATCTAGTGCACTTTGTATCTGAGTCATTATGGCCACAACATGGGTGGATTATGGGCATTTTCTTACCATTTTGCATTACAGCACATTGCATGGGGTTTTTCTATGACCAACAGTATGAGACAGGCATCTCCATGCACTGTTTGGTAAAGCAGATTGTGAGCCCAAAGCCTACAAACCATAATAAGTCTTACTGGTCAATGCATAAGCCTAGTAAAAATACGGTGAATCTCAGGTTCTGTTAAGATATAAGATTTTTCGTTTATCTGCCCCTGCAAAATATTTTGATTTCCTTCCTTTCATTTTTAACCCCTTCATTGTGCTACACCATTCCACCAAATGGTCCATATGTGTTTCACTGCTATAAGAATAGCCCCCTCTGCTCAGGGGACATTGCTGGGCTTTTCTTTGCAGAGAAATTGCCTTTTCTGTCAGGTTTTCTAATAGGACTTTGAAGTGAATGGGCAGCTTAGTGATGTAGAGCTCATTACAACAAAGCACTGTAATTGCCACGTGAAACCAGACCATCAGCTCTGTAAAGCAAAACAATCTTCCCATGCAAGCAATACCACCTAACACAACTAAGGTCAAACATTTCACCCAAAAAAGATGATTTGAAAGGAAAACCCTGTGTAACGTGAGGTGTATCTTCCATGCAAATGTCTTTAAATAGACAGTATACAACTGTGGTATAAGGTAATTATAAGCCAGCTGATCTCGTTGGCTTGTAGAAAATCACTTGGCCTGTGACTTCAGACATTTATGTGCCAATTAATTCCTCTGTGACTAAGAATATCCTTACAATTGGTATTTGGAGGTGAAATATTTCAACGCAACTATCAGCACATGACAAAACATCAGAAGGCTAATTACAAGAATATATTATGTATGACCTGATGTAGGAAGATTTGCTTTCTTGAAACAGTTTGTTGTCAATTCTGCTTCCTCGTTTACAATGAACAACCAATCAAATTCAGCAGAACAGCAACAGATAGCTCATGTAACAGAATAATGTATTCTTACTATGGAGATGCTAAGGCTGATGCCACACATGGCGTAGGGCTGATTTTTTCGGCAAGCGGAAAAACGCTTGCCGAAAATTCAGCCCTACGCCTGCTACTTGTGCCTGCACCCGAATGAATGGAATACGCTCGGGTGCAGGCACATGTAGCCGATATACGCATAAAAACTCAAGACTTTGCATTCTCTCACGTTTTCATGCGTATATCGGCTACATGTGCCTGCACCCGAGCGTATTCCATTCATTCGGATGCAGGAACACAAGTAGCAGGCGTAGGGCTGAATTTTCGGCAAGCGTTTTTCCGCTTGCCGAAAAAATCAGCCCTACGCCACGTGTGGCATCAGCCTAATGGTTTGGGCAGCACTAATTGTTGACAGTTTGATTTGGGATGGTGCAAATTCTGTCTTTGTTTTGTCCACTGGGGCACTGTGGCATTCAATACTATTAATGAGATATCCCTGAATCAGCAGAGGAAGGAATAAGGAGACACCTACCAATATAAATATGTTGAGTAAGCAGATCAATTCTGCTCACAATAGTTTTTGGCAGGGAGTGACAGTTGCAAAAATATTGGTGCAATCACATAATAGAGTTACAAACTATGGGGCACATTTATCAAAATGTGAATTTAGCGCTCAATACATAAAAACTCACCTACATTCTATTCATTCCTATGTGATTTTTAGAAGTGTTTTTATCAAAAGGTGAGTTCTAACTTTCACCCATTAATAAATACACTTCTAAAAATTCAGTAGGAATGAATAGGATGTGGGTGAGGTTTTATGTATTAAGCTCACATTTTGATAAATCTGCCTCTATGTGTACAGTATGTTAATGTCCATTTTTTGTGTTTTCTTTCTAAATAATTTCTGTTCATTCACCATCATATTTCTTGTCTATACAGTATATATAGATTATTCTTGCTGTCCTTTTCAAGCTAAACCATCTGAATTTGGAATGAAAATATCCTATTATTAGGGTATAGTTATAGCCCTGTGCATAATGATAAAATTTATTGGAAGTAACTAAAATATTTTTAGATGCCCCCTGTATACAACATACCTGTACTATACCAACAGTAGTAGTTCCTGGAGCCCAAAAACTTTGGAGCCTGGTAGCTGATTATAGACAGAAGTATGTAGTAGTAAGATTCCAGGGCTTACTTGCTATTACATCTCAGCCAACCTTACTGCAGGTTGCTAAATTAAGCATATACACATAAATGAGTCTGCATGCCTAATTAATAATTCCAGCCACACACAAACAGACAGAGGTTTCACCTTACCCCAATGCACTGAATCCAAAAAAAAGAAACAAATACTGTACATACAACTACTGCTTGCCCATCTGGCGTGTATGGCCAGCCAGGGGTGTATTTAGACCAATAATCCTGCAGTTCTTAAAAAAATATCTACATGGATTTGTCAAAAAGTTTTAGCTGCAGCTCAACTTTCCATCCTGCTGTTCTGATTGTTTAACTGGGTGACCTGAATGAAATGAACAATACAAGTAAAGAGTACTAATATTAAAGCAACAACTCTATATGCATTTTAGTTTGGGGGATTCCTTAATTCTATTGTTGGGGTACAGCGATGGTTTCCCCAAAGTTAGCTCTGCCCATAGCTTTTACTATATTAGAATCTGCCTATTGATAGCCGACCCAATGATGAGACCACAGCCTGAAGGCCATCAGTCACTATCAGGGACACTTGCCAGCTGCATTTTCCCATTTGCTCAGTAAAAATGCTGGTAAAAAGAAATTTAATATTATTAAATGTTTCAATTTCTTTTTCTTTCCCCATTTGTGTATTATAAGCTGGTTCCCATCTTGTTAGGATACAGAGCAATTATAACTGCACAGAAAAGATCAAATCCTTGAAGCCATCGGGTTCTTCCCAGAGTAATGTATTATCAGCATAGGTTAGACCTTATTAACTTTAATTAGTGTGTAACCTTTAATTTGCTTCTATTGCCTGATTTTTTATCTGATATAATTTCTATGTTGAGCATCTTAGTAGCAATTGACCAAGGTAACCACTTGGCTGTTAAAATGGAGCTATATCCAATTTATGTGACATAACTCAAGTCCAAACTTTTTACAAAGAAGAAGAAATGGCGAATGCAAGAGAAAAAACAAATTCTGCTTGGTATCTTGAAATAGGAATACCAATAGCTCACAAAGGCCATTCACGCACAATAAAGATTCTCAGGTGTGGAGCTCTACTTACATTAAAATAGAATCAGAAACGCAGCACCCAAGTAGAATCTTTTTAGGAATCCTCTCTACCCAATTAACCTTGGAGAAGATGATCTGCACTCACACTAAACTGAAATTGTAAGTCACATACAAAGCATAGGATCCTACAGGGTCTGCCTCTATTGGTACACCCATGCATATATAGTTACATATAGAGTTACAAACCCTGATCTTATTGTAGCAATGACTAAATGCTTTACAAATGTCAGTAAGAATTGCTCCAGGCAACACACTTTTGCAATGAAAGGGTAGCGGAGTTCACCTGTGACCACCTAGACACAAGGCAATTCCAGTTCTATTACCTCCAAACTGTGCCATATTCTGTTGCCAGTGGATGGCACTGGCCCAATTTCTAATCACCAATGGTCTGTACATGGACCAACACTAACCAAATGCTCATATATATTTGGGCTCATTTGCAGTGTCCCACATCGTGTGCAAAAAAGGCTGCAATTGGGCATTTTATTTACACTTTTGCTACAAATGCAAATAGCCACAAACTTCTGCAATCTGTTTCTGAGCAAAGAGACCTGTGGACTGCCCTGTCAATGGAATGCTGCTGGCATCAGGCAGAGTTCCATTCAAGAGGGGATTGTACCCCTTAGTGCTCTTGCAGTTGCACCCATGGAGTCAAGAAAGACCCCTATTCAGTCCTATATAATACAGTTATACAGCTGATCTACTCTCCAAGTGTTTTCCACATATCTTCCAATCAAACTATAAATACTTGTGTGACCGACTCAACATTTACCCTCTAAAATTATGTGATGCTGATTACCATGGATGTCTAAAAGATAATTGTCACTCTTGATTTGGAGCTTTTTGGCTATTTGAGCCCTCTTGAGTCTGTATATTACAACCATATAACTAACTTGCCCTTAAGGAAGCCGAACAAAGAATTGGCCTATACAAGATGCACCTTACCTTTTAGGCTTCTGTATTAGCCCAAGGCCACCACAGCCCTTTGGCATTGAAGATTTGTGCCTCCAAAGATTCCCCCATTAGCTCCCCATTTTTTTATTAATATAATAAAAAATTAATGATACAAGCCTGACAAGCACTTATATCATATTCATATTACATGGCAGCATAGAGAAACCAGTGTATTCTAAATCAGAATAAATTCTCATCACTTGTCTCCTATGACAAATGTAACCTTACTTTGAACTTTTTATTACAGTATTTCGGACAACCTCTAAACTTCCCTGGGCTGTTCTCTCAACAGCCCAGAGCTCACTGAGCATGTGCATGCCACAGACACCCAAAAAGATGGCCCAAGAAGATCAAATGATGAGGAGCTGCAGTGGATAATTTAATTCCATGGATCAATAGTGTTAGATAACAAGTTGTCTAATTCCAGGCAGTGTCATTCTGTGGCTACTAAAGCAAATAAAGTGCTGTCTTGTATAAAAAAGGGCATTGACTCAAGGGATGAGAACATAATTTTGCCGCTTTATAGGTCCCTGGTAAGGCCTCACCTTGAGTATGCAGTGCAGTTTTGGGCTCCAGTCCTTAAGAAGGATATTAATGAGCTGGAGAGAGTGCAGAGACGTGCAACTAAACTGGTAAAGGGGATGGGAGATTTAAACTATGAGGTGAGACTGTCGAGGTTGGGGTTGTTTTCTCTGGAAAAAGGCGCTTACGTGGGGACATGATTACTCTTTACAAATACATTAGAGGGGATTATAGGCAGATGGGGGATGTTCTTTTTTCCCATAATAGCACACCAGAGGCCACCCCATAGACTAGAGCAGTGCTGTCCAACTGGCGGCCCGCGACCCCCCTCTGTGTGGCCCCCCACCTGTCTGGCTGCTTTGATGGCTTACCCTTGTGTAAGCTTTAAATGGTATCGGTACTGTGATTAACTGCCCCCCCTGCATGGTTCACACCTCAGATTCAGGCTGTAAATCCTCTGTATTGTTTAAAAATGTAATCCCCTGTGTTGTTCACACCTTTTAATCTCTGCATTTTTCACCCCCTGCAGTGTTCACACCTCAGGCTCAGGCTGTAATCACACCCATTGTTCCCCTGTTCACACCTCAGACTGTAGGAGGAAACCCACAAATAATCCCTGCACACTACAAAAAGAATATATACTGAGGTGGTACTGCAATTAAAACGTTTTTTAATATATAGTTATTGTGCAGACTGTAGGAGCAGTGCCAGCATTGTGTCACTGTATGCTGCCTGTGTGTGCTATACACACAGGCAGCATAGGGCAAGCAGAGTATGGCACACACAGGCAGGGTAGGGCAGGCAGAGTATGGCACACACAGGCAGTATAGGGCAGGTAGAGTATGGCACACACAGGCAGGGTAGGGCAGGCAGAGTATGGCACACAAAGGCAGGGTAGGGAAGGCAGAGTATGGCAGGTTTTTGCTATACTACAACCATTAATATGGGTATGGTCATGTGATAACACAGGTGTGGTTTCAAGTGGGTGCGGTTTCAAAAAGGGGAGTGGTCAAAACTGGCTTCCATTATCGGCCCTCCACCACGTAGGTCGGAAAAATTCCGGCCCTCGGTACCACAGAAGTTGGACAGCACTGGACTAGAGCATTTGAAGCAGCGTAGGTGGTTTTTCATGGTGATGGCAGTGAGGTTGGGGAATGCCCTTCCTAGTGATGTTGTAATGGCAGATTCTGTTAATGCCTATAAGTAGGGCCTGAATGAGTTTTTGAACCAGCATAGTATCCAAGGCAATTGTGATACTAAAACCTACAGTTAGTATTGATGTTGGTCATTATAGGTTTGTGTGTACTGGGTTCACTTGGAATGGTTGAACTTGATGAACTTGATGGACTTTACTACAGTATGTAACTTGTTATAAAGCTGCTGAACCACTGGACATTTCTAGCCCAAGTCTCGTTTAGGCTTTAGTTCTTATCTAATTCATTGGTTATTATGTTTTTTTAATTTGATATAGAAACCAGAATTTTGGCTTTGATTACAAAAAAATCTCACTTTAAACTGTTTTGCAGACAGACTATAAATTAATTTGCTGTAAAAATATACCAATTTATAGAAGATATACAATAGCTAGCATGTAGAAAGAGATAAAAAAATGAGTTAATTACGGCAAAGGTCTTGGCCAATGGATGCAGAGCACTTAGTTCTGCATTGTGACTTTAAGTATACCCCAGTCATATATTCTAACTTTGCAATAAGAAAGCTTGAGCCTATCACACGGTTTGTGGACAGACTAACAGTAGAATAGAAGAATGAAATCAAATCGATAAGGAAATGTTTTTATACACATCAGAAGCAATTTAAAGCGATTCTCCAAATCAATGCAAATAGACAGAAATTCTTCTTAGCGTTTACTACCAGAACAGGGAGTTATTGATTGGACTATTGAATTTTTTTTTGTATAGGGAAAGACTCTTCTTTGGATAGGGATGAGACAGCATAAAGGAAAGTATGTTCAGGAAAACAAGGACCACTGGGGTGAACTGCTGTGTTGTTTCAAACTGCAAAGATGTTACAAAATAATGTTATTTTTTTTAGACCTTGTAGATCAATGCCCGTACATCTGAACTCACCCCAAGTAACAGGCATGAATATTAATTCAAATATAGAGACTAATGCCCAGTGACCATAGCATTGGCATCTGACACAGTGGGGCCGATTCACTAAAGTCTGAAAAAACAAGTGATATTTATAGCATGCGTAAAAAAATATTATCACTTCTTATATTTTGCGAATTAACGGTCGATTCACTAAAAGGACATTTGTCAGAATTAAGAAGTGATGTTATTGTTGTTATTTATCTGGCGATGACAAATTTTTTAAGCGTTATTTTAAACCATGTGATATATTTATGCGTTATTTCATAGCACTCGATATTAGCGCACACGATTACGCACATAACCGTTACTTTTTGAAAACTAGCGTTATGAAAATGACCATTTCCCTGAAAACTCTAGGATGCATCACTCTAGGGCAATCACATACTTGATCCTCTTCTTCACAAGCCAACAAAAATCCGACTGCAAAGTCCATCTTGTCTTGCGAAATGCTAACGAACCGCAATGTTTTTTAAATACCGCCTACCCCAAGTAGGTGTTAATATTAGCACAGATTACCACAATATTTCAAGCGTTTAACGCTTCATATGTGTTTGTGAATTATGCGTTAGTATTATTTCTATTCGATAATTACCTCAATGCGATGGAAATAACGGTTTACAATAATGCGTTTTTGTGCGCATGCAATATGAGTAGTAACGCATGCAAAATGACTTTGATGAATCGGTACTTAATTATCGAACACTTTTTAACACATATAACTATGCGTTAACGACCTTTAGTGAATCGGCCCCAGTATGTGGCAAAAGTTCAACTATATATTTTAAACAGAGGGTTTGGATGTAGGATAGGGGCAGTAGCAGGCTATGTGTATCTTGAGGGGGTAGGGCAACCAATTCTGCACTCCACCTAGAGTAGTGATAGGAGGAAACAGAATTCCCTGGCTTGTCTGTCTGTCTGTGCTTTCAGATATTGTTGGTTTGCACAGAGCAACAGAGCCCATACAAGATGAACCATCTTTTGCAAATGGTTGGAGCAACGTGGCAGTTTGGATAGTGGAGTGGAAAGTGGTGACAAATGTGTGGTTATGCATCTGTTGCTTGCTTTTTAGGAGCAGTAGAAGGGTCTGAGAGCATCTGTAGACAATAGACTTTGTTGCAGAAAGGGATGCTAGTTCCTAAACACACTAGCCAATGCATGTGATGTCCGTGGAAATCCCGACACACAGAAAATGGATGAAGAGATGGATCACCATTGTCTCAAAGTTATGGGCAGAAATAACTGAATATGAAGCACTATATGACATTTAGTTACTGTAAAATACTGCTTAGTAGCTGCCACTCCTACAGCTCCATATGATTCTGTGTTACCCCTGAGCCTCCCTGCATTCTAGCCCACAGACCGAACTGTTATAGTGCAGGAGTTACCATCTAGTTCAACAGACTCAACCTTATCCAAACAACCTACATGCTGAAACACTTACTGTAAGGCTGATGGCAGACGAGGCGTAGGGTGGATATTAAAATAACGCCCTACGCCTCACTGTAGTGCTGGAGGACTGGAGCACTGCAGATCAGCAGTGCTGGAGGACAAAGGGCAGCCATATTGGGAAGAAATAAGCTGACACCCATTGTATTACTCAGGAGGTTACAATAATGTAGACTATACAAATCATCTGTACCTGCAAATATCTTAAATATTTCTTAAGTTTAAATAATCAATTAATTGTAACTATTACTTGATTTATTATTCAACATATTCACTTTAATATACACTGTGGTGTGGATTATTTTTCTGCTTAACATAACCCTAGTAAGAGGGGTGTATGATGTTATTAATAATATTACAAAAATATTACAGTATCTCCTGGGGAACTACCCCACCCTACAATCTCCTCGATGGAGCACAAACTGCCACTATCTTTATCTCATATATGGGTTCCCCTATCCCAGACTTTACTAAGGCCTTGATTACATCAGTCTTCTTTCTGAGGCCCTGCATAGCGGGGCTAGTCTAATACCTAATTAGACTGTTCATAGGTAGAAAATATAATAAAAACTTCAGGATTTGCCTAGTCGTGTCCTGCTTGTACAGCTGCATGTCACTAATGCAAGGGATGCACACCAATAAATAAATATGGAGAAAAAACAGATTAATAATAGAGAAACTATTGATGAGATAACTCACTGTCAATTTTATGGTTTTAACACAATAAGTAATTCTTATATTGTTCAAAGAGACTTTGAGCACCAGAGGAATATAATTTAATGCATGAGCAAAGGCCAACAAATCTCTATGTAACATTGCAATTAATGTTATGTTTCAGCTGCAGAGATGCAGTCTGGACATCCCACAGGAGAAAAACACAACAAAGCAGCTGATTTAATGACTCTTTTTGTATTTCCTCACATACAGATATAGATGTTCCAAAAACAGCCCGCACCAATCCAATAATTACTTCTATTCTTCTGATGATGCATTGGGAATGTATCAGTGACACCATGTATGAGTGCCAGACACACTGAAACAAACACTGATTTCCAGGCTTCTCCCTAAAGCAAAAAAGAACTGTTGGATTGTTAACCCTTCCATTCCTGTTACTAAACAGCAATTGAGTGAACATCCCTTCTTGAACATACAAGTATATTCCTCTATACCATGTGAGACAAAGAGCACAGGGGCCGGATGCCATGGTAACTCCATTGGTGCTGTCTGGAGCAGCTACAAACAACTCATCCAGGCCTTTTTGGCTCTCTCATCAAGTGCTTTCAAGAGTGTGTGACTTACAGGTGTCCCCAAACCTTCACTAATGGAGTCGGTGAGTTTAGACTGTCTCTAGGCAGGATCTGCTTTCTCTTCCACACATTTGAATGATAATGATTCATTTGGGAATTGCTCAGAAAAATGCTTTGTAAAACTAATTTCCGAGAACAATAAATTGAGCTTAAGCAAACACCAAGTGAGCAACGTTGCAGAATATTTTCTTTGGTTTGAGAGCAAATGTAATCAACTTCTAGTTACCCTTTAACTAAGCCACTAAGTGCTCTAATTATGTGTCAAGATCTCCTGGAAGTCTTTGTTGCACAACTTGTACATAGACATTACCCTCACAATCAATCAAGCATCGAGACTAGGGTGGTGTTGATCACCGTTGCTGAAGATGTTGCAAACAAAGACACGCTGCACTCCCGTATTGATTGGGCAAATGCAGATTTTGTTAACATAGCAATGTTTCCTGGTCCATGGAGAGTTAACCAGTGCATGGGCTAACATGCATCTTTTCCAAAGTGAATCCTGTCCCCCATTTGGAGATGATACCGCTGTTAGGTACAAACCCTTTCTTGGAGGTATTACAGGACTCAAGTACAGGACTTCTTGCACCCCAGCTCAGGGCACACTCTTAACTAAGTAAATTGGCACAAGGGCACAGAGAGATTCCTGCAGTGAGACAGGATTGGTGCAAGTGCATTTAGAGTATTTGTAGTTACTTTTTATTGATGCTATTTGGTGCTTTAAGGGATCTTAAGGCAAAATATTGCCTGGCTGGAAGCATACAATTTGCATCCAGGCAGCCATATTTATCATGGCTCTGTTTAATGATGTCTTTCTGCACAGGCTGAGAACCAACAAAGGGGGTTCTACCTGCTTTTCATTTGGCATATTTGGACACTTTTGGCTGGTCAAGTACTCAAAACGGTTAGGCTTTACTTTTGGCTTGCCACTGCCAAGCAGGCTCTCAGCCAATTTACTCCTGTTAGCAATGACAACTGTGGAGCCACTGATAGGATATTTTGAAGTCTTATCTGAGGAAGACATCCTAGGTTGATTCACTAAAGTGCGATAACGCTTATCGCATGCTTTTTTGCGGTAAAATTGACGCGCAAAAAAAACGCACATGCGTTAAGTCGCATATTGCGTGTGCTAAATAGCGCGCAACTGCATGTGTTAATTTTACTGCAGAAACAATACTAACGCATGATTCACAAACACTTAGACGCGCTAAATAAATAAAGTCTATGCGAAAATTAACACCTACTTGGGGCAAGCGGTAATTATAGAAAAGTACAGTTCATGAGCTTTTGGCAACACAATATGGACTTTGCAGTGGGATTTATTCAAGTCTGTGTTGGCCCTAGAGTGATGCAGCCTCCAGTTTGCAGGGAAATGGTCATTTTCAGAACAGTAGTTTTATGAACGTAATGGTGTGTATGGCTAACATGGTGTGCGTGTGAAAAGTAGCGCACGTGCATTAATTAGCGATCGACAAGTAGCGCGCTGCGTTAATTAACGCGTGTTGCGTCAAATACCACACAAAAACAGCATTGCATCTAAATTCACGCAAATATCCTTTTAGTGAATTGTGCGTTAAGACGCGAAAAATTAGACGCAAAAATTTTTTAACACATGCTATAAATAGCGCTCGTTTTAACGCACTTTAGTGAATCAGCCCTCCTGTGTTTTATTCCTTTTTGTTTGCTGTGCATTTGTACCCTTATTATATTTCTTGTCTCATCAGTCTCCACCTACTCTATTCTGCTCTATAGAGGCCTCAATAAGACATATTCATAACCTTAACCCAAGATACAGGTATGCTTGAATGAAAATATCACGCACGCTTGAATTTTTCAGATTTTTATTAAGTAGCGACTGGCCCTGTAACAATTCTAACAGTTGGCCCTGTAACAGTTCTAACAGTTGGCCCTGTAACAGCCTGCATTACTGTACCCATGCATCTTTTCCATTTTTTGAAATCCATTTTTCTTTTTGCAATTTTGCATGATGCAATCTTATTGTGAAAGGATTTTATTTAGGTCTTACGTAAGGGCTAAGACTAAGGATACATAAATATATATTCATTTTAATGTAAAATATTCACAAAAATGTGAATTTTAGCCATGAAAGCTGCCAAGCTGATAGAGAAACAAATATTATTTGTGGAGTAGGGTTCCTTGGGCAGACTCGTGACTCATGTTCCATGTGTATGTCTCAGATATGGAGCAAATTCTCATCCTTTAGGAAATAAAATAATTGGCTTGTGACTTGCACGGCTGAGGCTCAGCTATAGCTCCGGCATCTCTATTAGAACCATCCTTTCTCTTTACTAAACACTCCCATTACTGTCACTGCTCAGGTTTGTCATAGCAAGTGTCTGCATTGTGAGATGTGTCACTGCGGCTGTCCGGCTCCCCACAATCCCTGACACTCTCGCAGCTCATTAATACTGGGCTGTCAGAGCGCAGGAGCGAGAGGCGGCAGTGTCTGCAGGCACAGAGCTCACAGGCTTTGGCCATTACGCACACACCTTCAGCTGAGACAACAACTGCCCAACCCATGAGAACAGATACACAGCCATTAGCAGACACTCCAGCAGTGGGATTTGTAAATTCTTATTCTAATACACCTGCATTACAGAGAAAGTGCTTTGAGGTTGCTCTAGAGATCATTAAAAGGGACAAATACATAGTAACTAGTCATGTATTTATATTCTCACTACTTGTATCCACAGTGCTGTACATTTAAACAATGCACTGACAGAACAAACGGGGAATAATACAATACTAGAATACAAATAACTATATATACAGTATATATACAGTGGTGTGAAAAACTATTTGCCCCCTTCCTGATTTCTTATTCTTTTGCATGTTTGTCACACTTAAATGTTTCTGCTCATCAAAAACCGTTAACTATTAGTCAAAGATAACATAATTGAACACAAAATGCAGTTTTTAAATGAAGGTTTACGTTATTAAGGGAAAAAAAAAACTCCAAATCTACATGGCCCTGTGTGAAAAAGTGATTGCCCCCCTTGTTAAAAAATAACTTAACTGTGGTTTATCAATTTCAATTTTCAATTTCAATATCAATTTCTGTAGTCACCCCCAGGCCTGATTACTGCCACACCTGTTTCAATCAAGAAATCACTTAAATAGGAGCTACCTGACACAGAGAAGTAGACCAAAAGCACCTCAAAAGCTAGACATCATGCCAAGATCCAAAGAAATTGAGGAACAAATGAGAACAAAAGTAATTGAGATCTATCAGTCTGGTAAAGGTTATAAAGCCATTTCTAAAGCTTTGGGACTCCAGCGAACCACAGTGAGAGCCATTATCCACAAATGGCAAAAACATGGAACAGTGGTGAACCTTCCCAGGAGTGGCCGGCCGACCAAAATTCCCCCAAGAGCACAAAGACAACTCATCCGAGAGGCCACAAAAAACCCCAGGACAACATCTAAAGAACTGCAGGCCTCACTTGCCTCAATTAAGGTCAGTGTTCACGACTCCACCATAAGAAAGACACTGGGCAAAAAAGGCGCAAACCACTTTTAAGCAAAAAGAACATTATGGCTCGTCTCAATTTTGCTAAAAAACATCTCAATGATTGCCAAGACTTTTGAGAAAATACCTTGTGGACCGACGAGACAAAAGTTGAACTTTTTGGAAGGTGCGTGTCCCGTTACATCTGGCATAAAAATAACACAGCATTTCAGAAAAAGAACATCATACCAACAGTAAAATATGGTGGTGGTAGTGTGATGGTCTGGGGTTGTTTTGCTGCTTCAGGACCTGGAAGGCTTGCTGTGATAGATGGAACCATGAATTCTACTGTCTACCAAAAAATCCTGAAGGAGAATGTCCGGCCATCTGTTCGTCAACTCAAGCTGAAGCGATCTTGGGTGCTGCAGCAGGACAATGACCCAAAACACACCAGAAAATCCACCTCTGAATGGCTGAAGAAAAACAAAATGAAGACTTTGGAGTGGCCTAGTCAAAGTCCTGACCTGAATCCTATTGAGATGTTGTGGCATGACCTTAAAAAGGCGGTTCATGCTAGAAAACCCTCAAATAAAGCTGAATTACAACAATACTGCAAAGATGAGTGGGCCAAAATTCCTCCAGAGCGCTGTAAAAGACTCGTTGCAAGTTATCGCAAATGCTTGATTGCAGTTATTGCTGCTAAGGGTGGCCCAACCAGTTATTAGGTTCAGGGGGCAATTACTTTTTCACACAGGGCCATGTAGGTTTGGATTTTTTTTCTCCCTAAATAATAAAAACCCTCATTTAAAAACTGCATTTTGTGTTTACTTGTGTTATCTTTGACTAATAGTTAAATGTGTTTGATGATCAGAAACATTTTGTGTGACAAACATGCAAAAGAATAAGAAATCAGGAAGGGGGCAAATAGTTTTTCACACCACTGTATATAATGACATTCATGTGCTAAAACGCAAGAGGAAAGAACACCCTGCCCCAAATAGAGCTCAGTCTAAGCTTACAAATATTAAATGATAAATATTCATAAGGATTCATATACACGCTCCTGGTCCTAATCTTTAGAAACTATGGGGCCGATTCACTAAAGGTTGTTTTTGCGTTAAAAAAATCAATAATTAAGTACCGATTCATCAAAGTCAACCGCATTATCGCAAACCGTTATTTGCATCGCATTGCGGTCATTATGGAATAGAAATAATACTAACACATGATTCACAAACACATATGAAGCGTTAAACGCGTGAAGTATCGCCGTAATCTATGCTAATGTTAACACCTACTTGGGGTAGGCGGTACTCAAAACATTGCGGTTCGTGAGCGTTTCGCAAGACAAGATGGAGTTTTCAGTCGGATTTTTGTTGGCTTGTGAAGAAAAGGATCAAGTATGTGATTGCCCTAGAGTGATGCATCCTCCAGTTTTCAGGGAAATGGTAATTTTCAGAAGAGTAGTTTTCAGAAAGTAATGATTACGTGCGTAATTGCGTGCGCTAATATTGCGTGCTACAAAATAATGCATAAATATATATGGTTTAAAATATTGCTTAAAAATATGTCATCGCCAGATAAATAACGACAATAACATCGCTTCTTAATTCAGACAAGTGTCCTTTTAGTGAATAGATCGTTAACTCCCAAAATATAAGCAACGCATGCTATAAATATCACTTGTTTTTTCGGCCTTTAGTGAATTGGCCCCTATATGTCTTAAACAATGTATAATTGTATACAATGTATAGGTCATATATTACAATACAAATACCCCCCCCCATGACTGCAAAAGCTAAAAAAACTGATAGTTCTCTTGCTGAGCCCCATACTGACCAATAGGAATTCATTAAATGGCGTAATTGTATAACAGATTGTGCTATACATCAACTGGAGCCTACTGTCGAAGCAAAAATAATAATTAGGCCCTATTCAGAGTTTCCACCTTTGCTGTATTACATATTGGGCAGAACTCTAAGAGGGGTGGTGGTAACATTATGGGGTAGTGACTGGGAACTGGATATAGAGGTAGCAGAGCAGCTGTAATGGGAGGTGGGGCAGAAAAATGGGGAATTACAGATTTACTGGCAAGTACATTGATGGTAAATTTCTAATACCATCCTGGCCATAGCTGGTGATTTACTGTCCACCCATGCCGGACCAGTTCTATGGCAGTTCTAGGCAATCCCCAACTCCTAATTGCCCCTAATTGTGGGAGTGGCTTGGTGTGAAAAGAGGGGGTTACGAGCTGGCGCATCGGGCTACATTAGGGTAGGCAGGTAGTTGAGGTACATGCCTGGCGCCCCTCCTCTGCGGTGCTTTCCTTTAATTCAAAACAACACATTTTCTTTAATATTTCGCTAAGCATATTAAAAACATAAAAGCTCTGTTTATTGGGCTCACATTGAGCATAGGTACATGCAAATTCCTTCACAGAAACTATGCTTTTTGCACGCATTGAATTCTAAAGGATTCTCCAATTGGAACTGTTTTTGAAACTGATGTTTGGTTGCTCAGAGCTGGAAAAAAATGTGTTTAATGCCTTGGGTGTCAATTATATAAATCCATCAACGGTGAGACGGCACCAACAGAGCAGGCAGGATTCTCACTGGAGGATACACTTGCATCAACTGGGCCACTGGCCTTGGAGCACTGGGAAACAGTTTTACTGTGTAGTGTTGCTTTAAGAAGCTTTCATGTTTGAACCCTTCATAATATGCTGGAAAATGCTGGGATCGTAATGCAGCAAAACTGAGCTTAAGCGACACTGCTGTGGAAAGTACAGGTATATGTCCGCTTTCAAAAACTGTATTCAGTGGCATCTGCGAGGAGCCAAAACTCATTCTCTAACACACGGAAAATTTGTCCCAATTCAGTAAACAAGAGCAACCAGAGATGCCTGCTAAATGTTTGTTATGGGTTACTGAACTGGGGCAAATTTCCCAAGAGATTTCAACATAGATCACCTCCTGTAGTAATTAAATTAAAGCCTTCTGTACCCACTGTCACAAACTCTTCACCTTGCAGCTTAATAGACCACAACTGCCCATAGAGTTGGTGGCAAGGATTAGATTTTAAGTGTTCAGATTACCATTGGCAACATATAAAATTTCTTCTAATGTGACCAGTACCATAAATAGTCAGAGCTGCATTCTTCCCCCACAAAGAAATCTTCGGAGGGGCCTGGAGCATGGTGACACCTTCCTGGCCCCACACCCACCCACTCAATGCCCCCCCACCTGCCCACATCCCCAGCTCCCTGCCCACAGGTAAGAGAGTGGGGGATTGTGGCCGTAGAGTGGGGGGGGGGGGGAGTGTGGTCCAGGACCCCCAGCCCCCCTCATGACCACAGGGTCTGCTCTATTGATCTGATGTGTACAGTACTTCACTACTGAATATTCTGGTGCTTTCTGTGTTAATATTAATTATTACTTTAACGTGATTCTGGCTAGTAGAATGTTATTTGGGAATTGTCTTCCTAACACACTTATTTTTTTTTTTTTGAGCTGCTGATGTAGAGCAAGATCTCTAATGTAACCCCATCCGTTATCATCTTATATAAATAGCACAAAAGGCTTGAACAGTACACTGTGCATTTAAGCATCAGAAACACAATGGCTAATAATGGGCTTTTCTGAATATCAGAACACCAAGGTCAAACTAGATTGTGTATAAAGCCTGTTCCTTCTGATCCCACTTGCTTGTTGTCAGCCTGAAAGCCACACATGGACCACTATAATCGTGTTGAATAGTATGAAGAATATGAGGTAGGGTTCTCATACTGAGAATAGGCAGGTTAGATGCCCATTTACTAGCCAGGACGGTTAGGAGCACAAGCATTCAGTTGCCCATAACTGCTTACACTAATCCTCGTCCCTTCATTTACTTCTGTATTTACTGAGAGCAAACGAATAAATTCTCCCCCTGAGAGCAGGAACCAATTAAGCTAATGTAAAAGTGCTAGGGAATAATTGGCGTTAAGATACTGGAAAGCAGCCATAATACAATGTGGAGCAAACAAGAACTGGCAAGCGAGATCGCTGCAAGCAATAAGGCTCCACAAGGGGCACACTTTGTTTTGGCTGCTGGGCTAATGTGTTAGCAGGGATTCCCCAAGTATGGCTGCAAAGCTGCGTGACTAGATGGATTATTGCTGGTAAGTGATAGCCCATATTTACAGGCATCCCATGGAACAGCCAAGGTCAGTCAGACATGGAGAAAACAAGAGAGGAAGCAATAGCAACCATTGCATACACCCCCGTGCCATTTTAAAGGCTGACGGCAATCATGTAGCATTTCTCTCTGTTTATACTGGTGTCAGTATGTATAAATGTAGGTTTCACAGTGGCTGCTGCTCTAAAACAGGGTTTTCCATCTTGCACGTTTCATTTAATAATCAGAAATCATGTTATACCGGGGAAAACACCAATCTGTGGGATTGACCATGTGACTGAGGCAATGCTATAAAGTCATACCTTAATGGATTGCTTCTCTAGAGACCCACAGTAACTCTTTTATAGACAAAGAGCCAGATGCCGTTTAATAGAAAGAACTAGATCTCCTAATTCAATTACAAATTTCCCAATAGACTTTAATGGAGTTTTTATGTGATAAATACAAGATAAGTGTTTCTTGTTAAATTGGCCTGCAATGTGCAGATGTCCCATTTAATATATATATATGTTTTGTCCCCTATAAGGATCAATTATTCCTTAGTTAGGATAACGTACAAGGCAGTCTTACAAAGAAAAAGGAAATCATTGTTAAAAATCTGAATTATTTGATTCAAATTGAGTCTATGGTAGATGGCCTTCACATAATTCAGAGCTTTCTGGATAACAGGTTTCAGGATAATGGATGCCATACCTGTATTACAAATACCAGCATGCCTTGTCTGGAAAGGCTGTTAAAGGCAACCTAAGTCCTAAAAAACATGGGCTCTTTTATTAGTCTCTGTTCCACTTCTAATACACAGCCACCATATGCCACTGGTTAGAACTTCCTGGGCCACCATCACTTCTCTGTTGCATGCACAGTAGTATACATAGAATGTACCTGGCCCCCCAACAAACACACAGATAAGTGTTGCACATCATAAGGAACCATTGTGCTCTATGTTGTCTTTTTCATTTAGATTTACTAAACCTTTTATTTCATTTTATTATAATTGGAGCAATACCCCAGATACCCCAGTTTCCTCAGCATCCCTCTGCCACAAAGAATTGGACTGCATTGTTCTATGCACATACCGTATGGGTTCCCCAATCACCTGCTGAGCCCAAAGGCAGTTTTGAGGATGATGAGCTGGGCCTCGTTGCTGGCAGATAAAATGCATGCGTGCAATTGATTCTGACATCCAGTGTGGATTCATATATAGTATAATATGCGTGTTATAGAAATGTTCAGATTTTATCAAATATAAATCACATTCAAGACATGAGTGTTGCCTTTGCATCAATGACAGAGCTTTATGAGTATGTGTAAGTAATTAATGCTGCAGGGCATAACATTGCTTATGTGTTATTATTTCATTGCTAGGTGACTAAACATTCATAATAAGACTATTTCTATTCTTGAGATGAGTAATATAGAAAGGTTTTACAACAGAGTAGCTGGGATGGAAATTAAACACCCAATGTGGTCTATACTTAATGATGACTTGGATGAAAGCATTTAGTCCCAAAAAGTGGCCTAAGTGCAACACAATGACATGATAATGGTCCCCAAAGCTTTATGGATTCTGGTAGTGTCAGGATTCTACCTGGAAAATGTTTCCAGCTGGGTCAGATGAAAAAGTAGCCATGAGCGGGGAAAATATGTAGGTGGTAATCACAGGAGATTGCCGCTTCCTAAAGCTCTGTAGGCCAAATGCTTACAACTACAGATGGGTAATGCCACACGTAGCTTATTCTCGGCATGGGGTGGGTGAGAGGCACGACAGAGAGAAGGAAGCACAGCCTGGTGCCTTACAAAAAATGGTGATTGTCGCACCTGGCTAAAAGCACCTAGGGAGATCACTGGGTAGGGTTGGGAATGGGCTGAAGTGGCTTAGAATTCATTCAGCATCAGCCATAATAAACTGAATGTCCGATTCATAGTGTAAGAAAATGAGCAGTATCTAAAGGGCATTAAGGCTAGCTAAAAGAAAGATGAGGGTTAGAGGCAATGAACTGAATGCTATTTGTTACTGTATAATGATTATGATCATCTCTGTGTGAAGAAATAAATATATATATATATATATATATATATATAAAGTATAAAATAACTCTGAAACAAACAAAAAAAATCCTATGATATCATTTACCAACCTCCACAGTCCCCTAACAGGTTAAATTCAAGTGTACGTAGCCTGGTCTGGACAGCAAATGGTAAACTGAAGCCTCTGCTGCTCTGGGACATATTCTGGCTTTCATCTGTGTTTGAGCACTGTGGCAAATTAGCAAGCAGCCTGCCCAAGCCTTTGCAAATGAAACACGCAACAATACCAATCTCTCCACTTTAATTAAAGAGGGAGCGTTATCAGAGCTTAGACACCTCAAGCAGAAACATTAAGAAGATCCAGTCACTGAATGAACATCTGCTACTGTTTTCTGATCATGGTTAGTTTAATTTAGTCCATTCTTCACAATCTGACAAAGTTAATCTTTCACAGTTTGTTATATTCCCATTTAAAAAAACACACACAAAACAAATTAGAGCACACTCTTTAAGTACTCTCAGCCCTCCGGGATTATGACTGCTCTTATTACATTCCTTAATTGTCAAACCTTTTATGTGTGGAAAAACAATATTATTAAACTTTGTACAAACAAACAAACTACATCTTGAGTGTGCCACGACACACTGGGCACACTGCTTGGAGCCATGACACACTGGGCACACTGCTTGGAGCCATGACACACTGGGCACACTGCTTGGAGCCATGACACACTGGGCACACTGCTTGGAGCCACGACACACTGGGCACACTGCTTGGAGCCATGACACACTGGGCACACTGCTTGGAGCCATGACACACTGGGCAAACTGCTTGGAGCCATAACACACTGGGCACACTGCTTGGAGCCATGACACAATGGGCACGCTGGTGCCATAACCCAACAGGAACACTGCTTGGTGCTATGACACACTGGGCACACTGGTGCCATGACAAACTGGGCACACTGCTTGGTGCTTTGACACACCGGGCACACTGTTTGGCACCATGGCACACTGGTGCTTTGACACACCAAGCACACATACCAGGCAAACTGCTTGGGCACACTGGTGCCATGACATACCAGGCATACTGCTTGGGCACACTGGTGCCATGACATACCAGGCAAACTGCTTGGGCACACTGGTGCCATGACATACCAGGCATACTGCTTGGGCACACTGGTGCCATGACATACCAGGCATACTGCTTGGGCACACTGGCGCCATGACATACCAGGCATACTGCTTGGGCACACTGGCGCCATGACATACCAGGCATACTGCTTGGTCACACTGGTGCCATGACATACCAGGCATACTGCTTGGGCACACTGGTGCCATGACATACCAGGCATACTGCTTGGGCACACTGGCGCCATGACATACCAGGCATACTGCTTGGGCACACTGGCGCCATGACATACCAGGCATACTGCTTGGGCACACTGGTGCCATGACATACCAGGCATACTGCTTGGGCACGCTGGTGCCATGACATACCAGGCATACTGCTTGGGCACACTGGTGCCATGACATACCAGGCATACTGATTGGGCAGACTGGTGCCATGACATACCAGGCATACTGCTTGGGCACACTGGTGCCATGACATACCAGGCATACTGATTGGGCACACTGGTGCCATGACATACCAGGCATACTGATTGGGCAGACTGGTGCCATGACATACCAGGCATACTGCTTGGGCACACTGGTGCCATGACATACCAGGCATACTGATTGGGCACACTGGTGCCATGACATGCCAGGCATACTGATTGGGCACAATTGGAAAGAGCTAGCACCGTCCACACTAACTGTGTATGAAAGTAATGAGAATATGGGGGTAACGTGCAACTGAAGTAAAATTATAGAACAAGAGAAGGAGAAACAGGAATATACTCGCAAAGGGTTATTCCTATTGTAGACTTCAGAACACTGCACCGTAAACCCGCAACGAAAAATAATTGTCAGGTAATTTAATTAATCAGGATTGGTAGAAAAATTAAGACTTAGCTTTTATTGCTAAATTTTAAAAAGATATAATTTGTCACAGACAAAACCCCATTAAAAACGCGAAAGGTGAAAATGCAACTCCAAAAAGAACTGTAACACACTATGAGGCTGTTCAGAGTTCACCCATCTCATTAGGCTCGCTACAATGTTTCAGCTTGCAGAGTAGCTATTATGCTTCCACTCTCCCAGCCATATATACTATTGTAGCAGAATTGTTGCCAAAAAAGAGAACGAGAATCTAGTTATTTTGTGATCAAAGATCACTGTTTAACCAACTAGGGAATTTAACCCCGTTATAATTGGGTAAAGAGTGCGATTTTCTGTTTAGCAAAAGGCTATCATACAGTAATTTGGGTATCCAACAATCCTAAGTAAAGCGTAGGTAGCCCTGTGTTTAAGCCCAGTCTCTTATTTATAGATTGCAGCACCCCCGCTTGTTAAAATGCACATCATTCGTGCAACCCGTTCAGCCCGCCCTTCCAGTCACCGAGCCCCACATCAACACCCGCTCATTCCCCCCTAACGCCCGACGCGCGTTTCGCTCCTATACACTCGGAGCTTTCTCAAGGACTGATTGGGCACACTGGTGCCATGACATACCAGGCATACTGCTTGGGCACACTGGTGCCATGACATACCAGGCATACTGCTTGGGCACACTGGTGCCATGACATACCAGGCATACTGCTTGGGCACACTGGTGCCATGACATACCAGGCATTCTGCTTGATGCTATGATCCACTGGGCACACTGGTGCCAATACACACTGGGAACACTGTTTCCTTTAAAAAATGAAGAGTCTCGTAAGGCAAAAATATCTGATCAACAGATTCAAGATAAAGTAAGCATGAATGGGTGTGTGCCTGTCATTAAGCAGATATTATAAAATCTATACACTATTATAGGTGCTAAATTGCACAAGTACAGTTGCCTAAAGCAACCAACCAGCAATTAGTTTTGATCAGTACCCTACTGCGTGGGTACAGTTTAGCAACTTTACTGCCCATTGTGGGCATGATATACAGTAATGCAGACTAAAGCTTATGCAAAAACAGATGCCTAATGACTTATACAGCTGTACCAATACAGATACCCACACAAGTTAAATGCAGATCTATTTTGTCTATATATTAATCATTTGTCCATGTATTCATTTCCAATACAGTCAGTCCATCTCCCCATTTAGGGTGAGCTGAGCTACAGGCAGTAGAACACTGGGGTTAAAATAAGCAAACAAAAAAATATTCCCACGTTCATGCAAGGTGTTTATTGTGACATCAAATTCTAATTCTGCTGTAATTAACCAGTCCACGCAGTTTACTTGGTGATGTTTTCTTAGTCACTTAGCCTTTCAGAGCAGCACACATTATCCTGTCACTCTCTGAGATGAGACACACGATGGGATCTGGCGTGACAAGTGAATGCAGATATCAGACTTCTGCTTATTGTAATGAATGACACTTTTCAAAAATAATTAACTATAGCTGACAAATATATAAGAAAAATATATAAGAAAGTAGGCTTTTCAAAGCCCCCCCATATATCTGAACTTGCTGACAAGCAAGTGTCGGTGTAATCGTCACTTTAGCCTTTTTACCATTTCAGTGCCAGGAGGACGTCTGTCATGTTTTGACATAAGAATTTTTAGATAATTGGGAGAATTAAATTATCATATGACATGACAGCCAATAAAGACTGATGACTCTCATTATGACTCTCATAATGATGACACTCAAACACTTTTTTTTATCCAATGGAGCTTATTAAAGGGGTTGTTCACCTTTAAGTATGTAAAAAAAAATTGATTTTATTCAGCAGCTCTCCAGTTAGGTATTTCAGCAGCTGGTTACTAGGGTCTTGGTTACCTTAGTAACCAGGCAGTGGATTAATTGAGAAACTGGAAGATGAACAGGGGGCCTGAATAGAAAGATCAGTAATAAAAAGTAACGATAATAAAAATGTAAGCTCACAGAGCAATAGTTTTTTTGGCTGCTGTGGTCAGTGACCCCCATTTAAAAGGTGGAAAGATGTAGAAAAGGAAGGTAAATAATTAATTATGTTTTTTGAACCACCCTTTAAAGGAGAATGCAAGTCAAAATTTAAAAAGCATACTGCCCAATAGTCCTCCTATTGTTTAGTAAAAACACCACACTTTTGGCTCACCTAATCAAATATTTACTCAGTCACACTTACTTCACATTTTCTAGAACAGGCAGCCATCTCTAAAAAGGTATTCTCCCTTCCTTTCCCTCCTTGCTTCATACTGCACATGTGTTTCATTCCCTCCCCCCCTCCCCTCTGCCAGACCCGCTTCTGATTGGCTGGTGGGCATGTGTAGCTCAGAACAGGAGACAGGATCAAGTTACACACATGCTCAGAGAACAGGAAGGCTGCCGCTGGCACCTACAGGAAGGGGAGAGAGATTTCAGTGATGTCACTGTAGGCTTCACACTGCTGTAGGCTGCCAGCACCATATCTCAGAGAAGCAAGCAGGGATCTGGGAATTTAGATATGCAGTAAGTACTTAAAAAGAATGCCTTTAGACTTACTTTTAATTTATATTAACCTTTCATTGTCCTTTAAAGAAAACACTTAAATGGTAACATGGCCCCACTCCCTCTCATGTGAATAGATATAAAGATAAATCACCCTGCGGAAAATACTTTTTGCCAAGAGATTTTACTGAACACTTATAGAAATGGTCTCTAGTGATGAGCGAATCTACCGTTTCTGCCCACGACTATTCTTTTTTGACGCTGGCGACAATTTTTGGACGTGCGGCGAATTTTTCCGTGGCAAATTTTTTCATCCGTTTCGCGAAACAATCCGCCAATGGCAAAACGCGGAAATTTGCGAAACATTTCAGCCATCACTAATGGTCTCCCTTTAAAGGCTAAGTTGACTAAGGAGATATGGACAAGCCCACAAAGAACAGCCAGTCTGAATGGACAAATGTATTCCTTTTCAGTTAGCTGTTAAATGTGTTTTTTAGATCTTTCCCACATCTGTTTTACTGGATAAAAACATGGCAACTTCCGCACGGAATATCTATGTCCCTGTAATGAATAAAATGCATTAGTTCCCTTGGCAGCGTGATATTCAAGTACACACCGGCTCCAGCTAAATAAAGGCAGAATGATGAGGGTGGTTTCTTGGTAATTTGAGCAATCACATTGTTCCTGTATCCATCATTCAAGGGATAGTGAGGTGCTTTAGAGACAAATATGTCCCAGAGTGGCAATACACAGCTGTACAGACACACCAGATAGGGAGTTCGCCAAGTGAAGAGCGGCGCGTTCAGTACGTTAGCAATCTGTCACTTGCAATGCTTTCCATAGACATTTATTGAGGGGAGATACCCTGTTTATAAGCAGGATGTACTTATACCTTAGTTTTATGTTCAGTGAAGCATATGGGCATAGTTCGTTAGGCACAAGAATCCTTATTTGAAGAAATATTTGTATTTATCACTACTTCTAAGGTAAAATCCAAATATCTTTAATAGGTGTGTCTCCACTAATTGTTTCTCAGACAGTATAGGACAGTGTTGTATAATGTTCCTTAAAGGGTACAGATTGTGTAAAAAACAATATTGTGCTAATGAATTGTACTCATCTAAATACAGAAGGAGTGTGTTCCAAAAAGTATTGTTTCAGGCTAATTTATTGAAAACTTCTGCAAAACCCCATGAGTCCCACCCATCTGTTCCACTTCCTGCTACTTCCTGTCCCAGGCTGTGCAGGGGGGTGGGTGGCACTCAGCACACTGCACTGTAGGATAGGGACCAATCAGCAGCTAGGCTGACCTGATAGGGAACTGAAACCTGTCTTTGCTTGTGTAACTTCAGGGCTGTCATTGGCTATCCCCCTCCTACTGTGCTTCTGGCACAGACCATTAGGACACGCCCACCCTGTGAAAGGCAACCTCCTGTGCTTCCTATTTATTTGCCAAGTAGAGAAGATCAAAACCCAGTGTAAGCCATTGCCCTTTTGTTGCACAAAATGAATGCAGGGTCTGATTGATGTCAGTAGGGCATTAAACTGCAGGTCATATGATGAACATGATTTCATAGTGCAGAGCTGGTCTTGAAATATTGAAAAAAGATTTTCTACATGAAGGAACACTCAAAGCCCCATATGCCATAAAAGGCACACAAGTATAAAAGGCCCAGGTGCAGCAGTCCATAACAACCTATTAGATATTTCCTTTTAAAAAGATGGCCACTACATTCTACCTGCTAATTGGTTGTTCTAGGTTAACCAATTAGCAGGTCTAATCACCTAGAAGATTAGACCATAGCAAACTTTGCACCTTTTTATTACAAACCCATTAGTACCCTAGAAGGCTGAACTAGAAGGTTGATAAAAAGGCATGAAAATGAAGTTGCATGTAAAAAGTATTATAGTTTATATTACTGATATTTTTCTGTGCAGTAACTTAAGTACTAATACAGCCTCGTTGTTAGACTTGTACAGCTATGGGATCTATTATTTGCAACACTGCTGGGGGCAGGGGGTTTCTGATTAAGGGGCGCATGTAAATGGTCTAAAGGATTACATTTTTTTTAAAAAAAATGAAAAATAAATCCTATAGGATAGTATTGTCAGGGCTTCCAGATAACAAGATCCAATAACTGTGCTTCTAAGTAAAGTCATGTAAGTTCAGTAAGTAAGTTTGGTAACAATCTCGGCCTTGGATAAAACCTGTTCTATAGAAAATCCTTATCAGAGCAGAGCCAGAACAACAGATCTTTCTGTGAAGAATAAAGAATGCTGATGTTTTGAAGAACGTGAAAAAGTGAAACTAAACACTGATTTATCCATGTACACATTTGTGCTGCTGTGGTGTCCCTGGAAGCGTGGCACTATACCTTTATTTCTGAGTCTGTGTTACTATAGGTTAAACAGTTTTTACAAAAGTGACCTCCATGAAGGCAATTCTTAGCACTAGTCTAAGGCCTAAAGAGATTTTGCTGGATCAATCCGGCTACTGATAAAAGTAGCGCCTGAGGCTACAGAGCAAGAGAAGTAAAATATACAGCTGATTTATCTGTATGGAGTTGCAAGGAGAGTAAGGAAACATCACAAGTTCAATGTGATCACACTAGTTGAATTACAAATATTTTGGTGAGTTCCGTGACCTGCAGCCTTGTGCTTGAAACGGGTCCTGCCCACACTTCTTAAAGGCAGTTCCGACTCATGACAACTGGAGGTAATACACAAAGATCTTTTGCATTTTGGCACCATGACTTGCTGAGACAAAGCACAGACTAATCAGCATGAGTGACAACATACCAGACCCTGCTTTGTACCCATTTTAGAGGGATAAATAATAACTACAACATATAGACTGTATGGGGATAAACTACATGTGCACGGTTTCCTTTAAAATGGCAGGTACAAGGCTATACTATTGATTTTTAGGGAACCAGTCACCCTTGCCATTTGGATTAGAAAGTGGTCACAGCAAGAGGATTCTCTTTAAATAAGAGGCTTTGCTTTAAAAGATGAATCTTCTTATATTAATCCAAAATAAAATTTTTCTATTGTGCATTATCTCCTTCCTTATTTAGCGACTCTGAAAATAAAGGGTGGAATATAGCGAGCACCTTGGGGCTTTAATAATCCTTGTCATCTCGCCAGCTGCCGAGAGCTGCTTAGACTCACACAGATACACATTTCCGTGTACATATTACCAGTGAATCTATCAGACCTGTGACAGGTCTTACAATGTAGTCAGCTCCTTCCGCCAAACATTGGGGATTTTATCAGCATTCAATTTGTCCATTCCAAAGTGACATATTCTCAGCATAATTTGACACGAGCTGTATGGAACGCATTAAAAACGTGTCAGGGCACAAGGGGAGAAGAGAGCTGTATTGAAGCAAGGGAGGGTCTATTAAAGGGGTTTATTTGATGCAGTCTCCCTATCATTGGATAATGTTTTCTGGTTTGTAACTAGCAAACAATACACTGTGCATAACAGAAATAATTTTCAAGTAGATACAATGACAGTAATCAAAATGCTTGCACAATCACAATATGCTATAACAACAAGTGCCAGTCTGGCAAGGCTATTCAAAATGTGGTTGGAAATAGCTCTCCAGATAAATAATTCTTATATCCTCTTGCACTGGCTTAAGATCCTCTAAAAAAATGTCTACGGCACATCTGCTTTGCCTTCTATATAGATTTCAGTCCAGAAGAATTGCTTAACAAAAGTACACTTATGTGTGCTGTAGTAGTCGTATATATATAGATAGATAATAGTTAGTGTAAGAGGAAGAGAAATAGTCTTTGTATTTGACTGTAGAGAGGCAGGTGCGGCTCATGTAGGTTGATAAATCCTATCGGGCAGAGAACAGGTGGTGTACAGTAACTTTAACCTAATTTCCTATTGAATGGGTGGAGGATGGCCACAGTTTAATGATATACAGGTGTGGGATCCATTATCCAGAAAGCTTTAAGTTACAGAAAGGACATATCCCATAGACTCCATTTTAATCAAATCATTCAATATTCTACAAATGTAAATTTTCTCTGTAGTAATAAAACAGTACCTTGTACATGACCCTAACTAAGATATAATAGGGTTGATTCACTAAAGTGCGATAAGCGTTATCGCATGCTTTTTTTGCGTTAAAATTGACGCGAAAAAAACGTGTGAATCGCTAATGTATTATTACATGTGCTAAGTCGCATATCGCTTGCGTTAATTAGCGCACAACCGAATGTGTTAATTTTACCGCATTGTGTTAATTCTCGCGCAGAAATAATACTAATGCATGATTCACAAACACTTAGACGCGCTAAATATCGCATTACTCTATGCAAAAATTAACACCTACTTGGGGCAGGCGGTAATTATAGAAAAGTACAGTTCATGAGCTTTTGGCAACACAATATGGACTTTGCAGTGGGATTTATTCAAGTCTGTGTTGGCCCTAGAGTGATGCAGCCTCCAGTTTGCAGGGAAATTGGCATTTTCAAAAAAAGTAGTTTTACGAACATAATGCTGTATATGGCTAATATGGCGTACGCGCGTAAAGTAGCGCACGAGACAAGTAGCGCGCGAAAATAGTCTTCGTGACTTAAATAACGCAAACAGCATCGCCTCTAAATTAACGCAAATATACTTTTAGTGAATCGTGCATTGAGACGCGATAAATTAGACGCAATAAAATTTTTCACGCATGCTATAAATAGTGCTCATTTTAACGCACTTTGGTGAATCAGCCCGTATCCTTAGTGGAGGCAAAACAATCCTATTGGGTTTATTTAATGGGATTCCTTTTTTATGTATTTCTAAATTACACTGTTTACATAGCAAATAATTAGTTCTACCATTTAAAATGTTATTCTTGTAATATTGGTTTTCCTATTGTTCTGCTGATCGTCTGCTGGGGGGGGGGGGTGATATCACTCCAACTTGCAGCTCAGCAGTAAAGTGTGACTGAAGTTTAGCAGAGCACAGGTCACATGGCTGTGGCACCCTGGGAAATAAAGAATATGACTAGCCCCATATGAAATTTTAAAATTAAATATAAAAAAAATCTGTTTTTGGAAAACAGATTTCAATGCAAGAAGCTCTATTAACTGATGCATTTTGAAAAAAAAACATGTTTTCCTATGACAGTATTCCTTTAATGTTTAAATTATTTTTTAGTAGACAAAGTATGGAGATCCAAATTACAGAAAGACCCCTTGTACGGAGCATTTTGGATAGGTCCCATTCTTGTATATGTATTTATAGAGTTAAATGTGCACATATTCAGGAGTGTAGAAACAAGTAACCTCTCTAGTTATGCTGAGTAGGTCTTTATCTAAGAAAGGAATGTAGCTTTCAGTGCTCTTATCCTGGCAGCAAAAATTAAGTACACAAGATAAAAGGCTGGAGTCCATCAAGGCCGGCCACTTTAGGGCTCTGGTACACGGGGAGATTAGTCGCCCGCGGCAAAACTCCCTGCTCGCGGGCGACTAATCTCCCCGAGTTGCCTTCCCTCTGCCATCCCACCGGCGAACATGTAAGTCGCCGGCGGGATGGCAGACGCGGCGGCGCGATTTCGGGAAATCGCCGAAAAAGACTCGCGAGTCTTTTTCGGCGATTTGCGCGAAATCGCGCCGCCGCGTCTGCCATCCCGCCGGCGACTTACATGTTCGCCGGTGGGATGGCAGAGGGAAGGCAACTCGGGGAGATTAGTCGCCCGCGAGCAGGGAGTTTTGCCGCGGGCGACTAATCTCCCCGTGTACCAGAGCCCTTATGGCTAGTACAGATTGATCCAGAGAAAAGGAAGCAATGAGCCTCAGCAAGTCATTTAGGGCAAAATACTTCCACTGCATACACCCTTTCTAACTGAAGCACCCAATCCATAGTGACGTTATAGCATCAGTATCTACAATAAATTATACCAACTTTTGAAGCGACTGAAGTGAATATGAAATTACCCAGAAGAGTGACCAATAGAGCTGCTTGTGAACAATGCCGGTCTGCTATAATCTACTGGAAGATTGGTTACCAGGTGCAACAAAAAGCTGTTTGTAAACCAGTTTGTATATTGGAATTCTGTATCTTCTAGTACAAAGAGAGCAACTGGGCAGCATGGGAAAGGCCAAGTGAGAATGGCACACAGCCCCAAATCACCCCTCACTGGCAGAACATGATCTGCCTTTCGGGCACCCCTGCTTCAATACATTACTATCACTGTTCCTATTATTTGTACCTTGTAAAAGAAATCTCTTCAAGGATAATTTTTCAAGAAAAAAGCCTATGCTATGTCCTGCTCAACCCCAAAACAATGTTTTTTGCATAGTAAAGAAAATGTTGCTCCAATCAACTTTCAAATTTTTCAAAATGACATTTGTGCTGTATACCTTGGATGTAAGTTTTCTGCATCAGTTGAATCATGGGATGGGGATTTGAATAATGTTACTATGTGTAAGTGCTAGAAGTGACTTTAGGCACAAAATGAATGGTATATATTTCCACAACAACTGCAGAATACTTTGCACAACCACTGCATCACTCTTCAGTCCTAAGTGAGCCCCTATATGTGTGACTGGGTACATTATCTGCACTTCTGGCTCTAACCCCTAAAACAATGTTTTGGGCATGTCAGACCAATTTAATTGCTTTTTATGATGAGGTAAGTAAGAAGCTGGACAGTGGGGATGCAGTAGATATAATCTATTTGGATTTTGCCAAAGCATTTGATACCGTTCCCCACAAACGACTGCTTTCTAAGCTAAGGTCTATTGGTCTTAGTGAAGTCGTTTGCACATGGATAGAAAACTGGCTACAGGATCGGGTACAGAGGGTGGTTGTTAATGGCACATTCTCTACTTGGAGTAAGGTTCTCAGTGGGGTCCCTCAGGGTTCTGTACTGGGTCCACTTTTGTTTAATTTGTTCATAAATGATTTAGGGGAGGGTATTATGAGTAATGTATCAGTGTTTGCAGATGACACAAAACTCTGCAGACCAGTCAATTCTATCCAGGATGTGACATCCCTGCAGCAGGATCTTGACCAACTGGCAATCTGGGCAGCTAAGTGGCAGATGAGATTTAATGTGGATAAATGTAAGGTCATGCACCTGGGATGTAAAAATATGCAAGCCCCGTATACCCTTAATGGGACTGCACTAGGCAAATCCCTAATGGAGAAGGACCTTGGAGTCCTTGTAGATAATAAACTTGGCTGTAGCAAGCAATGCCAGGCAGCAGCTGCAAGGGCAAACAAGGTTTTGAGCTGTATTAAAAGGGGTATAGATTCACGGGAGGAGGGGGTTATTCTTCCCCTTTACAGAGCGCTGGTAAGGCCCCATCTAGAATATGCTGTTCAGTTTTGGTCTCCAGTGCTCAAACGGGACATTATTGAGTTAGAGAGGGTCCAGAGAAGGGCAACTAAGCTGGTAAAGGGTATGGAAAGTCTCAGTTATGAAGAAAGACTGACCAAGTTGGGTTTGTTTACACTGGAGAAGAGGCGCTTAAGAGGTGACATGATAACTATGTATAAATATATAAAGGGATCATATAATAACCTTTCTAATGTTTTATTTACCAGTAGGTCCTTCCAACGGACACGAGGGCACCCACTTCGTTTAGAAGAAGGGAGGTTCCATTTAAACATTCGGAAAGGATTTTTTACAGTGAGAGCTGTGAAGTTCTGGAATTCCCTCCCCGAATCAGTCGTACTGGCTGATACATTATATAACTTTAAGAAGGGGCTGGATGGATTCCTAGCAAGTGAGGGAATACAGGGTTATGGGAGATAGCTCTCAGTACAAGTTGATCCAGGGACTGGTCCGATTGCCATCTTGGAGTCAGGAAGGAATTTTTTCCCCTCTGCGGCAAATTAGAGAGGCTTCAGATGGGGTTTTTTGCCTTCCTCTGGATCAACTAGTAGTTAGGCAGGTTATATATAGGCATCATGGTTGAACTTGATGGACGTATGTCTTTTTTCAACCCAACTTACTATGTTACTATGTTACTATGTAATGTTGCAAGCCAGCTGAGTAGAGGACCTGCAGAAGAAATGACTTCTGTTACAGACCAAGAGAACAGAAAGAAACACTGCTTTCAACTGTAATTACATTTACAAATAAACCATTGAAATCTTTATTGAATGTATCCTGGAAAGGTGCTTAGAATTTTATTTCCATTCATTACGCGAAAAAATAAACAGGGTTTTTAGGTTAGGTTGAGGACTCCTTTAAGATAACACTGACTATTAATCTAGCATCCCTAAAACCAATTTTTATCTTTATGCACATACTAACAGCTTCTTTTGCTTTTCTGTTTATATTCCTGCACCGGGTTTTGCTTCTAACTCTCAGTAGCGTAACTGGGTGCTACTGGGGCCCACAGCAAATTCAATGTAGGGCCCCAAAACATTGGCAAGTTGACCTATTTCTCCAAGATATATTTAAAGGAGACTTACATGTAGGCAATAATGAATAATAATTGGTGCCAAAAATTAATATTATCTTTAAAGAAGACAACTTTATTGGAGCTCCTTATAGATCCTCCCTGGCCCCTGGATGTTTCAAATGAGGGGTGTGCATGCGCTAATAGACCCTGGAGGAATAGCCAATCACAGTCCTGCCGTCACATAAGCAAAGAGAGGCTTTAGTTCCCTATCAGGTCAGCCTAGCTGCTGATTGGTTCCTATCCTACAATGTAGTGTGCTAAGTGCCATGGCCCCCCTGCACAGCCATGGGCATGCAGTTGTACTATGCAAGTGATTTTGAAATGTGCAAAGATCAAGTCCTTATTATTTCATGCGTATTATGTGCAAGGACCCTTTACATTCTAGTTCATCTCCAATGACATCACAATTTAATTTAGTTCACCAACCTATTATGTGGAGCAGAATATAAATTATATAATAAATAAATAAAACAACACTGACTTAATAGGATCTAGGATACTACATAGTGGGTAATAAAATATATTTGCCACATTGGTACAAGTAGTCCCTCATAATACCACAGACAATAATGTGGTCCATGGGAAGGAGAATCAGTGCAAGGAATGGGAAACACCCCAACTATCATTCGAAAATGATTGGCATACTCCTCATTGCTGGGCAATGGAAAAAGATTATGAAGAAACATTTGAGAACTAAAGGTACATTTTCTAGCAAGAAATTAGAACCTGTAATAATGAATATTAAATTAAAGTACAAATTGTTAAGGGGCAAGGAGCTTGAATTAAAGGGAAACTATCATGTAAACAACATTTTCATTTTTGCGATAGTTCCGCTTCTAATTTGCAGTAGTCAGACACAACAGGGGTCATTGCCTGAGACATTAGAAGCACGCATAAAAGCATTCCCCCTCCTATTCTGCAGAGCAGGAAGCCATGTGCAAAAATAATTGCAGATTGTGCCTTTTTTGCACTATGCAGCCTGCCCTATATATTTTTTTTCAATTGGCTTTAAAAGTTATACCATGTACCCTAGTAAATCTCCCTGCTCTGGTAAATATACTTACAACAATTATAAATAAATACATAAATATATATGTAGCTGTAGAGAGAGTCCGCACTCACAGGTCTTAAGAAAATATAGAAGTTTTATTCAAATCAACATCTAACGTTTCGGCTGCATCCACAGCCTTTCTCTTGGCTGTGGATGCAGCCGAAACGTTAGATGTTGATTTGAATAAAACTTCTATATTTTCTTAAGACCTGTGAGTGCGGACTCTCTCTACAGCTACTCCATCTATTATTTTGGGACTGCACCCAGGCTCCCTTGGACCTACTTATACGTGAGCGCCTGTCTTCTTGCAACATAAATATATATATATATATATATATTTGTAACATAAAATGTCATTCAAATATGCCTGGGTCCCAGCTCCTATAATTGCTAAATTTCGAGTGACATTTAAAGCAGTTCATGGCCAGCAATCTGTAAAATGAATCAGCCAAAAGCACACATTCCAGACAGAATTGCAAATTACACAATCCCCGCATGGTGCTAATAGAGTCAATGCAGACTGAAAACCCCCCCTACAGGACGATAATAATACATCTTATGATGATAATGAAGATGATGATGGTATGCAATCTATTGTTTAATTTAGACCAGTGATATACAAGTCCTGTTTTGCAGTAACAATACAGACTGTATCTCTGTGTTAGAGAGAGTTACTACAGCACAGGTATGGGATCTGTTACCCAGAAACCCGTTATCCAGAAAACTCAGAATTATGGGAAAGTCCATCTCCCTTAGACTTTTTTTAAATTATTTTCTTTTTCTCTGTAATAATAAAATAGTACCTTGTACTTGATCCCAACTAAGACATAATTAATCTGTATTACAGGCAAACAATCCTGCTGGGTTTATAGAATGTTTAATTTATTTTTTTAGTAGACTCAAGGTATGAAGATAAAAATGATGGAATGACCCTTATCTGGAAAACTCCAGGTCCCAAGCATTCTGGACAACAGATCCCATATCTATATCTTTAATGTAAAGGAGACAAAAACAGAAATAGTAAATTTCTATTAACTGGTGTTGAATGCCATCTAACACTGTATTTAGGAAATGCAGGGTTATGGAAGATAGTTCATAGTACAAGTTGATCCAGGGACTGGTCCGATTGCCATCTTGGAGTCAGGAAGGAATTTTTCCCCTCTGCAGCAAATTAGAGAGGCCTCAGATGGGTTTTTTTTATCTTCCTCTGGATCAACTAGCACTTAAGCAGGTTATATGTAGTTATAAAAGGTTGAACTCAATGGATGTGTGTCTTTTTTCAACCTAACTAAAGGAGGCCATACACTGTAAGATCCGCTTGTTTGGCAAGGTCACCAATATTGGCACCGATATCGGCAGCTGAAATTGGCCCGTGTATGGCCACCTTTACTCCGCACACCCCTTGGACTTTACTTTAACATGCCTTTGGTGTTCTCCAGTCTAAGGGGCTGATTTACTAAGACACGATTTCGAATCCGAATTGGAAAAATTCCGATTGGAAACGAACATTTTGCGACTTTCTCGTATTTTTTGCGATTTTTTCGGCGTCTTTACGATTTTTGCGTAAAAACGCGAGTTTTTCGGCGTCTTTACGATTTTTGCGTAAAAACGCGAGTTTTTCGGCGTCTTTACGAAAGTTGCGCAAAGTCGCGATTTTTTCGTAGCGTTAACACTTGCGCGCAAAGTCGCGCCTTTTTCGTAGCGTTAAAACTTAAAAGGCGCGACGTTTCGCGCAAGTCTTTTCTTCCATCTATTTCTCTTCTTTGTTTTCATTCAGAAATAGGGAATAACCATGAAGCAGGCCAAATGGTCAGGAGCAAAAGGGCCCACCAACACTTGGGCCCACCGGGAGTTTTCCTGGTATCCTGGTAGGCCAGTCCGACACTGGACAGTCATACTACAGTATATTTCCATAGTTAAGGCACACTTCCTGGGCAAGTTTCTTTCTGGTTGTTAGGACAGATAGTTTATTAAATACATTTTATGGCTTATGTGGCTCAAGGGTGGTATCATAATGTTTTATGATTTTGGAGCATTTTTATTAAATTATTCTAATAAATATGACTTGGGGCTAAATGAAAAGTTTGGCTTGTTTGTAACAGATAGTTATGCTATATACATGACTTAACCATACTGTCCCCTCTCAGGAATAAGTAACTGAATTAATAGCTTGTAGAACTAAAGTCTGCATTACATAGTTTCTGTGTGCCCCATTTGTAACATAGGACAGATATACCTATACTCATTGGTCAAGCGATAACTTTGTAATGGTTTCCTGTTATTTTTCCCTGCACATATTAATGACCTGCATCTTAAAGAATCTGACATTCACACCCACACAATAAACCTAATCCCTAATTCCAGGGAACACTAATTCTGCACAATGAGATATACTGTATATAGAACATTGTAAATACAGAACAAAGAGCAAATGTAACCATCTAAATAATAATTTTATGATGACGAATGGGCACCTTAATGTGATTGTCATCAAGTTCAAGCATAAAGTAAACATGTCTAGATAGTAATGTGCATCAGATGGAATTCATTACCCAGCTCACTATTGTTCCAGCAGCTTACTCCTGTTTCATTCTGCGTGAAATGATAATAAAAAACATTTATGAGCCACATAGCACACAGTGCATTCGCTCAGGGACAAAAGTACACGCAATGCTTCTTTAGGCAGAAAACCATTGTTTCATTAAAAATATACATATATTTCCAGCTTAAGTTTTACGAGAGCATGCATTATTGTAAGAAGAGAGGATAAACCCAGAAATCACAAGTACAGGTATTCATTAAGTACTGAGCCAAACAATGGCATGAAGCTTTTACTCTCCCATATTACATAGGATACTAGGATACAAGATACACCATTTGTGTTCAGAATGGATGTCATGAAATGGTTTTAGTTTATTTACTGTATTGTGTTCAGATCACGTGCCCCCAAATGCTTTTCTTGATTTGTTGCATAAATTCCTATTGGTGGGACAAGCATATATATATATATTTAAATAATTGTTATTGAATATAATAATGTAAGTACATTTATTTTTGAAAGAAAAGCATAAAGAACTATTGAGTGAAAGGTGGTTATCAACAGGTACATGCAAATGTAAGCAAGGCACCTGGAATATCATTAGCAACAGCAGACCCATAGGCTGTTGAGTCTAGGAATATAGATATCCCTGTGAGCACAGTGACAGATGTACAGTTTAGCATAGATGTGAAACACAAATAATTGCCCTAAAACGTAACAGCTGCGTGGCCCAGTATCCTTCCCTTAATCTACTGCCTGGCACGCTGAGGGTCTTAGTCCTGAGAGACCACTCTAATCAGATTGACTAGGCCATGCACCCACCCAACATCAGCCTAAGCTGCAATGTTTTATGACTCTCAGGAAGGCTTTTGAAGTGTAACAGGGCTTGTTTTCTGGGGAAATAGCCTATAACTACAGGGAGTGCCTGGGACACAATAAATGAAATCTTTTATGTTTTGGGCTTGCATGAAGGGGGGCATTTTTCTACCACTGCCCATGAGCTGCTATTCATGGACCTGCCCTTAAACAAGCCACCAATCATGTGATCTAGACCTTCCTATGGAAACAAAAGAATTATATCGTAGTATATCCAACAGTGCAAAATCACAAGACTATGATAAAACAAAGCTTTAAAAAAAAAACAGGCTATTATTCCAAATCCCATTTCTTTTCATACTTAAATAAAGTTAAATAATGAAGCAACAGTGTAAGAATACTGCGGGTTACCGTAATGGTTTTTATTATTTATGTGTGCTGCAGAGGATAATGGAAAGGCTTTTTCTTATGATGAATACCCCTGGTCCCAAAATGCAATTACATAAGCTATTAAAAAATAAATTATACTCAAAACACAAGATCCATAACAAGAATTAAATGAGATTTCAAAAGAATTCACCTGCAATGAGGGCTGACATTCCTCACTCACACTTAGGAGGCTCGAGATGAAAAACAGCTTCAGAATTTTAATCACCTACTGCAAGTAATATCTACTTGGCAACATAATTCAATTGAAATAAAATTCAACTAAGAGGAAAATATAACAAGGTATTATGGAGGTGAACAGACTGTGGAATTTTACACAAACTCCAATAATCGGTCTATTAAAAAAATTTGCTATGAATCTGGGGGAAACTTGTACTGTAAATAGGACCAGGTTTATTACATTACGTAAATCCTATTAGACGTTATGCTTTTATTAAATGCTTTTGTTGACATATGAGGTTAGTAAACTTCTTAAAAAATAATGCATTGATGGAATGGGACTTTTGTGTTTGCTATTTTTGCCCAGTGATGAAGGAAAAGGGAATGACCCTTCTAAAACCTTGCCCCAAAGTCTCTTTAGGATCATAAAACTGAAGGGTCTCAGTCAGCTGAAGTAATAGCATTTGTTGTGTTCACCTAGAAAGCAGCAACACTTTACAGTAGTGGTTTCAATCTTCAATCAGTGGGTGGAGGGCTCAGCTTGAAGATCAGGTTGTGGCGAAAGTCTATTTACTGTCTTACAAGAAACGATGTCAGGGAGACATTTATGGCCATTCTTTCATATGTCTGTAACCCTTTTAGGAGCAAATGGGGGCCCTGACCATAATTTAGACTATAAAGAGGGAACTGAACCTAAAAATTCTAAAAATACCTGCTCCATAGATATTGCTTGTACTTCACAGGGCCAAACAATCAAACTAAAATGGAGGGCATAGGCGGCATCGGATTGGAGACCGCATCAACAAGCTGATGTGGTCCCTGATCTGTTGGAAAAATCAAACCTGCCCGTCGGGGTGCCCATATTTGGGTAGATAAGCTGTAGATAATCAGTCTGAAGGGCTGATACCGGCAGCTAAAATTGGTCCATGTATGGCCACCTTAAGGCTCAAACACAGCAGTAACAGGAAAGTCAGGAATGTCGGTGGGTATATGGCATAGCATAAAAACAGTGTATGCAGTATAGTTAGATAAAGCTTTTACCCAGGTTTATTTGGGAATAGCCGAATGTAGATGAACCAAAAACTCCACTCAGGCAATCACGGCACCTTAGCAGTGCAACCTACTGCAATTTCACACCTCTGTGAGCCGCTGCTCATTTCCCTATGGATGAGCTCTATGCTTTTACACTTGTACCATCTGTTTGATTTAATCTGTTTTGTATTTTTTTTAATTACAGCCTTTGTGCCTGTTGGTATCATTAAATAGAGAATATCATACGCAGCATGAATTCACGCCTTTACTCTTCCATAGCTCTGCAAATGGGCACTGACAATTTTTTTATGCCGATAATACCTCTGATCCACATTTTCCATTTTAAGGGGAAGCTACTAATGATGTATGCTGGTTCCTTTTTTAACAGGGAAAAACAGCAAAATTAGATCAAAGCCACATATACAGATGCCCAAAAAAAGTCTTATTATAATTTTGCCAGTGTTGATGAAGACTGGAAGATGCTGATTTGATTTTACGACATCTCAAGTGGTGAGAAAGCTGCACATAATATGTGTGGCATAGTTCCACCTTATCTGACCTTTATTAGTGTCATTTGTGGCTAGGGATGAAATAATTCCCCCCCCCCCCCCCCTGGTATGGATTCATGGCAAAATTTGCATTTAATGAGTGGCAAAAATGTTTGCAAATCTGCACCTAAACTTCAATATGGGGCAGATTTATCAATGTGAGTTTGGAGCTTCATACATAAAAACTCACCCACGTTCTATTTATTCCTATGGGATTTTTAGAAGTGTATTTATCAAATAGTGAGTTCTAACTTTCACCCATTGATAAATACACTTCTAAAATTCCCATAGGAACGAATAGAACATGGGTAAAAAAATGTGAGATGAAATGCAGAGAAAACCCACCCATTGACTTCAATGTCTTAGCAAAAACTTGCCTTTATTCCAATAATTTGGTGCAAGAAAAAACTCTGACCACTGACTCCAATACATTTGGCACAAGAAAAATTTTGACAAAAACTACCCATTGACCCCAATGCATTTGGTGCAAGAAAAAATGCAGCAAAATATGCCCAATGATTCCAATGCCTGTTACGAAACAGAACTTTGGTGACATTTATTACATTTTCACAATATTTTGCACATTCTTTGGTGATGCAAAATGGAGCAGTTGTCCTCATCAATTTAAGCCACACCCCCTGATCTGTCCATCAGATACATTATTTACACAGACTGATACTGCCATAATATCACTCTACCTAGCACACGGATACGGAGTGTGGAAAGTAGTTCTGGGGGACAAGGAAGTGAAAGAGCAAAGCAGACTAAATAGATCTGTGTCTATGTGTGCTGTTTCAAGACATAAGGGCTGATTCACTAAAGTGCGTTAAAATGTGCGCTATTTATAGCATGCGTTAAAAATGTTATCGCGTTTTAACGCATGATTCACTAAAAGGATATTTGCATGATGGAACGCGCGCTAATCAACGCATTGCCTACAAATAGTCGCCGCGTGCGAAAACATGCACACCATATTAGCCATACATGCCATTACTTTCGTAAAACTACTGTTCTGAAAATGCCCATTTCGCTGCAAACTGGCGGCTGCATCACTCTAGGGCCAACACAGACTTGAATAAATCCCACTGCAAAGTCCATATTGTGTTGCCAAAAGCTCATGAACTGTACTTTTCTATAATTACCGCCTGCCCCAAGTAGGTGTTAATTTTCACACAGACAATACTTAGCGTGTCTAAGTGTTTCTGAATCATGCGTTAGTATTATTTCGGCGCGCAAATTAACGCATGTAGTAGCGCGAAATTTAACGCACGCAATATGCGACTTAATGCATGCGTTAATACTTTTTTCGCGTCAATTTTAATTCAAAAAAGCGTGCAATAAAACTTATCGACCTTTAGTGAATCAACCCTATATAGTAAAAAACACCCTCCCATCACCAAAGATCTGTGGTAGTACAACTACAAATGGAATCATTTTTATCTAGATACATGATTTCGATGGCTCACCATGTTACTCCACTGATCCACTACACTGAGGAGATCTGCCATTTATGAGAGTTGCTTCATAATTACAGCGTAAAAGGTTGACGGTGTCTTTCTTTGTCCTGGTCGTTGGACAAGTTTGTGGACATCCAACTTGCTGTGCAAATGTGACTTTTTTTCCATATATTAAAGCACTGCACTTCTGCACTTTTTAGCCATTTTAGCAAATTCTGTACCAGAATGCATAACTGGAAATAGTCCCATAAGTACCAGCAAACAGAACCCCCCAGTGACAAAAGTATCTATAATTTAGTGCAATAAGCCACTAGTACTTTTTTTTCTCAAAGACAAGTTGCTACTAAAGGAAGTCTAGGCCTGTGTTAAAATCTTAAAAATGATTTTAATCAAGAATGAGATTTCTACAAGGAATACAATGATGTAGCAGCTTTGTATTTTACAGCAATCGTATCTCTGAGATTCTAACTTTATTTTTCAGGGATTGTGAAATCTAATTTCTCACTATTACATTTTAAGCAGATTTTAAATATTAATGGAAATGCAAATCATATAACAATCTTGGGAAATGATTTATATAGTCCGAAAAGCAAAGCAACTCTTCTATGAAAATGTGTCTTATCTAGATATTAGGTCTAGGAGTCTAGATTACATGCAAGATTCCATATTTATTCAGAATAAAGTACAAGCTGATGATCAGTATCAGTTTTATACTGTGCTGTATCATGGCATTCAGTTGATATATTGCAAGTACAGGTATAGGACCCATTATCCAGAATGCTCGGGACCAAGGGTATGCCGGATAAGGGGTCTTTCCGTAATTTGGATCTCCATACCTTAAGTCTACCAAAAAATCAATAAACCATTAATTAAACCCAATAGGATTGTTTTGCATCCAATAAGGATTATTTATATCTTAGTTCGGATCAATTACAAGATACTGGTTTATTACTACAGAGAAAAAGGAAATTAGTATTAAAATTCTGAATTATTTGATTAAAATGGAGTCTATGGGAGACAGGCTTTCCGTAATTCGGAGCTTTCTGGATAATGGGTTTCCGGATAAGGGATCCTATACCTGTATGTGCAAGTATTGCAAGAAATGTTCCTTTCATACTGTATTTTAATACAGATATGGGACCTGTTATCCAGAATGCTTGGGACCTGGGGTTTTCCAGATAAGGGATCTTTCTGTAATTTGGATCTCCATAACTTAAATCTGCTAAACATGATTTAAATATTGTATAAACCCAAAAGGCTTGTTTTGCCTCCAATAAGGATTCATTATATCTTAGTTGGGATCAAGTACAAGGTACGGTTTTATTATTACAGAGAAAAAGGAAATAATTTATAAAAATTAGAATTATTTGTTTATAATGGAGTCTATGGGCGATGGCCTTTCCGTAATTCGGAACTTTCTGGATAATGGGTTTCCGGATAAGGGATCCTATACCCATAGCCATAATGCTATAAAATAGCCATTCAGGGGCATTCCTGTTTGTTTTTCTAGAGTGAAACAACATGTTTCCTTGGTTAGATACAGAAAAAGGATAATCGGCTAAGATGGATTTCTGTGACTTTACAAGTGGCATACTGGGCAATTTGTAATTTGGCAGCTGAGTGTTGGTGTCACACACACAATGCATACCATATACATATGGTAGTTCATTTTTAAATCAACTTTTAGTATGATGTAGATATTGATATTCTACAACAATTTGCAATTGGTCTTCATTTTTATTTTTTTGTGGTTTTTCAGTTATTTCGCTTTTTATTCAGCATTTCTCCAGTTTGGGGTTTAAGCAGCTATGTGGTTGCTCAGTCATTTGTTGCGGCTGTTTTGGATTATATTTAAACAGAAGCCTATAATACAGATAAGGGTTTATCAATGTCCAGGGCTGTATTTAGGTCTGGTGCCACCCTAGGCACCGGATCTACACACGCCCCTAGGTTGAGGAAGTGACATCATTCACAAGGGTGCGTGTGATGTCACTTCCCCCGCGATTGTCATGGGACCCCTTCCAGCTCCGCCACCGGATTTGAGCAGAAAACATCTGGCAGTAGCTGGGAAGGGTCTTGGTATTTTTTTAAAGAATAAATTATTGATTTAATAGTCACCCAAGGGCCGCCCCCTAAGGCTGCTGCCTTACACACAGGCACTTGATATGATAGATACGGTTCTGTCAATGCCCTGATTAAGTGCCAAGGGACCAGCAAGATGTTAACATGCAGTAGTTTTCTCTTTTTTATGTACTGACGCCACAGCCCTGCATACCACCCCAAAATATTGTTCTAATTTATCATTAGTAAATTAAAAAAATAGTGTATATTGAGTTTTATATTTGCCAACAGTATGTACAACAAAGCTATTCCTTTTCCAGCCCTGAAGTCAAACTCATTTGATCGTCACCTTCTTGATGGTGAGCACTCAATAGGCGAAACAGGAGAAATATCAGGTGCTTGTGATGCTAGCCCCCCACTGTTACAGTTATATGTCAAATAAAACAGGCAAGGCTAGGAATCTCTGTGATGTTTTGTGCTATAAACTTGGTGAGTCTCGTTTAGCGTGTGCTGCTGGGCACGCAAAATACACAATACTGCTTGCCTCGGATGTCAGAAAATAGCACAGACAGGTGCTGCATGCATAAAAGATGAAAATACTTCTACTGCTCATGCAGAGGAGGAGAAAAGATGCTCCTCTATTATTCTTTAGAAGGAGATAAAACATTTCACCGCAGAGAATTCAGAAGCACAAAGCCTAAAACAAGCTTGTAAGTGCAGATGGGAGAATAGAGCATATGAATTATCCAAAGTGTATACTTATAGAGCATAGCTGATGAATTATCTAAACTGTACACTTGTAAAACAGAATACAAATAATCTACATTGCTGCCTAGTAAAATACGGGTCAGGGTCCAGGCCTATGGGGGACTCTATGAGGGCCTAAAGCAGCGCCTGGGGGGCCATTCAGGATGGGATTTGTGGAAAATGCCATTTCTGAATATATTCTGTTGGTCTTTTTGTTTTTGGGATTTTAGTTCTTCTTTTAGCTTTCTGAGCTGGTCCTTATTACTGAACAGTGTTAGGGAACCTCCATTTCTGTAGCATTTTTACCTGGTAAATTTACCTGGTAATAAGTACAGGTATGGGACCTGTTATCCAGATTGCTTGAGACCTGGATTTCCGCATAACCGAAATTTCTGTATGCCTTGGAAGATTCTCATTCCTCCAGGTCATGATATACACTATCTAGTAGAATTAACTAAAGCAGCAGAACTTGCTTTTAGACTTAATTCTACTAGATACTGTACAGTAGATTGTTCCATAATTTGGATCTTCATACTTTAAGTCTACTAAAAAATAATTTAAACATTAAATAAATCCAATAGGATTGTTTTGCCTTCAATAAGGTTGAATTATATCTAAGTTGGGATCATGTACAAGGTACTGTTTTATTATTACAGAGCTTTTTGTTAATGGGATTCTGAATAAGGGATCTCATACCTGTACTGTCAGAACTTCTTAAAGAGTTTTGGGAAATGTACAGCCATGCATCATTATTTAAACAATCTTCTTCTATAGAAACATTACCATTCCAAGTCCTTAAAGGGATTTTTCACCTTTAAATTAACTTTTAGTATCATATTCTAAGTTCATTTCCAAATGGCCTACCTCTTTTTTTTATGGTTTTCCGTTTATTTAGCTTTTTGTTCAGCAGCTCTCTAGTTTGGTATTTTAGCAGCTATTTCATTGTTAATGTCTTATTTACCCTAGCAACCAGGCAGTGGTTTAAACTAGAGATGGGAATATGTATAGGAGAGGGCCTGAATAGAAAGATAAGTAATAAAAAGTTACAATAGCAATACAAATGTAACATCACAGAGGAATAGTTTTTGGCTGTTGGGGTCAGTGACCCCAACTGAAAGCTGGAATGAGTGAGAAGAGGAAGCCACGTAATTCAGAAATTATAAATATAATAAAAAATAAATAATGAATTCCAACAACCCTATTTGGCACTGAAATATTTAACTGTAAAATGATAACAGGGTACAACTAGAGGCTGTGTCTGTGGCTGACTTCATATTTTAATTCAATGCAGCTAATGAGTACAACATTAATATTTACTTTGTGATAGGGAAACCCAAAAGGGTCAACTGAGAAAGGCAAGTATTAGGCACACAATATCAACACATCATTTCAAATCCAGTTTATGCTTATTGTATCAGCTAGCATGTTTAGTTTTAGAGCTTAGTTACGAACACTGGCTTATGGCTTCATGGGGCTGGGAATTATAACTATGGATGTAACTTTTGATTGCAAGACATGGCAGTCATTCCAGTGGCCAGCCATCTAAAGGAAAGAAGAAAAAGGGTGGAAAAAGGACTAAGAATAGAAGAGAATTTAGGGAAAGGAAAGAACAGACCACTCGCTGGACTGTAACTTGAAACACAAGAGAGGCTATAAGCTAAAAGCCCTAATACATCTAATTGTGCGCCCTAGGCAACCTGGTCGGCTTTGCCCACCCCAACCAGCCTCTCCTCCCCCCCATGTGCGCACAATGCGCGCACACAGGGCAGTGGGGTTGCCAGGGCTGCTGTAGTGGGGGGCAAGGGTCCAGAATTAGAGGTAGGTAAAAGAAGAGGTACCTGCCTGGTGTCCCCTTATCGTTGCGCCCTAGGCAGGTGCTTCTTCTGCCTACCCATAGTTCCGGCCCTGCCAAAGACTATCAGATGCAAAAACAGGGCCCTGCTTTATTGTTATTATTTGCACCTCTGACACTTTTAACACCATATGGAACTGTGACGTACAACCAAACTCCATGAAACCTGTATGATACCCAGTGTGTTAAATAAACCAAGACCACAGCCCAAGTCATCAATCTTGTAGAACACAATGTGTAAATGCTGAACATAGCAGAATCAAGAGGCGTGCAAAATGCTGTATTGTAAAAACTTACATTACTAATGCAAAAAAAGCAGTACTGGGTACCCATGGAGTGCCCCCACTGGGCTTTCTGTTTCATCAGTCATTGACAGCACAGGGGAGTAACTTTTGAAATAAAATAGCATATGTTACAAAACTGTGCCAGCTGCTGAATTGCTGTCTGGGTAATATCCCAAAATATGAGATCACCGTATTGAAGGATAAATTTAAGTAAGACATAAGTGAATATTTTAGTAAAATTTGTCTTCTTAAATTACTGCTCTTTGAAACACACAGTTACAGTAAGGATATAAAGAATAAGAGGAGAAATGGCAGATTTGCTGCATGATAAAGAGATATAAGCAAATAATACAGTATATTTTGTCAATTAGACAGCTATATTACAATAGAATGCATCAAGATGTAGCTTACTTTGGTAACATGATAACTATACACAATGGGTTACAGAGAAGTTTGGCCTTACTGTGATCTGGTGCGCAGGGAACGGTTAGCGAATACATAAGAATTTTTATTAAGCCCCACTTATGCTTTCAGTGACAACATTTTGAGAAACTCAAAGTAATAACTATATTTTTTCCAGTACGTTCTACAACTGGATTGTTGTTGCCTTCATCAGAAAGACCATGCAATAAAGGAATCAAATAAAATGATCTTTCTGTTACGTAAATATATATTTTTGTTGTGTGTAAAGATTTCTATTTATCATTTTACTTATATAAATGAAAATTATGAATTAAGAAGCATCTCTTTCCCTTTAGCTATCAGCACAGCCAGAAATGCTGCCACCTACGCGTTCCATAAATCCCTGGGTTGGCAGTGCAACAGCCTCAAGAAAAGTGCTTGGCACTCCCAGGAATTAGCTGTACAAAAAGGGAAAATATAAAAACTGCTTAAAAAACAAATTAGAAGAATGCTTTTCAGTTAATTTATTTTTCATGAGAAACAGTGCCTTTATCTTTCCCATGTAAGAAATATACTCTCTTTCAGCATTGACCTCAAAGGTTCCAGCTAAGCATAAACCCCAGTAATATAGCATACAGTATAAATGTTTAATAAAATTGAGATTTGTTTCTCATGCATGCAGTGGGATAAAGAATGGTCTCTAGCCTTTGTAAGGTATGTATATACCTCCTGCTAAACAAACAGAGGGACTGATATAAAAACTCTTATGTGATGAATAGTGGAAAACTTCTCTCTGCAACCCCAGGGGTACTGTGATCAGTCCTACAAGGGTTATGTTCTTCAAAACCCAACATAAACCCGAGAATCTCACATACATTAGACAACATGACCCAACACAAACTGACAATGGGGGCAGAAAGAACTGCCCCACTTCTTACTGCAGAAGATTCCATGTATTCAATAAGTTTTCACTATACCTTTCAAGGAGAGCTGCTTAAAACTGCAAAAATAAAGATTTTATGTTTCAGATTAATTGTTTAGGAATGTATTTTCACATTTACTTTGTTGGAGGGGTTTCAGCCCTAGGGGAGCCAGCCTAAAAGCCAGTAAGGTTCTGAGGGTGAATGTTTTCATGTAGAAAGTGGCTGCTAGTACTATTTTAAGATCTAAGGTACAGCTTCAACAAATGCCTGATGACAAAGTGAAAAAAGAATCTGAAGACCATGGCCTTAAATTGTTTAAAGTGTCATACACATTTCATCCTAAGATGACAAATGCCAGTCACAGAGTATACAGTACTGTGGCGCCAGTGGTCTGTGCCCGGCCCCATGCAGAAAAATCTTTGAAGTGCACAGGGACTCATAACCAGCCCCCTCCCTACCTGGCCCTGCCATTCTCAACCCTGAGTTAGGAAAGTGGCTGGAGTAGGGGATTAATTTGAAACTACAGAGGAAGCAGACCCTGCAGTCCGAGTCCCCCTGTACCCTGTTCCCCCTCAGTGACTGCATGGTCTGCTGCTTCTCTAGTTACACCAATAATACAGTATATAATACAGTATATAAGTTAAATAATTTTACAACAAAATGTAGCCACAGAGAGTGACAATCCAGATGCTGTATTGGTCTCCAGAGCAATGACAGTGACAGCATATTTTTGGACAATTCATCCATAAGCTCCCGTCCTTCCATGTCTGTGTTCCACTGAAAGTACTTCAGAACGGCATCAAGCAGATTCACTATACACATATCCATTTTTCTAATTGTCTCTAAGAGGCACCAGCATTAAATTCCACTTATGCATATATCTTGAATATTTCATCAGAGTTTAAAACCCGTCTGATAAACTCTGCGTGTGACTGTGCGCTCCTACTGACATTTTAATCAAGCTTCTCTCCTGCATTCTCTAAACAGAATATGGGACTGAATTAAACATGTGTGTGTATTACAGAGATTGTTTATATTCACTGCATATTCCTTGCTGAACATCCAGATGAAATATTTAGCTATTGTTGATTTCCTTATTAAATATACTAAACTAGTTATATATCTATGTTTTATCAACATTTTGTCTGCTTCTAAAATGTCTGGATGCACTATGGGGCCAAAATTATGTAGACATCTGCCTGTCCAAAATCTTAGTCCATTAACTAGAGTATTTATATAACGTTGGTCCTTCACTCTCTCCTTAACTCTTTTGAGAGGGCTTTCTACTTGATGCTGGAACTTTGTTGGTGGAATTTGCTTCCAGTTGCTTCTATTCATACATACATGGTTGGCCACTGATTTTGGATTATCAGACACGACTCACATCAGCATTCCAATTTACCATACAGGTATTCAATCAGGTTAAAGGCAAAGCTCTGCGCAAGCCAGTCAAGTTCTTACTCTCTCACCTCTGCAAACCAATATGTGTTTGCTCTGTACCCGCAAAATGCATAGGATTGGAAGTAATTTTGCCAGTCCTGGAGGTGTAAAGGTGGCCGTACACATTAAGATCAGCTCGCTTGGCTACCTCGCCTACGGGTGGGCAATATCTGGTGAATTTAGGCTAATTCGGTCGTTTGGCCCTGGGGTCAAATGATCGAATTAGAACAACAGTAATGGCCGCAGTCAGTTCAGGGACCGCATCAACGAGCCGATGCGGTCCCCGATCCAACTAAATTTTTTAACCTGCCCGACCGATATCTGGCCGATTTTAGGCCAGATGTCAGTTTGGCAGGCCCGTCGTTGGTGCCCCTACATGGACCGATAACCTGCCAAATTGGTCTAAGGGATCGATATCGGCAGCTAGAATCGGGCCGTGTATGGCCACCTTAAGACAACACCATGAGCTCAACAGAGGTTCAAACCAAGTTAAAAAAAAGTTTGTAGCACAGTCCTGAGCAATCACAAGTGTGGAGATAGCTTGGAGAAAGAAAACAAGGCTTGAGAGTGTGGTGACTGCTGTATAGGAACTTGCTGACAGAGGAGAGACTATGACTTTCTTTCTTTCCCTTTATTGGCAACTATACACGCGCACACATTCTGCAATATATTTTCTTTAGAAATTCTACACTCCCATGAATTGTTTTGAAATGTCCCTTTTCTATTGTGGCTGACATTTTCATGGGAAAGCAATTTTGCCTTGTGTGTTTTATAACCTTATAACCTTAAAAGAGTTGGAGAGAAATTTTTTGATGTACTAATGGTAGTTTTATCAAAGCAGTAAAATGTCATTGAAACACCATGGTGTGCCACTGGTTTCTTCCAGAATATAAAGCAAGGAAATTTGCTTATCTTTGCATTTAGACCAGTTCACTAATTATACTGAATTACACAGCATACAATTAAATATTTTACTCTTGTATCACACCAGTGATTATGTATCAGAGGAAAAATGGCCACCAGGTGAAAGCTGCTATTTGCTTTAGGAAAATGTGATGGTGCTAGCAAGTGGAGGGGATATATGCAGTACAAATGATGCCATTTGGGTGGGGGAGGCGTGCCCAACTGATATACATTGTAGGCAAATGTAGGCTTTACATGTCCTATAAAAAACAATTATGTTGAAATATTCCAAACATACTGCTCCAGGTTGTTCAGGTCAGTAAGATGACTCTTGTGCGCCTTAAATAGCTCTATATAGTCTCATTTGTATAGGGATCTGGGCCATTGTAGGACATTGATCTTTTTGTTCTTGACTGACTATAGTGGTGCTGGGACCAGTGTGAAATAAAAAAGGGATGGTTTGATCCTGCAATGGGGCTGCTTTCCATTAGCAGAGGGACACCTTGTTAAAACAGAATTAAGAGTAAATGGTGCAAAATACACAGAAACACTGGAAGAAACCCCATTTTAAGCTCCTAAAAGAATTAAAAATCAGGGAAGTGTTTATCTTTTAGTAGGATAATGCCTCAAAACACAAGGCCAAAGGAACAATAAAGTGGCTCAGCAACAAATAAGGTGGCCCAGTCAAACCCTTGATGTTAAAGGAGAAGTATCACCCTTGTTAAATATAAAATCAATAAATATGGCTAGTTTTGAACGTACTTTCTGTCCATTGTTTTGATTATTTTATTTTAACAGGGCAAGCAGGGAAATCAAATCTGCAGTTTTTTGGTCCTGCAAGCCAGATCTCACATGAACCAAACATGGAATAGTTTCAGTTTCTCTGTTTGCCCTGTTTAGCTCAAGAAATAGCAAAAAAAAAAAAGTTATTCGTGTATAAGAGCATGGGGTTCTTGTTTTTATTAATCATGTAATCAAGATAAGTGAACAGAACAAAGAACATAAACAAATTCATTTAAGGATAGAACATACTGTAACAGTATATATAATATAAGATATACATTACCACAGTAGCAAAATTAAATTGAATTAAACATTACGACTAGTCATGTTATGTGACTTGGTGGAACGATAAAGAATGGCTTGAATTTTAGTTCTTTGCAAACTTTCGAGGGTATTTAAACATAATTTCCATTTGGCCATAAATCTAGAGCAGTTTCTTGTGTTATTAAATCTGTAAGAAGTAGCTTCCATTAAACATAGGTCTTGCAATTCTGCAATGACTTCATGTATTTGGGGTTCTTGATTAGCCTATGGGCAATGGAGACTCCATAAAATAATGAGTAATGAAGATATAGCAGTTTGCTCAGTTCAGCTACCATAACGCTCTAATCTCTGTCACTCTCTTCTTTTCATTCCATTAAGGCCTGCCCATGCTACAGTGAAGGAGACGAGAAACCCACTCAGAGGATAACCGATCATGCTATGACTCTTTCCTGTCTCCTGCTTATCATAAACAGATCCGTTCCTGAAGACTCAGCATGACAAAACCTCTTATTCTAGGAAGCAGAATAAATCCCATGCCCGTGGAACATAATCTCCAGCCAAGCAGGAATAATATGATTACAACTTAAAAATTTCAAAGTAAACTTTTTTTTTTATAATGTCATTTCTGCTTTATCTGAGACACGGTAGAATAAGGTTTTTAAGCATAAATGCAACTTTCCTCTTTTTATGATAGTGTCCTATTAATAACAACCCGACTGTGCTCCATGTAGTGTTACCAATACATTCTTTAAAGCAAGGAAGGCTTATAGAAACACCTATTTGTAATGCATGAGGATCAGAAGAAAGAATACCTATGCACTTTTAATATAGCCTCCATGGCAATAAAAAAGGGAGACATCTGAAAGAGGGGACATTTTCCATAGATTATGTGTATATATGTATGTATATGTATGAAGAGTCACTCTATATATACACTTCATTATGTATTCACCTTTTCTGTACATTCTCTGAAAGAACTAGTAGTGATGGTGCCAAACTATCCCAGGCGTGAAATCATTCTCTTGGTTTTCTAACTTTGCCTGTGATTGTCCAGTTAATGCAGCGTATGTATTCATTTTATTATGCTTTTCATAGCAGTTTTATTTGCATTTTTTGGAAGGTTATAACCCTTTAGTTCCAGATAGGACTGCAGTATATTTCATTCCAAGCATTGGCATTTTCAGCTATTAATATTAACATGTTTTAATGGAACATTCATTTTGGAAGGGAACACACATTGTAGCAGGAGGAGTTTTAGGGTAGGGCCGAGTGGGTATTTGCCCCAGCTTGAGAAGAAGACCCCACACATGCATTGCATAAATATGAGACATCCTACTTGCATCTAAATCTTCCAGTACCCACCCCAATAAACAACAGCTACATAGTATAATGTATGCCTTCTACTTATAGTGGCTCCTCTGATCCTGGGGGAACAAGGTAAATGCCCTTTTTCCCATAATTAAAAACTGGCCTTTTGCACAATAATAATACATTTCAGTATTTATTTATGTGATGCCCAATCTATAGTTCAATCATTTTCCTATGGAAGAAACTGTAAATGATGTCCTTATAAATGGTGCACTCTGATGTCAAAATGAGTAGTTTAAGGGCTGTTGCAGGCAGGGAGATTAGTCGCCCACGACAAATCTCCCATGTCGCGGACGACTAATCTCCCCGAAATGCCTTGAGAGGCAACTTCCGCTATTTTGGGGAAATTGCGGCGCCGCCTATGCCATCCCACGGGCGATTTACAGTTTTGCCGGTGGGATGGCATTTCAGGGAGATTAGTCGCCCACGACAAGGGATATCTCCCCGTCTGCCACAGCCCTAAAGCTTAAAGGCACATGCATGTGTATACTGCAGCGGGAGGAGGCAGAGATGAGATGGACTGAAAGATGGGCAGCAGCAGTGGGAACTGACACTGTGCTTTTATATGGTCACATAAATCCTCATCGACTTGACCTTAGGCCTTGTGCTTTTATATGGTCACGTAAACCCTTGGTGACTAATATATAATATTTTATATATAATTATTATAATAGCTTTATAAATTACAGTAGGGGATTCATTATTCTCTATATAATATATAAGCCTTACTTCTTCTACAACTCATCTCCTGTATGAATCCAGAGGTGTGATTAATCCTAATAAATAGCAAATTTTTTTGCCAGAAATGGATTTGCAGCGAATTTCCGCATTTCGCCATTGGTGAATTGTTTTGCAAAACTTCAGTGAAAATTCGCCCCGGAAAAATTTTTTGTCGGGCGTCAAATTGGGTGTGGTCGCATCAAAAATAGTCGCTGCAGACAACAAAAAAGATGTGGGAGACAACAAAAAATCGAGTGACAAATGCGTTTTGCAATTTTTTCCGCAGTTTCATGAATTTTCTTGCCATTTTGCGAATTTTATGGCGAAACGGGACAGATTCGCTCATCACTACTAATAAACAAGAAACTAAGCTTTTTACAGATTACATATACATATTTGTACACTTCTTTCAAAAAGTCAACCAGAAATTCAGGCAATATAAAAGTTTTATTACAGAAAGGAAGGAGTTGCACCCATTTAGTTATACTTCCCTATGCAAGTAAAAACATTCCTATTACAATTTCTGATTTCATATAAATCAGTTATTTCCCAAAACCATGCTACTTTTCCAAATGCTGCAACTGTTTGTGGACTTGAATACAAGCATTAGGTTTTGATGATCGTATCCCTTTAATCTTTGTGTCTTAGGGGCTGTGGGAGCCACACTAATGTAAAACTCCGGCTCAGCACTATGAGAATTAGCTGTTGTGCTGCAGTAACTCAGCTGTGGGCACCGAGATATAAATCATCCGGCAGCATGCGACATTAATACAAATGGGAGAACAAACAGTTTTCCTTTATAAAGTGAACACATTTTTAAACAAAATAAAGGGGACCAAAAAACTGAGCCACGCACAAAGGGCACTGTTTATAGGGGATAAGCGATACTGACATTTAATTAGTTAAAGGTGATGGGGATTGTACTCCCTTTGCCTCTGATAAAGCAGAGCCCCCTCTATTTGTTTCTGTAGCAGTTTTGCAGCCTCTGATTTTTTTGTACAAGTTATAAAAGCCCACATTTTCTTCTCCCAAATGTCAACTTTTACATGTAGCAGTGCACATGCACTTGTCACAAGGAACTTCTTCATATAGTTACAGGGAAGATAAAGTTTGATATAGCTTTGTTGGGGCGGGGGGGTAACTGGCATTTATCATTCACACTGCTTGAGGGCTGTGTTTAGCTCAACACATAGCTTAATATGCAGGAATTCTTTCTGTCTGATGATTGCTGTATAAAAAAATTCTTTGGAGTCTTAGGAGTTAAAGGCTGGTCTGGAGTCCCAAGAGCTACTGCCTGATCTGGAGGTGGTGGATATTGGGTGGCAGTAGCTTAGGGTTCCCCTAGAGAGGATGGAGACACACTTGTGCAAGACTAATTGGAAAACTAAATGGGTACAAACACATGGATCTATGAGGATCAAGTTTAGACAGAAGTACCTATAATCAATAGCATCAATATGCTCAACAATTATGCTCCATTTTAGTGCAAATACACTTGTGGCTGCATTAGTAAATGAGCCCTAATGCGAGTATCCTAAGAAAGTTAAATGAACCAATATATCTGTAGCTTCACCTGTCATGGTGGGAAAATGCATTTATTTACATTTTGAATTAATTATATAAGTATGGGCTATATTTAGGATCTGTTCAGTATTCTCCTTATAAATAAATTTTCCATTTCTTTAGGTCTGAGCATCCCTAACAGATTTGGCATTCTTGCTTTGTATTCTGATGGTGCTCTGGGAATAAAAAGAGCTAGAGATGCTTTTAGTATTCAAGGTGTTAAATGTATCTCGCTTATTCCTCTAGTAATGTGCAGCCTGTGCAAAGTGCCCCAGGGTATACTACCTACGAGTGATACGGCAGGCTGAAGGTTTCTTGGCTGGTAATGTTTCTAAATCAACATGTAAACAAATGAGCTAGAAAAGTGTATTCAATCATAATTATATCCACACTAACGCAGGGCACTGCTTTGCAGATGAACAGAGAACAATTGTTCCCCCAGTATAGATGGCTGCAGCACTAGCAGACCTATTGCAGAGTTACGCAGCAATGAGAAGAATGGGCATCGGGCTATATTCTGGTTACAATGTCACCTTTCATAAGAAATTATATACGGCTAGAAACAGCAGATAGTAATCGTATTGGTGTAATCAGCAGAGTCAACAGAAAGTGTAATTCTGCAGTCACATCATATTTTTATTAGTGATGTGTGGGTTTGTCTGGGGGTCCCGCATTTCAAATCTTAACTGGATATTAAGAGGGATGTGGCCTATTATGGAGGGTGCTTTGTACTGCAGGGAAGGGGGGAAGGCCCTGTTGTGAGCAAAAAGCATTGATTCATACACAAAGAAAGATGGTGTGTACTACTGTGTGAGAGAGCCGTGTTCTGCTTGGAGATAATACAGGGCAGGGGGCTATAACATACAGTGAGGAGCAGGGGTATAAAAACATGTACTGGGTGTAGCATTATGCAGGCCGATATAGATATGCTACATACTGCTGTTATATTGTATAAGGAGAGGATTTCCGTTTGCTGAGATTCTTAAGGGCTTCTGTACAGGACAGCAGATTTGTGCAGGGAATTAGTGTACTTTATTCTGTTGGGAATAGGAGCAATGTGATTCATTAAGTAATACAATGCTTGAGAAGAATGGTAATTAAGGTTCTGCAGCAGATGGAAATGCTGTGTGTTGTGTATATGGAAACACTGGTCTGCAGGGAGTGACAAACTGTGCCTAGAAAGAAATGGAAATGAAGGCTTGCATACAGAGGCTAAGGAGTGATGCTGGGAGCAGAGCCACTGGAAATGGGCTGGGATGGAACTGAAACAGTTTGAGGGTATTAGGGATTTGTTGTGCGGCGGGGAGCAGATATACAGAGAGAGGATGAAAGGTTTCGCGTGCTGCAGGGAACTGAGTGGATTAGATTTGTGAAGTAGATAAAGAAGGCTGCTAGAAACACTAGTCTGGCAGACAGAAAGACAGATTGCCCTTGACCCCTTCTTTCCCCATGCCCAGCAATGTGTAATGTATACAAGATACAAGACTGAGTGCACTGTGAGGCATTTTTGGCAAAGCAAACACCATCTACTGGTGTCAGGGGGGCAGGAATGGGGTAAATATCCCAACTAATACATCTGACCTATATACAGTACATGTGTTGATGGAGGCATGGCTGCTGGGCTGGGCACAACACAAGGGTGATATGTAGCTCAGGTAGCTGGGGGTTCATAGATTTTGGTTTCTATATAAAATGACCCAAGCACAAGTGACAATATATTAGAGAATGCTAGTTATTCAGCGATGGAGAGCACCTACCCAATTAGGTATGTTTCTTAGTTTGTTTGCCGTTGTTTCAAATAAAAAACTTGCATCTACAGACTCATGAGAAAACAAAAGTTCCTTTATTAGCAATATGGCTTCCCAGAGGCAGATACACTAAAGCACACACTGGTCATTTCCCACCAATAAAGGACATTTGTTTTGCACTGTAGCGCAGCAAATCTGTGGTTCAGACTGCCTGCCTGTGTGTAGGACAGTCCTATTCATTAGCCTCGCACTAGTAAGTACACGTCAAACTGTGATACCAATTAGATCAACTTTGGTGATGTTTTGGAGCTAATTAGCAGAAGATTATGGCCCTGAGTTGGGAATACATTTCCAGCCCATGCTGAGGCAAGCATGTTGTGCTCTGACAGTTCATATTTCCTATGTCCTTTTTGCAACTGCCCTTTTATGACAAGTTGTTCTCCAGGTCACTGTATTATTGGATACAAAGTGTTACTTTTTTGTTCTATGCAAAGTTTTATAGTAATTGTACAATAAAGTAGCTTGAACGTTAAAATCCTGCAGGGATATTCAACATCACATATTAAAAAGAGGAAGATATCAGCATAGATTATAGACTATCTATTTATCTATTTGTCTGTCTGTCTGTCTATCTACAGTATCTATCTATCTATCTATCTATTTATCTATCATCTATCTATCTACAGTATCTATCTATCTATCTATCTATCATCTATCTACAGTATCTATGTATCTATTTATCATCTATCTATCTACAGTATCTATCATCTATCTATCTATCTATCTACAGTATCTATCTATCTATATCTATCTATCAATCAATCAATCTATCTACAGTATCTATCTATCTATCATCTATCTATCTACAGTATCTATCTATCTATCTATCTGTATCTATATCTAGCTATCCTTCCATCCATCTTTCTATCCATTTATCTGCCTAATGATTACATGGAACAAGTCATAACATAGAGTGGACTCTTTACATAAAGAATAAGGCTAATGCCATATGCGACTCATCGTCAGCCTGCATGTACAGTAAACACAGGACGAGAATCAGCCCCATGTGACATTAGCCTAAGAGCTTGTAGGCAGATTTGGAAGGTGATATTAAAGATCACAAACCCATTAGAGGTAACTGTGGATAGTGAAGATAAACTGACCTTAAGGGCTGTTGCACTCTCCCTCCTAGATCACTTTCCAAAGCACCCCATGGTAAACAAGTGTGTATTCAAGGGTGTTATGGACAGGGCTGGAACTAGGGGTAGGCAGAAGAGGCAGCTACCTAGGGCACAACAATTGAGGGGCACCAGGCAGGAGCCTCTCCTGCCTACGGCAAGTAAGCGATCAGCAGTTGTGCGCTGCACCGCTTTGCTTAGCACACTGCGGCGGTAACCCCTGCGCGAACTGCGCATGCGCGTCAAAACACACGGGGGGATGGTGCAGGGGCGATGTTGCCTAGGGCGCCCGGTCGGCTCGGCCCGCCCCTGATTATGGATGCTGTGTACATGAGATTAGTGTCATTATTAAACATGAAACATAAAGAAATAAAGGACCTTCCTCTGCTCTAAAGCAATCAAAATGTAATGCTGAAGATTAAGGACCTAATTTAGTAACAGAGCACAATTCGCTTGAAGGAGAACATTTATATTTTATACATACAATATATTGTGAGTTGGTCCCTAAGCTCAGGTAAGTGACAGAAGCACAGAGCAGGTACAGTGATTCAGCAGAAAAGAAGATGAGGGGCTACTGGGGCATCTTGCCCTGTTAAAGGGCTGTGGTTGCCTTGGGCTGGTATAGAAGCCCAAAACGTAATGTACAATATTTCTAGCCTACTTCTTTAGTTTAGCTTTAGTTCTTCATTAACTGATCATCATTCTAGCCAAAAAGCAGAGACACTTCCAAGACCTCAAACCAAGGAAAGCTTTGTTATGTATATGTGACAAGCACAACATAGGACTAAGGTTATGATAGAGGTATTTCATTAGTGAAACATCAGCCCTCCAGCCTGGTGCTTTATGATGATTTAAGTACAGGACTGGTTTGTACAGTGCCAGGCCTGGGCAGCCAGGCACCCTATGCAGCCCAGCTGGCCAGCTCGCCCAGAGCATCGCCCCTCTCCCGTCGCATTACCCTACTCTGTCAGCGCACATGCTCGCACTTGTTCCCACATAGGGCCTACTAAATATCCAATCTGAGCCCTTTTCGACACCCCCAGGAACATTTGTCAGCCTAATCAGGCACAGTCTTACAACTAAGGCTGGTTCATTAATTCCAATCTTTAAAGAGGGTACACTGTGCAGACAGTTTACACATTGCACATTGAATGCCATGAGGAGTTTAGACTTGTTTAACATATGTGCTAAATTGCACTAGTAAAGCTAGGGAACATCAAAAAGCTAACTCAAGAAAGTGTTTTTTAAAATGTCTTTTAAACTACATACTGTAAGTGAAAATAAAACACAAGAGAACTGGGTCAGGGCAGAACAGATCTTCAATAAACACTGAAAGCTATGCTTTTCTCTATAGGATATCTGACACTTTAAAGTGTTTTATCCTGAGGGAACACACTAACAAAATCCCACAATAAACTGCCGATTCAAATGAATTGACTAATGGGTAACTTCAAATATTTTGACCATTTTTATAGACAATATAAAACTGCAGCTTATCCTGCAGCTTATGCCTTGGCCTTGGGACACACCACCTATGTGGCTATATTGCCCAGTATTGTGAGACAATAGCTAGAAACATATCATTACCACCAAGATTTGTGAGATGGGACTCCAGGAGTATAGAGGGCCATTAGGGGTTTCTTACTTATATTATCAATATATGATTTAGAAACAGACAAATGCCCCCAAGCATTGTGAAAAGCAAAGAGTGAATATTCAGTATGACCTCAAAGTGGTACAGAATTGCAGGTTTTACCCTCTTTATAGGCTTTTTTAGGGTAATGTGCATAAACTTAATTTCACTCTACTGGGGTCTCTAAAAATGGGGCATTATCTGCTATTTTTTTTTTTTTTTTTTTTTTAAGGCCCCATGTTTTTGACCCCAAATGTTTCTCTTTAACCCTGGTAACCTTACTGCACAAGTTATATATAATACTTGGGTGCACAGGAGAAACTGTTAAAAACAGTGCTAAATGGACATTATGAGTGACACATACCATTCCTTCTAGAAAAGTGTAACAAGCACTGAATTATAATTTAAATATACACATGTCCCAGGGACTGCTTGGCCTCTGGTTTCAAGTGCATTACATATAGCAACCAGAGATTATTAATGCCAATAATAACAGGTGTATAATATATCAAGGCTACAGATACAACCTGCTGAGGTCTTTTAGAATTTATTGATACAAAAGATTGGCAGGCCATTTTATCTTTCCCCCCAATTATTTTGTGTGTCATACCCACACCATAGCCTTTGAATTATGAACAGAATACATTTTTTTCCTGCTTGAGTACATTAATTTTGTCTTCTTGTACGTTTGTGTGTTAATATGGATTATGTGCATGTAATCCTATTACTGTGGAGGGTATTTAAGAAAGGATTTAACAAGTAGCAATTATGCGAGGCTGTTCATAATGTGATGGTTGTCTGAGAACCTGCACCGTGTTCTCACTTTCACTGCAGGAAAGGCCGGTTGCACTCTGTTGGATATGGACATGAAAACAACCGTGGCACAAAAAAAGATGTAAAGTCCATGATCTACCAAGGCTTTGACTTTTAGGGAAAATAGAGCCATATGGCCCACTGTAAGTATGTTTTCTGCCTAATGTTATAGCTCTGTTGCATGTACACAAAGAAAGAGCAATCTAAGAACCATTAGTCTGACAAATTTTAAACTTTTTAAATCTCTTTAAAAAGAAGTTGATAATACAACTTTGACTTAAAAATGTTGTTCATTTTTACCTATTTAAATATCTGTCAGGCTTAGCCACAGATGTGTGACTGGCAAGTAGGAGCCTGTGTGCTGGGTAACCTGGTGTATTATTGGGGTTATGGCAGGCGGAAGGCCTGGTCAAATCCAGAAGATTCACAGAATCGGGGAAAGAACAAGTACTGGAGTACAGGCAGCAGGCTGGATCAGGCTGGGGAGCTAAAATGATCAAGCAACTACCTATTAGTGACACATGGAGTTAACCTATAGGCTGAAAGGCCCCAGTTCTAAAAGCCTCCAATGGCTCAGAGATTAAAGATCAGTTTAGCACACAGGTTCAAGTACAGATATTTCCAGACAATATCACTGTTTGCTAATTAAAAAAATCTAGTTTGTTCCTCAAATGGGAAGAAGAAGATCTAGCACAGTGAGAGAAGGAAGATTTTACTAACATGTACAGTGCTGCGTACATAAGTAACGCTTTATAAATAAAGATATACATACATACAAACATTTTAACGTTTTAATTCTATCTCATCAGCACATTTGTTTCGTGTTGGGCCAACTGTATATATGCCATGGGTTCCAAGCACTACACCAATGTGAGTGAGACTGGCCAACAAAAGAAGTGCAATTGGGCGCAAGAGTCCTGCTCATGTGGCCACTTCTTTCCTATCACAGACCTGCTGTTCCTGCAGATACTAACACTCTCCCAATGACTGAACCACAAAAGACAATGTTTCTAAAGTGTTGGCATTGATGCCCTTTAAGCACACACAAGCTAATTTTACCTTCATATATTATTTGTACTCTCAAACCTCTTTTAACACATAATGACAGGCAGTGCCCTCTAAGAGCTAATGAGATACACAGACATATAGCAGTGATACTACAAGTGGGACTGCCTCATGAAACAGCATTAAAGAGTATAAGCCAGAAAGCCACTTTATATTAAATAAAAAAATCTGAAATATAACTAATGCATTTCCCCCCTGCCTTATTCAATTACTGTCAGACTCTACCAAGTGAGAATCTCGATTTAATGGTATTAATGCTGAATATAAGTGAGCAAAGCCGAATCTTAAACATGTTTGAAATTAATTTGTGATATGTTACTATAATCAAACATAACTTTTTGTTAATGAGTCTGCTTGTACATTTAGCTACCATCATTATTTGTGTTTCCTAAAAAAAAAAAAAAAAAAAGATTAATTTTGTTTCCTAACAATGAAATTAGGAGGCTGGCAGTCACTTTCTAATAGCTAATTATTATTAATTAGGATAATCTGTCCTTCTCAATTGCTTCCTTGCCCAAACACATACTTGTTCATTTAAATATGACTTCAAAATGCAGGTTTCTTTCATTATAGAAACAATATAAGTTACATAAAGTATATGTATGTTACTTATGTGTCTACCAGTGGTATATAAATACAGGTATAGGACCTGTTATCCAGAATGCTCAGGACCTGGGGCTTTCTGCATAAGGGATATTTCTGTAATTTGGATCTCCATACCTTAAGCCTACTAAAAAATAATTTAAACATCATTTAAACCTAACAGGATTGTTTTGCATCCAATAAGGATTAATTATATCTTAGTTGGGATCAAGTACAAGTTCTGTTTTATTATTACAGAGAAAAAAGGAAATTTTTAAAAATTAAAATTATTTGCTTATAATGGAGTCTATGGGAGATGGCCTTTCCGTAATTCGGAACTTTCTGGATAACGGATTAGGGATCCTATATCTGAATACCTATATCTATCTATTCATATAGAGAGGTTATCTTTATCAATCATTTCTATATGTAGATGTACCAAGAGGTGGCAAAATAAGTTTCCAGTTAATAAGCTGAGGAGTTATATTTAAGGGTATATTACAATATAAATGGCAAATATATGAGTAACAGTGAGTGTTCCAATTAGCTCACATGTCCTATACCTATAGGTCTAATTGTTTGGTTGGCAGCATAAGTTGATTTGCTGGGGAAAGCGCTCATATGCCCAAGTTTGCCCCCTACAAAGTAAGTGCTTTCAATAAGCCTGGGCAGCCTCTTTAAACTAATGGATGTGAATCTATATATACAATTCCAAGCTTCATAGGCTAATATTTAACAAGGTTCAAGGGGGTTTCAGATATTTGGGCAAAGAAAACTTGGAATACCTATGATAAGGAAACCCCTGTAATTACCTGTAATTGTAACCTGTAATGGTTATATACGATAACCATTGTGAGTGAAATTCCAATTTTCTGTATTATTGGTTAAGCCTACATAATGCCTTTTAATTAACTTGCTTTCTTTTAAATAACAAAGAACCACACTGTGCATTTTCCCACAGTTTTTGGATCAGTCAGTCAAGTTCTATAGCTGCAAACTCAAAGATCCTATGATGTGCATTAATGCTGTGAGATAAGGCATTTAGCTGAGCAATTTAGCTGAGTGGAAAAGATAACAGTAAACAAAGCAAATCAATCAAACCCATGGCAGAGAACTTATGAAAAGGAAAGCCTATGAAATGGAAGAGTACACTGTATTCTATAATGTACAGCTACAGTAAATCAATGGTAAATAAAATCAGTTCTAAAAATCATTATAGTTCGAGTTTAAGGTTTCGGAGACAAATCATATTAGCAACGTAAGCAATATACAGGGCAGTAGGGGAGGGAGAGGGGGTCAGTGTTTATATTCATATGAATCCCTCAAGATTTCCAAACTTAGAGGCAGCAATTTTCTTTTGCACATTGACCAATCTGAATTTTAAATAAGTTGCTCTAAAAGTACTTCAATACTGTAGGATACCTTTAGTATCCTCTATAACAGGGGTCCCCAACCTTATTTACCCACAAGCCACCTCCAAATGTAAAAAGAGTTTGGGAGGAACACAAGCATGAAAAAAGTTTATGGGGGTGTCAAATAAAGGATCTGATTGGCTATTTGGTATCCCATATGCAGACTGACTGCCTAAAGGAGGATCTGTTTGGCAGTACATCTGGTATTATGCAACCATAATGTGCCTCTAAGCCAGGAATTCATAAGCACCTGCTTTGAGGCCAACTGGGACCAACATTCAAGGGGTTGGGGAGCAACATGTTACAAGCCACTGGTTGAGCATCACTGCTTTATAACATGTTATTATAACAGCAATACTACAGTGCCATTTAAGTCCGCAATTCCATTAAATGTGCTCCTTGCACTTTTGTTTAGTTGGACTTGGTGCCGCTCAGTCCTTCCAGTCTTCCATTGTGAATTGAGTGCCTATTGACACAGGGTAACCATGGAGCTACCACCACCTCCTGACCAGGCGGTGGCTACAGGATTCACTTTGCACCCAGCATCAATACACACAGGACTACACTTGGGGGCGTATTTATTATGATGTGTAAAACTAATTTGCCAAAAAAATGGAGTAAAAAGCTGTGTAAAATAAATGGAAAAGATCACGGTCTGAACGCTGGATATAACACCAGATATTATGCTGTTATTGTCCATAAGTTCCAGTGGAAGAAAAAACGTGTAAAAAAATTATGCCAATTTTACGCCGTTTTTACACGGCGAAGCCTGGCGATGTGTGGCAAATTTTCTCGCCGTTTTTTACACAGCATAATAAATATGCCCCTTGCTGTACACGTCACTCGCATGTCTAACACCAGAAATGATGGCAGACGGACACCTGCATAATTGCATCAGATTTGTGATTTCATGCACAAGCAGTTGTTTTCATTTTGGCAAATTAGATGCAGTTTAGGGATGCAGCGAACCTCAAAAAAAAAGTTTACTTACGCCAAAAAGCGCGAATATTCGCGAACTTTGCGAACCCCATAGACTTCAATGGGAAGGCGAACTTTAAAACCTAGAAAAGCCATTTCTGGCCAGAAAACTGATTTTAAAGTTGTTTAAAGGGTGCCACGACCCGAACAGTGGCATGCAGGAGGGGGATCAAGGGCAAAAATGTCTCTGAAAAATACTTTGTTGACACAGCGTTGCGCAAAAACGCAAGTTATTCTAGCGGAAATACGCAGCATTTTTTGCTATTTCGCACTAAGCGCCATGGAAACGGGATTTGCTGAAAAACGCCATGTGTGGCTTGTGCGGCGTTTTTAGGCAGCGGAAAAACGCAGCGGAAAAACCCCACGCGAACCCAAATTGCGAACATACGCGAAAAGTTCGTGAACCTGCGGACTTGCGAACGTCCGATGTTCGCGCGAATTAGTCCGCCGGTGAATAGTTCGCTACATCTCTAATGCAGTTGCGGAAGACACATAATGAAGGTGCATTGTGGGAAAACAAACATGCAAATTGCCCTTAAAAATTGGATTTAAATGAACCCTAAAGACTCAAATAAAATATTATTCCATTCCTAATAGGTGTTGGAACTCAGCTGACAGCCAATGGCACCTTGAGTAAAATGGCCAGTTTGATCCCATTTAAACTGATTATGTATAAACGACATGAACCATACACCCAACAGCATAATAAAAATATTCTTCATGTCTTTTAATGAGGGTTTAAGCAAGGTTTTAAGCTGTTAACCTAACCTAATAAACCAAATGAACGATCCATGTTCCAAATTCTCTGCCCTTTCAGAAGACAGTGCTTTTACAATGCTTTTAAAAAGATACATTTTATTCTTCTAAAGATAAGTAACTTTAGGCACTGACATTGCACAGTTCTATATCTGAATGTGTTTGTCTGCCTTGAGGATTAGATGATATAGACTTTCATGCAGCATGGAAGCTTGAGGCGACAGTTACAGTCTATGGTTGTGTTATAGAATCATTTGCTGATCAGCAAGACAAACATTTATATTTGAGTTAGTAAATTAAGGTCAGTTACCTCTGAAAAGGCTCAGTGGAATGTATTCCCTTTAGAAGGCATGCCATAAATAAGCAATGCCTCTAAATAATTTCTTTCTAGCCTGTCCCTTAAAGAAAATAAACATCTCTATAGGTCCTGAATCAGGTGCTGGAAGCTGACGGCTGTAAATGAGCAGATTCTGACATCCCAGGTAAACACAGATAGGTTAATTTACAAACACAGGGCAAATATGCACCATTGCAGTAACCCATAGAAACCACTAAAATGTTCTCTCTCATTAGTCTCCCGGCAGCAGTCTGATCAAAGCTTATTGCAGCCAACTGTGTATGAATGTATCATTACTGTATAGAGAAATGGAACATTACGTTGCTTTTGGATTTTAACTATTTCGTTTTGGCACTGGAACAATTTTTTTCAGTATGGAAAATAATTATCCAAATCCTTTCTCTCTCTGCATGCGGCTTGTATAGGATTCAGACAGGGAATAGTGAAAAGTTACTCATAGGAAAACCAAACCCTAAAAATGAACACGGCTAGAAAGGCCATATTTTATATACTGAACTTATTGTACAAGCCTAAAGGTTAAGCATTTGTATAACAGGGAGCTCTCCATCTTGGATATTGTTTAAAGTGTCAGTGACACTGCACATGCTCAGTGTGCTCTGAGTGGCCGCCAAGTGCCTCTGTAGACCTCCAGTAGCTCCCCATCATCTTTTCTGCACTTCCTTTTTTACTGATAAATTGTGATGACCTTTAAGCTAAGCTAAGCTTAGAGGTTGTCACAAATCATCAGAAAAAGATGATGTGCAGAAAAGATGATGGGGAGCTACTGGGGGTCTACAGAGGCACAAAGGATTGTGATGGCTGTCCAAAACATAATGTACAACATTTCTGCCCTACTTTGTTAGTTAAAGGAAAACTATACCCCTAGAATGAATATCTAACCAATAGGTAGTTTATATTATGTTTACTGACCTATGAAAGAATCTCACCAACCTGGAATATATATATATATCAGTAAATGTTGCCCTTTTACATCCTTTCCCTTGATGGTCTGTGTGCTCCCTCAGAGATCACATGACCAGAAATAATGCAGCTCTGACTGAAACAGCAAGTAGTGTGGGAGCAAAAGGCAGAACTCTGTCCATTAATTGGCTGATGGGGCCTAGCCCTATCAAATGGTTTATTTAGATGAAGCAGGGCTTTACATATGAGCTTGTTTATGCAATATATTTCTATAGAGACCTACATTGTTTGGGGGTATAGTTTTCCTTCAAGCTTTAACTCTCCGTTAAGCAGGGCACTTAATAGCGGTGCCCAACTGCAGTTTGGCAAAACATGGGTAGATCCCATACTAGGCTGCATTTTTGCCCAGGTTTGCACTTGGCTGTCACATTGACCCTGAGGCCTGCCACTGGAAATGAACAACTGGATAAAGTGGCATTTCTTACAACTGCATTCATGTTATAGCTTTTCTATATACAATGATCAAATCTAAACACCAGAGACCCTAATTTTACTTGACTACCGAAAGGCGAACATTCTCATTGCCTGACTTGGCTTGACATTTTCTTGTTTGTTGCTGTGCCCCATCCTGACATGATGCAGCCTCAGATGACACGGCATCAACAAAGCAGAAAGAAGCCTTGACAAATAAGTGGTGAATTGACTATTTATAATCATAGAAAAGCCATGAATTGATTATATAATGTAAAATGAGAACATACTTAAGTACTCAGTAAATACAGAATTCCAGTTCCATTAGAAATACCACATTCAAACAAGTGAATTTATCTCAGATGGCTTACAGAAGTGTTTTTTAACCTTTTTTTTTAATCAGGGAGCCCAAATTGGGTCAAAGAGTTAATAGAGTTCTGGCCTAAAAAGTTGTCAGTATATGGCCTATCTACAGCTCAGAGTACTTTAATACAATGCCCGCTAGACATATAGTGCAGCTGAGGACACACCATCAGGACTGGTACCACATATGACAGGTTTAGTCACCCTTGCTTTTTGGGAACTATGCTATTTGAATTATACCTTTCATGCGCTTCATATTTAATCTGCATTGCATTAGCTCATTCAGTTGATACAGAACACACCGGCAAATGGAATATCATTAAGGGGACTACCTATATTCAACATTAGCTCATTTAATAGGGCTTAAATTAAAATGGGTCCTTCTAATTCTTTATATTGGAAATTATATGTAAAGCGATCCTAATTTGGCAGTCTTTTTACTAGAAAGTATACTTTTTACATATATTTTACGGAACAGTTCAAATGGCTTATAGTTTAAATTGGCTCCCTCTCCATGGAATTTACATATTCAGAGCAACACATTCCTTTCACTTTTAACGTTAATAAAATAAGGAGATGATCATTATAGAAAGGAAGATACTTATTTAGAGACAGATTTACAAATTACCTTAATGGATCAGGCATATCTGATCAAACGATAATGATTTGGGGATTTAATATAGAAAAAAAAGCCCCAAAACAGTTAAATATTGCTGGAACCATTTGACTGGATTCATGTCAGACCTGTCATTCTATTTCGGGTCTTTTGGCAAACTAATCCCCGATGGCTCCAATAATGATGAATATAGATTTTGATTGAGATAATCAATTAGGCTTGTCGAATTGATAACAAGAACCCATTTTCAGTGAAACTGATATGATTTAAAATGCTAAACACGACCCCTAAAACAAAGATCAAAATCAACAATTAGTAAATGAGATCCTATGATACCCATTTAGGTTTCAGAGCATAACTTTAGTTTTTATTTTTACTTGAATGGTTGTAGCAGAATGATAAATGTTTATGCAGTTAAATGTTTAATGATTCCTATGGAGAGGCAAGAGGTGTCTAAATACAATAACGGATCTTTTCAGTGTCGAATTGCCCGCACCTACCTAAATGTATATGTCTACCTGCACACCAAAATACCAAATTACAAACATTACAATGTTTTGCCTCATAACTGTCAGCACATACACACCAGAGTTACTACCTAATTTTAAGTTCATTTGACACTATTTCTTGTGGTCCCACCAATATATAAAAATAAATATGGCTAAAAATGTCATATTTTATATACTGTGCTTATTGCACAAGCCTAAAGTTTCAGCATCTCAATAGCAGCAATGATCTAAGACTTCAAACTTGTCACAAGGGCTCCTCATCTTTAAAAATGTGCTCTGAGCAGCTGTTGAAAAACTAAGCTTAGAGGTTGTAGCAAAATATCAAGCAGAAAATGAGGTTTGTCTATCATATAAGCTGAGGTGAATTATTGAATTCTGATGTTAATTGCATTGGTTGCATTGCTGAACTGCTGTGTAGTAATTATCTGTATTTATTACTAGTCAGCCTTATATTGTGACATTTATATTCTATCTATAGAATATATAGTGAGTGGCAGCAGCACAGAGCATGTGCAGTGAATCAGCAAAAAAGAAGATGGGGAGCTACTGGGGTATCTTTAGGGGCATAGATCTTCCCTGCTAAAGGGCTGTGGTTGCCCTGGGCTCGTACAGAAGCCCAAAACATAATGTGCAATATTTCAGCTTTAGTTTTCCTTTAAGATGGAGGCTTAAAATAAGTGAGACAATCATTTGTCATAACATAAGAATGCAATATTCACACTCTCAAAGCCATCTGGAATCACTTACCTGAAACCCCCAGCCGGTGTTCCCTTTAGGAGAAAACTGCACCGGCCCGGGATAAATGCGGGCGAGTGATCCTTTTCCTTCTCCTATTGTAGCGATCCCAAGGCTCGCACATACACAGTTGAGCATTTGTTAAAGTTCGGCTTTTCACTCTACTGCACATGCGCGAAGACAGAAGGAGGAAGAGGAGCAGTCGCTCGCATACACCCCATCCGGTGCAGCTTCCTCATAACAGGAGCACCAGCCAGAGGTTTCAGGTAAGCGATTACAATCACTGGGGGTCCCTAATATTTTTATTTTCATCTTTAATGAAGAGAATCATCTCAAGTCTAAAGGAAACATTTATGAAAAATCCCAAAGCATTTCCAGCAGTTCAATCTTTTTCCCATAAATCAACATTTTTCTGACTGATGGGACCTGAGGTTTTCTGAAAATCAGATAACCTTACCTTAGGCCTACTACAAAACTTTGAAACATTAAGAAACCCATTTTTTTGCCACAAAGATTTATGCAGTGCATTTACCATCAAGTACAAGGTACTGTTTCATATATTAAAGTGAAAAAGAAAAAATAGAATTATTTTCTTTACAATGGACATGGGATAAGGGATCCCAAACCTGTACCAAACAGTAAAAACTACAGATCAATAATAAATTGCCCCCCACCCCCCAAGTGTGGAAGTCTAGTTTCAATACTGTGTCAGTGGGGGCTTAATGACATATGAGGCCCCTAGGTTACACTTTCCACAGGCCCCCATTCTAGCTTTCTCCTACCTGGAGACACACTGCACAGTCAGAAGGAAAGGCATACGCTGCTTGCATGCCCAGGGGGTTCTGTGGGATCAGGGGCCCATCTGTTTTTTTTCCAATTATTATTTCTATTTTCTCTTTCTGAATGTTTTAATATTTATTTTTATTTGCACTGGGTCCAGTCGAGTGCATCTGGGAGAAGAAGGTAGGCAAGTTACTCATGCATCCCGATATGTGCAGATTCAGCCATACTATTGATGTCACTGCCATGCACCAAACCTGACCCGGCATAGAGAGCTTGGGTGCATATGTGCCCAGATATGCAAACGTCTGGGTGCTTTAAAAAAAAAAAAAAATGAGGTGGGCCCCTGATCATACTGAATCCCTAGGCTATAGCCTAGAAAAGCCTATACATTAATCTGCCCCAATAACTGTAGTAAAGCAGGAAAATATATATCACATACACACTAAATGGTGCAATGTTAACAGAATACCGACATTGTATTCTAATTGTATCTAATGTGCATGGTCCCAGTACGAGTAAATAGGTATGCATAATAATGTTTATGATAGCAATGAAACAAGAGGGTATGCTCCTTCAATGCATAAACTGAATTTACACTGTAGAGAGGAAGGCAGAGGTTGTCTAAATGTTTCCCTAAACAAAAGACTGATGGCATCAGTGATGTTGTTTCCCCAGTAAATGAGAGTTAACACAGCCTGTCTAACAATCCCCAGCTTCCCCCCTGCTCTCTAATGTGACAGAGCTTTCTTGTTTCCAAGTGACCCTGCCAACATACAGTACTTATTGTGAACTGTTTTGTTCTATAGAGTTTCCCTGTGCTTGTCAGTCCTTTTGTTGGATGTTACTCCGTGAATGCACAATACAAATTCAGCTCTGAAGATCATAAGTGAGGCATGAAAATAACAGTTATCAAGGAAAGAACTGAAGTTACTGGTCTGGGATAATAGCACTGAATACTGCTCGTGCCATGTCATTGGCTACAAGGAACACAACACATTACACGTTTATCCTAAATTGCTAAGCGGATACACAAAAAAGTACAAAACACATTATTATTTCTTGGAGGTGTGAGCTGGACCTTTGAACTCTAATGTTAAATTACTCTCATTAGCAGAGAAAAATAAGATGGGCAATGTTTAATTCACTAATAGCCTCATAGCTGGGCCCAGTAGTATTGCCAATCATTATACTGCAGTGCCTCCTAATTATGCATTTCATTGTGGAATATTACAGTAATTCCCTGGGTCAAAAGAAAAAGCCCTTGTGAAAGAATATTGTGGGAACAAATTACTTGTGGTGGTTTTGACAGACATTTAGCATGGAAAATAGAAAGCAGCGTGCTTGTAAGATTCAAGATTTGTATAAATCAGCAGTAATAGGCTTTAAACTGCATTAAGCCCTTTATATTGGATAGCATACAGAAGTTAAACTACTCTCAGTTGTGGGTTTCATAATCCAAATAGACCTGGATTTAGTGTTCTGAAATACCATTCAATTGTTTATTTTAACAAAAGGACTTGTTCCTGCAATTAGCAGTCCTTTATTAGAAAAGGAGCAGCAAGAGAGTTAGTGATGGATCAGGAGGAAGGTGTAGCTGAATATAGGGAGAGCAGAAATAGAAGTGTTTTTTCAGTAGAACAGGGGAGGAGAACATCCCACCTGCCCTGGTTTTTTGGGTTAAGTTATAGGGGAGGGGTTAATTTATCTCTGTCACATCTGTGGAGAAATGCTTGCCAGGGGTGGGGGGCCTACGGCCCAGTTTTAGAGCAAGTGTGCCAAACTTAATGATGGTCTCTTTGGACAAGGGTCCCAGGTTGGTGGTTTTCTGGTTACCTGCTCCCACTTTCCCTAAATTCTCTATGAAAGTATTTAGATCACAGCCTAGAGCAGTACCTTTACATACAGCACCAAAACTGCCCTATATATGCAACAAATACACAATATATATATTATATATAGGAACCTTTCATTTTACCATAAAGCTAGAAATGGTCAGTTTGCACCATATTCTTGGCTTTGTTTCATTTGCAGCTTGCTACAGCCACACCAGGCTGATTTTCGTCCTGTGGATAAATGCTCCAATCAGCTTACTCTTGTTGTACGCACATACCCCTGTTGTACGAACATACCCATGTTGTATGCACATGCACGCTTTTTTATATTTTCACACAAAATTATTTGTATATGGCAATTTGTTGTTGGTTATATCCCAACCTGGTTGTCCTCATTGCCTATGTATGCTGGTGTAAATGGATTAGGGGTTTAGAGGGTCAGCCTAACAGATAGAATTTACTAGTCACCTGTTTAAAAGCAAATATTGTATTGGTTGCTATAATAATGCTACTGGGCAAATATAGCGCCTTTTATTAAATGGAGGAAAGAGAATTTAGACCTATACATGCCCCATTAGAGGTGGCAGACATGCACTTAGCTATGGGTAAAGACACATAATACCAAATTAATAATTGGCAACATGAGGATGTTTTGATATTTGACAAATAATTCATGTACTTAGGAAATCTGCAATTGTTTGTGCAGAGGGAAAAACACATGGCTCTACAGCTGCTGTTGACACATAGCATAAGGTTGGTATCAAACCAGAAAAACAACAAGTATTGATGAAAAGAAATCTTTATAAATACATTTTAGACTTAAAATAGATATCTGTTATATAACATTTTCAAACAAAGCCTAGGTATCCAACACAAGTAAAACCTGTCTTTCCCTGGTAACTTTGTTGAAAGCATTAGTATGAAGTAACTATATTCCTGTTTTGTTCTGAAGTAGACAATAAACTAAAAAGACCATAGGAGTAATGCAGTGTGAAAAGTGCAGTATCGGAAGCAGTCACCATGTTTTTTTACTTCTAATGTGTGAGTTCTGTTTGATGCAGTTGGGGCCAATGCATCAAAATTGATGTAGCTGCTCTTGCACTTTGATATGAATCAGGCACAATTGCACTGAAAAACTTCTGCGTCTGGTTGAAGTCACTTCTGAAGCTTGAGGATAAAATGACATGCGCAGATGATTCTCTAGGCACAAGTCTGCTGCAGGGCGGAAATAGGGGTAGGCAGAAGGGGCACCTGCCTAGGGCGCAACAGTGAGGGGGCACTAGGCAGGTACCAACCCCTAGTCCTGGGATCTCTTACCCCCACCACTGATTTCCTTTTCGCTCTCCCCTCTGCATGCCGTGTGCACGCTTTAGTGCTGCACACCCCCCTCAATGGCACACAACGGAAAAGCAGCAGTGGGGGCGAAGTGGCCGGCTGGATCACCTAGGGTGCCCAGCTGGCTTGGCCCACCTCTGGTCTGCTCTGTAGGGATGTAGCGAACATCGCCAAAAACTCGCAAATATTCGCGAACCCCATAGACTTCAATGGGAAGGCGAATTTTAAAACCTAGAAAAGCCATTTCTGGCCAGAAAACTGATTTTAAAGTTGTTTAAAGGGTGCCACGACCTGGACAAGGGCAAAAATTTCTCTGAAAAATACTTTGTAAAAAAAACGCCAAAAAAAAACGCCAAAAAAAACGCCAAAAAATAACGCCCAAAAAAAACGCAAGCTATTCCTATGTATACGCAAAGGCGAAAAACCAAAGCGAAAAAATGCAGCGGAAAAAACCGAGGCGAAAAAACGCGGCGCAAAAAAAAACGCGGTGAACCCAAAATGGCGAATTTGCGGACTTGCGAAGACCCGATGTTCGCGCGAACAGTTCGCTACATCTCTACTGCTGTGTTCATTGACACAACCTGCACTGAGAACCCTGGAGCTACCGACGTCTTCACCATCAGACGCACTTACATCTATTACATCTATTAAGAACAGGAGGCAGGAGAAAAGCAGTGGCACAGAGCAGAACTAAGGGGCTGATTCATCAAAGTTCACGTTAAAATATTACCTCGATTCAATTTTTTTTGGGGGCTAAAACTCCCAAATTCAAATTAGGGTTCCTATAACTCGAATGTTCAATATTTATTGTGCTCAAATTTTTTTTAAAAAACTTGAATTTGAAACTGAACTTGAATTTGAAACCTCTGCATCTAAGAGCTTGGGATTTCATGTAGAAGTAACTGGGAGCTGTCCTAGGGGAACTGAAGTGATTTTTTTCAATTTGAGGTTTTCAAATTTTGTTTAAAAAACTGGAGAGCTTGTACATCCATGAGTAGTAGAGAACTTTTTCATTTGTTATTTAAAATGAAAAGAAAAAAACCTTCTAAAATTCACAAATTCCGAGAAATAAGCCTCATCATGTAAGTCTAAGGGAGCCCATATCTACATTGGCAAGGGTGCAAATAATATAAAGAACAAATGTGTAGTTAAAGAAGTACTATATAAAGAACAAATGTGCATTGAAGACAATGCACTCTGAATACATGCTCTTTTGACAATTGGTTATTGCTTTGAAAAAACAGAATTCTGTTATTTTGACTTTGAGAAAAAAACACACTAATGTGCTAAGTTCATGCTTATTTTTTGAAATTCTGGCTTAGAGGGAAATTTTAGTTGCATAAAAACCAGGTGTACTGCCAAGCAGAGCTTCATATAAGCTTCCAGTCCACATAGAGGCTACCAAAAAGCCAATCACAGCCCTTATTTGGCACACCATGTACTTTTTTCATGCTTGTGTTGCTCCCCAACTTTTTTTACATTTGAATATGGCTTATGGGTACCGTATACAGTAGTTTTATGTCCTCTGGGGAGAGCAAGTGACTCTAAAGCAGCTTTCAGGCTACTGGAGGCAGTGATGACCAGTCCCGTGGTTAAGGGGTTTAAGGGCATGACAACTGTATGGAACAGAATCTGGTGGAACCCCTACTCATTTTGCTTTTAAATATTTAAATGCCTCACACGCATGCAGATCTCCGTTTGCTTAAGACAGCAGCTGCCATTTTAAGTAGCTTCCTGCCTGCAGTCCAGCCATTATAGCTCAGATCACACATTCCTAAGGGAGGGGGGAGTGAGTTCTTAGAATTCTGGTGGGAGGGGGGAGCAGGAGAGGGGAGAGGGGAAAGAGCTGTGCAGACTCTGGCCACAGGAATTACAGATGTTTCTGAGAGAGGAAGTCAGGCACTGGAACATCATGTTTACAAAAAAAGAGACAAGAAATCCTGTGTTTCTTTTGATTACTGTGAGTGTTTATGGCTGTATTTACATAGACCTTTCTGCTCAAGCTTACTAATTTGTTCCTTTCCTTCTCCTTTAATAAATGACGCTTGTTGCCTCATTAAGTTTTAATATATCCTCAGAAAGATAATTAATGGGAGGTATTGAATACCACCCCAATAACAGCAAAAATGCCCCTATCAGGCAGAACTGAAGTGGGTCCAGTAGGCTTACACCTGAATATCCATTTTCATCTGTGTTGTCAATAGAAATATTGGTTGTTAAGTTCAAAATGTTTTCATCTTCCCTATTTTATCTGGATAAAACAAATTTTCTTGGATAAAAAACGACCACTGGCTGATCTCCTATTCATGACTATTGTCAGCATCACAGGCCTGCTTATTCCCACAGCCAATTAAAATGCAAACAGAGATGTGAGAGACTGAAGTTTGATAACAAGCTAAGAGACTTGTGAATCATTGGGCAAAGCTGAAATATAACTGTTTAATGTGAGCATATTAGTAGAAATAATTGGATTTCTTAACTCCCAAGATTTTCAAGCTTGTCCCCTTATTGCCCATTAAATATCCTGATATATCTTGTGTTAAAGGATCTTTTAAATATGATCTCCACTTATTATTCTTGGATGAAAGTTTATCAATGTAATGATTAAATGAGGAGGTGGAGCTGATAGCCATGGAAATCCCATGACTCCTCGAGTATTTTCATTCAATTTCACAGCACAATGATGCTTAGTTTGCCTTTCTCTACTGCTTCCCATCACAAAAGCCTTCATCAAATGACATCTAAAGGGAACTGAACTACCACGCATGAATTGTGTCATAATACAAGTTTGTATGGAGCTGTCATTCGGTCAAATAATATTTTAATAGATATCTTTTTGTGGGTTTTTTGGCAGATTTTGAGCATTCCCTGACTAGAGGATAAAGGTTGTGAGTGGGTGTTGGAGGCTGCAGTGTTAATAGAAATAAAGGAAAAGCTTAAGATGCCAGAGCTATTGCAGCACATTTGCCCCGCCTCCACTGAATAACCTTTACCAGACAACCAGTAACTAGCCTTGAGCACTGTACTGCAGTGAACTGAAAGCAAATGTCTGATAAGTTGCTATGGGATATCGCACTGGTACTGATAGGTTGCAATGGGATATTGCACTGGTACAACTTCTTACCTATTGTATGTAAAAAAATGCCTTTTCAGGCTCTTTTAATGATCATTTTTCATCTCTATATCTATGGTTTGTGTACAACCAATGCCAAGACAGAATGTAAGCCAAAGGAACTGTTAAGTGGTTGATTTATTTGCATAAGGATAATAACGAGAGGGGGTACACTCTTGTATTACAGTACAATTCTATTAGGTGTAATCAGCAACAATGATCCTCTCTTGCACCAGCTTGTGATAAAGTCCCATTAGAAACAGCTCCAATGTTAAATATAAATATGATACATAATTAAAGTCAAATTTCATCATGTTTCTCGGGTATGTAATGTCAATTTGTCAAAGGAAATCGAATTGCAGACTATCAAATGTGTACAATTGTATAAATATAAAAATATTGTAAGGTTTGTATTTCTATATCCCAATCCCAACAAGAAAGTTATTTTACTGTGCTGGATTATTGGGCTCCCCTTCCCTGGTTAAAAACAAGCAAAAATTTATGAACCCTATGGACTGTGTACTTTTGCAAAAACACTGCTTTCCAAATTCTTTACTACTGATAAAAAATAAATTCTGTGTGTGCAGATTCACCCACAGGCCCCCTGACTTAAATGGATTTAGTTATCAAGCTAGCCTTAGTTACATCTACCATGGCCCTAAAGCACCTAAACTGGTATTGCCGATGCTCAAACGTTTCTTATAATGTATATATTCTATATAATGTATGTTACTATGTCACACAGTCTATATATACCCTGTGCTATCTCTGTTCTATACCTCTGACTCTTGGCTTTGTTCAGAACCCACGTGCCACGTCAATAAAACTCCATTTTACCTCCAGAGACCTCATCTCTTTTTAAATTCCACAACATTACATTGTCCAAATACATCTCTCCTCACGCAGTAACAGCACAAACTAGGCCACACCTTTTAGTTTACTAACTGATATCAGATGAGCAGGCAAATAGAACCAGGGTTTGTAATATGAATGAGTGAGAAGTAATACATACTTCTACAGTATCTTATTTGTCCATTCTAGCAGTGAAAGACCCTTAATAGACTGTTAAGCTGGACACATACCGATAAAATGATCTGTAAACCTAGTTTTGCATGATTTTCGGACTGTGTGTGGGCTCAGAATTATCCTTCCAATAATTTTTATACCATGGCGATCAGTCGTTTACTCGATTAGACAGGTTAGAAAACTTCAGTTGGATAACAATAATATCTGCACATGTATTGTGCATCTGACAATATACTCTGAGGACCTACAATGGAGGTCACTTTCGTTGCATTCAAACATACGACCATACACCAGGGATGGTGTACATCTATCTATCTATCTATCTATCTATCTATCTATCTATCTATCTATCTATCATCTATCAATCTATTTATCTATCATCTGTCTATCTTTCTATCTATCTATCTAGAGATCTGTGCAATTTCACTTTTTACAGTCTTTCCCCACATATTGTAGATGTTTACATATACTGTATTTAAATGCTTCAATAAAAACCTGCAAAATACATAATCACTCAGAACACCTAGGGGGTTAAAGGCACCCGTAGTGCGGCATTCATTTAATCCCTACGTCCCTCTGAGTTCTTCTCTCGAGGAAACATCATTTTGGCTTTCCTGGAGACTATTTACTGCCTCTTTTTTCATTACATTACACACATTACTATGCTGCTGGGACACATACATACACATCATTATAATGGCTTAAGTGCAAAGGTCGCAATCACTGCTGTGATTCAGTGCTCTTGATTTAATGACACAAAGCATCTAAGGTAGGCACTTTGAAAAGAAGCCCATTGTGATATTTAACACTGGTGGTGGGGATTTCTGTGCAAACTAAAGGGCGAATAGCATTCATCTATAAAGAGTATTCAGCAACATTTGGAAATATTTATCGATTACAAGATTATAAGGATTTTTTAAAAAAATGATTCAGTAATGATTGAAACAACTAATTTTTATGATTTCCCTTAAGAGATTATAGGGTTGATTCACTAAAGTGCGATAACGCATATCGCATGCTTTCTTGCATTAAAATTGAGTTACTAGATCTTCACAAGACTTTGTTTCTGTGATTACATTATCCCACAATAGCACATTTTTTACTGTAATCTTCCTTAAGAGATTATATAGCATGATCTACCACATTGCACGTTGTTTGCTCAAGCAGGTACAGTGCCAAGAGTAAAGTAAGCACAATTGCTGCATATACTGGGTTAAAGGAGACATATCATGTGAAAATTAAGAATGTACCAATGCATTATACTCATCTAAATATAGAAAGATTGTGTTTCGGACTGATTTATTGAGAAATTCCCCCAAAACCCTACTACTCAATACTAATACCCATCTGTTCCACGTCCTGCTGCCTCCTTTCCCAGGCTGTGCAGGGGGACTGGCAGCACTCAGCACACTGAGGAACTGATGGGAAACTGAAGTCTGTCTTTGCTTGTGTGACCGCAGGGCTATGATTGGCTATCCCCTTCCTACTGTGTTTCTGGCAAGGACTGTTAGGACATGGCCATCCCTCATTTGAAACACGGACAGGGACCTGAGAGGATTTATAGGGAGTTCCAAAAAAGGGGCCATTTTTACAAATAGTATTCATTTTAAGTCCAAAGACAAACCAGCACCATATATAAGTCATTATTGCCTACAAGATTTTTTCATTGATCCTATATGCCTCCTTTAACAACAAAGACAACAAAACCTTTTATGTTGGCAGGGTAGAGGGCTTTGAAAGGTCCAAGAACAATGTGCAGTTGCAATGGTTGTACTGTTTGCAATACAGAATGCTGAACTGATGCTACTTAGTTACTCTTGGTGCAAATTCTAAGCTGATATATTTTTCATTAGATCCGCACTGGCTGGCAGGAGGTATTTTTGTGGGTCCCAGTAACATCTAGTTACACCAGAGATACAAGGAGTCCTGGCTACATGGCCCTGTTTGAATTTTTGACACTGCTCTTTTTTAAGTTTCAAGTTTTTAAGAATCTTGGTCCTTAAGGGAAACTTTAAAACAGAGAATGAAATGAAGGTATGAGAGTACAAATTAATAAAAACTTTCAACTCTCTGGAGAAGGGACTGAACCTGGACCTTGGATTTATGGCAAATTATATAGATTAAGAACTGCCTGCACCCAGCCAGAAATACAAACATCTGTAGAGTCACTGGACAGGTTAATCACAAGGAAATCCTTTTACTTCACACTTCAGTAACTTACCCTGATTTATTTCAAGCCACTTTGATCCACATTCTTGTACCATATCTGTTTGTCCCTTGCAGGCCCCCTTTCATATGACTTTGTTAACACCTTCCACACAGTTATTCCTTTTTTATGGTTATTTCATCTATGAGCTGAATGTTGTATATATATCAGAGAGCACCACAGCTTCATTGTAATCAGCTTGCTATGGTTACCTTAGTTAGCCAATAAAGGTATAACCTTTATACAACTTTTGTTATTTTTTATTTCAAAAGGGTTACCCTGTAAACATTTTGACTGGCTAGCATTGTACATCACCCTTTCCTGATGCAACAACTAGTGATCCGGGACACTGATGCAAGTTATGTGTTTTGTCTCATATTCAGCTCTTGCTGTACTATGTATATAAAGAAATGTATATGTACTATGTATATAAAGATATGTATATAAAGAAATATGTAATTAGATGTGCCCAATTTGCTACTGTTCGGAATTCTTACTTCCAATATCCGTGTTCAGGTTATGCTAGAAGTAGTATTTCAACAAACGGATGGATATACAGTATATATAATTTTGGTTGGGTTGGTTAGAAATTAGATGTGCATCTATAACTTTGGTTGGCTCAGCAATATTTTGGTATCCTTGACTGGGTAATTCAGCATGAAGTTGTTCATCCTTGACTTTCACTGCACAATTGTTCTTAATGTGGCTAAAATGTGTTGAATATACACATTTACAATGGCTGAAAACACGCAAATAGCAATCTAATTACAGCCATGTGTCAGAGGATGATGGATCTATCACTTCTTCACTTTATTGCAACAAAAGCAAATTTGTTTGCTGCATCTTAACAGAAGAAGGAAAGGATAATACGGATGCAGATCTTGTTAATAATTTCCCACCCCATCAATTACAAGATGTCATATTAGGGCAATGAAAGGGGATCCATCCAAGGTTGCAATATTCCTTCCCAAATAAATGTGTATATACACAGACACACACATGTACATACATTAGGATAGATAGCTGTGGGACATGATGTATAGTTTTGCCTTTCACGCTAATGACCTGTGCCATCCTCTGCATGTGGGCTGCATACCTACGCCATAAGTAGCGTATAAATGAGGGAGAAAAGATAAATGTGGAGTTTATGTCAATTCTACGTCCATCGTTTCAAATCGGCCCCATTACTATTCTGCTCTAGTACTGTTTGATTATCTCGTGACTCAGAGCAGAGTGTCCAGATGCAAATTTCCCTTTGTGATGCTAATCCAGCAAGCAGAGAAGCTGTGTGAGTCTGTCATGCTGACTGCTGAAGCTTATGATCAGCACAGTGTGGAGGAGAGCTGCTGCTTAGCCTCTTTATCAGTGAAGATGCTTTAACGTACAAATCAGATTTCCTCCGTCTGTCCAGGGTAGCCAATCTACAAATCTCTTATCTCATAAGAACCAGGTTCCTAACCCATAGACCAGCTAGTAGTTGCGTAGTTACAGCCAGGGAAAAACATAACCACAATAGTAGTACAAAAAGCAGAGTTTAGGAGCTTTTCAAATAGCATCAGAATGTTAACCTGTTAGTACCCTGCTGTTATGTACACTGCTAGCTGAGCCTTTATTCTAGGTATCAAAACAACCATCGAGAGAAAGTAGTACTGTATGGTAGGGTAAAGAAGTGTTAAAGCTTGCAGGCAAGTTGCTTCAGTACAGATGAAAAGACTGGTCTGTGAGAGGCAAAGCAGTCAGCGGGCACTCAGTGCAGAGATGGAGCTAGACTGGCATTTGAGTGAAAATCATACACATGGTCATTAATTATTCAATGAACAACTTGCTAGGGCTTATTTGGTAGGCTCCATCAAAAAGACTCCCCACAACCAGAAAGATCAAATTATCCTTCTCTACCTAAAGCTAAATATTTAGCTTGTAAAAAAACCTTTCCCTAAAAAGCATTTTCCCTGTTCATAAATAAATAAGAAAATGTTCTCAGTCTTTGTAGGCTACAGGGCTGATTTAAAGGACATGTAAACCCTACATTTACCTACAATGTATATAACTTGGGCACATCTCCCCCACTTAAACAGCACCATTTGTACTGCATATATATTCCTCACTGTTTGCCAGCACCATCACATTTTCCTAAAGCAAATAGCAGTTTTTAACCACTGGCTATTTTCCCATTAACACATCTTTGGTGACATCTGCAAACAGCACATGTCCACTGTAAAATTCATGCAGTAAAGAATGCAGATTTACACACTTATGTTGATAAAATATTCTGCATTGACTGTAACGGTTAAACTGAGCTCAGGACAGGAGGTTAGGAGAAAAAAAACCTAGTTTCTTTAGCAGTATGCAGAGCTAGAGCAGAGTTTCTATGGAAACCAGCAGTGCCATCTCTTTATTGGCTGCTTGACTGGATGGTGTGTCTGGTAACCTGAGTTGAGAAGAACTGAGCATGCTCAGTAAGCCAAGAGCCAAAGTCAATTCCCAAGGGAGGGGGTGAATGGGTTAGAGGAGGAGAAGGAGTGGCAGGTATTTAAAAAATTCAAAGAGGCTGTTCACTGATTATATTTTTTGTGTGTGGGGAAGGGGGGGGGGGGTTACATGTCCTTTAAGATCACAATGAATGTAGCTGGGTGCAAAAATTGGAGCGCTTCCACTTTTTTGTGCTTATCTCAATTTGCCCCATATGTCAATACGGTGTAAAAGGGCATAGTGCACAGCACAACTGGAGCCCTGTATTTTTTATCTGTACTGAGCATATGGCAATTTCAGGGCCCCCATTACATATTCTAACTTCAGATGTTCCTACTTGCACCACCTGAAATAAGTGCAAACAGCATAATGTCAAAACTTGTGCCATTGCATTATTGAAATTGTCTCGTAACTTATATCTACCAATCAGCAGGTAGCATTTACTGGTCAGCTTTTTGTTAAGAAGCATCTGATTGGTTACTATGGATTACTAGGTTTGGCCAAAGTTATTTATTACATTACCCTGAATGTGCAAGCCCAGTAAATCTACAATGCTGGGTAAGAATGCTGCATTTTGACTAAAAAAACACCAGGAGTCATGTATAACCTCCTAGGCAGTGTGCAAAGTGCAAAAGGGAACTTTGCACACTGCCTTACAGAATTCCTGCAGCTCTCTTTGCTCTGTTTCAATGCAGGAATCGGGCTGTGTCTTCCTGATAGGGTTTGCCTAGCTCCTATGAGGTGCAAACTGCATTCAGTGCTGAATTAGGGGGCACTGGGGGCTTCTTTGTGCTGCTTACCCAATGGTAAATGACAACTCATGTATATTATTTTAAATATGTGTACAAAGGAGCAATGAATTTCCCTGTGCATTACTAATCTGTGTGTGTGCATAAACTGTTCCTCTAGTCGTGTGCACTCACAAGTATTAAACCGTACATGTGTGCAAAACTTAGAGAGAACATCTCCTGAGAAAATGGGGACAGCAAAATTAGGGTGTTTCTTTTGGGCTCATCTCTCCTTTTTCATTGTTACAGAGTCCAAAGTAGTCATTTTTTTTTATTACTCTGGGCATATGAACAATAATCCCACGAGGCAATTATCCTAATATATTGTACATCCACCGGTAGAAAATGAATTAGAGTTGATTGTTCTTTAAACAAAAGCAGAAGTAAATCTAGTTTGACTCCCCAGTAAACCCTTAGGACACAAGTAAACCTAAAAAAGGTGTCTATAACTTGCATTGCAGCCTGCAGTACATAAATCCTTAATAACCACTGTTTTTTCAAATCTATCTATATAAGCAAGAAATGGGCATTGTGTTTATCCACTGGTGCATCATGGGAACGAACACATGACTTTGTGGTTTGCACCCATGGTTAGTGCACCCCCCTCATTCTGCTGAGATTGTTCTGTTGCTTATTATTAGTGTGAGACAAGTCTGTGTATAATACTATGAGACATCTTGATTACGTTTGTCACAGTGTGACAGCCTGACTGCTCTTCTGTGCACATTGATGCAGTCTTTCACTACATAATTACTGGTATCAAGTAGATGGCTTGAATAGAAGAGATGGAGAGCACAATGTTCCTCAATCAAAGGGCAACTTTGGTCAAGAAGCGTGTTTGTAACAATGGCAACGGGGAATTTATAGTATTTCTACTGCCGTGACAGTATTAGGGATGTAGCGCAACTGGAATATATCTTGCAGTGGAACACACAGCTTCCAGCAGGACGAGTCACACATATTATGCTGTCAAAGTGTGATACTAGCGAGGAATATTGTGGTTTATAAAGGTACATGAGTCTGACACACTACTGGGGACAGGTTTAACACAGTACAGTAGGTTCTTGACTTCAAAAGTATTTAAACGTATGGAGATCCATGATAGCACAATGCTGGCTTTTGTATGTGCTGGTACTTAGCTTTCATAATGCCCACTTGGCTACCATAAATCAAATCAAAGTACTTGCTGCATTATAGTAAAACAGGTGTCGGGTTCTTTATTGGGATCACTGTGGCAAAGTTGTTCCACACTTCCCATCTCAGAAATAGAAAGCTATCTCATCCATTTGCTCTAAACCCATTCTGGGCTATAGGTGTGAAGCCACGGACAGGAAAAACTCACAGGGTAGTTTTCATATTGAAAGGTGTTCATCAGATATAAAAAGCTCCAGTGCCCCTAATGGGCTGTAGCAGCATTACTAGCTTTATTACAAATTAATTTAAATCTGCACACCCTGTAAGGCAGTAAAATACCCACATAAAATCAGATTACAAATACAATACAAATGGAAGCAGCATACAAGTCCATGACACTTACTTAAGTAAAAAAAAAAAACAAGAGGAAAATATAACCTATATATTGTGGCCTTGGGCATCAAAACAACATGCAGTTACATTAATATACAAGAATAGTTGTTATAGTAGTGTAGCGTATGCAGAATCCCACCTTTACCCTCATCTACACGAGGCAGTGTGCTACCAGTTCAGGTTCACTGTTGTAACTAAATAGATATATTGAGAAATGATGGTGTACTTCCTGTGAAAATAGTGATTCTCCACTGAAAAATGATTGATTCCCTGGCTGCATTAGAAAAAACTAACTTAAGATATAATGATATATCCCTTAGAAACTCCAGAATGTTCCAAATTACAGGAAGGCAAATCTGACAGTTTGCCAGCTAAAACTTGATGAGATTATGTAGAGATGGCAGATGTCTCTTTCCCCCCCATGGAGGATCCTTCTTTTGGTTTCATGCAACAAGTTGAACAATTGTTGTGACTTTTCATGCACATGCTTTTTCATTTCTGTACTGTATGTATGTATATGTATGTATTTTTTAGTTAATGCCAGACATTTGTGAAAACACGTTTATTCAAATTTTGAAATAAAAAACATGAGAAATGTTAGAGTTTTAGTTAATCTGCCCCTTAAAGTATGATGATCCAAACCTCTTATCTGTAAAACCCCAGTTCTCGAGCATTTTGGGAAAACAGGTTCCATACCTGTATCTCATTTGAGTTATAAAAATAAAAGTATTTTTCATTGATATGCAAGGCATTGTACTCATTTATAGTTATACAATTCTGTAGTTAGCCCTTCCTTGAACACAGAACACAATAATATCTAGCTGTACAAAAAGATACACTGGCTAATAAATATGCAAAAGCATTAAGTATTAACACACTGGCAGCAGCAGCACATTCCTTCCCATATAAAAACCAAGTCAATGATTTTAGATAAGATTACAATGTAGAGCAAAAAATGTGGACAGGGGGCCTGGAAGATTATACTGAGTCCTTAACATTATAATAAACATATTTGCAGCTTAATCGGAAGCAGCTTGCCTGGAACACTTGTTATAAGGCATATTATAACTAAGACAGATGCTAGTGTGGTCTGGATAAGGTTTGTTACTGATGTCAACAATACAAATAGGCGTTTGGTGGATTCGAGACAAAATCAATGAGAGTTTGCTTCTTTCCGAACAAAGGACTGAGATTTTCCAATATCCTTCAGGTATTGCTACACTCTGAAATTTATGTGGATATGCTAGGCTTGTTTAAATATTTAGGTTCCCTAATTGATTGCAAATGATCCTACATTATTTTGGACAAGCAGAAAAACAAGTTAATGGAGAGGCAGTGTGACATGACACATGGGTAAATCTGTAATGCTTCTTCAAAGCTTTTGTTTCATTACAGTTTATTTGTGACAGCACTATATAATAGTTAAAAGCAAATGCCAGCCTGACGAACTGAGGACGTTCCACTGTCACTGCCACAACATGCCCATTTGTTTTTAATACTCCACATCAAGCCTAATGAATAAGATTAATGGTAATAAAGAAAAAGGCAGAAGAGTTAGAATGTTGGCTTACACACAATAATAAATGTCACCTGTATACTTACCCTCTATGTTTTAAGTGAATAACCGCAGAAACATGGAAAACATTTTAATCTGAATACCACAAATGTAAGTGGTTCAGCTCAGAGACCACGGCCTTCAGAATTCAGATGAATTATGAAGAGAAGGGCAGAATTATGAGGGCAGATAACTCCAGCCAAATAGACAGCACTTGGGCCAAAAATTATCTTATCGAAAGTACTCATGGTACAATACAAAATCCCTTAATATAGTGAATAATGTACCCTCTATTGTAAAATATGAGGATATTATAAATCACGAGGAGTTCCGTGACCATAGAAAAGCATGAGGCCATATATATATATATATATATATATATATATATATACATATGTATATATATATATATGTATATATATATATATATATATATATATATATATATATAGGCCATATATATATATCATTGCTCTTGTGCATTATAGATAGATATCAGAAATATCTAGTTGTAAAATCCTTCATTGGCAACTCTAAAATGCTCATTAATCATCACTGGAAATGGGGGGACCCTGGACAGTGTAGAAATGCTCGCTCCCTCCAGAGCTGAGAAAGGTTGTGAAACTGGGGATGTCCTAAACATGATCCGCCAACTGCAACTTTGTTCCTTGTTGAGATGCTGGCGGTTGTTCTTCTTGTAACATCTCCACAATAGACAAAGGTGCTTTTTGAAGGTGCAGTCCAACAGCAGCTGGAAGGTCGCATCCTTGATTAACAAATGTATCTCTCAGGTAGGGGGTCCGAAGGATTGCCCTGGACCCTCTTTTTCTCTGGCCTGGTTACCGAACGTTTCAGAATTTCCGCTAAACATGCAAGGCTCTCTGGCTCTTTATCTCACAGAACCAGTTAACCACTTTATGAAATGTTTATGGAGTGCCATAAAGGATGATGAGTCTAAAATATGATGGGCTATTATCACAACAGTAATTCTAACATTTCCTCCCTAATTCAGCATTCTGTTTTTATGTATCTGATGTGTTGTGCAGTACCCAGGGTAAATTGTACAGCGGCAGAAGCTGCCAACGCTGACATAAGTCTGATAGTAATCATATTAATAACCATGAAACCAATGCAGAGGTAAAGCTAACATTTTCATTACAAATAACAAGCACTGAAATGCCAAACAGTTATATGGACAGCTCATTCTTTAGACACAGTGCGTTTGTTCAAGCTTACACATGTTTTTCAAATGCCACTTTGCTCACACAGCTTGTAATAGGTTCCTGGTACCGAGAAGGATTTGAACTAGTGGTTGGATATCAGCAGATGCCATAAATGTGCCTAACACACTAATTACTGAATACTGATAGAGAAACCAAACTTGGTACATTTATACGGCTACATTTAAAATTGTAAATTGTATCATTTCATTAACCTAACATGACTGAAAATTAGAGTCATAGAGGAACAAAGAAACAGACCAAAGCCAGATAGCTGAAGTTGTAACATCCAAACATGGGGAACTGGAGCAAGGGAAACTAAAAGCTGGATTAAAGATACCATATTGCAGTTTTCTTTTTCTCTTAAGATGTTTTTCTAGGATAATACAATGTTATATTATAAAAATATAAATTTGAGTGCTTAATTAGATAAGTCATATCTCCTAATTTAATTCCTAATTCAATTCCAGATTTTTTTTCTTTACACTTAAATGGAGTTTTCAAACATAGTTTACTAAGCTCTTCAGAGTAAAGTATGAATTGTTCACCAGGAAATCATAAACATTACCTTAATTTTGTTTATGAGCCCATGTGTATCATTTTGTAGTAGTAGGGCAAAAAAATAAGCAAACAAAAGAGAGATGGATTACAAGTAGGCTAGGTGAGATGGATAAAACAAAAAATTGGAAGCAGAGGAGAGGATAGAAGAGCTAGAAGAGCTAGAAGAGCAAGAATGCGACTCCTCAGTGCCGCCTCCCCTCAGCCTCCCACACCTACTGTACCTTTACAGCCCCTTCATAAGACTAGGCAAGCATTTGTGGAAATAAAGGTATGGGACCTGTTTATCCAGAACAACATCAGATTTCTAATTTAGGCACCCAGAGGCTAAAGGGTTAAATGGTAGGAGGAAAAAAATTCACTGTGCGCTGTGCGAATTTTAACCCTTAACGATCCTAATTAGGATTCAGTTCAGGATTCGGCAGAATCCATCAGGGTGGGTTCGGGGGTTCGGTGCATCCCTAGTCCTGAGCATTCTGGATAACAGATGCCATACCTGACGGGTCCTTTGCTTTAGATTCCCAAGCTAAGATCAAATGTGTATGCAGCTATCAGTTTTCTATTGCTATACCTATTAAACCTTTCTATTTAAATGACAACAATACCCCCAAACAATGTAGGTCAACATAAAAATATTGCATAAACAAGCTCATATGTAGATTCAATCAATAGATTGCCATATTTTATTTATCTAGTTGGAGTGGGTTCCAAAACCAAAAGCATTTTCTCATCAGCAAGATAAAAGTATCTGAAGAAGTGGCATTAGGCCCATAGATCATATTGCTGAAATGAATTAAAGTGCAACACACTCTATACAAAGGGTCATACAATTTTCCAAGCAAACACAGAAGGGTCACAAAAAGTCAAATGCAGCACAACATACACATACACACAATGCCAAGAGCAAAGCTATTAACCCTCCAGTGAAGCTGGGATTACATTGGTGAAAATGTAGTAACAAATTTCCAGTTATAATAGGCCCCAGGGGTTAGCAACATAATTATACATAACAAGCAATATGAATTTTTTTTATACAGTTTCCAACTTCAACACTTGTACAGTAACAATTGTGAATTTTTTTTGTCTAAATTGTAAACCTCCATGTATATATATGATTGGCACAGTCAGAATGGAGGGAAATGAAGAACCTGTGTCCTTACTGGGTCCCCCTATCCCCCCACCTGGCCCCACTGGCAAAATCCATTATTCTCCGAGAGAGAAATAACTGTTTGGCATAATGAGAGAAAAAATAATTGTAATTGCCTACCAATAGGTCATTTTGGTCAAGTCACTGAGAATGTACGAACGTAATGTGGTTTTAGTAGCATTTTGTTTTCAAATGAAACATATCAAAGCTGTATAGGTAGAAATGATTCCTACTTTACTGGTTTTTGAACAAAGCTCTTGTTTTTAATGATTTTATGGAAAAACATCAAGGCCAAATTATGTTTTATAGGTTTGGGTATCTTTTATTCTGTGTTTTTTTTATATTAAAGGACACATTACAACTAATTTATGAATAAAAGTGTTATTTGCAAAGAGCTGAATGAAAGCAAACTAAAGCAAGTCTTTTTGCTCTTCACAAAGGTCCTTGTTGTCCATTTATGCTCCTTAGCAACTTGCGTGGAGTTTCCAGCAACCTAATTCCATGTTTCCCTGGTTTCCGTCCATAGATGTAACTAAATTGTTATGCAGGAAGTAACACCATCCCTTATCCAAGAAAAAAAAAAGGCACTGCAACTTTTCAAAAATAGATGCTAATTTGTGTCCATATTGTTGCACTGCAAGAAATAAAACATGGTGATTTTCATCCAAATTATACGCATTCCACCGTGTTTGTAAGTGAGCCCAACAGGCTGATGTGGCCGCTGTATGACTGTTTTTTCCCAAGAGATGTAAAATAGAAGACATAGCTCTGTGCTGATATAAAAGTGGCAGTTTTGTAAAGGCAATTATGGGATTTCTGCCAAACAAAAAAGTAAATTTGATTTAACTGAATAATAAAATTACGGCAAAATAACACACAGCATCTGCTTGGGTAACAATTTTTTTTAAAGTGAATTCATTTTTACATTGATTATCCTTATTGTGCATTTAATGTGCTATTTAAGTTTGTTAGATGGTTTGGCTCACATTATAAGGAAAAATATATGTTGATATAATCAATAAGCAGTTTAGCAGGAGAAAGTTCTAATTAGTCGCCTCTCATGCCAATTGTAAAGCTTAGGATATATAGTATATTCACTTTACAGGACCTATTGCTACTGTACTGCTGCTGCTCCAGTATGAGCATTCAAAGCTTCTTTTCTTCTTTTGTTCCCTCAGCTGTTAATGGTGGGGAGAGAACCTGCTCATTCAATAGGCAGCACCACTGTGATGACAGTGGGGATGCAGACAGATGGGCTCATTTAAGCAGAATCGACATTTGTACAGGTAACTGCGTGCTCCTCGAGGAGATACATTGGGCCCAATGGGCTGTCTCTCTGCTACTTTGCCTAATTCTCCCTGACACTTTGACCATTTCACAGATTTGCAAAAAGTGCTGTTGGCTAGGTCTCTAAAAGGAAATGATGAGACCAAATGCTCAATGCAAACCTCAGTGGAAAGGAACAATGTACCCCATGTAAAGGGAATGGTGGCTCTGCCTGCTTTATGATTGCAGCCACATCTGTTCTCTGCAGCTCCACTGCCTTGGCAAAGTTCCATAATATGGGGAGCTGCCGGAGTTTTCCAGATAAATGTTTGGAAACAGATGAGCTTAATGCTTTGAGGAACATGTGAACAGACTAGTAAAGAGAGGAATATTTCTATTGTCGGCGAGATTATCTGAAAAATGCTGAATTGTTGGTAAAAAACAAAGAAAATGTGCTCTTTGCACATTGCACTTTTATTTGTAGACATTGCCATTTTAAAGAGGTTAAGACAAATTTTGTGTCACAAATTTGAATAATTCTTAAAGGACAAGGAAAGGGTTATACACCCATTTACTATTTTCCTAGACCTGTGCTCCAGTCTGGAAAAAACTACAGTGGTTCAGTGATCTTTCCTATTTAGTGCACCCCATATTTCCCAGGGCTCCCTTGGTATTGCAAGGCTCGTGCATGCGTAATATAATCAGCTCAGAATATGTCATTTTGCAAAAGTCTCAGAATCTGAAGAAACCACAAAGGATCCTTAAAAGAATTTTAAACCCCCCCCCCCCCCTAAAAAAAAACCCAGCCTCTTTGAAATCTTTAAATACTTGCGACTCCTATTGTTTAAAGGTTAATAGTAATCACTTAGTATTCCTTTTCCTCCTCTATCCCACTCGGCCCCCTCCTTTAAGAATTGACTTTGGCTCTTGGCTTACTGGGCATGCTCAGTACTTACCAACTCAGGTTACCAGACACACCCTCCAGTCCAGCAGCCAATGAAGAGATGCACTGCTGGTTTCCAGAGAAACATGTTTTTTCTCCTAACCTCCTCTCCTGAGTATGTTTAACCATTAGTGCTCATTCAAAGTAAGTTCTGCCTGTGTAAGCCTGCATTATTCATTGCATGAATTGTACAGGGCACATGTACAGTTTGCAGATGTAAATGTCACTTATGATGTCATAGGGAAAATTGCTGCCTTGTGAAAACTGCTATTCGTTTTACGAAAATGTAATGGTGCTGGCAATTTGAGGGGATGTATGCAGTGCAAATGGTGCAGTTTGGGTGGGGGAGATGTGCCCAACTTATATACATGAAAATGTAGGCTTCACATGTCCTTTCCCTGTCCATTAACCCAAGTCCCACATGGAAAAGATTAAAAATGCTTCTTTAAATACAGCACATACAGTCATAAAAAAGTACATGTAGTAGAATGGATTAGTAAAGGGGTTGGAAAATATACCTGAAGTGAACAATGTTAAAGGTATACAAACACATAGACCAGAATCCTCATTATTATTTTTGTTTCTTTTTTACCCTATTATAGTATTCTGAAAACATGTGAGAATAGTTCACAAAAAATCACTTAAGGAATGGAGTTGTTGTGCTGGGAGAAAAAGAGGTACTGACTATCACCATTCCTTAATGACTCAGGCATAGAACTATAGTAAGCTGTATAGTTGGGTGTGCTGTGAAAAAGGCTAGTGTTATTAATAGAATGGTAGCTGGTGCTCACCAAATGACTTTTTGTGAATCTGAATAGTTACAAACTGAGGGATTACATTATTTACAACGTTGGAGCAAAGTGCAAAGTGAAAAAATGGGGACATAGCATTCTGTTTTGTGCACTTTTCTCCTAGCTCAATGCTAATTTCCCCACTAAGCTCTGAGGTGCAACTATTTGTGCTCTAGAAGCAACACGGGTTGTGGCTCAGTCTGTTTGAGCACTGCCTATATTCAACAAAACTGCATACAGAAAGGGCTGGAGGTGAGTGGTACATGGGCATTTACTAGATCCCTAGGTTGTGTGCCATTTAGAACATGCAAGCTTGTTAGCACTTGGGCATAAAAAGGTACTGAAGAGCCGCATATTTACCATCTGGGCCCTTCATTCAGTATTTAATGATCATATATAATAGCACCTACCCAAAAAACCTTTGCCCATGCCCTTGAAATTAAGTTTCAATAAGCTAAGATAAATTACAGTTTGGCCTTCATAGACCAATAAGGTTCATTATTCTTCAAATTCCATGTAGTCAAAGTCCATTTTCTACATAGAAACCCACTCTTACAATACGTTTAAGACTTTCTCCTATTTAACCTATACCATAACAATCATTGCTCTTGCATTAGCATACTTCTTTAGTAGATTCCCTGCAAAGGTTTTAATAAGTTTACAATATGGTGGTATATGTACAATTTGCATGCATCGTAATGTTGCATGCTTCCTAGGTTTGTGTTCTTCAAGCCTCCCTAACATTTACTGAGGAGACTTATGTTGGCTGTACACAGGTCGATAAAAGGCAGCGACTGCAGACCAAGTTGGCAGCTTATTGACCCGTGTATGGACCTTCTTACAGTTTACCACACCCATATTTATTGGGACAAAATAAGAAGCCACCTATCTTCTATCAATTCATCCCATAATAGTTGTTTATAAATACTTAATAAAGCAACATGTGCATTTATAAGTTGTTCCACCTAAGAAGACAATTTTTGCCCATTATTCAAAAGTGCTGTTTTAGTCATATTCCAAAAACATATTATCCCATTCTACTATGGAAACCTTTTCATTATGACAAAAAGGGAACAATCCAAGTAATAAAAATGTGTTCTATTACACGCCTTGCTTTAATAGAAGTGCTTGCCTGAATGCACAATATTCCCTCCAAGGCTGCTGGGCCAGAAGACATTTCATTGCTCGTGAAGGTATAGTTACATTCGCAAGATGTGTTTCCATTGAAGGTATGGCTATTAAAATGAATAGTTCTAGCGGAGTTTAGAAAAGGTCAGGGATCAATCCTTCAGCAGCACGCAGTCATCCCTGGGCTGAATGAATTGTGTTTAATCAATTCAAAGGAATGACACACAGAACATTCTGAGCCAGTTAATTGGGCATTTAAGATCCAGTCAAAAAAAAATCCTAGCATAGATCATGTATTTACTGAGCACTGTTAAGTTTGATTAGATACATTACTGATGCCTGACAGCTGATCTTGTGATAATCATAATATAGAGGTTAAACACACTGAATTTGGATTTTACCAAGTAAAACACATATATAAGGGCCTATTTCCCAAGTAGACATAAGTTTCAAAGTGCAAAAACTTTAGCAATCTGCAATGCTTTTTGCCCAGAATGCACCTTACCGACTGTTAGACAAAATTATTTGTTTTTCCATAATAGAGTGCAAAGAGCTGCATCTTTTTTTTGTAAGCGGCGCTGCATGCAGCAGAGGTAGAAATGGGAGCGCCGACTCACTCTACTCCACCAACAGAAGTGGATATTATAGACATTTTTCATGAAAGTAATAGGAAGTAGCTGTATTGAAGATTGTCTTGATCACTACAGTTTTACCTAAAAGAACTACAGGTATGGGACCTGTTATCCATAAAGATTGGGACCTGGGGTTTTCCTGATGAGAGATCTTCCTGTAATTTGGATCACCACACAAGTCTACTGAAAAACATTTAAACCCAATAGGATTTGTTTGCTTTCACTAAGGATTAATTATATCTTAGTGGGGATCAAGTACAATGTCCTGTTTTATTATTACAGAGAAAAGGGAAACCATTTGTAAAAATTAGAATTATTTGCTTATAATGGAGTCTATGGACGATGGCCTTCCCATAATTTGGAACTTTCTTCATAACAGGTTACTGGATAATGGACCTTATACCAGTAGAGTAAAAAAAACATTTGCCATAGGTCTTAAAAGTATTAGGCTCAGTACAATGATATTGAGTTGCCAGGAATCCTATTTGGAGGGATAAAAGCAATTTACATAAGTTAAATGTGATTAGCGATATCAGTGACCTAAGCTGAACAAGCCATCTCTGCTGCTGAATGTCCAAGTGTCTAAGACGGAGATCAGGCATCTCTCCAGGAGCTGATGCTGGCCAAGTATAGACTCTTCAATGGAAGGACAAAGTGACCTTCAAGGATGCTCGGTGTCTAACTGATTGCTGACAGGAGAGAACTAATTAGGAGATTAAACACTTGTATTTAAGCCAGGCTTTGGATGCAGTGCTGCAACTTTCAAAGCGAATGACAGGAACTTTTCATTTTATTAAACAACAGAAGAAAAAAAATATAATAGTTCAAAGGAAGACTTAATTAATCCTAGCCTTCAGTAAACGATGATGATGCACATCCTTTTGTCAACAGGAATAAGATAATAATAGGACGATAAAGGGCAAGGATTTAAATATCATAGAGCTGGCCTAAGCATCATTTTATAGAGGATGCAATGACTCCCCAGGTCAATGAAGAGAAAGTTATACATGACTGCAAGTGATTCCTGGGCACATTTTGCTCCTAGGATTATGTCTCTTCCACGTGAAATTACTTATACAGTAGGTAAATACAAATGATAGATGGACAACAATTGGCACAGGAAATTTGCCATTTCTCATATTATAATGGCTTTTCATAGTGTATGTATGACATAACATTTACTGGGAACATACCTTAATGTTTCATAGCCAATTTAGGGTGACACTGCATGCACTAGGCCAGAATAGATATTTCCATTTCACTTAAATATGTATCCAACTGTTCACTCCTAGGGGCACATTTACTAACCCACGAACGGGCTGAATGCGTCCGATTGCGTTTTTTTCGTAATGATCGGTATTTTGCGATTTTTTCGGAAAATTATCGCGACTTTTTCGTTACTAATACGATTTGTGCAAAAAAACGCGAGTTTTTCGTAGCCATTCTGAAAGTTGCGCAAAATCTGGCGATTTTTCGTAGCGTTAAAACTTGCGCAAAAAGTTTCGTTTTTTTCCGTAGCGTTAAAACTTGCACGAAACGTCGCACCTTTTAAGTTTTAACGCTACGAAAAAGGCGCAACTTTTCGCGCAAGTTTTAACGCTACGAAAAAATCGCCAGATTTTGCGCAACTTTCGGAATGGCTACGAAAAACTCGCTTTTTTTCGCGCAAATCGTATTGGTAACGAAAAAGTTGCGATAATTTCCGAAAAGTCGTAAAGGCGCCGAAAAAATCGCAAAAAATACGAAAAAGTCGCAAAATGTTCGTTTTCCAATCGGAATTTTTCCAATTCGGATTCGAATTCGTGTCTTAGTAAATCAGCCCCTTAGTGTACATACCACTTAGCCTGCTTTCTTATGACTTGTATGTTAAATGCCAAGCCATTTTACATTAGGGGTGTCTGTTATTCTACCATAAAACAATATTGGTCTTACCACTTAACCTAGGATCAAAGCCATGTGAAACTGTAGTGTCACTGTAGAGGTGCTTATTAAGCCTACATAATGGTTGACATAAATGGGCAGGTACTAGTTGCTGACTTGCTTTTTTTAATCTCCCTTTACCCATTAATATACCCAACATTATTACAGCCCTAGTTAATTTCTGGTCAATCCTTATATTTATCTGGCTAATTGGAATATCATATCCTGCTAGGCAAGAACCACATTGGGTTGTAAATGTTTAGACCAGTGCTGTCCAACTTCTGTGGTACCGAGGGCCGCAATTTTTCCGACCTACGTGGTGGAGGGCCGATAATGGAAGCCAGTTTTGACCACTCCTCTTTTTGAAACCACACCCACTTGAAACCACACCCGTGTTATCACATGACCATACCCATATTAATGGTTGTAGTACAGCAAAAACCTGCCATACTCTGCCTTCTCTACCCTGCCTGCGTGTGCCATACTCTGCCTTCCCTACCCTGCCTGCGTGTGCCATACTCTGCCTTCCCTACCCTGCCTGTGTGTGCCATACTCTGCCTTCTCTACCCTGCCTGCGTGTGCCATACTTTGACTGCATGTGCCATTCTTGGCTGGTTTGTGCCATACTTGGCCTGTGTGTGCCATACTCTGCCTGCCCTACCCTGCCTGTGTATGCGCCATACTCGACCTGCCCTATGCTGCCTGTTTGTGCCATACTCGACCTGCCCTATGCTGCCTGTGTGTGCCATACTCTGCCTGCCCTACCCTGCCTGTGTGTACCATACTCTGCCTGCCCTACCCTGCCTGTGTGTGCGCCATACTCTACCTGCCCTATGCTGCCTGTGTGTGCCATACTCTGCCTGCCCTATGCTGCCTGTGTGTGCCATACTCTGTCCGCCAGTTGGACAGCACTGGTCTAAACCATTAGGCATGTGCTACTCAACTGATGACCATTGCTGATTGCTTAATTTCACTCAACACTTGGGAGGGTCATTCAATCATAGATCTACTAGCCTGATCTTTGTACATGGATGAGGCACACATTTCATTTGTTTTTCTGTTTACCCTATTCCCTCATATCAATTAATAAACATAGACATACCATGCTATTAGACTGAAGGGGTGCATAATAAATTTGGCATCTGCAGTGAGAGACAATGAAGTGCTGGTTAAAAAGAAACAAATTAAATATCCCAGAAATTCAACAAAGTAAACCAATCACTTCTACTTGTAGACAAAGATAAACACTATTCTTAAGGCTCACACTTCTGTTTTTTGGAACAATTACATTGCCGCCATATTCCCTGAGATAAATTGTGATGATCCAATAGCCCCACTACCAACAGACTCATAGTTGTACATGCGCCTGATTGTACAGAAGGGGGTAACAATGTTCTTTTGGGTACAATAGTAAAAGAAGGAATGCCCAGTGGTTTACCAATATGAACAAAATAGGCTTAGGGCTTAATGCATGACACATTCATTTTAAGCATGGAAATCATAATGAACTCTACTATACATTATCACTTGAATTTTGCATGTGATTTATTAATCACAAATGCAAGCGATAATCTGCATACATGAAGATTTGTTTGTGCAAATCAGCCCCCATCTGCCATGTAAAATCTATGCAGCGTCAATTACGGAGCTGGTGGTTTAATCAGAGCTGGGAAATGAATCGTCATCTAGATGCCTGTTAAATAGTCTCACCTGGGAGGCGCAGAAGATTGCATTCTGCATTCCGTGCCACAGGTATAGATGGGGAATAGCTACTATGGTGCTTATAATTATACAAAGGTGGTTTCTATTAAAAGATGAACAATTAATACTGTTTAAAATGTCTATTTTGGAATTTCTGTTCCCTTTGGCTTTCCATTTTACTGCAGCCCTTTCAGTTCTCTCTACAGTACACAAAGAGTCTTAAAGGGACACTCATGAGTGTATTTTTCACTGGTTAATGTAGTAAAAAAAAATCTGATTTTATTATTTTTATTATATCTCAGCTCTAATCCCAAAATACTTCACACAACCTACCTGCCTCTGACCTTCGTTCATCTCATCACCTCTTCCCATTCCCGACTGCAAGACTTTTACTGGGCTTCTGTCTGTCTCTGGAACTCTCTGCCTCGGCCCATCACACTCTCCCCTTCCTTCCAAACCCTCAAATGCTCCCTAAATATCCATCTATAGGGAAGCATACTCAATGTATCTAAACTGATCAGACATTTATATATGTATCATAAATCATCAATCCGTATCCACATTCCTTTTGTTTCAATGTACCCCTAACCCCTGTAGATTGTAAGCTCTTGCAAGCGGGGCCCTATGATCCTATTATTATTCTGTATACTCTTATTTGTTGATCCCTGTTTGTTTATATTTTTTGTGAAGCGCTGCATAATTTGCTGGTGCTATATAACTAAATGGTGAGGATAATGATAAGAAAATGCATGCAATATGACTAGTGATGGGTGATGGATTCGTCGTGACTTTCCGTGTTTCGCCATTGGCGGATTGTTTCGCAAAACGGATGAAAAAATTAGCTGGGGAAAATTCGCCGCACGTCCAAAAATTGTGACGAAAGAATAGCGGCGGGCGACAATTTTTTTTGCCGCGCAACATTTTCGCCGTTTCGCGGATCTTTTGAAAGATTCGCTCATCACTAAATATGACTACTGCAAAGGCTTCAGGCATCATTGCCCATGGTCAGCATTACGATCCCTTAAGGCCATACACGCTACAATTACGATCTTTCCCAATCTTTCCAATGACCATTGGTCGTTGGAAAGATCGTTCATCCACTCTACTAATGTTAAGAGCTGAACCTTCAGAAATGCAGGTAACAACAAAGGAATTATTTACCCCTACCTGAAAACTCAGCATTACGATGTTTGGGCACCTTCAAGGGCGCCCCATCAAAATTTTCACTCCTGCAGGATCAACGAGGCGATATTCAGAGCCTTTACTGATATCATTTGCCTTGTCTCCCACCTACATTTTGTATGATAAAATCAGTATGTGTATGCCCACCTTTACTTCTAAATAAACTACAAAACAGATTGCCTGCACAGAATCAGACCTGAACAAGTTTATGGTAGGAGAATGCAGACAAGAGAGAGCAAACTCCTGTGTGTGGAGACACATCATCTATCCTCAAGCAAAATAAATAAGGCACCTTCATAAAATGTGCCACCTTAGTGATAGTTACTGTACAGAGCTAAAATGCCTCTTTGCATCATCTGTGCTTTCCCCCTCTATAGAAAGCAGACATTGGAGGGCTCTGAAAGAAGATTAAATTAAAGTCGACAGCTGAGCCCTTGAAATCTGCTAACCCGTTTAAATGGGACACACAATGTAAAGACCCATTTGAGGGAAACCTAGGAATGGAGATATCTAGTCTTCCATTCCTAATAATCTCATAACAGATTTTATTTTAGATCCTTTATAACTAAAATGAATCATTGGTCTACATTATTATTCAAGCTACATGTGCTGTACTCTCTGGTATGAGTGGCTATACAAATACCTTAAGAAAGGTCCACACTGGCTAATCAAACAGGCAATGCCTTAGCAACCTATGGGTCATGACCACAGCATCAAAATGTAAGTTTAAGAAGCAAACACTAAAGAAAAGAAACAGAAATAATAATAATGCCAATCATGATCATTAAATGACCCAAGTGAAATATAAAATAAATAGATATAAAAAGAAATATAAAAGAAACTTGCAAGCAGTATATAATGTTAAGATACAATGACATGTACCATATAATGTAGATAACTGACTACAATTAAGTTCTGTAAAAACGTAAAGAATCATTTCAGTTGGCAATGGTGGTATGACATAACATACGCTCACACTATACAGGTATGGGGCCTGCTATTCAGAATGCTCGGGACCTGGAGTTTTCCAGATAAGGGATCTTTCTGTAATTCGGATCTCCTAAAGTCTGCTAAAAAAAATATTTAAACAGTAAACCCAATAGGATTGTTTTGGCTCCAATAAGGATTAATTATATCTTAGTTGGGATCAAGTACAAGGTACTGTTTTATTATTACAGAGAAAAGGGAAATCATTTTTACAAATGTGAATTATTTGATTAAAATGGAGTCTATGGGAGATGGCCTTTCCATAGTTCGGAACTTTCCGAAAATGGGTTTCCAAATAAGGGATCCCATACCTGTACCACTTATTATCCATGCATTTTGCTGAGGCTACAAAATTTGTGCAAGTCAAAAAAGTACTTTTTTTTTTTTTTTAAAGAAAGTTCTTTACATTTTTAAACATTAAATTACTTTGCTTCATATTATAAAACTATCACAGTCTGTTTTTAATCTTCATGATAATGTCCATGGGTGTACACCTTCCTTAAATGACTCATTTTGTGATAATATTAAGGATATGCAACTTGTTACTATGGTTTCCAGGATTGAAATCATAGTTTAATAATACTACTAGGGGGAAGATGAAAATTAAAAATTAATGATATCTAATTGCATTGTCTTGAAAAAAAAATGTAATTTGACTACATAAGGTAAAATTGCAATATTGATATGAAACTAAACTAAAACAAGAAGATATCTCCAGAAAGCTCCATACAAGGTAGAATATGAGAGCAAAAAGAATGAGCAACTAATTAATGGTATCGGTCAACATAAAAAATGTATTTAAAAATCATATAGTTGGACTGCACCTTTAACATGCATTAAATGGCACTAAACACTGATCCCATTTGAACGATCGTCCTCTAAACAGTTTGTTCTTGGCAAAGCACCAAACTCATTAAATGACTCATTCTAAGCTTAAATGACCCTTCCCATTAATGCAAAGACCATAGCACAAAGTACTATAATAGTCAATACGGCGAAAGAAGAAATGAGATACTGTGAATTATAGAAGGTCTGTCCAATTAATAAGAGAAAATGGGCTAAGTCCCTTGCTGAAGCCACTGGTTTTCATTTATAAGTCATTTCTTCTTGGATTAAACATGAATTTGTGGTCATTTTTGCTTTGCTAACATGCATATGAACAATGGAATTGTTTTGGACTATAATTAGATTACAAAGTATACAACAAATGAGAATTTGAAAAGTTTTATCACTGACTGGCTTAGAAGGCTTGGAGCTATATCTCAAGAACATCAATATAGCCATGCAACGACTATCTATGGCCTAAAAATCTACACAAGTAGTTAAGATACCTTACATACAAGGAGAATAATGAAAGCTATGATGGCATGGAGTGGCAGACTACCATATATAACCATATAATTAAATGATCGTGAATAGAGGAAAAAAATGCAACTTAGATGGACCTATATTTTTGCATAGCCACTTTTCAAATTCCATTGAGTTGGTTGATTTGCCACCTTCCTATTACAGAATAAGAACCCAGCTAGTGGGCTAATGTACTAGTTATACATGAAGGATATATGGCTATGCTGTATAATAGGAGAAGACTGAGCTGCAGAATAACTGAGATTTGAATCCTACCCCAATGATACCTAGACAAGACCTCCAGGGTCTTGTTTTACTGAGCAGTGATGTCTACACATCAATGGAGACTTCCAATGCAGATTTCAAATCCCCAAGGAGTACTAAGCACAGTGGGGGTAATTTATCAACACTGGCAACTTATGGCAACCAATCAAATTGTTGCATTTATTGTTCTACATGCAGCTGGCTGAAAAAAGGCAATCACTGATTGGTTGTTATGGGTTACTGCCCATGGGCAAATTTGCCCAGTGTTAATAAATGAGTCCCAGTGTAGCGTGGTATAAGAAGCCCGACAGGGTTGGCTTCACTACTTTTTAGCATTCAGGTCTTTGTTTTTCTTTCTCATCCTCTTACCGTATTTGAGTCAACCGTGGCACTAGCTTGCAGTATTTCTCAGAAAGACTATTTGAATGTAATTGTGCATCAGGGCACCAACAGAAAATTGAAAAGATATCTATCGCTTCTAATCTGAGAAGGTTGATTTCATAAATGGGGTAATCCTTTAATAGAAGCTGCAGTTAAATAGATGTGTATTTTCTATTCGACATCCAGAACAAACAACACATTACTGACTAGTCGCAAAGCTTTTTCAGTGAGCCCTTGAGATAAGTGCCTTGCAATGTTTATCTGAAATTAAATTTAAAACAAATATTCAAAACGTAATTTCCCTTGCAGCTTATAGAGTTTAAAAGAAAAAAAGGGAAAAAAAGGCAAAGAGACAGGTTTAGAAGAGCAGAGTTAATGCTTTTCGGGTATTGGAAAGGTGAGCACAGATATCTGTCCCAACTACACTGTATTAGGAGCTATGAGTTAACTTTAGGGATGCGCCGAATCCAGGATTCAGTTCGGGCGAATAGTTTTGAGAAACTTAAGCCAAAAAATTTGTTGCGTGTCAAAAAAGTCATGGTCGCGTCAAAATGGACACGGCGCGTCAAAAAAGACACCCGTGTTTCGCAAAGTTTTCATTGTTTCGCAAATTTATCAGTAGTTTTGCAAATGTTTCAGTGAAGTGAAACGGGACAGATTCACTCATCACTAGTAACATTTACTGGTCAGTATTTTCTCATAGGTGTCTCCTATGAGTACATGAACAACCAATAAGGTGTTTGCAGCTGACCAAATGCATCAAGGACGGAACTAGCGGTAGGCAGAAGAGGCAGGTGAAACTGTGAGGGAGCAGATACCTCTGTTGCCACCCCTAGTCCGGTATCTCTTACCCCTTGCGTGCCACACTCCCCCCCTCCAGGGCGTCCCAGTGTATGCACGTGCTCATACACGTGGGGGGGGGGAAGAGGGGGAAGCGGTGGGGGCGAGGTGGCCAGCTGGGCTGCCTAGGGTGCCCGGCCGTCTTTGCATTCAAGTCAATGGGTGTTTTTTTTTACTCCAAAAGCAGGTCTATGGGCGTTTTTTTCTCTCATTCCAATGCATTAAAGTCAATGAACGGTTTTCTCGCGTTTTTTCTCACTCCAAATACTTTGTACATAAAAGTCATGGTAATTTTTTTCTCAAGTTTTTTTCCAAATGCATTGCAGCATTTTTTTTTTAGCAATTTTCTTTTTGCTGCAAATTTTTGCAAAAAAAATTGGCAATGGTGAAATGTGGAATTCTGCTGCAAATCCATGCATAACAAACCGAAGTTCTCCAATGCATTTGGTGAAATTTTGTGCAGGAGATTTCATAGCTCTGTAAATCTCCCATATGACAAATCCCCATTACTCCGAAACTTGTACATGTGCGTGAACTTGTGGGGAAGGTTGAGTTGTACCATCTGGCCTAGGGGCGCGCAGTTTAGAAATCCGGCCTGGACCTTTTGTTTCAAATTCATTATATAAGCAGTTAAAAACTAGACAAAATAAGAATTAACCTAATGCTTAGAAGATTGTGCTCAGCAATTTTATATTACCTATATTAACTTGCTTGGAGGGTTTAAATTACCTTTTAATGTTACCCCTTAACTAAAACCTTAATATGAAAGTAGGCATTCAGCCTCTATTAACATGGCTGTCAAGCAGTTGTCAGTTAAATCCACTGTGTACTTCTTCACTCTGATTAAAGCTACTGTAATTAGCATACTAATGGAAAAATAAACCCTATATATGGCTCAGGTATTCTTTATAATAAATAACATAAGCTATTTATATACATTAGAGATATGGCAAGTGGCACTTGTGTATAAATACATAGCAGTACATGTGGTAGAAGAATACAATATGCAATGCTAATGTCTATGTAACAGAATAAATGGAATCTAAATCTGCCGCACTGACATTATGGAAAGTTAATGCAATACTAAACTATATCAGCTACTGAAAAAAATTCTAAACACAACATATAAGCAATGTCTAGTGTTCCTTCATCATGCTATGGGAAAATCAGGGGGACAGCTTGACTTCATGCAGAATCGTTGCTTGTTATGTTTTTCTATCCTATTTTCTCATGCATGCATGGGGGAGGCCGCAGTAAAGCAGGGGCAGCACAGGCCGGACATTAATCAGCGGCTCGCAATGATGAAACTGAAGTCAAGTGCATTAACTACCAGAGGCAATAAACAAGAGCATGAAAAATCTTCTGCCGTTCCGTTACGCCACAAGTATACAAGGTTCAGACACTGATTTATAACTAAATGCTTGCGACTCGCAGCCAACAAATTTAAGAATCAGTTTTCATGATTTTAAAAAGGCCTCAAGAGTCTTTTATGTTTCCAGTATCTGGTTACAAACCACTGGGTCACATTTTACAGCCTCTTCAGTAGGGATTTGTGACAGAGCCGGCGTCTGCCATTTGAAACCTTCCTAGAAAGAATGAAAATAGCATTTTTCAGACTGTCCCATGTAATGGCCTCTCCAACAGCCGATACTATAAACCAAAGAATAAAAGGCTGGATTGGATTCTAGACAGTAAAATTTTTCTAGACACCAAATCATGGAAGGAAATAAATCTTGGGCTTTAAACCCACCAGTATAAAAATATCTGGGTCTTTCCTGGCATAGAATTTATACAACCTGTCCAGCTAGTGGGGGGGGGTATTAAATTAAATTAAAGGCATACTATTATTATACAAGTATGGGACCTGTTATCCAGAATGCTTGTGGCTTTTCTGTAATTTTAATCTCCATACCTTAAGTCTACTAAAAAATAATTTTAACATTAATTAAACTCCGTAGGATTGTATCGCTACCTTAGTTAGGATCAAGTACAAGATACTGATTTATTATCACACTGACATTTGCTGTCATAGGAATTTGCCTGCTGTAACAGAAATAGACAAGGGGGTATCAGCATCCTTGTAGGCTACTGTTAGACTTTGCTATTCAAGTAGTGAGTTTATGTGTGCAGTAACACCTACTACATACAAACACATACACAGCAGTGTCCATAGTAATCCCTACAGTATTATAACTATTACTGGCAGATAGATGGGTCTTAAGAAGTAGGAAAGGTAAAAACTAAGTAAGCTTTATCAGAAAGGTAAATACAGCCATATGCAAGGCTGCCTGCCTATTGTTTCCAGCAACCAGAATGTAGGCTCTATTAGCCCACACCTCTGGCGGGGGAAGCAATTTTAGGGTGATAGGTGCCTTTTAAGCTGGTGGCTTGTGCATGAACTAATGTTCCTTTAACCAAAGGGGTCTCTCATTTTTACACAGGTAAATCTCTTACAAGCAGTGATGAGAGAATCTGTCCCATTTTGCTTTCCTGAAAAATTCACTAAACTGTGAAAAAAAGTAGCAAAACACGAAAAATGTTTTTTTTTGTTGTGTGGCAAATTTTTGAGGCCGATTTGAAAAAAAAAATGCCAATGGTGAAATGTGGAAATTTGGCGCAAATCCATGCGTGCCGAAAAATTTTGCTCATCACTACTCACAAGATGTGGCACGTGCTAATTTGGTGGTGAGTGATGTTTCCCTGGAATTCTGTGGGGAAATGCTGCATTGTAGGCAATTTTTGTACCACTTTGCAAATAGCTTTTCATTGATAAATGAGCCCTTATATCTGTTAGATTGCAACTGGTTTTGTAATGAATTGCATGAATCATTCAAAATATCCCCAAGGAATGTTCTCATCCCGTTCTGTAGCCTTCTGTAATGAAAATGCAATATCAATAAAATGCTCTGCACCCAAACAGTCGCCAAACATTTCTTTAAGACATTATGCACATTAACCGTCCAACATTCAAGGTCAGGAAAATAAATCTGGTTCATCATCCAATAATTTATAGTCAAGTATGGTGTTTAAATAAGTGTAGAATATTTCACCTGTGCAGAAAGAAAAGGAAAGTGCTTAGTTATAACTGACATCTGTGTGAATTATTCTGCATTTGGTGCAAATGTTTTATTCATGAGACGTTGTTGTTGGGGATCATTTCCTAACAAAGTAAATTTGCTTCAGTGAAGTAACCAATAGCAACTTATCAGAGATTTACTTTTAGTATTCTACCTGTTGCAGACCGGTTGCTATGGGTTACTGCACTGGTGCAGAGTGTTGGTAAATGAGTCCCACTGTCATGTTTGCGTGTCTGCATGGGGTAATTGAATTTCCCTGTGCTCATGTGACCTTTTGTATTTATTTTCTAGAAAAAGGAACCACAGTTTGTTTGCTGTATGGCTGGAACTATAGACCAGATCGCCAACCTTTTTTTACTTGTGAGCCACACTCAGATGTTAAAAGTGTTGGTGAGCTACACAAGCATGAAAAGTTTTTTGGGCATGCCAAATAGGGTCTGCGATTGGCTATTTGGTAGCGCCATGTGTGTTGCTAGCCTGCAGGAGGCTCTGCTTGGAGTAATGCTGGCCATACACGTGCTGATAAACTGTACAAAACCTAGTTTCACATGAATTTCGGACCGTGTGTGGGCTCATTTAGTCGATTGGCCAAGTTAGAAAATTTCGGTTGCATAACGATAAAATCTGCGCATGTATTGTGGATATCCTTAGGGGACCTACAATGGAAGTCATACAATTGGTGTCTACCACCTATTTCATGTTCAGAACATCCTCTGATTTAGATTTTATCCTACAACTTTAGTCTGAATCGTTACATTTAAACATACGACCAATATCTGAACATTTGTCAGAAGAAAACTAAAATCTGAATGTGTATGGCCACCTTTAAACTGTGTTTCTGTGCTTTCAAAACTTGACTCCAAGCCAGATATTTAAAACTGGGAACCTACTTTGAGGCCACTGGGAGCAACATGAAGGGGGTTGGGGAGCAACATGTTGATTACAAGCCACTGGTTGGGGATCAATGTACTAAATACACTCAAGATTAGAGTGATCTGTAGCACAATACATAAAACAGCATCAATTGCCCTTATCTAAAAGACTCTCCTGATAAAATGCCATTACCACCTATTAAGGCCAATACTTCATACCATTATTTCAATAGCATCTGCCTGTCATATATATTTGCTACCAACTGTGACCATATTTCTTAATATATTTCTAGAACTGTCCTTTCCTTGTAAGACTTCCTTCCCAAATTTTATAATAGGAACCCCCAAAATGTCTTTAGTTCATTCTACTACAAAACATTGCTTTTATCTTCCCATCTTACTTATCTTTATCTATATATTTCAAGCTAGGAATTTCTAGACATTTAGCTTATATTCTTTGAAGTTATTGTATTTTATCTTTTTTACCTCACGCTGTAAAATATTAAGCAATTTGCACATAGAATGAATGAAATTATACACTTTATTTAATTTATATTATACAAGGGTTAGTACCTGATTGAATATATTTCCCACTTTAATAAATCTCTGGCACTGTGAAGAACATCTGAGTTTATTTATACAGTATTATTGAATTTAATTATAACATTTCACTAGAGTATGCTAAATATGTATTCATTCCATAAAGAAGTTTATCTGTAGCACTAGTCATCTAACCCACAATGTATGCAGAACTGATTTAACTGCTAAGCAGAATGGGGATTTTGCCAGTCCATATCCGCTGCAATCTGTAAATTGTGCATTCATTAAAAGTCTGCATTTCTGCTCCTCATTATTTACATTAGTTACATTGTGCTTTATAACAAGCTCATAATATGCAGAAACAGAAGCAGATACAGTTAATTTACTACCAATGTATCCAGAGCAAACATACTATAGGTATGAGATCTAATATCCGGAAACCTGTTACTCAGAAGCTTTGAATTATGGGAAGGCCCATATCCCATTCATTTTAATAGTTTTTAAACATTATTTCCATTATTCTGTAATAGCAAGAAAGTGCATTGTACTTGATCCCAAGTAAGATATAAATAATCCTCATTACTGGGGCTGGTGCTCAGGTAAATGATTCTAATCGCTGGATTGTGGTACCCCCAGTACATTTCCTTCTCCTTTAAATGATATTTTAGTAGTCTTAAGGTATGGAGATCCAAATTATGTAAAGAATCCTTATCCAGAAAACCCCAGGTCCCAAGCACAGGTCCCACTTTTTTTAATGACTTCTAGTAATAGTCTCTTACACATGCTGGATACTGTTCAGGACATAAAAGGACAGAGATCATTCCATACTTTGAAAATGCATCATGGATTATTATCCAAAGCACATCATTCAGTGGCAGGGGCTCAACTTGAAGAATAGTAGGATTGAAACTGGGGAGATTTGCCATTTGCTCTCATATAGAAAGTTCAGCTTGAAGGTCAGTTAGGGTGAGATCTGGAGTGCATATATAATCACTGCCCTAGATATTCTTGAACTATAGGGCACATTTATCAATGAGTGAAAGTCAGCCGGAGTGAAATGCTGCAAATCTCAATTCATTTCCATGGGATTTTTATAGATCATGTTATCAGTGGTTGAAAGTGAGAGTTCGCCCTTTGATACACAAATACAATCCCACTGAGATGAATAGAGAGCAGTGCAATTTCACTCTGGCAGACTGCAACAATCTCTAAAAAAATGTAATGTATTTAGTAAATATTTCCCCACGACTAAGGATTAATAAACAGATATTTCCATATCTATTCATTTCTTTAGTTAAGGGCGAGGCCTGAACAGGGTCGGACTGGGGGGTGCAGGGCCCACCGGGGCTTCTGCCCTAGGGGCCCTGCAGGTGCCCCCACCGGCCGCGTCCCCTAACCTCCCCCCCACAGGGGCCCCCCTAACCCCCCTGTAAGTTTAACGCATCAGGGGAGGGACCATCGGGCAGGGGGAGCGCCAGCTAGGGTCAGGTCTGGGCCGCCGGGGCCCACCAGGATTTTTGCCGGTGTCCTGGCAGCCCAGTCAGACTCTGGGCCTAAACAAAGGTTGGACCTACAAGAGGGGCTTTAACTAAAAATAAGTTTATCTACCATTTATCTAAGACCTTAACCCACAAGGCTGTAAAAAGAAACATGGCTAAATTTAGGTTATGCTCATTTACATTTCAAAGACCTAAAACAGCACAGTACAAGACCACAGACTATCCTGATCATTGTGGCAATTTTAGTTGTATCTAAAAGAAATAAACCCACTGATGTTAAATATCACCACAAAAAATGCAGTAATAATCGAGTTTTCATTTAAAACTGGGACCATCTGTGAGTCAGAAAGCCATGATTATTAAAGCCTTTGGCATTCAGGCTGCAGAGACATACTAGACTGTAGCTATGTTAGAAAGGTTATTAGGGTTTGGTGATGAAGACATGAAAATATGTGACAGAAAAGGGAAAGTTAAACGCAGTTTAAAGCTACTTTATGTCACTTATGCACTTTGATGTATAACATGCATTATGTTGTCAGGTAGATAAGGAATAAAACTTACAAATGACTGCATTACAAGTTGTTAAACAGAGAAGAAGATCAATATGAAGTCAATAGTTTTCCTCAATATTGCTGGCTTTATTTTTATATAGCATACATTCTACATGCAGGATTTATATTCATGTAATGTGTAAGGAACGCAGGTATTTATATTATATGCAGTCATACATATACATTTTCAAAATGCTATGTTGGATATTCCAAAAGAAACTTAACCACAGCTATAAAATGTATTCCCCAGTATCCCCATGGGGCTAGTGTATTCTGTGCAGTAACAATTGCTTCAGTCTCTAATAGACTGCTGTATGGCAGGGGCCTGGTAACTGGGCTTGACACATGATGTAAGAATAAAGTGTTTTGTTCTTGAAAAATCCTGTAGGGTTGCAGAACCCAGGGCGCTCGGTTGCTTTCAGATCTGAGCTTCATATATAGCTCATCTCACAGCGGCAGAGCAGAAAATATAATGCATTGCTAGACATTTTTATAACAAACAATTGAATATGAAGAAAACAAAATACAAGTATCAGTGAAATAGGACCTCTTTCTGTTTACAGAGATGGTCCTGGTTTGATGTGTTTTTTTTTATTTTTTACATCTTTTAACAAAACTAGAGGAGATAATAAAGAAAGGCATGAAAAGAAATAAGACAATTGTGGCGGCTCATTTACTTGCATTTTGCCACTTCCATCAGTGTGAGCAAATGCTTTGCAATATTAACTATAGCAAATACCAGCCTGGACAAATCCATGTGGCCCAATCGATTGGCTGATCATAATTTGATCATAATGCCGGCCTTTGTGACCCAAGGAAAGACCATATTAACTAATGTGGTCCCCTCCTAACAGGATTTTCTAACCTGCCCAATAGATACTGGTCAGGGGCCATCAGGGCAACCTTATCCATGGGTCAGGGGGGAGAATTGGGGGCTTATATGGTCATCTTGACTCTAAAAGCTTTAATTGCTTTCTCACAGGAACTAAGGTCATAATATATGGCCTAATTCCCTATGTGGCCATAGCTTAAAGTTTCTTTCATAATGAGGCCTGCCAACCACCACACTTGCATTTTATTACCTAACAATCAGTTGTTTTTAGAAACCCCTAGGATTGCTTAAAACTGCCTTAAAATAGCTAAAAGGTACCTTTTGTGACCAATCACCCCCAAGGTAACAACTCAATGCATCCCAATGAACAGAGAAACTATTAGGTAAGTTCAATAAGGGTAATTAACAGGAAATATGCACAATGCAATTTTTTCTAAGCATAAACAATTTAGCACATACACTGTAATTAAAATAGCTATTGCAATCTGCAAAGGGAGGTAAATTACCTATATTGCACAGCGTGTAGCCTATGCAATAAAGCTCTTACCGAAGAAGATTATTGCACCAAAACTAATAAAGAATATTACATTGGAAATGCTAATTTTTATACTTATTTATAGAAACTTTTTTCCATTTACAGCTTGTACTACATTTCCCCATATGAGTATAATCACAGAAATGAAATTGTAAAGATATGGTAAGAACATTGCTTCCACTTAATGCTATCGAGCAGCCTTTGCTAATGGGCACATACATATATTTGCATACAAAGCTTCGGTATGAATTTCCAGGTGGATAGATTTCAGACTGCAGCCATAAATGTGTGTTCGGATTGCAGCCAAAATCATAAACAGCATAAAGTTAAGTGTAATGCAGATTTTTTTCATTGGAGAAACCCTTACACATACTGTATCTATATCTGTGCAGGAAAAGAATGTGATGGTATTGATGCAGACAACTTTAACTACTATTAAGCTGACTATGTTGAAGTCTGACCAATTTCAGTCTTACTGCCTACAGTTTCCACACACCAGATAGAGTCACAATCAATTTTTGGAGACTAAAAATGGTATCTTCCAATTCCTACTCTTGGCACATGGGCAAATGGATGACAGCACTCTCATTCTCCCTGCCCTTTAGAGCCACTTGTGAGTAATATTTGCTGAATGAATGGATCAAAGCCGTTCGGCCATTTGTGTAAATGGGCAAATTGACTTCAAGGGGTCTAGGTAACGATTCCCTTCGTCCTTGAACCACAAGCCAAAGAAAAACATAAAGCAATGTGGCACAACACCCTTGCATTATATCCATACTGGCCTGCTAACCAATTCCCCTGGGTCTGTCCTTGATGTCAGTAGCAGTGAATGACTTGGGTGTTAGTGCACCGGCCCACCTGGACTGTTCTCCTCTACTAATGAATAGGGTTTGATCATTCACTGCTCCTAACTCAGATACCCTTCTTGTTCCACACAGCAGTAAAAAGAGTTTCTGCACTTACCAGATGGATGAAATGCTACTTGATTTCCTGGGTGAGGACCTGCATCAACTGATAGCATTGCTACTGCCTTCCGGACATCCCACAGTTTTAAAACCCCATAGGAATCACAAGAAGCAATGGTGTCCCCCTGGAAGAAAAAAAACACAAAACTAGTAAGTTCTGAACATCACTTTACAAAAATATCTGTACTTTGTTTTAAATAATAAACATGTATAGATCATAAATGTAATCGTTTCCATTATTCCATTTATGCTTTATCCGGTAAAGTTTTCCTAGGATTAACCAGTAAATATACTTTTCTTTTCAAACTGATTTTGGACAATTTTGTTACAGAGCCGGCATTATTTACGTCACAGTGGAACCTAGAACATTAAATAAGATTGAGATAAGAATGGTTAGTACTGTGTAGTGATGAGCGAATCCTTTTGCCAGGCATGGGTTTGCAGCAAATGGGTTTGGCAAATTTTGCCATTGAAACCTCCACAAAAATTTGCCGTGGAAAAATTTGTCACGCATCAAAAAAAGTTGCAGTTGCATCAAACTGGGCGTGGTCGCATAGGGGCGCGGCCACGGCAAAAAAGACGCAATATTAATACAGCTAGAAATATTGTGCTACCACTGGTAGTTGATAGTAGGTAATGACTCCATTGGTTGTTGGAGATTAAAAAGCTGATTTACTATTATTGGTCAAGGTACAAAGTGCAACAAATGGCAGCAAAGCAAGCCCCTTGTTTTACAATTTTGCAGCTTACCCCTAGTCAATTCGGATGTTGTGCCCATACTACAACACTCACCAAAGCTTCTCTTTGATGGTTTGTGACAACCCCTAAGCCTAGATTTTCAACAGCAGCATAAAGCACACAAAGCATGTGCAGTGTCACTGACCCCTAACAAAATCCAAGATGGAGAACTCCTTTGTACAACTTTAAAACCTGGATTATTCCTGTTATAAAGATGATAAATCTTTAGGCTGATGCAGTAAGTTGAGTATATAAAATAGGTATTTCTAGCCATATCCATTTTAGGGTTTAGTTCTCCTTTAAGTAAAACCTTTATTAATTGTTCCACTAGAAACAGTTTTACTATTGGAAATCACTGCCAATGAATGCAAGATGACCTCTTAGGCACAGCCAGAGCTTTCTTTTTAATTGCAGGCACGAACTTTCTTTGTCAAGTAATTTCTGCACCGAAGGAACATTGAATTATTGCATACAGGAATAAAACCTGTCATATTGGAGGCCTAATTTGTGTTTGCAGAGCCGCATTTCGGAAATCTTTGATAAAACGCATTAGGCATTTCTGTTATTAACAGCAAAATTTAAATTTTTACTCTAATGACATTTGGCGAAAGCTTTTGAGATTACTTTTTACACACGGGACGGCTCTTACAAGAAAGAATGGTGTGTAGAGAGTGAAGTTAAAAGAGAGATATGAATAATAGAAATGTTTTGTGAAGGCCTCTAAGCTATTTGGGTTTGGAGGGTTTTTAATGACTAAATTGTTATTTTAATTATCAGATAATCACTGTTGTGTAGAGCCAGGACGATAAAGACTCACTTCTCTGCTTCCCTTGTCATTGCCCCCTACACAAAGGATTTGGGTGTCGTCCAACTCGAGTCCAGAGAATGGGTTTCTAAATGATAACCTCCCTGAACACAATGAGAAATTATTCAGGGGAAAGAATTGGAGATTTTAGCTGCAGGGTAACCCATCTAGAAATGGGAAGAAACAGTGACTATAACAGAGTGTAAAGGAAAATAGAACATTCATTAGCATGTTTTAGTGCTTTAAATGGACGTACTGGATGGAGCAGTATTGCTCCCGATATAGCTACACTATGACTTCCACCATTCTCCAGCATAATAGTTTAAACATGATGGGAGCTGCAGCCATACAGATTATACAACTGTTTTCCAGGTCTTCCATGGCCAATGGCACATGCTGTAACTTTATATTCTTAGTTTCATTTGATAATTAGGGATTAGTCCATTTTTTCACCTGATACAAATTAGAGGCACATTGAAAATAAAGGACATAGAGATAAAAACAGCCACTGACTCCAATGGATTTGGAACAAGAAAAAATGGTATTCTGCAAATTTTTCAGCAATGTGAAATGGAGAGGTTTAACACTATTGATCATTGCCAAAGGCATTAAATATTTTTTTTCCTAGCTCTAAACACCTTAACAGCACCACCCTGAAACATGGGCAGATTGTTAGAATTGTCAGACATTGTATCTGCAATCAGCTGGAAGAAGGATGTATTGTTCACATCTCTGGTGGCAATACTACCTACAATGATATAAATCAATGGGACTCTGACAGGCTAAGATGCCCCAGGTCACACCACCTCTAGAATAACCCCTGCAAATTCAGCATGGGTATAATGTGGGGAGCTGAAAATTGCCCCACTATCCTAGATCTCGAGGATGAGGAAGAGGATATATTACATTGGGGTAGCTGGGGATTTCCTTTTTTATCTGAATTTCTTTTTATTGTTCAGCAATTGCAGTTCAACACATATAGTACATAAATGGGCTACTAATGGCAACTCCACCAGAAAATGTAAATCTCTAAATCCTTAATCCCTACTGCTGATGGCCAAGTCACTGTGCATAGTGAAATAGTGCTAAAGTCTTGTGGAAACCAAACCCAAAGCTGTGACCTGCAACCCACGTTTTAACCCACTTGGACCTGCTACCCGACTTAACTCGAAGCTGCCTTACATGGAACCAGACCAGCTACCTGCTGACCACCATTAACAAAAAATGATTTAAAGGAGTAAAACGTGCTTATATTCATACCTACAACTTGACCCACAGATCCCCTCCCGTACCTGCATCTGAATATCCTACCAGCAATCTATAGTTACCTGCTTTTTTCAGTTTACCCGACCTAATGCTCTACAATAGCACATGAATCAAGCACTTTTCTGGAAAGAGGCCAGAAATGTATTATGGTTCTTTAGTTCCTCTAAAGAATATTTGGTTTAACTCTTTTTAAGACACAATACCCTATTCAAATTTAGCGTTACAACTCACTTTATTATGAACGCATTTATCATCTGTTATTTATTAAGGAGCTTTATTTATTTATTCACATCTGTGTGTCTGTTCAATCGGAGCAGCCATATTTGCTAAGGCTTGGTTACATCATTTAACTAATGAAAGTGTCTATAATGATTCAGGAATCCTTGACAGGGGCCTCCAAAGGCCACATTTTCAGAAAAATTATGCTTTGGGTTAACAAAGAGACAGTTCCTTAATAAGCAATAATGACTCTTCAAACGCCAAATATATCAACAGCCTGCAGGGAGCTGGGCAGCAGGAGGTATAGAGCAACGATGACATGTAAATTGGGTAGTAACCAAACAGGAGGAATGCTATATATAACAAGACTGATAAAGATAAAGACTGAATGCTACAGTACTTGCAAGCACAGCCCGCCACTATGTGTTCCTTTGGATTACATGCTGGTCCAGATGTGTGAAAAGGCCATAAAGGCTTGGATCAAAGGAGGGTGCACCCAATCATAACTAAAGTGACTGAGGAGAGCATAAAAGATAAATTTTAAAACTACACAAGCATGCTGATCGCCAGGGGGCACAATTTAAGGGGCTAGAAAAGATTAATTAAATTGGATTCTAATTCCCCCGAGGAAGGTGTTTCTCCTTGGCAATAATTAAAAAGCAAATATTAAAGAAATGTTGACAAGAAAAAAAAAGCCGCAAGCAAACACATCTCAGAAACTCTCCCCGAGGGTCTGCAAATCTAGGTATTCAGTAATGTAGTCCAACTTACAAATAAAATATATTTAAAGTGTGTGAATAGGATACTGCCTATTAAAAAAAATCTCATATTTTAATACTAAATGAAATCAGGATGCTCTGAGTGTGTGCCTAACCAAAAAAATGCCTGTTGGAGAGCTACACGGCAAGTACATCCTGCATTCTTCTATTTGGACAGGAAGAAAAACGCGAGACGTTAGCAAGCACTGATGGAAAGTACAGGATACCGATTGTCTTTAATAGTTGAAGGTAATCACCCGCTCAGCTTGGCATTAAGGTAATGAATTGCTCAGGATCATTTCAAGAGGAGCTAAAATGTTAAGCGTTTCCTGCACTGTCATTTCTTATTGAGTATGAGAACTGATAAGGACTAAGCTCATTCGTGAAAGTATGTTCCCGGACAAGCACTTAGGTGTACAAACATTGGGGAAATCAAGCTTGGGCTGAGATTCATTTATTTTTGGAGAACTCCTCCTTTTAATTGAATTGCACTGCATGACACAACTAGAGATCTTCATAAAAATGCTTTACAAAAAAGAAAAGATATAATTTAAGGAATGATGTGTGCTTGTAACTAGGGTTCAAAAAAGCAACAGGCTGGGCTTTAAGGAACAGCACAGAAGATCCAAATAGAGATTGCATTAAAGAGTATGAAAGGCGCACAGAACAATCACGGTAGTAATGTAGGTCAAGAGGAGAAGATACAAAGACAGACAATACAAAGCAGCCTGGAGAGCAATAAGCAAGGGTTATATGGAGGAATAGGCACAGTCAAAAGGTGACAATGTACAGAACAAAGAGTTATTGAACCGCTTCACAGTGAAGAACATAACACTTCATTATCCTATATTATTATCCTTTATTTAGATGCAGGCTTGTTATGTGGCGCTTTACAGAGATTGTTCATCATTCAAATCATTCATAACAGTTGGAAGGGTTAAGAACAAAGGTTTGGAAAAGAGAAGTTTTCTTCAAACATAAACTGTCCATATGATGTTACAATGTCCGAACTGAAAATTTTATATTAACCCAGTGATCCCCAACCAGTGGCTCAACATGCTACTCACCTTCCCCCTTTGATGTTGCCCCAAGCGCACTTAAAGGAGAAGGAAAGTCATTTTGGTATTTTACTGCCAATATATTTGCCACATTAGTGCCACCTAACCTAGAACAATATATTTATTCTGCAGAAACAATTACTGTACCTGAGTAAACAGTTTTAGAAGCTTCCTCCGTTTGCTTAAGATAGTAGCTGCCAATTTAAGTAGCTTCCTTCCTGCTCCAGCTCTAGCCCTTATAGCTGAGATTACACATTCCTTTGGGAGGGGGGAGGGAGTTCTGGGGGGGGGGCAGGAGAGAGCTGTGCAGACTGTGGTCCTGGGAATTAAGGATCTTTCTGAGAGAAAGTCAGACACTGGAACATCATGTTCACAAAAAAAAGAGACAATAAATCCTGTGTTTCTTTTAATCGAGGACTCAGTGCAGCGTTTCTGTGAGTGCTTATGGCTGTATTTACATAGACCTTTCTGATAAAGCTTACTTAGTTTTTACCTTTCCTTCTCCTTTAAAGGAACAGTAACACCAAAAAATGAAAGTGTATAAAAGTAACTAAAATATAATGTGCTGCTGCCCTGCACTGGTAAAAGTTGTGTGTTTACTTCAGAAAGTCTACTATAATTTATATAAATAAGCTGCTATGTAGCCATGGAGGCAGCCATTCAAAGGAGAAAAGGCACAGGCACATAGCAGATAACAGATAAAACACAATTGTATTCTACAGAACTTATCTGTTATCTGCTATGTATGTGCCTTTTCTCCTTTTTTCCAGCTTGAATGGCTGCCCCCCCCCCCCCCCGTGGCTACACAGCAGCTTATTATATAAATTATAGTAGTGTTACTGTAGCAAACACACCAGTTTTACCAGTGCAGGGCAACAGTGCATTATATTTTTATTACTTTAAAGCTCTTTCATTTTTTGGTGTTACTGTTCCTTTAATGTAGGAACTGGCTTGGAGGCAAGTTTTGGAAGCACAGAAACACAGTTTTACTCTAAGCAGAGCCTCCTGCAGGCCAGCAGCACACATTGGGCTACAAATAGCCAATCACAGTCCTTTTTTTCATGCTTGTGTGTCTCTCCAACACTTTTTATATCCGAGTGTGTCCCTGTTTTTTCCCATACTGTATTTATGCAGGACAGCTTTGGCAGCTTTTGGTCCACAAGATGCTGGCACAGTATATGTTTATTCAAGTGCAGGCAATACGTAGCAAGTCTTATAACAGGTTTCACACAAATACAAAATATTATTCACTCTCCCTGGGTAGATTTACTTGTGACTGTTTTGCTAAAAAAACCACAGAAACAAAAAGTAACAATAAATTATATGGTTAATTGGGATCTACAATATTTTCACTTATAACAACAAATTACAACCAAAACAAATCCATTACTTTTTTTCATAACAAGGGAACAAAGTTCTTTTTTTTAATGGGAGACTATATATTATGTTTATTTAAAGGAGAAGGAAAGGGTAGTAAAGAGTTAATCTCAAGCTGCAGGCATACCTTCAGTTCTCTCAATAGTGCCCTTAAGTCTCCCCATATTTCTCCTGTTCAGATGATCAGAAGCCAAACAGGAAGAAAAAACGCTGAGCTGTGTAAAGAAAGTTCCCATAATGCCTCGCTCCTGCACAGACACCCAGACCAAGTGAACATGATCAGTTTGTAAGACTATGAGTCAGCTTCCTACTGATTGGCTCAGATCCACATTCCTAAGGGGGGGAGGGAGTTCTTAGCGTTCTTGAGGGAGGGGGGAGCAGGAGAGGGGAGACAGCAGAGAGCTGCGTGTCTGTGGCACCAAAAATACTATATTTATTCTGCACAAACCATTACCATACCTGAGTAAAGAGCTCTAGAAGCTTCCTCTGTTTGCTTGAGAAAGCAGCTGCCATTTTAGCTTGATTATAGCTCAGATTACACATTCCTAAGGGAGGGGGAGGCATTCTTGTGAAAGAGGGAGCAGGACAGGGGAGAGAGGAGAGAACTTGCAGACTCTGGCCCCAGGAATGAAGGATTTTTCTGAAAGAGGAAGTCAGATACCCTAAGAACATGTTTACAAAAAAAAGGAGACAAGAAATCCTGTGTTTCTTTTCATAGAGGACTCAGTGCAAGGTTTCTGTGAGTGCTTATGGCTGTATTTACATAGACCTTTCTGATAAAGCTTACTTAGTTTTTACCTTTCTTTCCCCTTTAAATCCAGACTGTCCAAAATGCTGCCTTGCAACTGCCAATGAAATACAGGCATCCGGTAACCTCAGATCTTTCATTTACAGTATTATTGAATTTGGCAGTAATAACTCAGAATATATTCCCAACAGTTTGTTATACATTAAGGGCCATTAAGTCTAAAATATAAATGGAGCAATTATGTAAATATATCATTCACAGATGTATATTTTAATGTTCCAGTACAATGAAGCAGTACCATGAGCTAGCACAAGATACTGTATTTTAGTTTGCTTGATATTCAGCAAGCTGAAAATATATACTGAGGTCTGTGTTTTTGATTGTGTGTCTGTGCATGTTTATATGTGTCTGTGCATGTTTGTATGTATGTGTGTGTGTGTGTGTGTGTCTGCATGTTTGTATGTATGTCTGTGTGTGTGTCTGTGCATGTTTGTATGTATGTGTGTGTGTCTGTGCATGTTTGTTTGTATGTATGTGTGTGTGTGTGTCTGTGCATGTTTGTATGTATGTGTGTGTGTGTGTCTGTGCATGTTTGTATGTATGTGTGTGTGTGTGTGTGTGTCTGTGCATGTTTGTATGTATGTGTGTGTGTGTCTGTGCATGTTTGTATGTATGTGTGTGTGTGTCTGTGCATGTTTGTATGTGTGTGTGTCTGTGCATGTTTGTATGTATGTGTGTGTGTGTGTCTGTGCATGTTTGTATGTATGTGTGTGTGTGTGTGTGTGTCTGTGCATGTTTGTATGTATGTGTGTGTGTGTCTGTGCATGTTTGTATGTATGTGTGTGTGTGTCTGTGCATGTTTGTATGTGTGTGTGTCTGTGCATGTTTGTATGTATGTGTGTGTGTGTGTCTGTGCATGTTTGTATGTATGTGTGTGTGTGTCTGTGCATGTTTGTATGTATGTATGTGTGTGTGTGTGTCTGTGCATGTTTGTATGTATGTGTGTGTGTGTGTGTATGTGCATGTTTGTATGTATGTGTGTGTGTCTGTGCATGTTTGTTTGTATGTATGTATGTGTGTGTGTGTGTGTGTGTGTGTGTCTGTGCATGTTTGTATGTATGTGTGTGTGTGTGTGTCTGTGCATGTTTGTATGTATGTGTGTGTGTGTGTGTCTGTGCATGTTTGTATGTATGTGTGTGTCTGTGCATGTTTGTATGTATGTGTGTGTGTGTCTGTGCATGTTTGTATGTATGTGTGTGTGTGTATGTGCGTGTGTGTGTGTCTGTGCATGTTTGTATGTATGTGTGTGTCTGTGCATGTTTGTATGTATGTGTGTGTGTGTCTGTGCATGTTTGTATGTATGTGTGTGTGTGTGTCGGTGCATGTTTGTATGTATGTGTGTGTGTGTGTGTGTGTGTGTGTCTGTGCATGTTTGTATGTATGTGTGTGTGTATGTGTGTGTGTCTGTGCATGTTTGTATGTATGTGTGTGTGTGTGTGTATGTGTGTGTGTCTGTGCATGTTTGTATGTATGTGTGTGTGTGTGTCTGTGCATGTTTGTATGTATGTGTGTGTGTGTGTGTCTGTATGTGTGTGTGTGTGTGTGTGTCTGTGCATGTTTGTATGTATGTGTGTGTGTATGTGCATGTGTGTGTGTATGTGTGTGTGTGTGTCTGTGCATGTTTGTATGTATGTGTGTGTGTGTGTCTGTGCATGTTTGTATCTGTGTGTGTGTCTGTGCATGTTTGTATGTGTGTCTGTGCATGTTTGTATGTATGTATGTATGTGTGTGTGTGCATGTTTGTATGTATGTATGTGTGTGTGTGTGTGCATGTATGTATGTATGTGTGTGTGTGTGTGTGTGTGTGTCTGTGCATGTTTGTATGTATGTGTGTGTGTATGTTTGTATGTATGTGTGTGTGTATGTGCATGTGTGTGTGTATGTGTGTGTGTGTGTCTGTGCATGTTTGTATGTATGTGTGTGTGTGTGTCTGTGCATGTTTGTATGTATGTATGTATGTGTGTGTGTCTGTGCATGTTTGTATGTATGTGTGTGTGTGTGTGTGTGTGTGTGTCTGTGCATGTTTGTATGTATGTGTGTGTGTGTGTGTCTGTGCATGTTTGTATGTATGTGTGTTTGTATAAGAACTACTTTTATGCGAAAGCATTTGAATTGTAGGTTAGGGGGCTCAGGAGAAATTAAAGTTTTTGGATGATTTCAACATGTCTTAATCTAAAAAGAACACAGGGAATATATGGAACATTTTTACAATTATGCAGTCAAATTATATAAAGTACAATTATATAAAAAGTCATTGATAACTGGGAGAGAGGCTGGAAAACAAAAGACTGAAGAATAAGAGACACATAACAAAGAAGAACTGTAAGTGGCACGTTAAGTACTTTTGCTAAAAATACAGAACAAACCAAATGGTTCCCTTTCCCACTTTTACTTCAGCATCCGATTATTGGATATTAATTAGCCTATGTGGAACAGCGTTTTATCAGCTTTGCCCTCAGAGCTCAAGTGCAACTTATACGTCTTTACTGTCCTTAAGTCGTGTGACTCTTGCTCTTGTTTTCAAAGAAACAGTAGAAAATTCACAGAAAAAAATCTTGCATAAAAAAAACTACTCTTCATGGTGGAGAAAAACCTGAAATACAAAAAACCAGAAGCCTGCTTCTTTAGGTAAGGGTGTGCAATGAGAATTTGAGAAGTCTTATAAATAGAGGATTATTGATCTGAGCATCCAAAGAAGGCACAGAGAGCCGCCGGAGCCGCTGGGCAGTCAGCATGCAGGGTGCACACACATACATTTCCCCTCTATCCCTTTGTATGTACATGCTGAGCATCAAAATCACCTAGTGCCAATCAGATCTCAGAAAAGGATTATATACTCTATTCTGCTTATATTAAGGCGCTCTCAGGGCAACAGAGCATTGCATCTTGGGAACATGTCAGGTTTCTTCCATGCTGTTGTTGCTGCTGCTGAGGGCTTGTGCATTGAGGCAATATAGAAACTAACCTCATATTTCAAGCCATGCTCTATCAATAAATCATAACATTTCTCCTCATTATTTTCTAAACTTCATCAGGTGGCATTTTTATATCATTGGCATTGTTACCCAATATTTTATGTTACTCAGTATGTATTTATCTTTAGAGTCTTTTAGTTACTTTTTATCATCACAGAACCTTAATGGGCCTGAAACAGTGGAAAGGGCCCAGTCCTTCTTATATATTTGTAGACTTAAAGGAGAAGGAAAGTTACAATCACTGAGCGGGGTGCCAAAGTGTTAGGTACTCCCCCCACCGTGACTGTAATCGCTTACCTGAAACCCCAGCTTGTGCTCCTGTTAGGAGAAAACTGCACCGGCAAGGGTTAACACAGGTGAGTGATACTCTTCCTTCCTTTTCCTTTAGATCCCGGGGCGCTGCACATGCGCAGTTGAGCGAACAGGCGGCTTTTTTGTTAAAGTTTGTCTCTTCACTCCACTGCGCATGCGCGAAGACCAAAGAAGGAAGAGAAACGCTTTGTTGCATACATTCCGGTTCTTGCAGTTTTCTCCTTACAGGAGCACCCACCCGGGGTTTCAGGTAAGTGATTACAATCACTGGGGGGCGCGCACGCTTCTTTACAGACAATGAGCAGTGCGCATGTGCCGCCTACAGTCCCAAGTCGCCAAGTCTGGGCAGGAGCGATGCATTATGGGAATCTTCTCTACCCAGCTCAGCGTTTTTCCTTCCAGTTTGGCTTTAGATCTTCTGAACAGGAGAAATATGGGGAGACTTAAAGGCACTATTGAGACAACTGAAGGTTTGCCTGCAGCTTGGGATTAACTCTTTATTAGCCTTTCCTTCTCCTTTAAGGCTGTTTGCATAAAGGGTATTTTTTAACCCGTTAGAAATACCCCCTAATCACCCCTGCTTTCTTCCACTGAACTGAATGTAAAATATCTGATAGACCTAAGGGCTCTGGCACATGGGGAGATTAGTCGCCCGTGTCAAATCTCCCTTGTCCTGGGTGACTTATCCCCCCATAATGCCATCCCACCGGCGAAAATGTAAATCGCCAGTGGGATGGCATACGCGGTGCTGGGATTTCCCCGAAAACGCAGAAGTTTTTTTCGGGGAAATCGCAGGCGACTAATCTCCCTGTGTGCCAGAGCCCTAATACTGTGTATGTTAGTTGGTTTTCATTCAAGATAATGGGAGGCAACAGGATGCAATTCTGGGTGCTTTTCAGCCAGTAGTAAAGGGCCATGTGTGCCAATTTAAGTGTGTTTTATTATAGAGTAATCTTTAAAGCTGAAGTATGTACTGTAATTCACCTGATAAGAGGAGATCCAGCCTAGAGCCTTTCACAAATACAAGGCATTACATCTCAGAAGATAGCTAATGCATTCAAATGGAGGCATAACTACATTATTTTATCAGTGTATTATTCTATTTACTGTGGAAAAAACAAAGCATTGCTGCTACGAACACGTAAACCATCAAGAGAAATGTGTATTGTTAGGTGTCCAAATGGGCACTGTATGACTGCAATGCAGCAGCACTTGGCACATGTCAGAATCCCAGCAGGGCAAGCTCTATTTATAGACATGCCATATTCCCTATCACACATTTCCCTGGCACAGCCGAGTATTCATGTGAGTCCCAAATCTGCTACTTAATAATTTACATTATGTAATTATTTAATTATTTTAAGGACTTTTTACATTTGCCAGCATTTCAAAACATTGGGTAACAATGACAATAACACAAAAATGCCACCTGATAAAGTTTAGAACATAATACAAAGAAATTTTGTGAATTATTGATAGAGCATGGCTTGAAAAAAGAGGTTAGTTTCTACAGTATATTGCCTCAATGCACAAGCCCTCAGCAGCAGCAACAACAGCATGGAAGAAACCTAGCATGTTCCCAAGATGCAATGCTATGTTGCCCTGAGAGCACTTAAATATAAGCAGAATAGAGTATATAATCCTTTTCTGAGATCTGATTGGCACTAGGTGATTTTGATGCTCAGCATGTACATACAAAGGGATAGAGGGGAAATGTATGTGTGTGCACCCTGCATGCTGACTGCCCAGCGGCTCCGGCGGCTCTCTGTGCCTTCTTTGGATGCTCAGATCAATAATCCTCTATTTATAAGACTTCTCAAATTCTCATTGCACACCCTTACCTTAAGAGGCAGGCTTCTGTTTTTTAGTTTTTTTGTAAATATACTAAGTTAGCATTTAAAAACTATGCCCAGCAATTGTCTCTGCTTTCAGTTGCACTTGAGGCGAGAATTCATTTTGCAAGAGTGGATCCTCTGGGTAATGTGGCATTCTATACTGCAACTCAACATTCTTCTTCTAATGTGAACATTTCCTAACAGAAATACCATGTGTGTTGTGAATCTCTCTTTCTTGTGCTACAAATGGGAATAAACCCAGTACCTTAGGTGCTAGGAATCTCATTATGAATACTGTAAATGCAAAATGCTATGTCTTTTCTTCTTCTTACTCTCTGCAATTTTTTTCATTTCTCACTGATTTCAGTTTGTCACTCTAAAAATGTTGGACACTGACGGACAATCAGCAACATTTTGGAAACTATACACAATTGACACACATAGGGGGAGATTTACTAATACACGAACGGTCCGAAGGCATCCGAATGCGTTTTTTCGTAATGATCGGTATTTGTGCGACTTTTTCGTCGCCGTTGTGACTTTTTCGTATGTCCCGCAATTTTTTCGTCGCCGTCGCGAAAAAATCGGATTGGTTTTTCCGGCCTTTACTATCGCTCAATACGAAAAAATCGCGACAACAACGAAATAGTCCCGCAAAATACGATAAAGTCGCGATGGTGACAAAAAAGTCGCGAAAAATCGCGACGGCGATGAAAAAGTCGCAAAATTTGCGTTTCCAATACGATTTTTTTTCCCTTTCGGGATTTGGATTCGTGGATTAGTAAATCTGCCCCATAGTATATATTTTTCATTGAAATCACAGGACAAAAATACAAATCATTAATACAGATGGAATACAATTTTGTTTGTTGTTTGGCTTAAGCCACACCATTCATTAAAATACGCTAAATAAAAAAGTAGCCACGTGTCTCAGAAGAATAAATGCAAACAAATCCAACCATATTAAAAGCTAATATAGTAATGTGTGCCCCACTCTAAACACAGGCTGATTTTTCCATGTTCTTTTAATCCAACCAGTTGGCCTTCAGATCACTATAGAAACATGGTGCTTGCAAGATAACCTCCTAATACCAGTTTATGGAGGGGATTATTACTCCAGAGTGCAGAAATGTAAAATATTCATTTGGGGGCCTCATACACAAATCATTTTAGTTAGAAATTACATAAATATAAATATATATATATATATATATATATATATATATATACTAGAACAAGGGCAGCACTTGGTCAATCGAAACATTGAGTAATAAACCTTTCTATTTTTACATTTACATTTTGCTCACAATTCTTTAAATCTTAAAAGTGCCGCCCTTGTTCCAGTGCATTTTTTTTTTGGTACTAGCACCCAGGTTTTGTTGCTGCAAATGGTGAATGGTGTGCACCCTATGGACTATATTATATATATATATATATATATATATATATATATATATATATATATATATATATATATATATATATATATAATATAAATATGTATATAAAAATATATACACACATCAAAAACGGATTGTCAGCAGCCATAAAAAGAGCCACACACAAAGGGGCACATTTACTAATCCATGAATGTCCGAAAAGCGTCCAAATGCGTTTTTTTCATAATGATCGGTATTTTGCGATTTTTTCGTAAATTGTCGCGATTTTTTCGTAGCCATTACGGCTTGCTTGTAAATTGTTGCAACTTTTTCGTAGCCATTACAACTTGCTCGTAAATTGTCGCGACTTTTCCGTAGCCATTACGACTTGCTCGTAAATTGTCGCGAAAGTACGAAAGTTTCGGATTCATTCAAGCTTCGTTATCGTGACTTTCCTTGGGCCAGGTTGGAGCTGCAGAGTGCCATTGAGCCCTATGGGAGACTTTCCTTGGGCCGGGTTGGAGCTGCAGAGTGCCATTGAGTCCTATGGGAGGCTTCCAAAATCATGCAAAGTCGCAAAGGTTTGCCCGCCGTTTACGAGCGCTCAATACGAAAAAGTCACGACAATTTACGAGTAAGTCGTAATGGCTACGAAAAAGTCGCGACAATTTACGAAAAAGTCGTAAAATGTTCGTTTCCAATCCGATTTTTTCCCATTCGTGATTCGGATTCGTGGATTAGTAAATCAGCCCCAAAGTGTTTGCGCTCATCCATACTAGTGATGTGCTTTTATTTGCCAGTTGTACCTAACACCCACCTTGATCAAACAATAAGTTTAGGGTTCTCTGTACATGTTGTGACTAAAGGTGCTTGATAGAGAACTTTTTCGTCTGGTACAGTTTTGTGGCAACATTTTCCAGCAGTGAATATTTTTAAAAATCCACGCTAGAATTTTTTAAATTTTTCGCCGTTTCGTAAGTTTTCTTGCCGTTTTGTGAATTTTAGGGCAAAGCGAAATGGCGAAAAATTCCCAAAACACATTGCTCATGCGATTTTTTTCTTGAACACTAAATTTTTTTGTCACCTGCGTCTATTTTTTTGTCGCCTGCATTTTTTTTTTGCATCAGGAGATATGAAACTGAACTCCACCGCTGGTGTGAGCCTGCTGAGTGCGTGACAAAGCAGGTTTTTGGTTTGTATCATATCTGCCACTAACTCTGACTAGTGATGAGCGAATCTGTCCCATTATGCTTTTTCAAAAAATTTGTGAAACGTTGAAAAAATTTGCCAAATGTGAAAATGACGCCCATCAAAATAAAATAGTCAGTGTATCTAGTATAAATAAATTTAAAGCAACTGGACTTGTTAAGTCTATTTAAATTTGCTTTAAATTTATTTATACTAGATATACCATGACCTGGATGAATGAAAATCTTCATAGACAAAATAGTGGTGGCGGATGTCATCTACTTGGATTTTGCTAAAGCGTTTGATACAGTACCACACAGAAAGTTAATGATAAAATTAAGGAATATTGGTACAATATTTGTAATTGGATAGAGAACTGGCTGAAAGATAGATTACAAAGAGTGGTGGTAAATGGAACATTTTCTAATTGGGCCAGTGTGGTTAGTGGAGTACCGCAGGGGTCAGTCCTTGGGCCTTTGCTTTTTAACTTGTTTATTAATGACCTGGAGGTGGGCATAGACAGTACTGTTTCTATTTTTGCTGATGACACAAAATTGTGCAAAACTATAAGTTCCATGCAGGATGCTGCCGCTTTGTAAAACATTTTGACAAAATTGGAAAACTGGGCAGCAAATGGAAAATGAGATTCAATGTTATGTACTTTGGTAGAGATAATATAAACACGAGTTATACACTAAATGGTAGTGTGTTGGGGGTATCCTTAATGGAGAAGGATCTGGGTATTTTTGCAGATAACAAGTTGTCTAATCTCAGGCAGTGTCATTCTGTGGCTACTAAAGCAAATAAAGTGCTGTCTTTATGTATAAAAAACGGCATTGACTTGAGGGATGAAAACATAATATTGTAATGGCAGATTCTGTTAATGCCTTTAAGAGGGGATTGGGTGAGTTCTTGAACAAGCATAGTATCCAAGGCTATTGTGATACTAAAACCTACAGTTAGTATTGATGTTGGTATATGCAGGTTGTGTTTTTCTTGACCCTCATCTGACCATAACCCACCCACTCCCAGCCCGAACCCTACACGACCTGGCTAATCCCCTTTATTTATAGAGCCGCACCTGACCCACCCACCGTTGACATCACAAAAGGGGTGTGGCCAGGCACGTGCTTATAAATTAGAGATCTGGAACCAGGAAGCCGACAGTGTAAGGTCGTGGACCGAGCCGCCCGCACATCACTAGTGAACTTGATGGACTTTGGTCTTTTTTCAAATTTAACTATATAACTAGTAAATGTACTCTTACACATTGGATAGTGTGGCCTTTAAATAGCAAAATAGTAGGGGAACCTGAACCAAGCAATACTCAGGAGCTTGCTTCCTGTTAGCATTTGGCATTGTGCTTTCTGATCTAGTACAGATAACTCTCAGTTCAGTGAGAAAAATATATGAGGTAACATAGTAGGTGAAGACCAAAAAGACACATGACTATCAAATTAAACCACTTTCAACTCCACACGTTGACTTCATCAAAGCAAAATGAAGGCACTGTAGCATGTATGGGCACTGTATTCACAAAGCTTTTATTTATAGATATATGGACTATTGCTCATTTTACATGCTTCAGTTTACTTCCTAATATACAGATCATACTGTGTAATGAGTCTGTCTAGAAGCGACAATGGGAATTGGCTAGCCATTGTACAATTTTAGTGTCATGAATATAATGACACAGACACACATACACTATATATTTCTCATTAGTATCCCATAATATTACACATCAGGGATAACTGAACGAGATGATTTCCGGTTAATAATCTGAATAGTCTCATACAATGTAACAATTCCCTGAAAAACAATGATGGTCAGTGCTTCTCTGTTTTAGTTTGTAATAACATTTAGTTGCCATTTTCATCAGCACAGGCTATAATAATTGGTATTCCGTTGGCCGTTTTAATTTTGTAGATGTGTATAATCCTCTGGCCCCATGACTAGCATCTGCATTTCTTTATCAGATTTCATTTTATAATGTTTATGTAGAGTCAATGTTCATGCAAATAGAGGCACATTTTAATCTAATCAAATAGGCAGACATGATTTGCTAAGCAAAAAGGAAGCCCTTCCTTGAGAACAGTCCTACGGAGCCTCACATTTATTAGAATTTATCCAAGATTAACTGAAATTTACATTGTATTTTCTGAGATAGCTCCACCAATGAGATTTAGTGTGTTGAATTCAATTTAACGTATCAGTAACGTTGGAGAGAAAAGTGTGACTACATAGAAAGATTCTTATAATCGCACAATATGCATATTTTTATATATCTATATACAGTATATACATATACACACATACATACACTTGTTCATTGTGGAAAAATGTTATAACCGTTCACATGGATAATATCTTTGGTATGAAACAGTCACTTATTCATGGCTCTGTGATTTGGAAGGCCAAAATATGTTATTTTAAATGGTACATTTTCAAAGCTAAAGACACCATGATTCATGGTCGGGTTAATTAGAAATTAATTTCCTAATTTTCAGTTGACCTTTTCCAAATGTTGTTAGGATTTCATTTATTACAGAGATAAAAGATACACATTATCCAGTTCCCATGAATGTTTTACTTTACAGATATTCTGAAATGGAAATAGTCAATTGATAGGGTAGGAACAATGCATAAAACACGCTGTATCTCTTTAAGTCGAAAGCATTATTGGTATTTATTTATTACTTTATTTATTATGCCTCCCCAGTGATTCTGCGTTAAATAATTAGTACAATGTTGCCCTTAACTGATACCCAAGAATGCGTTTTATTCAATGTGGAAGCCTGTCTTACATTTACATGCTTTCTCACAATCTGGCTCATGCCTTTAAAATGTGTTGACATCAGTTTCTATTTATGGCTTTAGGATCTTAAGGATCAAGATTAAAGGCATCTTTCCTCATAGTACTTGTCCTGAGGCAGCTCTTTAACCAATGTTGTACTGGAGTGCTAGAGGCCCACCAGAAAACCTTAGACCACAGGCCCTACTTTTAAAATGATTTTTCTTTCTTTCTTTACTCACTTTATTTATACTTTTAATGACTTCCACTCAGGGCCACATTACCCATTAAGCACCCTAGCTACTATCCTAGAGCCCCCCTAATGTCAGGGTCCTGGTTGCCAAACCTGTAAAAAAATAAATGGTATGGATCCAATGAGTTTGGGGATCCGATTGCATCACACTGCACTGCCTGTGGCTCCGGCTCTACTTGGGTGAAGGAGGGAGGTGGTCAGACAGGCGGGTGAGTGGTACCCTACTTTTTAAACTATAGTTTTAGGTGGGGCCCCCAAAAACACTACCCTGTCTAGGGCCCCATTTAGTGCCACCTCGCCTTACTATTACTATTATCCTTACTATATCCATTGTTATTTACTTTTCCTTCTATTTCCTTCTATTTCTTCTCCTTGTTCTCAATGGGGAACGCCCATGGTATAGGCATGCAACGCAAATGGTTGGGTAAGCAGGAGGGCAGGAAAGAATAGCTTGTGCCCAGGTAATGGTCAGTCATACTTCTTACTGGGAATGCTAAGGAGTTGGTAATGTTTATCCCCTGTACCTTAAGGGGATTTCAATACGTTATATTATTGCTATTTATCCTAATCATACCCTTATTTACCCTTTTAAAGGTAGCACTCAATCAAAATAAGTGGGTGGGTGTAGTAAACTGGAGATAAATCAGCAATATAAAAGTAGAGACCCAAGGAGATAGGGTATCGTCACAGGGCAATGATAAGCACTTAGCATGTTTTCAGGTGAGAGAAAGTTATGGAATTGAACAAGGCTAAACATCCCAAGAAAAGGGACTTCCCATCTTTACCTAGTTTCTTTGTACAACCACAATCCCTATTGATTAGGATAATATATTTTCACACGTTATTTCTCCTTTAATATGTTGCCTATTTTGCAAAATCTCTGCAGCTTCATATCCCGCACATACCAATGAATTGCTGCCACTCTGTACAGAACGCTTTGCTCCTCACAAAATGAGATAAATGAGATAACAACCCTTGCACCTATCTATACTGCGCGAGCAATGTAATGATGGCACCAAAGCCTGTGTCCCAGGAGGCTGCCTTAAATAGATCTATTTGTTTGTTATCTAAATGGAAGGTGCTGAATAAAACATGCTGTTAGCAATTCAAAATAAATGGCCATAGGCTAAGACGCCATGAATAACAGCAGAAAATACAAACCGACACAGGAATTTAAAGAAAACTATTTTGTTCTAGATTTAAAGATCCATTTAATGAGTCACTTGATAATTAAGTTATACAAATACCTAGTCATTTAAATGTGCTGAGCTGCAGGAGGGCCGTGTGAATACTAATAAGCATTGCTAGTATGGTTAATAGTCACAAGCATCAATTGCATTTTCCACACACATGGGAGCTTTATGCACACAAATCCATTACAGACTTAGAAGTGTAAACACGTATGTTCTTACATTGATTCTACTTAATGTTATGGCAGAGCTTGTTAATAAACCAAGTGCTGCTGGAATATATGCCCAATAACTATGTTTGTATATGGTTTGTATATACAGTATGTGGATAAACAATTCTAATCTGTACCATAAAATTGAATGTAGATATTTTATAAAGATGCAGTCATTTGGTTGTTATGTTCTTATTGTATGAAATCTCTTGTAGTGGCAAACTGAACTGTGTGTGTACCAAGGCTCTGTCTATCTGCTATGCTCCTGTCTTTCCCCAGCTTATTCCCTAGATCAGAAGGTCAAATGATTGGGGGTTTCAGGGGTCCCCAATGGACTGAGGTGGATAGTACCAACATTTTTGGCCACACCCATTTGATGTGCTGCATAAAAGATTAACTAGCAGTTAGATTGTTTGCTAGGAGAAAAGGTTGAATTTGATGGATTAATTTTTTGTGGCTGAAAAATCAACCACAGTTATTATGATACAAACTCACCAATCATTTTACTGCAAAGTAGGGGTGTTCTGTACTATACTAGGCGAAGCAAACTAGGACAGATTCGCTCATCACTTCTCCTAACGTGTTTTGCATCATTGGATGCTTCATCAAAGGAGGAGCTTATTATGGAAGTTACAAAAGTTATAAGTTTTAAAGATAGTTATTATTATTATCATCACATATCTTTAAAGCACCAATATATTCTGCAGCTCTATACAATAAATATATATATACATTGACACCATTGATACCTTGCCTAGTTAATTCAATATGCACTACATAACTGATACTTTCTGATAAAAGTTCCCCCTGCACCCCCATGATGGTAATCCTGGTGCAAAGAATTGAAAACCTGCAATCATTTTATGCCAATGCATCCTTCCACTTGCTGTAGTAAATGCTTCTTTACATCTGCCAATGTCCTGCAATTAAAGAATATTGTTCTTTCTAATCACTGTGCCCATGCAGTTAGAAACCATGTAAATGGAAACCCATCCCCTCCCTATGAGAAACATTTTGCAGCAGACAAAATGGCACTAGAACTCTGGCAGTGGGGTACGCAAATGCAGCAGATTATACCCGTGCTTTTTGTTAGGTCCTTTCCTCCAAGCCAGCGCATTTTGGGCAACCATTAATTACTACGGTAATAAGACGGTGCAGTATTTATTAAGACTCCATAGAAATAATTTGTCCATAGCAACAAAATGATATTCAGAATTGAATGTATTCCTAAGCCTGCAGAATCTGGATTCTATAGGTGATTTCCTTAGGTGCAGTTTCATATCCGCTCAATCACTCCTGTAGTTCCGCTGCAGTTTTATAAACAGTAGTTAGTAGCAACCATTTAATATCTAGTATGAGGGACACCAGCCACCCGAGCCTATCCATCACTGATAAGGTATGTATTGCAGTGAATGTACCACTGGCCTCCATTGCTTTCGCTTCTCTGTCTCGCTGACATGCTCTGCTGCCTTATTTAACCATGCATAACACCATCTTCGAAGCATGACTCCTGCCTCAAGCCAGGCTAGGTAATAAATAAGAACTGACATCATATATTGATGTTATTGGTGAAGCTAAATCAGAGCTGACACTGTACCAATCTGCCAAGGATGGTAAACAAAAGGTTCTCGCTATTTTTTTCCTTTAAGTTTTATGACAGAGATGTCCCATGTTATTGCAATTGTTAAAACAAATCTCCCAATCTTCGGCTGGGGATGGGCGCTAGGAGTTGCAGTTAAAAGACCAAATACAACAGGAAATAAAAAAACACATTTTCATTTAGTAACAGACAACAGGGGGATAAGAACCAGGCACAGAGCCAATGTTTTTGTGGCTCTGTATTTGCAGGTGCAACTTGGAAATCTGGGTTTGTGCTTTGCCACTGACTGGCACTAACGTAGGTGCAACTAGGTGGCAGCACATGGACAGCCCAAGGGCATCTGCACCCCTCCGTAGCACACTACATTGTTACAAAGTCTGCATAAGTTACATAAAACACTATGGGGCCGATTCACTAAAGGGCGATAAAACAATCGCTATTTATAGCATGCGCTAAAATTTTTATCACTTCTTATTTTTTGCGACTTGGCACTTGATTCACTAAAAGGACACGCGTCATAATTAAGACGCAGTGTTCTTTGCGTTATTTAACTCGCGATGAGCGTTTTTCCTGCGTTAATTCCCACTGCGCGCAATCTATTTCGCCGCATGCTATATTAGCGCACAATTTTACGCACTGCAAAGTCCATGTTGTGTTGCCAAAAGCTCACGAACCACAATTTTCTTTACGTACCGCCTGCCCCAAGTAGGTATTAATATTCGCACAGACTAATGCGATTTAGCGCGTTTAACGCTTCATATGTGTTAGTATTATTTCTATGTGAGAATTAACGCATTTGAGGTAAATAACGCATAACGCATTTTTTCGTGCATGCGATATGCGTCTTAACGCATGCGAAATGACTTTGATGAATCAGGACTTAATTATCGCATGCTTTTTAATGCAAAAAAGCATGTGATAAGCGTTACCGACCTTTAGTGAATTTGCCCCTATGCATTTATCATTATCATTTATAAGGTGTAAAAACAGGCAACAATGGAATGGGGGTTCCAGAGCCCACCAGGGCTGCCACCTTAGGGTCTGCACACCTCCAGGGCCCTCGTCCCAGTTGTGAGATCCTCCACACGCCAATGGTGCAACTCCTATTCCTCCCCCTGCGTGTATCTTGTACTTTTCTCTTGTGCCTGTGACTGGGGGGAGGTTAGGGGGAGTACGTAGTGTCAGGCGTGGAGCATGTCTGGGTCAGTGGGTCCCACCAGGTTTTTCCCAGTGTCCTGCTGTCCAGTCTGACACTGAAAACAAGGGGAATTTTGTACTCCAAAAAAAATACATACAGAAAAAAAAAGTCTGATATTGTGGTAGGACAGTGACTGCATTCTAAGCCCCATTTCAGGTGTGGAAACTGCTAAATTATATGGAAATCAGAAAGGGCTGATCCTTTCTGCTCTGAGGCCCAAGAGGGCCTGGGTTCACCAGGAGATTCTATGGTGCTCAGCAAGGCCAGTCTTCATGTGCAAAGCCATATGTATTTTGTGATGTATTTCCGATGCATAGCTTGTGTCTGAAATAGGCAGTGCATTGTGGGTAAAAACTTTTTTGATTTTTGTAATAAGTGCATTGCCACGGTTAGTAACTTAGGGACAATATTTTTATTTGGAAACCATTTTGTAAGACTTTCGAAGGCAGCTCATGACTATGTAGTATCGCAAGCTCCACTGAACACAACAGACCAAGTGATGCAACTATGGCTGAAGATTTCAGAGCTAATAGCAAACACTGCAATGAAAACCAGGGCTTCGGCTTCAAAGCAAGACATTTTTATATGTACACAAAAGAAATAACTGGTATGTCAATTCTAATGAATAATTTTTATTTTATGGGGTTTCTGGTTCTTTAAGCAATCACTGGAAGGCTGTACAGCTGGACCTTTACAACCCCATTTATTCTTTGTTCTGTGCTTTGGGAGCTGCCTTATTTTCTCAACAAATTACTGTATTACTGGTATAATGGAGCGATGGGACTTTATTAGCGTTCCACTTGCAAAAACTTTCACATTGCAGCATCACATTCCACAAATTTTATAGGATTCTACAAGCCTTTAAAAAGCTCATATGAAATAGTAAATAGAGTCTTCTATTCTCATATAAAGCATATTGTTATAGTTTATATAATTGGTTTAGTATTTTATATTCTAATGGACTCCCTGAGGCCTGTCACAAGGCCCTTATTAGGAGGTTGTACTAAACATTAATGCAGCAGGTTTTTAGCTTCCCCCCACACCATTGATGAGAGTTCCCGGCTATGCCTGTCTGCCAGTGATAGTGCCATATCTGCCATAAAGCACGGTGAGAAGCCTGACCAGGGCAGCACTTTACTAGGGGCAACACAGAGCTTTCCTTGGTAAGCTTAAAGCTCAACTTCCCGTTCTTAAAATGAGAATTTTAAACATTAAAGTGCAGAGAGCCCAGTTGCAGAGGGGAAATAGCAGACCCAGCTGTGCCCATGGGTAGCAGATAAGTGCCCTGAGTAAACTTAAATTGCCCTAAATTGTGGCACCAGGAAAGGGTAGGTTACTAGTACAAAAAAGAAAATCTTATTAGAGAGAGGAAAGGGGTAATTTACCATTGGTTTAGTGGGTAGCAAAGAGCAAGCAACATGTTTTTTGCTCTTTGTACCATGCCCAGCATATAGTGCCCACAGACACAGGTCTGGAGCACAATCATCTGCACTTTTGGCATGAACACAGCCCAGCATTTTTTGGAGCACCCCATAACTTGTGCATAAGTTAGTGATTTGCACCAGATGCAAGCTGCAAACCAGAACATGGTTATCTCAGCAATGTGCTCCAGATTTACTATGAGGCACAAGGTGCAAAATGCAGCAAGACCACAGGCCCAAGTTGTTCTTGAATCAGTACAAAGGGGTGTAATTTTGTGCCCCTCAGTGCTCTAGTACTTGAACCTAGGGTCATGGCATATAACCCGACTTGTTTCATACATGCTTTCATACAGGATCCTGCTGCAACCTAATAGGGCATAATTTCCAGCATCCAGGCATGCTAGGCCGCTGTGGGAAACCAGGAGTTCTACCTGGGTCATAGGTGGTGGTAGCACCAGGGTTCTCAGGCATCAATAGGTGCAACTGTGTTGTATTCGGAACAGCAGAGAAAAGGGCAGATCGGTGCAGAGCACAATTTCTGACTCAAGTACCATTAAAGGAAAAGGAAAGTCATTTTGGCATTTTACTGCCAATAGATTTACCACATTAGTGCCACCTAGAACACTATATTTATTGTGCAGAAACCATTACCATACCTGAGTAAAGAGCCCTAGAAGCTTCCTCTGTTTGCTTAAGAAAGCAGCTGCCATTTTAGCTTGATTATAGCTCAGATTACACATTCCTAAGGGAGGGGGGAGGGAGTTCTTAGCATTCTTGTGGGAGAGGGAGCAGGACAGGGGAGAGAGGAGAAAACTGTGCAGACTCTGGCCCCAGGAATGAAGGATTTTTCTGAGAGAGGAAGTCAGATAGCCTAAGAACATGTTTACAAAAAAGGAGACAAAAAATCCTGTGTTTCTTTTGATAGAGGACTCCGTGCAGCGTTCCTGTGAGTGTTTATGGCTGTATTTACATAGTCCTTTCTGATGAAGTTTTTTCTTTCCTTCTCCTTGGGATTTTTACACAAATTACAGCTGCAAACTTTGCACAGTCACCACTTTGCTCTTGGTCTTAAATTACTTTTGGCTGGTTAAAAATAGCACTGGCACATCAATATCCAAATGATTCATCATTCATTAAAGGGGAAGTTTACCTTTACATAAAATATAGATGGACCTATTCTAAGTAACTTTTCATTTTATCCTTCTAATTCTGGTTCTTTCCATCCTGCGGCTGACAGAGCTATCTGGTTATTGTGGTCATTGACCCTGTCTGTCAGGCTTTGGATTTATTGTTAAAGGAGTACTTGAACCTGGCAGAAACAAAGGCAGAACATCACTTATTTAAATCATTTTCTCATTAATGGTCCATCAGCCATTGTCCCCATCCAACAGATTTGGCAGAGGCAGAGTTACATATGAGCTGCCCAGCCAACCTAATGGTGTTTGTGTATTGTACGCACCAGTGCATGGGGCTGCTGGCAATGGCTTTGCTGGCTGCAATCACACTGCACTGAGCTATTTAATCTCTCATTTCAATAAAATCCCTGTGCTTTGCCAAAGAGCTGCATTACCCTCTCTAGCTCTATACTTGTGACCTATAAAAGGGCATCCTGTGACAGTAATCAATAACAATATGCAATTTGTTTATGCATGAAAACTGTAAATTTAGAGCTGAGATGGTGGCTGAACACGAAGGCAATTACTTGCAGTGGCCTGCTGCAGCCGAGACAGGGGCTACCTCTACTACAATAACAGCATTTAAAATAATATCCTTGGTGCCACTCTGGAAAGTTAAATAATAACTCTGTGTTTGGATATTATTACTAGAAAGCCATACAGCAATAAAAAGGTTTGAATAGCATTCTGTATTTATGTCAGTGAAGTAGCCATTATACGCTGAATAATGGAGAAATCTCTATCATCAACAGCAGTGTAGAGGCTCCAGGTAATTTCAGTGATTTGATTACACTGGGAGAGTGAGGGCTGAGTTATTGTGCTGGGCTATGTATAGGACAAAACAGAATTCAATTCTGTCACGCCATGAATGGGTCTTTGATAGGCGCTCATTTGCCACATGATAGTCACATCTCTGCTACCCAAACAAGATAGCAAAGCACTGGTGTAAATAGCCGAGGAGTAATTGTGCGAGCGCACAGCGCCTTACAGTGTAGATAAGCAATTTCATTAGCAGGCGAAACCTCAATCAGCAACGAAAATGGATTCCCATATTGGGCTGATTTATCACACAGCTTTTGAAGCAGAGGAGCATCTAGCTCTATAATGGTCCATGATATGGCCTATATATCCCTCCATAGGCTAATGCATGTGTGGCTTCCAGTGGCCACTTCATGAGGCGCATTCCCATGGGTGGGTTCCTATATTGGTAATCCCAGTATTAGCTGCACTTTGTTTCAGTGATGAGCCAATCTGTCCCATTTCATTTCACCGTAAAATTCCCGAAAACTGCTGAAATATTCACAGACAGCAAAACATTAGTGGAAGACGGCTATTGCGCCATTTTTTGGAAGCACGTGACTTTTTTTATGCAACTGCAACTTTTTAGATGCAACCACAACTTTTTTATGCAACCGCAATTTTTTTTTCTCACTTGGGGAATTTTTGTCACTGTGAATTTTTTTGCAGCAGTTTTGTGAAAAAACTTGCCAATGGCGAAATGTGAAATTTCGCAGTGAATCCATGCCTGCCGGAAAAAATCACTATCCAACTACAATAGTGAAAATCTCTCTTTCATGTCCAATAATGCTGCTATTCTATCCCACTACATATCTGGCAACCGTAGCTGAAACACACATGGCTGTAAAGGACTAGATGGTTTTGGGGTACACCCACATATATAACTATATATACCAATATCTATACTAACTGTAGATCTTGAGATCACAATACTCTTGGATATTATGTGATTTTAAGAACCCATCCAAGTCCCTCTTTAAGGCATCAACAGAATCTGCAATCACAATATGCCACAACCCCACTGCCCTCACTGTGAAAACCCACCTACGCTGCTTAAAATGAAAGTTTCATTCCTCTAATATAGAGGTGTGGCCTCTGATGCTCTGATAATTTTTATGTGAAAAAAGTTCACCCCCTTTCTGACTATTTTACTTGTAAAGAGTAATCATGTTGCCTCTCAAGTGGCCTTAAATCTCCCATCCCCTTTACCAGTTTAGTTGCAGTCTCTGCACTCTCTCCAGCTCATTAATATCCTTTTTAAGGATGGAGCCCAAAACTGCACCGCATACTCAAGGTGAGGCCTTACCAGGGATCTTTAAAAAGGGAACATTATGTTTTTATCCCTTGAGTGAAAGGAGAAGGAAAGGTAAAAACTAAGTAAGCTTTATCAGAAAGGTCTATGTAAATACAGCCATAAGCAATCACAGAAACACAGGATTTCTTTTCTCCTTAATTCCTGTGCCAGAGTCTGTAAAGCTCTCTCCTCTCCCCCCCCCTCCCATAAGAATGCTGAGAACTCCCTCCCACCCCTTAGGAATGTGTGATCTGAGCAATACAGAAGCTTCCTCATAGTCTTACAAACTGCATTTATAGTGGTCTTGGTGCAGGAGCATGGCATTATGGGAATTTTGTTTACAGAGCTCAGCATTTTTTATTCCTATGAGGCTTTTCATCATCTGAACAGGCGAAATATGGGGAGACTTGAGGGCACTATTGAGAGAACTGAAGGTATGCCTCTAGCTTGAGATATACACTTTATTAGTTTCCTTCTCCTTTAATGCTTTTTATTTGCAAGACAGCACTTGCTATGGCAGCTGCTGACTGACACTGCCTATAGTTACACAGCTTGTTATCTACAAAAATCCCCAGTTCCTTTTCCATCTAGTGTACAACTCACATACTGTTAATATGTAATCTGCTGTAAATATGCCTAATGCTACATAAAATTACACTGTGAATACATAATGGATTGTCCCAAGACTCTTGCACAGTGCTTTGGCAACACAGAGCATCAAGAATAACACAGAGGGAAAGGACTGTGACATAGAATTCCCAGCAGTAGTTCTTATGGTCACAGAACCAGTGATGCAAGCACATAACAGAAGAGCCTGTAAACTGCTGAGATGTTTGATACCCATTGTAGTGGACATGTTGGAAAGCACATTATGTTAGGTATGTATAGTATTCCCTCTTCTTCAGGTGGTATACTCAGTGTCTGGCCCACCAGGATACCAGGAAAATCGGTGGGCAAAGGTGTCAGTGAGCCCTCTTGCTTCTAACCATTTAGCCTATTTAATGGTCATTCCCTATTTCTGTATGGGAACAAGGAAGCTTCTTGAAGAAGAATACAGTATAGTATGTAGAGAAAAGAGCCTAGGAGATTAAAGAGTTTAAGTGAGGACAGGAGGAATTAAAGTTTTAAGAGTGGGCCCATGGTCCAGGGTTTTCTGGTGGGCCCCTGGCATCTTAGTACAGCACTGGGTTTACTCACTGCCCTAAAATGTTGTGCCATTCCAAGTAACCAATAAAGTAGGTATCAAACATCACAGCAGTTTACACCATTTTGTATCGTACAACAAACTGTTAGGCGTGCAGATCACACAGTGCAGTCAGTGCATCAAATCACATCATTCATATTAATGGTAAAGGTTGTAATAATGATCTATATAAACTGAGCAACATACTTGTCCATCTGTATCACGTACACTAGGCTGGTGCTGTGGCTACAAAATATTCCTGGGAGAACAGGATACCACTGGGCAGTGTTTCTTCATACTACAGAATACAGCAGCTCAAAATGAGGCAAAGCATAACCTGCTGTGTTGATTTGAAAATGAACATATTTATATTAAGGATCAACCAGCTCGCCTGCCTGCTGTGCAGAATTAATTCACATGACTGTAATTATAGATTCAAAAGCCCCTGTTCCATCCCCCTGGATAATAGATACAGCTATGGCATCCCTATCAGTGCTAATTTACTTGTTCAAACTGTCTCATCATTTCGCAGCCCCTTCATTTCAGGCCAATAGTTATGGTCTGGCTTAAAAAACAAACAGCACTAGCTCAGAGTTACTCTGTACAGATCAGCTCTCCATGAAGGAGAACATTTTCTATCATTTTGTAAGAATTCTGCATAAAGGCATGTCCTTGGTTCAGTGCCAAAAAGCAGGTAGGTTCTGTTTCAGCTCCATGTTGTGTTTGACCATAATTTTGCTTCTCTTCATACTAAAAACAGAAATCTCTCCATAAAAATTGTTCCTGAGCCCAAACTATTTAGGGAAACATTTTACATGAGAAAATGTAGCTATTAGGAGATACCAAAAAGTTTGCTGCAGTGCCCAGAAAGTCCTAGCTACTGTATTTCACTGTTTTATATGGCAATCAAATATTTAGTGATGAGCTGTATCACATAACTAAATTAACGTAGTGCCACCGTCAAAAATTGTCATGTGCATCAAAAAAACTGTTGTTCAGATAATTTTTTTGACCTAATTTTTGGTCAATGTGGAAATTCGCTGCTAAACCTTGCCTGGCAAAAAATTTCACCCATCACTACTTAGTCATCACTCATGGACAAGGTACAGTGGGCATAGCATTCCTCATTTTTGTACCTTGCCCCTAGCTCATATAAAAATTGCACTCTAGCCTCAAATCTTTGCACTTCCCAAAGTTACTGAGTACCTTATGTTTAAGCAGCCTTATAAGTAATAATCTTTTGTACGAACATTGACCGTAGGAAAGATCGTTCCCACCCTCCATTGGCGTTCAGGGCTAAATTGTCAGATATGGAGGTACAAAAAAACAATAGAAATTCTACCTCCACCTGCTGATTAAGCCCTAAATGTAGGTGCGCCGGCCCGATCGAAGAGACGACTGATATCCGCAGCCTTTACGATATTGGTCATCTCATCAAGCTGGCATACACGCACCAGTGCATGTATGTCCAGCTTTATATGGAGAGTAGTAGTCAGCACCAAGCCTTGTGATTAGTTAGAAGTAGTGCAGGTTCCCCAATGGCCACTTTCCATCGGCACATCCAGGTACAGAAGAACAGGAACAGCACCTCTTGTCTTTGTAGATTAAAATGCCTTTATTGCAACATTTTTTTGGGGCAAACAACAATAGCAGCAGCAACGTTTCAGGTCACAAGACCTTTTATCAAGCTGTCCAGCTTTATACACAAAAAAATAAGTTTAAACAGTATGAGATGCTAATTGTTTGTATAATAATCACTTACCTCAGCCCTGGGGCACTATTCAGCCAAGAGGAGCACCAGCACAAAGCACTACTCTACTGAGTGCAGCACTGACATTTTAAACTGGTCCCAGGGATCTCTTGTGGCTGCTCTGGGATGGAAATATGCACAGAAGAGTAAAATTAGGACTTAGAAGTGAAATGATACATTTTCACTCAACTGAGCATGTGCACAGCCCAGGGCTGCAGCAAAGATCCTGGTGACAGGTGGGCAAATGGAAGCATGGTTCACATTAAAATAGTACCCCAGGCTGGTAAAGCATAAGCAAAAATCAAAGGTAGGCAATCATAATCACTGGGGGCGGTTAACAAATTGGCACCCTAAGCCTTTCCTTCTCCTTTACCATAATTTAGTGCACTAATAACATTGCTCCCATAAAGGTAGTTTACAGTTAATTGTCCTCAAATCTCTGAAAACAAATATCCACACCTGCTTCTTCTTTGCACTCCGGAAAAGCAGCTACATTTACTACAGTGATTAAGTGAAGGAAAATTAAAAGGGGCTTTTGGCCAATCAGATTCTGAGAAATTCTAGCTAAAGAGAAAGGATATCTAAAATGTAAATTTTTTTTTTACAAACTGTTGAAGCATAGAACTGTCCATTCCCATACTAAAAACCTTGTTTAAGACTGTACGTTTTATTTCTATATTACACTGTTTACAAAGCAAATAATTCACTCTACCATTTAACATTTTATTCTTGAGCCAACAAATATATATTTTTTTTTAGTTGTAATATTGGTGTGTAGGCGCCATCTTAGTATATTGTGCCTGAGTCTGAGCTTTCAGAAGGAGCCAGCGCTACACATTAGAACTGCTTTCAGGTAACTTATGCTATTCTGATATCTACTGGTAGCTGCTGTCTTGCTCCCTTCCCATTGTTCTGCTGATCGGCTGCTGAGAGGAGGGGATATCACTCCAACTTGCAGCTCAGCAGTAAAGTGTGACTGAAGTTTATCAGAGCACAGGTCACATGGCTGTGGCACCCTGGGAAATGAAGAATATGGCTAGCCCCATGTGAAATTTCAAAATTAAATATAAAAAAATCTGTTTCTGCTTTTAAAAAACAGATTTCAGTGCAGGATTCTGCTGGAGAAGCTCTATTAACTGATGTGTTTTGAAAAAAACAAGTTTTCCCATGACAGTATTTCTTTAAGGTCAGTCTTACTCCTAAGGGAAACTGGGATACTTCACAACGACTCAGAACTCGTCTCTGTAACTGGAAATCATTGCTTAGGACGTGGTACTTACCTTCATGTTAAATGTAGCATGATTACAGGAGTGAAGATGCCCATAGAATGTCTGTGCGCACAAACCCTGAAATGTAAGACAGGATAATTACATTTTGCAAGACTTCAAACAATGAAATTAAATGTTCATTATGAAATTATGAAAAAACAAGGCACAAACGCATGGCCATATTCTGAACACAATGTTTATTGTCTGTTTATTTTATTCAGTGATACAGCATTCTGCTTGATCTACAGTTGAATACAGTAGTAAACATTTTGATTTCTCAGCTTGCATATAAAATTACTAGAGCTCCACGGGGTTCCGGATAATCTGAAAATATACCTCCTGCCATTATGAATTAAAGGGAGACATTGTTCTGTGCATTATGTACAAAAACTGATTTCGCAACATCTTTTCAATGCTAGGAAAGGGCAAGTTGGACACTGTCTGTGGACGTAAACAGGACAGGACTAATTTCTTCATCATTTGATCAAAAGCAGAGAAACAAATAAAAAGCAGCCTATTCATGTTATATCATAGCTGGCCTCCCTAAAGCTCTATCCTTAATGCCAGACCAGTTACAGTATGTCGATCTCTACAGTAAAAATCATTGCACTGTATTGATTGCATTAGTGCAGCAGCGCAGATCAGAGCGCAAAGCAAATGCATAGCAAACAATCTTGCAAATTGAAATACAAAGTCATCTGAATTATCTGAATGAATGTGGATTGGTAAAATGAAAAAAGTGTTATCTCAGAAGCCATTCTCAGAACAAATACTGCATCAATATCATTTACAGCATTTATAGAATCTATAGAATGTAAAAATAATGAAAAAATTCTGTATCAACCTACAAATATCTGTAGATAACAAAGAATTGTATCTAAACACTATAAGCTATAAGTAATGGCACATGGTAAGTTTGGGGTGCTGAGGTCCTTAAGGGAGACCATGGGAAGGGAAAATGCCCTTGTCCCCCAGCAGCTTCCCATTCTGTTGAATGGTGCTTTAATATAAGGGTTACTCACTTTATATTTCCTGAGAGATCCTGTCTGAAAACATCAACATCTGCCATATGCATTACTACTATTCATTACTTATATACATATTTCACTGCATTTTATAGACATTATTCACTTCATTCCCTGCCCCAGTAGAGCTTACAATCTAAAGACCCTTTCACATTCACACACAGTAGGGTCAGCTTTAGTTAATGGGTGTTACAGAGATTATACATCATTCCCTTCAGTCCCTGTCCCCAGTGGATCTTAGGCTAATGCCACACGAGGTGTAGGGCTGAAATTTTCGGCAAGCGGATAAACGCTTGCCGAAAATTCAGCCCTACACCTCCTACTTGTGCCTGCCCCCGAATGAATGAGATACGCTCGGGTGCAGGCACATGTAGCCGATATACGCATGAAAACGCGAGACTTTGCATTCTCTCGCGTTTTCATGCGTATATCGGCTACATGTGCCTGCACCCGAGCGTATCCCATTCATTCGGGTGCAGGCACAAGTAGCAGGCGTAGGGCTGATTTTTCGGCAAGCGTTTTTCCGCTTGCCGAAAAAATCAGCCCTATGCCGCGTGTGGCATCAGCCTTACAATCTAAGGTCCCTATTACATTCACACACAGTAGGGTCAGTTTTAGTTTCTGGGTGTTACAGAGATTATACATCATTCAGTTCAGTCCCTGCCCCCAGTGGAGCTTACAATCTAAGGTCCCTATCCCATTCACACACAGTAGGGTCAGTTTTAGTTAATGGGTGTTACAGAGATTATACATCATTCCCTTCAGTCCCTGTCCCCAGTGGAGCTTACAATCTAAGGTCCCTAATAACATTCACACACAGTAGGGTCAGTTTTATCAGGAGCCAGTTAACCTGTCTGTCTGTTTTTGATTTGTGGTAGAAAAACAACTCAAGCACATGGAGAAATTACACATCTTTGCCCAGAGTACCCACGCTGGAATCAAATAAAGGACACTGGCACTGCAGGGCACCAAAGCAAACCATTGCACCAGCATGCTGCCTACTGAAACAAATAGATAGAAAGTTGGTGCTGGCAGACTCAGTCCTCTCACAACCCTCTTAGGCGACTGAAAAAAAAGAATGCCCTATTCCCCACAACTTTTTAGTTGGTCTTCATTTTTTTTTTTAATTTTCTGAACTATTCTTTCTGAACTTCGTCTGCAGATTATGTTAAAGCATGGGGTTTTTAGTTACAAAATAATGATCATAAGATTGGTAAGCCAGCACACCATGTCAAGGTAAATTTACTTATGAAACTGGGGACCAGGGAATGTGCGCTGATCAATTCCCCTCTCTTTTTTGTATGCTTGTAGTTAATTTGGCCAGATCAGTCGCACTTCAATTGTTTTTGTATATTCTATTTAGCCTTGGAGTGCTCCCACAACCCCCTTTTTTGTATGTTAAAGAATGCCCTATTTCCCACAACTTTTAGTTGGTCTTCATTTTTTTCTGAAGTTCAAGTTTCTGAACTTCTTCTTCTGCAGCTTTCAAATGGGGGTCACTGACCCCAGCAACCAATAAACTATTGCTCTGCGAGGCTACAGTTTTATTGTTACTGTTTTTGTTTATAACTTATTCTTCTCAGGCCCTATACTATTCATATTCCAATCTTTAATTCAAACCACTCCCCAGTTGCTAAGGTAATTTGGACCTTAGCAACCAGATAGCTACTGAAACTCCAAACTGAAGAGCTGCTCAACAAAAAGTGAAACTAAAAACTATACATACAAATACTGAAAAAAAGAAAACCTCTTCCAAATTTATTACTCTCTACATTATACCAAAATTCCCTTGGAATTGTAAAATACATCGGAGTATTGTTATAGCAGGTGTAACATATAGCAACCTATATTTAGGTTTATGTCTTTTTTTCTGTATAACTATTTATTGCCACATTTGAGTACTTAAATACATGATCAGAAACATTATAAAAGACTGCTATGGTGTTGATTCATCTCAGAAAATACAGTACAGTTTCAACTATCTTTTTCAAATGTTCTTTTATCCAAAAGGCCCTAGGTCTCAAACATTAAGCACAATAGATCCCATGCCTGCAATACTTGTTAACATAGACCAGGGGACTGGCTTTATAATGTAGAGAAGAGCTGTAAGCTTTGTGATTGAGAAACAAACAAAAAGTTACAAATTAAAAAACTATTTAAATGGATGGAGCTTATATGGACGCATTTGAAAAGATCTGGGCTGTTTTCTGATGTTGCAAGTTAAACAGATTCATAATATACTTGTAGCTCAATCCACGGTCCAGACTGTCTTAACTTAGGTAGTTAAAAAAAAAGCCCCTCATCAAGCAGCGTAACTATCCCACACATACACAGAGTCAGAAAACACTGGCCTGAAGCAGGTTCCTTTTCTATCAAGGGAGGTCTGGGACTGTACCATTGGGAAAAGGTTTCCTATCACTGGGCTGATGTGCTGATGCTACAGCTTATAGGGTGAAAGTTTGACAAGCTAAAATGACAGAACAGTCCTCCATGGCACGGGGAAAATGTAGAACTGTACTGTTAAAAAAAACTGGTCTAAATTTTGGTGGGAAAATTTGAAAAAAAACTCTGTGTGTCTAATGTACACAAGCTACATATTCTACATAGTAAATCATACAGGGAAACTTCTCTGCGCTCACTTTGATGAACACTAAGAGAAAATTGCTGAAGAAAATAGACCAATTTTCCTATTACCCCTTGGTAAATGGGTGCCTTTGTGTTATCACCATCTATGAAATCATAAAAGTGTTGCTTTGCTGAATTGGTAAACAGATTTTTTTTTCTATCGAGTCCAGATCAGCTACCAAGATTCTGTTGTTTGGAAATGTTATACACCAGACAATTTATACAATATACTATTTACAAACCACTGCTGCTGGGAAATTTCCATTTAAAGTTACACAAGAGACCACATCAAATCTAAGTAACCAGTCTACCTTTTCAATAAATCTTTTATGAACAGAGGTAAGCTTTAATAAAAAAAGCCTTTTCTTTCCCTTCTGATCCTCTTCTTTCAAGATAAAAGTGTCATCTCTCTGTACTCCACGCACTTGGAATCTCTATAATACAGGCTACAGCCATTTTAACATGGGCCTGACTTGAAAACCAGGTACAGAAAAAAGAATGCTTTATTTATTGTACTGGATTGTTTCTATATTTTTTTCCAGCTACAAAAGTTTCCCAAACATCAAGGATGTTTTCTCAGTACTAAATTAATGAGACTTTTCTAGCTGAAAAATAACCTTAACTTCCCATCCGAAATAATAAATGAGGCAACATAAAACCATACAAGCATTGTAGTTCCATATCAATGATGTCCATGACTTCCTATTTTTGTGTTTTATAATCATATTTAAACATTTATCTTGACATATTGCCAAGTGACAGCTGGGGGTGAAAATGGTGGTAGCAAAAATTGTGTTTAATACAAAAGCATTGCCTTCATGTTCTGCCGATTTGTTCAGTAGCATTGCACCTATGCCAACAGGTCCTGCTTGGGATTTAGTAAAGAGAAGCCTAGGCACACAGATTTTCCTTCTGAGTACATGAACAAATGGCAGAAGAAAACTATTATAGCTATTTGGTTGGCCAACAACCCTGTCTTACCCATCAGTTAGATCAGTGCTGTCCAACTTCTACAGTGCCGAGGGCCGGAATTTCTCTAGCATACACGGTGGAGGGCCGCTAATGGAAGCCAGTTTTGACCACTCCCCTTTTTGAAACCACACCCACTTCAAACCACACCTATTTTATCACAATGGTGGTAGCACAGCAAAATCCCAAATGCTTGGTCCTTACTGTGGGGATATCAACCATCATTCATATGTGAAAGAATTATGTCATATTAAGATATACCCTTAAATTCCATATGCCTCCTCCTCCCCTGTGGATAGCAGAGCAACCCCCAGTACATAATTACACACCTTTGGGACCATTTAATGGCTATTTCCAACTGCTAGCAAACTCCCAGAACAAACCCCTGCCAGGTTCACCTCCCACAAGCAGAGTATGGCACACACAGGCAGCACTCTGCCTGTCCTATGCTGTCTGTGTGTGCTATACTCTGCCTGTCCTACCCTGCCTGTGTGTGCCATACTCTGCCTTCCCTATGCTGCCTCTGTGTGTCATACTCTGCCTTCCCTACCCTGCCTGTGTGTGCCATACTCTGCCTTCCCTATGCTGCCTCTGTGTGCCATACTCTGCCTGCCCTACCCTGCCTGTATGTGCCATACTCTGCCTGCCCTACCCTGACTGTGTGTGCCATACCCTCCCTGACCTATGCTGGCTGTATGTGCCATACTCTGCCTACAGTACCTATGTCTGAGGTGTGAAGAAGTGAACAATGGGAGTGATTACAGGCTGAGCCTGAGGTGTGAACACTGCAGGGGGTGAACAATGCAGGTATTAAAAGGTGTGAAAAACACAGGGGATTACATTTTTAAAACAATACAGAGGGATTACAGCCTGAATCTGAGGTGAGAACCATGCAGGGGGGCAGTTAATCTCAGTACTGATACCATTTAATGCTTACTCAAAGGTAAGGCATCAAAGCAGCCAGACAAGTGGGGGGCCAAACAGAGGGGGGTCGCGGGCCGCCAGTTGGACAGCACTGAGTTAGATGCATGCTAACTCTGGTCATCAAAGAATGGCAGCCATGTTAATAAGCTGCTAGAAATATCCCAAGACATAGGTGGGGGGGAAGTCACATAAGTGGAGTAAACTAAAACTGAAATAAGAAAATATATTAAAAAAATACACCAAATACAACCACTAGTCCTGCCACAAAAATAGCCAGACATCTTATTCTTAACTTTAATGAAACATTGTACAATTACATAAAATACAGTACATAGACAAGGAGCTGTAGGAAAGGGCAGTGAATTGCACATTAAAATGCCCTCCTCGTACTTCTGTAAAGTTACTCTTGGTGCCAATCAGTCATTCCTGTTGCGCCTATTGACAAAGGCAAATCCTCCAGGGTTCCCTCAATGTCCCGTGTCAATGGGTGCAGCAAACTTGCGCAGAAAGAATAGGGTGCACTGGTCACTAGCTCGCCGAACACTGCAAATGCTGGCAGACAGATTTAGAAAATATTCAGTGCAACTGTGGCAATTTGTGACAAAGCACATGTGCAGTTGCGTCCATTTTGGTGAATGACAGTAGGCGCAATGCAATTGCATCAAGTGACACACTTGAACCCAAATGGGTCCATTTGAATCCAAAATTATGCTGGAATTGTGGAAAATAACCATGGTGATCGAGCTTTGCACTTTTCACACTGTATCTAGGTAAGTGAATGTGCCCTATTGTTTGTTCCCTCTGAAAGCAGCAGTCTGTGGACTGTTGATTTGTTCTCATTGATCTTGCAGGGAACGGGAAGTAGAACGTTATAATAGTTTCCATTTCAGATTTTGCCCTGCTTGGTGCATAAATAACAAAAACCATGGATATTTCCTAATTAAAACAATATGAAAGTTGCATAAGTTCATAAAACTATTCATTAAACTAATGTTGATAAACTACCCCTTTAATCTAGTTCCAAGGCCAGTATCAGGAGTTTAAGCAGGGCCCTCTGAACAGAATAACATAGTAGTACAATACAGTATAGGAGATTGCAGGAAAAACTGCTTATAGAGTTAAAACGCATCTCAATCCTGTATCTGAAATGACACGTCCAATTACCCAGCATTCCAGTGCTGGCATCTCTTTCTCTTACCCAACTGATTAGCTGGCAGGTTAATAATGACAATGTCAGTATTGGTGCATACTTCCTGCATGGGTGCATCCACATCAGATTTGCGTGTATCATTAATTTGGCATGGCTATGTATTTTAAATATAATGTCCAGATGTTGCAGCTAAAAGGAAAGGTGGCTCCTTGAAAGAGCAGCTTAATGAGTCAATAAATTAATTTAAGCGATTCTTGGTTAGCAATGTAGAGACAGGACCTTGATTCAAAACCCCTGGGCTTTTATTCTTTCTAGTTCTTTTCTCGGTAACCTTAAAAGTGATTGCTCAAACTTCTTCATTGCTTAAAAGGCCTATCTTTAATTAAAACCATTCTAAATATGCAAATGCATTCTAATGATCCTTTTTAGTACTGATCTGCCACCTGTGCAACTAATCATCGGTGGGTAGAAAAGACAATTATTAGGCATATCCCCAACTGGTTGTGCCACTGGGCACAACTGTACAGTAAAACAACTTGATTTAAAATATTTACACAGCAATGAAGGGACATTAAACCTACCTGCAAAGTCACAGCTAAGTCATGGCTAGAAAACTAACATTTCTTCTGGCGGTGTGACAAGAGGATGAATAAAGGGAATTATTCATGTTACACCAATTAAAAAGGCTGTTCTTCAGTGTTTGCAAGCCATGACTTCAATTTTACTTATTATACTGTTCAGACAGCTAATGCTGTAGTCGCCGCACTTATTTATGATGGTGGGCATAGTTTGCTATCATCAAGTATCCGCCAACATTAAAAACACCAGCAGGAATATGAGGGGGAAGATGAATTAAGCAAATTAATGAACGCCAAAGAGTGGAAAACATAGTCTGAAAAACTGGTTAGTAAACGGATGGTGTATATTATGCTACAGGAAGGTAAACGTGAAGGATGACGGGGTTGTAAGAAATGGGCTGCCTGCTGAAACATTACTGAAAGATAATATGGAACATTAACAGAAACACACCTAGGCAAATATATATTAAGACAGTGCTGCACCACTGGCAGCCCGCGGCCCTTGCCCCCCCCCCCCCCACCCCCATCTGTCTCCCTGCTGTGACTGCTACCGTTGTGAAGATTTGGGAAGATTTTTTAATAGGCCACTTAATGTAAGAATTAAGTATTTATTCTGGGAGTATAGTTTTCTTTAAGACTGGACCATATTAATTAAGGAAAAGAGAATATTCCTGATTTTCTCCAGTAAGATGACATCACATGGGATGAAGCAAATCCTAGCAATCAAGCAGCAAATAGCTTTGAATGATCAAGAGCAGTTAAAATAAGAACAGATATTTATGGTGATTGAACTATTAAAGCTGTGATTACAGATAGAGGGTCTCTAGCTAACATGACACATGATTCATTCCAGTGGGAAAAAAGATTTCCTTTGCCACCAGTGATTTACTCCATCTGTATACTAGCTCTAGGCGTATATTCAAGTTTTGTAAAGATTGATACATGGCTCCAAAAGAATAGTAATGAGCACATTTTTCCGCCAGACATGGATTCGCTGCAAATTCACTATTGGCTATTTTTTTTTGTGAAACTGCAGTGAAAATTTGTTGCAACAAAAAAATTTGTAGCATGAGGAAAAAGTCACAGTCATGTCAACAAAAAAATCACGTGCCTCAAAAAAGTTGTCCACAATGACAGACAAGGTTATATATACCCAGATTTTCTAATGTATTTTGGCAGATTTTCATCATGTATGGGCAGGTATGGTTCTCTAACAGGGGAGGGAAGGAGAGGTTGATTAAACAGGCTATCCTGCAGACTTGCTACATGCATTCTGAAATTTTATCTGCTGCTGCACCCTGTTGATGGGTGTAGGGTACAGTGGCACAATTCCTGTCAGATATGAACAACAGTATTTAGCCATGTATAGCCACGAGCAATGTTCCCTCATGCACACACACACACATTTTGAGGCCAGCGCCCCATCAAATTGTGGTGTGCACAAAGGATTTTGTGCAGGAAAAAAATGTTGTATTAATTCTAATCTGAGCACACAGTTTTTAAAAAAGTGCACACAAGTTTACAGTGTGCGCAGTGATGAACGAATCTGTGAATTTGTGAAACACCAAAAATGACACGTGTCAAAAAATTGCTTGTGTCACAAATTTATGTGCCGAAAGCAAAATAAAAACTCCAGAGTATATGCACTTTATAAAGCACAAGGCCACTGTTTTTCAAAGCTATTCTGAGGACCCGTGTTCATGTTTTCTATGAAAAAAAACAAAAGTGCAAGAGAATCTAGCAATAGCACAGGCTGAATTTTTAAAATCACCCATCTACTCATTTAAACATTTCCTGAAAAGATGCATAGCTATGATTAAGTGCCCTTTGTGGTACGAAAAGCGTAAGGCTATGCTTTGTGTATGGATTCAATAAACTAAGAATGTTTTTAACATACTTTGAGCTGCTCTGAACGTCTATACTTTTGTGTGATCTGGAGTGCCAGCCTGCTTTTCCTGTTTGTACTACAGGGTGAAGGACCCTTTTGAAACAAGTACTCTAAAAAATCAAACAAATTAGGTGACATCCAAGGTGGCTACTGCTGGTTATATACAATTATTGAAACATAATTCTACAAATTATGTAGCTGCTTTTATTTTGAGATTGGACAAAAAAGAATTCAGCAGAATCTCACTAAACAGTTTGAGACATGTGGACAACCAAACAAAGTCTTATTATATCCCTTCAAAAGCATTAAGAAATGTAGAAGTAAATTGTTATAAAACTACAGTAGCCATGCCGGTGCCAGCATACAGCATTCTGAACAACTGGTGTACCAGCCCAATAGAACAGTATGTAGATGTTTTTGGCACATTGAGAATAAACCATAGTTATGTCTAGTGAAGAGCAAATTATCCGAAAATCTGCAAAAGGTATTGAAGTCAATGGTCGTTTTTTTTTTCTCGTGCCAAAAATGGTTCGGAGTCAGTTGGGGTCATTTATCCACATTAGGCAAATTTGCCCACAGGAAGTAACCCCAAATTGTTACATTTATTGTCCTACCTGCAGTTGGCTGTAAAAAGCTAATCAATGATTGGTTGCTATGGGTCACTGCCCACAGGCAAATTTGGCCAGTATTGATAAATGAGTCCCAGTTGGCTTTTTCTCATCATATTTTTTCCATGGAAATGCATTTGCGCCAATGAGCAATTTTTTTTGCACACCAAAAATGCACTGGAGTAAATGGTTATTTTTTTCCTTGTACTTTGGCCATAGGAGGCCATGCCTGGTGAAAAGTTTTGATCATTTTGGCTAACTTTACATACTGAAATATGTATAGTCTAGTTATAGCATCACGTGACTTTATATAGATTAGTAACATGTCTGCTTGGTTTGGTGAGATATTTTTAAGCAAAAGGAACTAAAGATTGTATTTACAAGTGAAGATCAAGTGTGAGTGGCCATAGAGGGTCACCATAATATATTGTTACTATCTTTCTATGTAACCAAACAATGTATTGAGGTGTGATTAACAATGAGGGGAAATTAGTAGACTAAGTGGGTCCTGTCAACTCTATGATATATGGTATGTGCTGATTTGGTAAAAGCTTCCCCCCAAGAATGAACTCCCATAAACTGATTGCACAAATAGGATTTCGTTTGATTTATCATTTGCAGTCAAAAAGTTGCTTAATGATGCATAAAATCCGGTTAAAACATGGCATGTCTGGCTGCTTTTCAAAGCACAACTAATGTGTTCAGAGCAAGTAATGTGCATTTTTCATAGCAGGCAGTTCTTGAGAAAAGCTAATGGGAAGCTGACGCTTATGCAGAAGTGTCCTGTAGGAAACGGTTGTTGCCTTTGCTGAAATGTAGTAATAGTGAATTTTTAAGTGACAAAACCATGGGCTAAATTAGAGGTGTTACTAAATGTGGGTGAGTCTAGATTACATTTCTATAAACAACAAAAACTAAAAACTCTTGCAGGAGTGCAACAGGAAAAAGAATGCACTGCAATCCCTAAATACCTGGAAATCGTGCCTTTAAATTAAAAGAGAATGACCTTGTTTTGATCAATCTGTGAAACACAATCAACACAAACTGGCATGCTGAGCTTATTGACTGCAAAGGTCAAGTCTCGTCCCTTAGCATAGTTTGTAGTGTAGAAGCAAAGTGGCTTTGTTTCTTTTGTAAATCAGAAGTTAAATGCTGAACAAAGATGGAACTTTTGAAGAACTCGGAAACAGCACAATCAATATTCCTTGTACCTGCAAAGTTTTAATTGAGTCCCTTCTTGTGTTTACACAGCAACAATGAATAAACACAACAACTTACAGCCGCAATGTGCCTAAAACTGATATGTTCAAGGAATCTATGATGAAGTAAAGCAAAAGAACTTACAGCTCTTTTACTGGAGATAATACTGACCACTAACTGCATTAGATCCTTAGATAATACTGACCACTAACTGCATTAGATCCTTAGATAATACTGACCACTAACTGCATTAGATCCTTAGATAATACTGACCACTAACTTAGATCCTTAGGATCTAATGCAGTTAGTGGACAGTATTATCTAAGGATCTAATGTATTATCTAAGGATTAGATTCTTAGATAATACTGACCACTAACTGCAGTAGATCCTTAGATAATACTGACGACTAACTGCATTAGATCCTTAGATAATACTGACCACTAACTGCATTAGATCCTTAGATAATACTGACCACTAACTGCATTAGATCCTTAGATAATACTGACCACTAACTGCATTAGATCCTTAGATAATACTGACCACTAACTGCATTAGATCCTTAGATAATACTGACCACTAACTGCATTAGATCCTTAGATAATACTGACCACATTAATGTCTGTGTGAGTATTTCACAGTTATGGGAAAGTTAAGAAGTTCTGGTCAACAGCATAATGGAGTCTGCAGAGGCAAGAAGGCATGGAGCCAATAATTAGATGAGAGAAAGTTTTCATGGGAAATAAAAGCACAGAAGAAAATAGTATAAATGCCACAGGAAAATACATGTTTATGTTAACAGACGACATCTCAAAAATACAGACAAATATTTAAGTCTCAGTTTTAAGATGTGCTTCACAGAGTTGCACTAGTTTTAGAACACATATGACCTGTGAACTTCTATATACTAAAAGGTTCATATGTTGTTCTTCTAACTTCTTATTAGGGGGCATTGCCCTGCTCTACTAATGGTAAAAGAAAAAGGTTTTGAAGATTTAGTAAGTTTTTTAGGTATACAATATAGACCATTTATTCAAAAGACTACACCGTTTTATAAAGCATCAGTCGTGGCATGGTTTAAGACTGCCATTTAGTAGAAGGGAAACAGCAAACTGCATCTCATATATTTATATTGATTTTGTGGCAGAGTGACCAAAGAAATAAGTAAAGATGTGAGTTTTCCCTTTAAGTTCTCCATAGTGGGAGATGTAAGCTTCAAGCTTTCTCTGTTTAAAGGACATTGCGGTCTGGGAGCCTATATTGTTCTAGAAGAAACAGACATACCTTACTGCCGTGAAGTGAAGAAAGTGTCTTTTGTGGATCTGGCAAGTTTACAAAATATATACTGATATAATGAAAGGTTTTGGCGTTGTTTGATATGCCAGTTTAGTGCATAAATATAGGATACTTTTGCAGTGTAACTATGTACTACAACTGCACTAAAAGTTTGAGAGTGAAATATAAGACAATTTGTATATATTCTATTTGCTTTACTGGAGAATTATAGGATTCAAAATACTGCATCAAATTAAAGTAGGGAGAGAAATATAAATATTGACATGATCAACAAGAAGTATGTAAGGCTGCAGGAGGACTGTGAAAGGCTTTGTTTATCTACCCCATTATAGTCAATACTAATATCCATGCAGCCTTCCGGAGATCAGGAATCAAATCTAGAGAGGTTTTCTCTGTTCTTTAATTAAAGGATGGATTAATTGAATCCTTTTTCTATTTATTTTTTACATACTGTAGTTCAGAGTAAATTAATGGGGTATGACAGAGTTTAGTATGAATTAATGGGGGATAAGCAGAGCATACTTCTATGGCACATACAGTAGGGCGTGATGAAATGATTGTTCACGGCTGTAGATTAAATATTGTGAGGTTTATTTAATGCAAGTCTAAAAAATGCCAATTGCCAAACTGCCAATTTATATTTACCCACAAATAATCATTTCTCTTTTTTATATACCAGTTACCTGATTAACTCTTTAACAATATCTAGTTCTTCATAAATAGAGCTGTTCTATGAGACCAGACTTATTTTGAAGAGAGGAATGACCAAAAGGTTCTTGAACAAAAGCAGGTCTGGACTGGCCCAACAGAGCCCCAACAATCTAATAAATGGTGAAATCTATCTATGGGCTTTTTAAAGCTTCTCTGGCATTTACCAAAATCCACAGAATGCCTTAGCAAAAACAAAATAAATCATAATGATGTGAAATTCATGGTTTATACTTTATAGCTTTACAGAATGGATTTACCCTGGACATCTAGAAACTACAGCTTAATTATGCTGCCTGGTGGGTGAATTGTCAATCAAAATGACTACTTATGGACAGACTTTTCAAAATTTAAACGAGCTTTTGGCTTTCAGACAGAATTCATTTTAAGAAACAGTGGATGAGAGAAAAGAGGTACATTAATTACAATTCGAGTATTTCTGAGTTTCTATTTACTTGACAAAAAACCTGAATAAACTTTAATTCTTGACAGTGTTGATTGTGCAACTAAACCTCTCTGCTGTAGTAATATAGTAGATAGGATGCCCTTGATTCTTGAACATAAAACAAAAGGTTTATTGTCACCAAAGGGTTATACTCACAGGTTTTTTAAGGTAGAGATAAGTAGACAGATACAATCAAGGCAGATCTTATCTTTTGCACCACTGCAGTGATGCTTGGTAGCGTTAGGCTACCATCTAGTGATCCAAATCCCCTCCTGTGGAAATGTTTAAGGAGTAGTTATTAAGCCTGAATCCCTTCAGTGTTGAGGTCTCTTCCCTTTAGGCTAGTTATGTGTAAGGGAGAGCTACCTCCAGCTACAATCCTTAGGTGGAGACAAGGTTGCCTTTTCTAAGCCACACTATCGTATGTTACTGGTAAGTATAGGGAAAATCTAATATCTGTCTCATCCTCCTTTGCGGGATCCCCGTTCCCCGACTTCTATAGATGGGTTGTCACTCTAGGACAGGGATCCCCAACCTTTTTTACTTGTAAGCCTAATTAAAATGACCTCGGCCTGACCTCTGACTACGCTGACTCGTTCCCCTTCTCCCTGCAACACGGTTCTGGTTCCCTTGCCTGCTCCGAACTCTCTACTTGGGTCTCTCACTATAAGACCTGGCGGCATCCAAGTAGCGAAGGGTTCCTCCCAACCTGATAGGCGGCTGTTAGAGACAGAAGCGTGCCGTGACCGGACCCTCGGCGCCTGTTCTGAGTTTTGGGATACCAGCCGTGACAATAGAAGGGGTTGGATGGCTTTTTAGCAAGTGAGTGAATGCAAGGTTATGGGAGATAGCTCTCAGTACAAGTGAGGGAATACAGGGTTATGGGAGATAGCTCTCAGTACAAGTGAGTGAATGCAAGGTTATGGGAGATAGCTCTCAGTACAAGTGAGGGAATACAGGGTTATGGGAGATAGCTCTCAGTACAAGTGAGTGAATGCAAGGTTATGGGAGATAGCTCTCAGTACAAGTGAGGGAATACAGGGTTATGGGAGATAGCTCTTAGTACAAGTGAGGGAATACAGGGTTATGGGAGATAGCTCTTAGTACAAGTGAGGGAATACAGGGTTATAGGAGATAGCTCATAAGGAAGGAAGGAATTTTTTTCCCCTTTGCGGCAAATTAGAGAGGCTTCAGATGGGGTTTTTTGCCTTCCTCTGGATCAACTAGAAGTTAGGCAGGTTATATATAGGCATTATGGTTGAACGTGATGGATGGATGTCTTTTTTCAACCTAACTTACTATGTTACTACATGACCTCGACAGCTTTTAGATGCCAATTTTTTTTTTCTTTGTAGATTTGTCGCAGTTTTGATGCATAATAAATGCCAAAAAATCTTACAGAAAGCCCATCTCCCATAGACTCCATTATAAGAAAATAATTCTAATTTTTATAAATGATTTCCTTTTTCCCTGTAATAATGAAACAGTTACTTGTACTTGATCCCAACTAAGATATAATTAATCCTTATTGCAGGCAAAACCATACTATTGGGTTTATTCAATATTTAAATGATTTTTAGTCGACTTAAGGCCCCTTATCCGGAAAACCCCAGGTCCCGAGTATTCTGGATAACGGATCCCATACCTGTATAACGTTATTTAGAAAATGATCTGTGGATGCAGAAATCTTATCTACAGTAAAATTGCATTGGAAAATGACCCTTCAAGAAGGAGGTTCATGGTTGAGTAAATGGAGCTGTCAGCAAACCCAAAGAGATATTGAACTAATTGTGAAGCAGTTTTTAAATGTTCTTTAAATAATGCTTTCATTAAAATTCTGCCTTGGAGGGAAGAGGGCTCTATTAGTCAGAGCGCTAATTTTTACTGGCTTCTTGGATGTATACCCATTAAATATTCAGCTTTTATAATTGCCAGCTATCAACCACCTAGTCCATGCTGTTCCGAAATGTTTAATTATTTTGCTCATTTGCATCCCAGTATATATGAGCGATGTGGGATGGGACTTTGTAGTCAGCACTTTCCAACATTAGGAATCCCTGGAAGACTTGGTTTTGATGCAGAGCAGTAAAGACTTCTATTCTTATGCAGCCCGAGAAATAGACATAAAACTAATGTTCAGTCAGAACTTCACTGTGATTTGCTGCTGCTCTTCGCCTTAAATGTTAAATAATGGTTTGGGGACTGTCTACTGAGCTATACTGTACATAGCAGGTGATCAATGTGATTTATCCATTTAATTTAATTGAATACATTATCCTTTAAATATCAAATATTAATCTTTCATTCTTTCTATGCATAAGTTAAAGCCTGTCTCTCTTAATGTCTGGAGAATCACAAAATTTTATATATGCTCTGGATTTGCCTCAAGACCTTTGCAATGTACAAGTGTAAATGCAGTAACCAGATGACCCTCTAGAATAACCGCAAAGGTCAACACAAGCAGATGGCTTGTTACTGTGACACAAATGGAGACCATGCGTCCCAAGACAAATGATAATGCAGCTCACTGGGCAAATAACGCTTTATTTATAATTCTACCATTATTACACGTCACTCTTTAAACCTTCATGACTTGCCCTTGGTACAGCTACTTTCTTATGATAAAGCTGAGAATCTCAGAAGAGGACTTGAATACGAGTCATATGTCATTCCAGAAAAAACATAAAATAAAGTACACAGCGACACTTACTGTAGCTAATTTCTTTTCCATTTCGCCAGCCAGAAAAGCTTTTCCTTGGCAGTCAGCCATTCGCTCCTCTTAATTTTCACAATTTTTATGCCGCAACGTTCGGCAGATGTTTATCTAAATCACTGAAATCTTTGTCTTTCCAGTTTTGGACACTTTCAGTGTTAGATGAGGTTCCCTGAATATTAATGTAGCTTAAATATTAATGAAAAAGTCAAAGATCTGGGAAGGAATTAACTATTTCAAGCTATTTTTACATGTCCGACAAAGTAATTTTTCCTCTGCGTCAATGCTGGACTGAGCTTTCCAAAAGAGCCATCAGGCAAATTACCCTACATTACTACCATTGAAGATTTTGCCATAAATTCTTGTGTAATTCTGCTATACACTAGTGATGAGTGAATTTTTTCGGCAGGCATGGATTTGCAGCGAATCTCCACATTTCGCCATTGGCAAATTGTTTCGCGAAACTTCTGAGAAAATTTGTTGCACGTCAAAAAAAGTTGCTGTTGTGTTAAAATGAGCGCTGTCACATCAAAAAAGGAGACAGAAAAAAAGATGCGGGCGACAAAAAAATAGCACGACAAGCACATTCTGTGAATTTTTAGGTGAAGCAAAACGAGACAGATTCACTCATCACTACTTCTGATCAGTTCTCATGTGCATGTACCTGGGGAGTAAGCAAGTCAGTATGTGATTACAAGCAGGCCTAGGCGCACATACATTTGAAATAAGTTTGACTCTTTATAGGTCCCTGGTAAGGCCTCACCTTGAGTATGCGGTGCAGTTTTGGGCTCCAGTCCTTAAGAAGGATATTAATGAGCTGGAGAGAGTGCAGAGACTGCAACTAAACTGGTAAAGGGGATGGAAGATTTAAGCTATGAGGTTAGACTGTCGAGGTTGGGGTTGTTTTCTCTGGAAAAGAGGCACTTGCGAGGGGACATGATTACTCTGTACAAGTACATTAGAGGGGATTATAGGCAGTTGGGGGATGTTCTTTTTTCCCATAAAAACAATCAACGCACCAGAGGCCACCCCTTTAGATTAGAGGAACGGAGCTTCCATTTGAAGCAGCGTAGGTGGTTTTTCACGGTGAGGGCAGTGAGGTTGGGGAATGCCCTTCCTAGTGATGTGGTAATGGCAGATTCTGTTAATGCCTTTAAGGCTATTGTGATACTAAAATCTAGGTTGTGGGTGCTGGGTTTACTTGGATGGGTTGAACTTGATGGACTCTGGTCTTTTTTCAACCCTATGTAACTATGTAACTATGTAACTAACTATGAAATCTGGTGCTGTCCTTCCTGTGTACAATCATCATTTCAAATGTAACATTCTTTGATTCAACAGTTTATCTATTACCAAACAATTGGTATCCAGACTGCTTGTTGGCTATTGAACAGTATCTCTGTGTGTATGATAAGCTTCAAGGAGATATTCTTCTGCAAATTCTTAAAGTCTTAAAGGAAAACTATACCCCCAAACAATGTACATCTCTGTAAAATATATTGCATAAACAAGCTCATATGTAAAACCCCGCTTCATCTAAATAAACAATTTTCATAAAAATATACATTTTTAGTAGTATGTGCTACTGGGTAATCCTAAATAGAAAATTGCCATTTTAAGAATTAAGGGCCGCCCCCTGGGATCATAGGATTCACAGTGCACACAAACAAAAATACATGCTAGGCCCCATCAGCCAATGAACGGACAGAGTTCTGTCTTTTGCTCCCATACTACTTCCTGTTACAGGTAGAGCTGCATTATTTCTGGTCATGTGATCTCCGAGGGAGCACACAGCCCATCACTAAATGGTGGCTCAAGAGAAAGGATGTAAAAGGGCAATATTTACTGATATATATATATATATATATATATTCCAGTTTGTTGGTTAAGTATTCATTCTGGGGGTATAGTTTTCGGCAAAATACTGGAAAATGCATTTGCACTTACAATAAAGGTTTGTTTATTTAAATTTTGTTTGGGCTAGGAATGCACCAAATCAACTATTTCAGGATCTGGGCGAACCTTTGCGAAAAATTCATTTGAATACCGAACCGAATCCTGCATATGCAAATTAGGACAAGGAAGAGCTAAAGAGAACCGTGTGCTTCGCTCGAAAAATCTTCCATGTTTATGTGACAAAAAGTCATGATTTTAAGGATTTGGATTCGGTTCGGCCAGAGGCATCCTGCTGAAAAAGGTGAATCTTGACCTAATCCCAAACTGAATCCTGGATGCGGTGCATTTCTAGTTTGGGCGACAGATCTAAATTAAATTATAATATAATATAAAAAAGTGAGATGACCCTATGTCTGGTCTGGGCTTCAAAATAGGCCCTGGAATTTCCAGTACACAGAGACATAAACAGCCCCCACCAGCCCAATAAATAGTGACTGTCTATGGCATCTTACAGCAGCCCCTCTGGCATTTGCCTGAACCCACAGTTTGCCAGTCCGGGCCTGGATGAGCCCCTTGGATAGACTGAGAGACATAAAATCCTCCTGAAGGGACATATCTAGCCTTTGGTTAATAAATTAAGAACCATGAGTTAAATACCTTGATAAAAGAAACTGATAAATGTCTTGTGAGGATGTAACAAGCAAAATATTTCACATTAGTTGAGCTAGCTGGGGACCAAATACTAGTCTAGTTTGGTTACCTCATACACAGACAGACCAGGATTTTCAATGGTGCACTCAAGAAGGCACAGCCATGATACATTCTTTTTCCTCACTGTGCAAGGTATAGAACTTAGGGACTGGGGTAGGAAGCAACCATGGATCATTTACTTTATTAAGCACCAATACACAATATCATTACAAGTATCATTATTAAGGGGAAAGGCAGGTAAGTTGAAGTGCTGAGTGACTAAGTGCCACTCCCGTCATATCAAGGAAAAGCAACATAAGAACATGCATTATCTATGTATGTGTGTGTGAGCACAAGCGCATGTAGATATATAAAGCACTCAATAACTCACATAGCTGCCTTTGAAATGATGATTCACGACAGTCCAACTGTCTCTATAAGACTGTAATAACCACAATTAAACGAGTGGGGTGTTGGAAGACTGAAGAAAGGCAGCCCTCACAGCTTCACATAAAACTCTCACACTGAAGAGAAGATTTAATCCCTTTCCCATCGCGTGTTACTTTCTACTTGACAAACTATAATTATCTTAATAAGAATCAATTACCTGCAGCACATCACTGGCAAAAGCTTTCTTTATGATTCATTGTGGAGGGGTTTGGGAGCCCAACAGCCCCACTCTGTCTCAAATTACAATATAACACCTCTTTTTTTTTTATTAAAGGATAACTAAAGCTTATCTAAAGAAGTAGACTAGAAATGTTGTATGTTATGTTATGGGTTTCTGTACCAGCCCCAGGCAACCACAGCCCCTTAGCAGGGAAGATCTGTGCCTCCAAAGATGCCCCAGTAGCTCCCCATCTTCTCTTCTACTGTTTCACTGTACCTGCTCTGTGCTACTGTCATTTACCTGAGCTTACGGACCCACTCACTATATACTGTATATATAGAATATAAATGTCACAATATAAGGCTGATTAGTAAATAATATTATTAGTGCATAACAGCTCAAAAATCAATTTGCTTCAGAATTTGCTAATCAGCCCTGTACATAGTTACATAGGGTTAAAAAAAGACCAAAGTCCTTTAAGTTCACCCCCCTCCAAGTGAATATATATATATATATATATATATATATATAGAAAAAGGCTGAGGCACACACTTATAGGGATAACAACCTGGGTGCAAATCAGATAAACAATGTAAATATGTAAAAAATGCTGATGCACACCAGGAAAATTTTATCAAAAAAAAAGATACTTAGTTTATTTAGATCGACGTTTCGGTCCTCACCCGGGACCTTTATCAAGATATCTTTTTTTTGATAAAATTTTCCTGGTGTGCATCAGCATTTTTTACATATATATATATATATAGTAGAATTAATTGAATCCTGCACTTACATAATTGTGTAGAAACAGCATTTATTGTAATAGTGTTTCTATTTTGAGCACATTGAGATCGCCATAAGGAACAACTGTGAGCAAGCATCCGTCCTTTCTACTTTATCATGGAACTGTCCTTCCTGACGAGAGGCAAGCTGTGATCCAAATGCATAAAGCTTTTAAACATCTTTTTGTACAGTACTCAGTTTGTTGTAATTTCACTAAATCCCTACAATTCCAATACCAGGACCAGAGATATCAAGTAGTAAATGTCAGCTAAACACAGACCTTCATCTATTTATATCTTCTAAAAACTGGCAATACATGAGTTGCGATAATGCTTGCCTTTATAAAAGTAAACGGGGAAAAAAATCTCTTTATGCAAGACTACAAACAGCCCTTCTACTTAGTAAAAATGTGAAGCAAAAATGCAAATATGCATGATAAGTGCCTTGTTGAGATCTTCAGTGCCCCCCCTGGGGCTCAGAGTAGAATCACCCCCAACTTTAACTTACCCCTACTACAACAGCTAGGGAGGGGGGAGGGATATAGGTTCTTTTAATCCTCCTGTCTCCTGCAAACCAGAATTGCAAAGCTGCACCCTGGCCCTCCTCTATTCCCCAGTCCTCCAATCATAGGACAAAAGGAAGGAGGGGAGGGGGTCAATCCATATATTCCTGCCATGTCCTAGTTTGCACCAATGACCTACAGCACTTTAGCTTTTTATCAGCATATAAAGCTTAAATATATGCTCACATCATTACCTTCAAAGGAATAGAAAAATACATTTAAACTGCAGATGCTAATAAAAAGCTTAGGTGCTTTAGGTCATCAATGTGAAGCTGACTTCTGGTTTAGCGCACAGATGAACAAGCTGCCATCACCTTTCTCCTATGGGGCACTTTGCAAGTAAAATTCAAGCTGATGATTTAAAAAAATCCAAGGGAAAGTAAGCCTTACCTATTATTATAGCTGTTTTGGTGGGAATTACATATTAAAAAATGTTATGTTACTGTTCCTTTAAAGCTGGTTGCTGTGTGCAACTGTACTTATGCAATTTAGCATCTATCGATTGCTACTCCACTTTCTCTACCTTAAGACCACACTCACAGCGTTGGTTTAAACTAGGCAGAGAATGTATATAGGACAGAAAGGTGTTAGATCAGATGAAAGCAAGCGTAGGACTGGCCAGACCACGAATGACTTTGATGTAGTAAGCAAGCTTAAATTTATTGCAATATATGGACAAACAATCCCTGTTTTATTTAATGGGGCGGGGGGGTATTATTTCATAGTTATGCGCACAAGGTATATTGTGCTCATAGCTAAATATATTAATATGGTTGAGTGCAGAGGATTTCTTATCTTAATGGTTTAAATTTGTTTAATTGTTTAAAATTGTTGATATGGCAGGTTCCCACAGAGCAATTGTCATGATAGCAAAAGAAAAAATGGCTTTTATTCAGTTGGCAGCAGTTAATGAAAAACAAAAGTAATTTTCTTCCACAAACAGATCAAAAATAGCTTCAGCAGCAGCAGAATAACACAAAAATACAAAAGGTTTACAGACCTCTTATCAGGTAATGGTGTGTGAGCATAGACTTCTATATGTTCAGTTTGTAAACCTTGCTCTGGACTTTGCTCACACTCGCCCAGTTCATCTCTCTCTGAGACCAGCCAGGGTTTTAAGGCCAGTGGATTATCAGGCCTCGCTGATAAGTCTGAGGAGCACTATCATTTACCATATAGGTCAGCTGTCCTGGGTGCAGGTAAAAAGTGAATATAAACAAAAAAAGTACTGCACTCATTTGGGAACTAGTGCAAATAAGTGATTTATTGAAAAAAATCCAATGAGCACTCCTGTTTTTTTGGCCAAGTTTTGTTGGTCCCTAAGAAAGCTCAGTACTCGAAACACTGGATATTTTGGATATTTTAGTTCCTGGATGAGCGCGGTAACTTTTGTAGTTTATATATGTATACTCACACATCAGGGCTGGTGGGCTGTTCCTAGAAATGATTTGGTAATAGTTGGTATTTACTGTTTATGTAAAGCAGTTTCTTCACTACCCCAACAAAGGGAAATAGTCAGATTTGCCCTTTTAAATACGTGCATAAGTATCTTTCAACTGTCAACACACATAACCTTTTCTTAAATTTTAACACTCTAAGTACAGTTTTGCATCTGGATTTTTCCTTGAGGCAATTAGCATCCATATATGGTTCCTATCTGCTTTCCACAGGGTCTGATAGTTGGCAGACATCAGATGTACCTGTTTCCCTCTGCTGCCCAGTAACACCAACAGAGCAGAACAGTTGCCTTTTTCAGCCTAGAGTGGATTGGATCAGCTGCCATATGCTGACCTTTAAATAAGCCACATATCTATACACCGTGGAATAACAAGTAGCAAAAAGCTGCAATAGATGTTACGGACTGTATTTACGTCCCTGGTTTTCAGCACATAGAGCATGAATTAAAGCAGTCAGCTATTAATTGCCTTTACTTGGCAGAAAAGAGGGTAAGGATTGGAGTACAACATTCTGCAGTTAAAGAACAGACTGTGTATGACAGACTTACCATTCTGGCATCCCACAGAGACAGAGTTTTGTCTGCTGAGCTGGTAAGGACAATGTTGGAATATGGCAGGAACTCAATACTATTCACGGAATCCATATGGCCTCGCATAGTGTATCTGCATCTCTCACTGTAACAAAACATGGCAAAAATATGAACAAAGTACATTTAGGCAAGGGATTAATCTCCCAGGTAAAGCATCACCCCCACATGCTGCATAACACTGTATAACTCCCCTGTACGGTAGACTTATGTCTGGTATTAATTGGAATAGCGAACTGTTATCACAGCAGTGTGGCAAAATCTTAATCTTACCCAAAAAAGACCAAAATTTTCTAATCATCTCCATTCTAACCCTATTAATCTCTAGTCATCTCTATTCAGTTGCTTAGAAACCAGATGAAAATCTGATTTCTATCAGCCTGCTCCATTAGTTCTTCTTTTCTTTATTTCGTTATATCCACGCCAACTGAGTTGCATCAAAATCAAGAATGATTGTACGTCATTATTAATGGGTTCTGCGTTTGTTGGCTCTGAATAGAGCGATTTCACAGCAGTCCGTATATAAGGCAGCAAGGAGATCCGAGTTACAACTACAAGGCAGTTTTCAATTAAAATGCTCAGGAAAAGTGGAGGAACAAGTATAAAAGGTGTTAATGCATTTTCTTTTTCATGTCAGCATTGCAGGTAATTACTATTCCAAAGCTCATAAGACAGATTCAGCTAGTTAGGTTACCCTCTCTCAGGGCGGCTTATCACTCACACTCTACAGAAACATATATCGCTGCTTTAAATAACGTGTCCCGGATGAATTTCCTGGCAAGCCATGAAATGTAATTATACCTTCTCACGCCCAAAGATGTCAACATGGAAATCAGGCAGACTAAACAGCAAACCCGATCACACTGGGCACCAGGCACTCGTTTAAGGTGATTGACACAGCGAATAGACAAGTAGGCAGGAGAAAGACTTAGGGCCTGATTCCCTAACCACCCTTTGGATTGATTAAAGCAAATAATGAATTCAACCTGATCAGAATGAATCAGATAGAATTGTTCTGAACTGATCTAATTCAAATAGCTGTTTCAGGTGGGTGGTACAGGTATGAGATCCAAAAATTTCCAATAATGGGAAACCAAAGATTCTAATTTTTAAAAATAATTCTATTGGGTTTTTTCATGTTTCAATGTTGTTTAGAAGACTTATGGTGATCCTAATAGCAGAAAAACCCTTATCTATTTGAAAAACGAAGGATTCTGAATAATATACTGTAGATGTACAGTGTAATTCACTAAATATCTATACATATTGAATTAACAAGAACAAAAATGCCTACTTTGACATCACATCATTGTGATGACAACATCATTCTTGTTTTTTCTGAAAAATGAATTCTGAAGGCTTGGAAAATTATAAATATACAGGTATGGGATCCATTATCCAGAAACCCATTCTACACAAAGCTCCGAATTATAAGCAAATAGTTCATTTTTTTTAATTATTTACTTTTTCTCTATAATAATAAACCAGTACCTTGATCCAACTAAGATATAATTATTCCTTATTGGAGGCAAAACAATCATATTGGGTTTATATTATTTTTTAGTAGACAATGCATGGTGATCAAAATTACGGAGAGATCACTTATACAGAAAACCCCAACTCACAAGCATTCTGGATAATAGATCCCATACCTGTACTAATATAAGTACTGCTATTTGTCAAATATGGCTGGTAGGATTTCTGCTGAAGTTTGAATGTCTGGAACAGTGCTGGGCCTTGAGCAGACTTTGGCCAAGGCAGGTCGCACTGCTCATTGATCCTCCACCCTCCCCACCTGCCTGCTGCCCTGCAGGGGAGGAAAGGGAGCAGTGATGAGCAAATTGGGAGAGGAGAGGCCAAGATGGTAAGAAACTTCAGAAGGGTTGGAACTCTGGGAAAGCAAACAGAAGGGGTACATGTCTAGCACCCCTCATCATCACCATTGCACCCAAAGCATGTGCCTCTTCCGCCTACTCCTTATTCTGGCCCTGGTCTGGAGATTTTGAAAAAAAACCCACAGGATACCCAGATCAAACTTTGATAAATCTACCCCGTAGTAATAATTAGCTATTACCACCGATAAACCTGGTTAGGATGTTGTATTGAAGTGAAATGGGCAAAACATTAGCTATTTCAAAAGGTTTTCAGTAGAAAACGATACAGACATATACTGGCGAAAGGTAGACATTCCAGCTATGTAGAATAAGGGGATATTGCACAAACAGATGGAGCACAAGTTAGATGTAGTAATTTTGATGCCATGTGATCCAGCTGCAAAATTAATCAAGATTATGTATACACATTAGCAGCATTTTCCTCAGATCTGAGCAAAAGAAAGGGAACAATAAGGACTGACAAGGCAATAAGCACAAATGGTTCAAGCAGATGCCAGTGACAGCTCCTATTCATATTCAACCTGTGTTTAGTCTGAAAATGATCTTGAAGGAAATGTGTATCTAATTAGTAGAATTTCCATTTGTTTCTAGAAGTATTTTCTAAAACATATGGACGTATATTATGAGATGCAAAGTACAATTATTTAGAGGTATTATTCCTTTTATTCACAACTGCCACACAGCTCCCTCTGCAGGGCTACAATGCATTATCAGTGCTCCTTTATTCTCATGTTGTATAATGCAATTATGGCTGTCTATGTGTTTGTGGCTTAATTATACTGATATCTTTCTAATACACTCTGATATTGACCATTACTGTATGGTTCCACTAACTTCTATACCGTTGATAAGGTTTTTAATATAATAATGAATTTACTTTACTATATTTAAAGAAAGAAACTCTCCATGTGGACCTTTGTTTTTTTTTAATAATGATTCCCCACTCTATATACTGATATTATATAGTGATATACTGATACACTGATACTATATACTGATATACTGATACAATACACTGTTATACAGATACTATATACTGATACTATATACTGATACAATATACTGATATACTGATTCTATATACTGATATACTGATACAATATACTGATACTATATACTGATATACTGATACAATATACTGATACTATATACTGATATATTGATACAATACACTGTTATACAGATACTATATACTGATATACTGATACTATATACTAATATACTGATACAATATACTGATACTATATACTGATATATTGATACAATACACTGTTATACAGATACTATATACTGATATACTGATACTATATACTGATATACTGATACAATATACTGATACTATATACTGATATACTGATACAATATACTGATACTATATACTGATGTACTGATACAATATACTGATATACTGATACTATATACTGATATACTGATACAATATACTGATATACTGATACAATATACTGATATACTGATACTATATACTGATATACTGATACAATATACTGATACTATATACTGATATACTGATACAATACACTGTTATACAGATACTATATACTGATATACTGATATACTGATACTATATACTGATATACTGATACAATATACTGATACTATATACTGATATACTGATACAATATACTGATACTATATACTGATGTACTGATACAATATACTGATATACTGATATATATACTATATAGCGTTTGATACAGTACCTCACAGAAGGTTAATGATCAAATTAAGGAATATTGGCCTAGAACATAATATTTGTAATTGGATAGAGAACTGGCTGAAGGATAGAGTACAAAGAGTGGTTGTAAATGGAACATTTTCTAATTGGACCAGTGTGGTTAGTGGAGTACCGCAGGGGTCAGTCCTTGGGCCTTTGCTTTTTAACAAAAAAAAGAGAGAGAGAGAGTACTGTTTCTATTTTTGCTGATGACACTAAATTGTGCAAAACTATAAGTTCCATGCAGGATGCTGCCGCTTTGCAGAGCGATTTGACAAAATTAGATAACTGGGCAGCAAACTGGAAAATGAGGTTCAATGTTGATAAGTGCAAAGTTATGCACTTTGGTAGAAATAATATAAACGCAAACTATCTACTGAATGGTAGTGTGTTGGGGGTTTCCTTAATGGAGAAGGATCTAGGGGTTTTTGTTGATAACAAGTTGTCTAATGCCAGGCAGTGTCATTCTGTGGCTACTAAAGCAAATAAAGTGCTGTCTTGTATAAAAAAGGGCATTGACTCAAGGGATGAGAACATAATTTTGCCTCTTTATAGGTCCCTGGTAAGGCCTCACCTTGAGTATGCGGTGCAGTTTTGGGCTCCAGTCCTTAAGAAGGATATTAATGAGCTGGAGAAAGTGCAGAGACGTGCAACTAAACTGGTTAAGGGGATGGAAGATTTAAACTATGAGGTGAGACTGTCGAGGTTGGGGTTGTTCTCTCTGGAAAAGAGGCGCTTGCGAGGGGACATGATTACTCTGTACAAGTACATTAGAGGGGATTATAGGCAGTTGGGGGATGTTCTTTTTTCCCATAAAAACAATCAACGCACCAGAGGTCACCCCTTTAGATTAGAGGAAAGGAGCTTCCATTTGAAGCAGCGTAGGTGGTTTTTCACGGTGAGGGCAGTGAGGTTATGGAATGCCCTTCCTAGTGATGTGGTAATGGCAGATTCTGTTAATGCCTTTAAGAGGGGCCTGGATGAGTTCTTGATCAATCAGAATATCCAAGGCTATTGTGATACTAATATCTACAGTTAGTAGTGATGAGCGAATCTGTTCCGTTTCGCTTCGCCGAAAAATTCGCGAATCTTTGAAAAGATCCGCGAAACGGCGAAAAATTCGCGAAGCGGCGAAAATGTCGTGCGACAAAAAAAATTGTCGCCCGCGGCTATTATTTTGTCGCGCACGGCTCTTGTTTTGTCGCACGGCTCTTGTTTTGTCGCACGGCTCTTGTTTCGTCGCCCGCGGCTCTTGTTTCGTCGCGCGGCTCTTGTTTCGTCGCCCGCGGCTCTTGTTTCGTCGCCCGCGGCTCTTGTTTCGTCGCGCGGCTCTTGTTTCGTCGCCCGCGGCTCTTGTTTCGTCGCCCGCGGCTCTTGTTTCGTCGCCCGCGGCTCTTGTTTCGTCGCGCGGCTCTTGTTTCGTCGCGCGGCTCTTGTTTCGTCGCGCGGCTCTTGTTTCGTCGCCCGCGACTATTCTTTTTTGACGCCGCGACAATTTTTGGACGTGCGGTGAATTTTTCCGCGCCGAAATTTTTCATCCGTTTCGCGAAACAATCCGCCAATGGCGAAACGCGGAAATTCGCCGCGAATCCATGCCTGGCGAAACTTTTCGCCCATCACTAACAGTTAGTACTAGTGGTTGTATATATAGTGTATGTATGTGAGTGTATAGATTGGTAGGTGTGGGTTAAGTGTGCTGGGTTTACTTGGATGGGTTGAACTTGATGGACACTGGTCTTTTTTCAACCCTATGTAACTATGTAACTATGTAACTATGTAACTATGTATATACTGATATACTGATACAATATACTGATATACTGATACAATATACTGATATACTGATACTATATACTGATATACTGATACTATATACTGATATACTGATACAATATACTGATACTATATACTGATATACTGATACTATATACTGATATACTGATACTATATACTGATATACTGATACAATATACTGATACTATATACTGATATACTGATACTATATACTGATATACTGATACAAGACACTGTTATACAAATACTATATACTGATACAATATACTGGTATATTGATACACTGATACTATATACTGATACACTATACTGTTATACTGATACTATATACTGATATACTGATACATTATACTGTTATACTGATACAATATAATGTTATACTGATACACTGATACTATACACTGATATACTGATATTATATATTGATATAAAGAGAAAGTGCTCAATAAAAAATGATGGTTGTTATTGTTATCATCCTTGCTGCTCCAAGACATCAATGTCAGAATGCCATAATTTGCTTTAATGAAGGGTTCTAAAGGATCAAAGTCTATTGAATCTCCTGGATTTATATGTAGCTAACAAATCAACAAACTCCATCTCGACAGTGTAAATTTGCTTCCATTAAAACGGAAAAGAATTGAATGATAAATAAAACAGTAGGCTAAGGGGCAAATAAAAAAATAAGTACATTTTCTCTAATCTCACATTTTCATAACTCTGCCCATAATAGGCTTATTTATTAATTTTTGAATTTGTTAATTTGGGAGGCCCATTTATCAAAATTGTCATTTTTGTGGTTTTAGAGGTTTTCGCAACCACAAATAAACCAGTTTTATCTAACACTATGAATGCCAAGTGATTTAAAAAAGGATTAACAAAAAAACAAGAAAAAATGCAAAAACTGCAACTTTTTAATTTTGTTGCACAAATAGAAGCATAAAAAAACCAAAAACCATGAAGCAAAGAAAGATTAAGCCAACTGAAAAAGAACAGTTGTCACATGACCTCGACAGCTTTTAGATGGTGTATATTTACTTTTGGATATGTCACAGAATGGCAAAAAAATTAAGTTTTTTCCTGCAAATGTTAGTAAATGCCCTTTTTTTTTTGCAGTTTAACAATTGCATTTTTCTAACATTTTGCATTTAATAAATATCAAACATTTGAGTTTCAAAACCTATGATTCAAATTTTTTGTGGAAAGAAATTCCAATTGTGGGAAAAAAATGTAATTTGAACGTTGATAAATCAGCAACATATAAGTAGATTTACACCTAAAAGCTGCCAAGATTGCCAAGCTTTTTATGGTATGAAACTCTGCGTGATTAGTAAACTTGTGTGGAGCTTCCTTTATGATAGCCTGAGTATGAAAGCTTGGGCAATCATTAATGGGCAGATTTATCAAGAAGCATATGTATCAATGGGTGAAAGTTCACCATTTGATAAATACACTTCTAAACCTTCCAAAAGAATGAATTGAAAGTGGGTGACTTTTTCTGTGGTGAGCTCTAATATCACATTTTGATAAATCTGCCCATAACAGTTACCAGAGTCAAATGTGTGCTTATTTATTAAAAAATGCAAGTATAATAAATCTATTGCAGTGATTTCAATTTCTACTTGTCATGTTGATCGATAAAAATTTTAAAGTGAGAAAAAACAAATTCTTATATTTTGACTTGACTTGAACTACATGAACTCACAAGCTTTTACAGCCAAAGTTTTCTGCACTTAATGAATATCGAACATTTGAGTTTTGAAAACCTTAATTCAAATATGTTAGGTTTAGTGCAAAAAAATTTGAATTGCACCAAAAAATGTAAATTAGAATGCTGATTAGTGAAGAGCGAATCTCTTCCCATTTCACTTCGCCAAAAAATTTGCAAATATTGCAAAAGATTCGTGAAATGGCAAAAAATTCATGAAACGGGGAAAATTTTGCATGTCAAAGAAAATGACGCACAACAAATTTTTCCACAGCGAATTTTGTCAACCGTTTCACATAACAATCCACCAGTGGCAAAATGAGGAAATTCACTGCAAATCCATGCCTGCCGAATTATTTCACCCATCACAAATGCTGATAAATCATCCCCTTAGATAGGTAGGTATAAACCAAGGAAAACGTATGAATGATCTCTTATCCAGAAAGCTCCAAATTACAGGAGCCCTCTCCTATAGAGTTCCATTTAAGCAAAAAAAAATATATAAAAAGATATTTTTATGCACAAGCCTCACACTAACATTGGTGCTGGACCTGTGCTACGCAGTGCAAGACTGGCAATGTATAGTCTTGGTCTGAATTCTGAGTGTGTTAAATGGACCATATATCTTTTGCTTTCAAGTGTTCATAATGAGATATATCCCATACACTAGATGAGCGGATAGAAGAATGTGTGAGGGGAATATAAAGGAAATGTTAGAGCATTAGCACTTAGAAGGAGTACTTTGTACTGATGATACTTATCTGGAACACAAGAGAGAGAAGAGGAAGAGTGGGTACAGGCTGTGCTTAGAAAGGGAAAGAGGCTTCTCAACCACTCAACAGCAGTTTCAGACTATTGACTGGAGGGGCAAAAAGGGTACATACTAGCACTCCAACTCCCCCCATGCACACACACAAACCAAAACAAAACTCTTGACATCGTGAAAGAGCATTTATAGAAATTTCCTGTCTGTAAAACATCATGGGGTGAAGCACTGATCTCTTGCACAGAGTACAGCCATGCTTTAAGTAACAGCAAGTAGTGAATCTGCCCCGTTTCACCAGAAAATTTGTGAAACCACAGAAAAATTTGTGAAAATTTGCAAAACTCATGGGGATTTTTGTGCAGCATTTATTTTTTCACACGAAATGCATTGAAGTCAGTGTGCATTTGTTATGCTGCATTTTTTTCAAGCAAAATGCATTGGCCAATGGGTGTTTCTTTCTCGAAACACTTTAAAGTCAACAGACATTTTCTTTTTCTCATGCCAAATGCATTGGTCAGTTGGAGTTTGTCTCACTCCAAATGGATTGAAGTCAATGGAAGTTGACTAATGGCAAGTCCCGGACTGGAGTAGAAATATTCTTGTTTCGTGCTCCATCTGGGCACTTAATCATAGGCCTATAAAAATAGCAATTTTAAACTGCATATTTCTACTCCAGTCTGGTTTTGTGCCAGCCTGTCTCTCTTTAAGAAGATATTGTGATTACTCCCTTAAAGGGAAAATATACCCCCATAATGAATACTTAACCAACATTATGGGGCCCATTCATTAAACCATGAATTTTCACCAATTAAAAGCACAATTAGAAAAAATTTGTAGTAACCACGATAATTTCTGATGTGCGTAAATTGCATGAAAATTTGTGTCGTGCTTGTACAAAAGTATTGTGGTTGCACTCCAAAAGTTACAAAATTTTCCTATCCGAATGATCGTAAATGGTCCGAAAATCATTTTGACTTTAAAACTTCAATGCATGATTTTGGAAGCCTTCTTTAGGACTCAATGGCACTCTGCAGCTCCAACCTGGCCAAAAGAAAGTCACGATACCGAAGCTTCAATGAATTACAAAATGGTCGTAGTCTTTGCGAAAAATACACCTTTTTTGTGCAAATTAATGGAATTTTAACTTTATTATCGTGGTCATTACAAAAAGTTCTAACAATTAGAAAAAATACGAATTTTTCTCATTCGTAGTCAATTGTGCGTTAATGAACGGGCCCCTATGTGTTCAGTGACCTATTAAAGAATCTCGCCAAACTGGAATACACATCAGTAAATATTGCCCTTTTGCATCCTTTCCCTTGAGCCACCATTTGTGATGGGCTGTGTGCTCCCTCAGAGATCAGCTGACAGGAAATAATGCAGCTCTGACTGTAACAAGAGTGGGAGTAAAAGGCAGAACTCTGTCCATTAATTGGCTGATGTGGCCTAGCATGTATGTGTGCCTTGGCTTGTTTGTGTGCACTGTGAATCCTGTGATCCCAGGAGGCGGCCCTTAATTCTTGAAATGGCAATTTTCTAGTTAGGATTACCCAATAGCACATACTGCGGGGTTTTATATATGAGCTTGTTTATGCAATATATTTTTATATACCTATATTGTTTGGGGGTATAGTTTCCTTTAAGCTATAGGTATGGGGCTTGTGCACCCGGACCCTCATTTCAAGAGGTGAGTTATATTTAAACATGGGATTAAATTTGTCTTGATATGCATAATAATAGCCTTACAAATCCCTTTTAACGAAGTTTTAGCAATAAATTCATGTGTAAAAATTAAAAATAAATGATCTCAGTCCTTTCCTATGCCATTCAGTGAAGTGTGGATTAACTGGGTCACAGCCAATGTACTTTAAGTATTTATATACTCATATATGACCCCGTCTTATCTCAGGCCAACATGATACTGTATGGTTTTGTTATTCCACTGAATGTGAAGGGAAGCTAGCAGCATTAAGCATGAATGTGACATATTGTAGATTTTTATGTGTGTCCACTTGTCTGTGAGGATGTGACGTGCATATGGCTGCTGCTTAATCTTCAACTGCCGGCCTCTAATAGAATCTCCTGACTCAAATGTCATCTTCTCTTGTCACATCTCTAAGCCTCTTATCAGAGAATGCAGTTCACTTTTGATGGAATTACCAGATGAACTTGTAAGATGGATTTCAGGCTCTTCCAAATGTCTAAACATTGGCTTGTGTGCTGTCTTAGAAAGAAAATAGAAAATCAGAGAGGAACAGACATTCATAATGGGATGTTATGTGTTGTCCAGACCGTAATCTGGGTTTTGGATGCAAGAAACTGAGGGTGAGAGTTTGGGCATTAAAATAATAACAATGTCTGACCAGGAACAGAAGTTTGCATAAAATGATATAAAAGGATTGCAGAAAATTATGTGTTTGTCTGGCAATTTCACTTATTTCTCTGCTGAATAAATATAGGTTTTATTAACTCTTTCTAGTCGAGCTTACAATCTTAAATGTCTACCACAGGAACAAAATAGGATAAACAGAGAACATACAAACTCCATACAGAATATAACACTGGTTTGAGTCCCCCCCCCCCCCACTTGCACATGCAAATGGTTTGAAATTCAATTATTTTAAGCCCCAGTGTAACCCAAGGCAGGGGTGGAGATCTTCTCTCCCTTCTCTGTGTGTGCATGTTGCTGAACTGTACTTGCCTAATGCCTGCCATGACCTGTGCCTGGACTTCCACCAGTCTTATTTAACCCCTTGCTACCTTGCCAGCCTTGCCCATCTGAATGTACCTGTGCCTACCTTGTCTGCCTTGTGTCCCCGCCTGTATGTAGTAGAGTGCATGCATGTTTGCCAGTCGGTGCCCCAAGTCCTGCTTCCTACTCAGTCTGAACATGCATTCTAGAGGGCAATGACCCAAAGATCAGTACAATTGTGTTAGGATGAAGTACAGGCAATATTGCAAGTCAAATAGAGCTAGGATGAATTGGCGCTTGGATATGCCACTGTCTATATCAGAGTTTTCCATGTCTTTAACTATTCTAACAGTTTATCAAGAGGGCAGAGTCATTGGGCACACTACTAAACACATGTACAACATAGACAGCTCAGAATTCAAATTCTGTCCTTTTACACTGTAAGCTTTAATAAACAGGTTCCTCTGTACCTCCTGTATTGGTCGGTATTTGTATGTAACCTGTATGTTTCATTTACATGCCCTTCTATTGTACAGGGCTGTGGAACACGTTGGCACTATATAGTAATTTACCTGTATATGGCACCGCAGCACATTAGTAAGGGATCCCACATTCTTCTTGTTCCAGATCAATAACTTACTCAAAGAAATGCCTTTTCTATATAATGCCCCATAGTTTAAGACAAAAAAATGCCTTATATAAGTCAGTAAAATACAATTCAAAAGCAGGCACAAAACTTACTAAGAGCAATGGGCACAACAGCCGGCTGAAGACATTAAAATGCCAGATTGTTTTATGTGGTGATAAATACGCTCTATCATGTCTTTATATTTTATTACAGCTGCTTTATTCCTGGGTAGCCTCACATATGACACCTCTAATCACTCATGTCATGAATAGAAACTCATAGGTATTACAATCCCGCTCCAAATAGGGGGAAAATCATTTTTCTTTTTTTTTGTATTTTAATGAAGAGAAAACTTGTGGCTAAAATGGTATCTTTTCTGAGTTCTCTTTGAGAACCAAGTAATTTTCACCAAGGTTGTTTTTTGTCTGGAGCAGAAGCAGTAACAGAGAGAAAAGCATGCATTTACATCACGTCATTTATGTCACGTCACGTCATGGTACTTGCAATTTGTATAAGCCCCATTATCTAGAAATTACTGAATTATGGGAAGGCCATCTCCCATAGACTCCATGTTAATCAAATAATTCACATTTAAAAAAAAAAAATATTCCTTTTTCTCTGTAATAATAAAAAAGTACCTTATAGCTTATAGCTTTTTATCCCAAGTATACTGTATATTGAATGCTTGTGGAAGGAAAAACAATCCTAAAGGGTCTAATTCATGTTTAAATACTTAAAGTATTAAGACTCAAATTACGGAAAGACCCCTTATCCTAGGTTGCAAGCATACTGGGTAACAGGTCCCATACCTGGCTTGAGAAAGGACTGGAGCCCAAAACGTTGCCTGTTCTGTTGGCACAATAAACACCTTTTCACTTTATTCAGAGTCCTACAGCATGTTGTATTATAAAGTTACATTTGGTCCTTGGCAGTGGGCTCAGCTGTCAGCACCTGACGCTACAACAAGCAGCTGTTATAGGTGAGCATTACCAAGTTGCATTTAGGTCCCATACCTGTTAACAGTATGTTCATGTATGGTACCAGTGTTGATATTTTGCATTTTAAAGAGATTTCAGCTAATTTGCTTGGATTTCTGTGTTCCCTGGCAAAAGTTGAAGGAATGTATAACTACTATTTCTTTAAACATTTCTTACACCTATGGTAATGCATATGGGCAGGATTAACTAAGTGCACAGAAAATTCTTTCACCCCCAGTTAGTGTGTATATGAATGAAAGTCAAAGCAGTATCTTTGCTTCATATGTAATCTAAATATGCATAGAGCTAAGCCCATAAATGCATGCCCTGGTACTGAAGATAGTACAAGATAGTACAAGACTAACAGAAGCGCTGTGACCCAAGAGATGTGGCCCCTTACTTCAATGCTTCTCTGGGATTAGCTGTACCCTGCACTGTTATTGGCATTACCATAGGGCAGCCTTGAGGGTAGAGAGAATGACGAAAGTGGATGATTTGTTTCCTTTAACTGTGTCTCATCGAATAGAATCACATACATCCATTCAACTGACTAAACCTGCCCATTCATCCTATGCTTGTATGTATGTATATATATATATATATATATATATGTGCATATGACTTGCCACTGCATGGTGCGAGCAATTGTAGGCATCACCATTTATTATTAATGTACCTGCAATAGATTCATAAAAGCTAATTGCATACTGGGCAATGCAATTTATTGCACTATGAAAATTAAGACTGATATCAGTAAATAAGCCCCTTCTGTGTTCTAGGACTCACACAGCTGGGTTTTAAAGGGGAACTCCACCAAAACACAACTTAAGCTATTTGAAAAGTAAACATAATTTCAAGTAACTTTGCAATAAACATCAAATAAAAAATATGCAGACTTTTTTATGATTTTTATTGTAATAATATGGTTTGGAACAGTTCTATAAGCCTGGACCCCTGTTCCCCTGCTGATCTGCCTGACTACTTTGAGACTCAAATAAAATGTAACAGTAGTCGACTGTCCTCAGCCTGCATCCTCCAAATCCCACAATTCCCTGAAAAGCGATGTCAGTAAGAAAAGGAACATCTTAGTCCAATGCATTGTGGGTTATGTAGTTTCTGCATGCTGCCTGTAAGCTGGAGAGAAGTTGTTACAATTTGTAACATCAATGTTTAGTCCCTCCTCCCCTGCCAGGATTTCAAATGATGCAGAAATAGAACTGTTTTGCAGCTGGATTTCAGCATACAAAAATGGTATTTATTCATACTTGAAGGAACACATTACAGTGATAGGTATATTAGCGGTTTCTGTGATGTGTGGGGCTCTTTAACAAATTTTGTTTTGGAAGTCTGAGTTTCCCTTTATTGCATTTCCCAATGCATGCATATCGTGCATCAAGCGTAAGATAATGAAGCCTGTTGCATCTAAAAAAAGGCAAAAAAATGTGAATGCAAAAAAACTCAATCAATTAGCTGATGCTTTTAGGTGCGCTCAGACCTGCATCTTAAACCCATGTTGAAACACACCAATGTATAAGAGCACTTTTATAGCCCTTCAGATTAATTTCAATTATTACTGCAGTTACTTTATCCTATTAGTGCCATCAAACCTACTGGAAGGCCATTCCATGACCCTGTCCTGTAATGTACAGTAGTGCATACAGTGCAGCATTTAGATAATGTATGCTCTTGACCAAGAGATCTTTTCTTGTCTGGAAAAAAGCACCTCCTTCCTGAAAAATCCCTTGATATATTGTATTTGTAAATGTCCTACAAACCCCCTTATTTGTCTCTTCCAATTACCAAAAGAAAAATGATCACAGCCTGTGCTAGAGAGTCTCATTGAAACTGAGCTGCTGATAGTGTTTATTTAAAAGTCTTTAGTGACTTAGGGGACACAAAAGAGTCAATTCCAGGGACAGTTTACACCCCCTTTAATCACTTATATGTATTAAAATGCCAGGGTGATATATGCCCCTTTATGAGCATTATCAGGAATTGTACCTGCCCTGCTGGCTCCAAAATGCTGGAAAATGAAATTTGTGATTACAAAGCACAGTTGTCCTGGCTTTCTAGATGGCTATATTTATATATATACAGTGTATATATATATATATATATATATATATATATATATGTATAATTATTTAAGCAAGTACCATTACAAAGTGTATTCTAACTTTCTGAAGAATGACCTGGTAATGTGTAACATTATTTACTGCTTAAATGCTTCCCATTCTCAGGGCCTCAGATATCAGTAATACTTCTAATAGTTTAATGAGATGAGATTGCTCAGTCGGCTTCTCCAAAGAGTTAAGACGGAATCACAATGATGACTTTGGATATCTATTTTATCAATGTCAATACAATCTTTGTTTTATATTCTCACCAGATTTACTTACAAAGAGAGACCCTGAAATTCCTGTCATAGCGCAGTGATTAGCTCAGTACGCCGTACGCCCCGCTGTGTTAATTGCACACTGCTAGGGAGAGAATTGTAGGCATTGTATGGCTGTCGGAAGACTTAATATGATGAGAATGCTCTGGACAAAAACGTGTTTACTCTTTCTAGTTAGGCTTTAATCTTACAATGCATGTCTATTAAAGTAATGACTGTTCTTACGCTCAAAACTAAAATGAACAATCGGGAGGTTTTAAAAAACATTCCGGACAATGCAAATTCCAAAAGTGTGGCCTGCTCACTCACGCCTTTCTTCTTTTTGTTTATTTACACTTTCAGCCAATCAGTTTTGACATATTCCACATTGATCCTCATCAAAATAATTAAATAAATAAATACAAATAAAAAATGTCTTGGAAATCTGTTCTAAGGTAACCATACCATGACTTTTGGTAGTGTATAAATGTCATGCCTGCCTCAATTTACATCACAGCTCCACCCCTGACATCTCAGTCCCGCCCAATTGAGGAAAGGTGGCAACCCTAGTCACTTTCCCTAGCACTCCTTTACTCAGGTACTTTACATTTGAAATCAATTATATTATATTTTGTACAGCACCATTGTATAAGTCATAGACAGTTATGAACCCTTAGAGCAGTGCTGCCCAAGCTGTGTGGCTAATGCCCCTTAGTGGCCCAGAGGAATTACTGGAGGGGGGGGGGGGGCAGAGCGGAAGGGCGGTTGCAGTAATATTTGTGGAACTATGGCTGTTGTAGCAAAGTTTTCTTTTTTATGAGTGTGAGTCAGAAAAAGTGGTGGCACGCAAAATGGGGGTTAAACCAAAACAATTCTAAAACCCTTGCCTTGGAGTACAAGTTCCCAGACTGTGGAGCTGTCTATTCGAGGATAGCCCAAAGCACTATGTTAGGTCCCCAGTAAGCATGATAGCTGGGGGTGTATGATTACTTGCCATCAAGAAAAGAATGCACATATAGTAGAAAGAAAATATCACAGCAATGTATGTATAGTTCTGACTAGTGATCAGCAAATCTGCCCCATTTAGCTTTTTGGAACAATTTAGCCAAATGCATAGGCATCAATAATAATGTTGCTGCATTTTTTCTGGAGAAACAAAATGAATGGCAAACTCAGTGGTTTCCTGTGGTTTTACCTGCTATTGGTCATTACCTGGAAACACTACTTCTGTTATACCTAGCAGGGCTTATGTAAGACCACAAGTGCACTTGTGTTCCCCCCAGTAAGTTGTACATAACACCAATTTATTAAAGCTACTTGCGTAAAAATGCCTTGCATTTCCTTATACAGTATTTGCCTTTTGCGCCCCTCAGTCCTTCCTGCCTTCCATCCTGAATTGTGTTCTGCTGCACCTACTCACACAGGGGAACGCTGGAGCTACGGCTACAGTTTTGACAGTTTTAACATACAGTATTTTATTGATTTATTTTTATTATTTGTAATCTTGTATTTTAATAATTTGGAAAAATTGTGTACTTTTCAATATAAATCATTCTTCTGAACCTAAGCAAAGAGAAGAAGAGAAGTAGAAGTTGAAGAGCAAGCCCTCTCTTAAACTCTAGCATATATTTTCTCCTGACGTCACAATAATATCAGATCAACAATTAACATAAGCAACTTGAAGAAGGCTGGAATGTAGTGATTGAACATATCTCTTTTCATATGGGAACAAAAAAGCAAATCAAGCCTCAAACAAGCCCCCTATTCTTTATAAGATGCAGGATAATGGAACTTTCAAAGCATACTCTAGGGGCAGAGAGTCATGTTCTGATGAGGGCACAGCAAAAATGCTCCAGCTCTGTCCCTCTTAAAGAAAATGACATTAGCTTTGAAGTGAAGATGGATCGGAGCTCTTTTAGTTTGTGATGGGCTGACTTTCATGTTGCTCAGTGCAGAAGCAGGGCTTGGACACACTGTGGAAAAGGCACTGAGGGCTAATGATGTATGGCTACTGCATTAAAAAGGTAACGGTTGATGAACAATAAGTTGAGGCTCACTTGAATGAATATGTATAATTCAAGTTGCATTACATGAAGAATATGCTCACTCCTAACAAAGTAGATCCTTCACTGCACAAGGAGATCCAATGACACGTTCTCTGCGCAAGAAGGGCATGTCAATACTACTCTCTTGTTCCAAGTTACTCAATAAGTGAAAAATGTATAATGTATGAACTCATTTATCTTAATAATAAATTGTGCTGTCGTCCAATGAGTGAGAATCATTACTACCAAACAAAGCTTCCTTCAAGTGATTAAGAGTCTATCTCACTGGGTGAGAATGACCTGCAATAAGGGACCAGCACCATGAGTGAAACTGTGCAAAAAGGATTGCTAATTTTTAATGAGTGCAACCAAAAGGCTTAGAATTTCTCTTGCTGTTATACATGGCCTTTTAAAACATCTGAAGGATTTTTTCAGCAAAGAATTTTAAAAAAGTATTAGGTTTAAGACATACAATATAATACTAAGGAGCCCATATCAGTATGCATAATAAGAAACACTTCTCCCATTGCAGTTCCATTATGTTCTATTCTATGACCCAATGATAAGAAGAATGGAAAAAGAGAAAGTCAAATACTGTAGTCAATCACCTGACTATAAAATTATAGTATTTGCAAATTACAGATGTGGCCAGAGTTATCCCAAAGTGATATCTTGAGCTGTTCCTGAGAAAAATCTGTGCAGCTTTGCCACACTGCAGTACTAATTGCTATATAGCTGACCTGCCTCCCGGATATTAATTGTTGCCTTTGTACCTAACAAAATTGGGGGCATATACCTAACAAGCGATACAGTCCAAAATTGAAAATGAGATAGAAAAATGATTCGCATATTTCAGTGACATGTTAATGAGCCAAAAAAAGTGCCCACATATCTCATAAGCATCATGAAGTGCTGCATCGAGTCAAAAATGATTAACACTTCATAGAGAATCGTAATGCTTTGCCCCCACCCAGACATAAAAGCAGCAGAAGCCCATACTAAATGGAGAGGACATAATGACACAATTTAGAAAGGTACAGGTATAGGATCAGTTATCTGGAAACCCATTATCCAGAAAGCTCCGAATAATAGGAAGGCCATTTCCATTATAAGCAAATATTTTAACATTTTCTCCGTAATAATAAAACAGTACCTTGTACTTCATCCCAGCTAATATATAATGAACCCCTCTTAGAAGCAAAGCAATCCCATTAGGTTTATTTAATGTGTAAATTATTTTTTAGTAGACTTAAAGTATGGTAATCCAAATTACAGCGAGACCCCTTATCCGGAAAACCCCAGGTCCTAAACATTCTGTGTAACAGGTCCCATATCTGTACAGAAAAAGGAAATCATTTTAAAAACCATGAATTATTTGAATAAAATGGAGTCTATGGGAGATGATCTTCCTGTAATTTGAGCTATCTGGATAATGGGGATCTCATACCTTTACTCCAATCCAAGCACACTTCTTCATGTCTGCATGGTTGCTAAATAAGTCCACCCTGCTTCTGTAAATGAAGGATGTGTAACTGTGCCTATTTATGATAGGAAACTTTTAAGCTACTGCCACTCCGGGCACATTGAGAGTAATGACAGCAAACACAACTTGGAGTGGGTGAAATTATAGGAAAACGTTGCAGTATGGGAGAAAAATTATTTTTAGCCCAAATTGCATGTTGCACGCTACACAGACATAAATGTCTTTTTTTACACTCATGGATTTAAATTTAAAAAAAAAAAAACAGCCCCATTCAACAGAACTGTCTAATAATGTAGAACAGTGCTGTCCAACTTCTGCAGGGCCGAGGGCCGGAATTTCTCTAGCATACATGGTGGAGGGCCACTAATGTAACCCAGTTTGACCACTCCCCTTTTTTAAACCACACCCACTTCAAACCACACCTATTTCATCACAATGGTGGTAGCACAGCAAAATCCCAAAATATCCTTACTGCAGGGATATCAACATTCATTCATATGTGAAAGAATTACATTATGTCATATTAAGACATACCCTTAAATCCATATGCCTCCTTCTCCCCTGTGGATAGCACAGCAACCCCCAGCATATAATTACACACCTTAGGCACCATTTAATGGCTATTTTCAACTGCTAAAAATCCCACAACAAACCCTGCCAGGTTCACCTCCCACAGGCAGCATAGGGCAGGCAGAGTATGGCACACAGACAGCACCCTGCCTGCCCTATGCTGCCTGTGTGTGTCATACTCTGCCTGCCCTTAGCTGCCTGTGTGTGCCATGCTCTGCCTGTCCTACCCTGCCTGTGTGTGCCATGCTCTGCCTGCCCTATGCTGCCTGTGTGTGCCATACTCTGCCTGCCCTACCCTGCCTGTGTGTGCCATACCCTCCCTGCCCTATGCTGCCATTGTGCCATACTCTGCCTGCCCTACCTTGCCTGTGTGTGCCATACTCTGCCTGCCCTATGCTGCCTGTGTGTGCCATACTCTGCCTGCCCTACCTTTTTGTGCCATACCCTCCCTGCCCTATGATGTCTATGTGCCATAATCTGCCTACTTTATGCTCCCTGTGTGTGCCATACACACAGGCAGCATAGGCCAGGCAGTACCTACAATGTCTGAGGTGTGAACAGGTGAACAATGTGGGTGATTACAGCCTGAGCCTGAGGTGTGAACACTGCAGGGGGTGAACAATGTAGGAATTAAAAGGTGTGAACAACACAGGGGATTACATGTTTAAACAATACAGGGGGGGTTACAGCCTGCATCTGAGGTGTGAGCAATGCAGGGGGCCAGTTAATAACAGTACTGATACCATTTAAGGCTTACATAAAGGAAAGCCATCAAAGCAACCGCCAGTTGGACAGCACTGATGTAGAAGAACACCCGAAAATGAGAGATTTGCCTCTGATTCAAATACAAATCTCAACAAAGGGGAATAAACCATTTACAAACATCATGGAGTCATGATTTACTTGTGCAATAAAAGGATATAATAAAGGAGGGAATCAATGGCTGTGTCTGGGCACACTGAGAGAGGAAGCCATCATAATGATGTTACTGATGTCATCAAACAGCAGTGGAGAACTGGCAACTTGGCGACTGAAATAGCAGCTTTCAATGAACCAGTGGGGTTTCAGTCGAACTTGTTCAATCACTTCTAATCACTCATTGCAGCAGTGGCATTGTATATAAAATAGAGGCTGTTCCTAAATCAAAAGGAAGCATTGCTGCTTATTATTATGGGCTCATGTATGACAGCTCAGCAGCAGCTTCCAGAAGCTTGTACATTACTCGCCTGTTGCAGCTCAGTCACAAGCAATTGGATAGTATCATGTTCTTATATTCTACCATCCAAACCTGAAAAGGAGTCATCCAGTGGGAATCTGCCTGCTCTGCTCTACATTCCTGGATTCACTAGCTGAACCTCTGGTATATCTGTCTGTTTGAATTTTGTTAGATCAGTACTAATCAATTGTTTATATATAGTAGGACAGTACCTAGAAGATATAGGCACAGCAAAACTGCTATGGAAGGTATACGCTATATGTGACTGTTCCCTTTAAAGGGGTTGTTTACATTTAAATTAACATTTAGTATGTTGCAGAAAGTGCTATTCTAAAGCAACTTACAATTGGTCTTCTTTTTCTATTTGTGTTTTTTTAATTATTAGTATTTTGGGTGCGAATAAGTAATAAAAATAACAATAACAATGTAATTGTAGCCTCAGACAGCAATAGGGTTTTAATAATTCAAAAATGAAAAAAAAGACCAATTTCAAAGTTGCTAAGTTGGTCATTCTATAACATACTAAACATAGGGGTCATTTATAAATTGGTGGGCAGGGTTAAAAGTGCAAAAACCCTCTAATTTTCCACAGATTCCTGTGCTTACATCATGTAATCCAAAAAGGAAACAATAATGTAAATTGCCTGAAATTACGTTAAATTATATGTTGGGTATATGTCCCCTTTAAATCATAGAGGTTTCGACCTTAAGGTGTGGGAACAGTCAGCAATGGGAAGAAGTGGAATCTTATTTAAAAAAAAGACTGTGCACTGGTGGATAAAGTGGAAAGGGCTGGATGCCCTTTTAGCAGATTAGAAAATATAACCCGGTTAATAACCAAAAACTGTGTTACTGCCAATGAAGATTGTTCTCCCTTCTGAGAGTTTCTTCATTCAACCTTAGCTGTTGTGGCCAAAGTCCTTGTTTTAACCCACAGTGCAGCAATTGCCATATAATTCACCCACAATGTAGCATTTTCCCATAATTCCAGCATCAATGTGGTTGGCAGTGGGGAGATGAGCCACACGTAATTGTGACCCATGCATTAAAACTGACACAGTTGGGTTGGCATCACCAGTGTTGGACTGGGAACCCAGGAGCCCACAAAAAACCTTGGCCCCTAGGCCCGCTTTCCAAACTATGTTTTCTCCTTTCCTCACCCAACCTCTTTATTCTCCTAGTCTCTTTTATTTACATGCTAGCATCTCATCTTTCTTCCCATTCAAAAATAGGAAACGACAATGAAACAAGCCAAATGGTCAGGAGCAGGAGGGGGGCCCACTTACACCTAGGCCCACCGGGAGTTTTCATGGTATCCTGGTGGGCCAGTCCGACACTGAGTATCACTTGCACCGTTAGGAGTAAGTGAGGCATATGTGCCTGATTGTTTTGCTGCAACTGCACTGTGGTGACTGACACAGGCTGCTGTGGGAACCCAGGAGCTTCAACTATGCAAACTTGACAGTGGCCAGCATTATTATTATGAAGCACATGGGTCCGTGGCCACCATTAATTCTGGAAATTAATGTTTCTTCCAGTAGTTTAAAGCTGCATTATTAGAACAGGAAGCTGGGACACAACCACTGCCCACTTAAATGCCAATAAAAACTCACCGGCACAATGTGCTATTAGCAAGTACTGTAACTAGAACATTCTGTGCCTACAGGTAACAGCCATGTGAGTGGGAGCACTTCTGTGAGTGCTTCCGTAGATGTGTAATGGTGAGTACATTTTTGTGATTTTTTTTCCCCTTTTCTGACCCTTAAATAACTAAAAATAAAAAAAAACCTTGGCAAATAATAACCTTTTGAAATGTCTAACTCAGAACTTCATATTCTGGCAAAAGCTCCTAAAAGAAAGCCATTACAGAATGGGAAGCAAAGCTATTTTTCTGTGAGCAAGGAATTTCATTTTTGATTACTAAATACAGTGGGATAACTACAGTATACAAGTGACGGGATTTCACTTTCTCTCTGCCCTTTCCAATTCAAAGCCAGTTTAGATACAGACAGAATATATTACCATGATAAGAGTGCCAGAAATCATCTTTGGAGGTTTTATGTGCTTAATATTTATTCTTGGCCCTAAAAAAGATGAATATTCTTCAAATCCAAGTAGGAACAATGTCTATGATGTCTATCGGTAATAACAGGAAGGCAATCTAATGTTACTAGGTTTCTCAGCCAAAAGGGTCTATGGCCCACCAAACTTTTGTCCGCATAACCCATGTCACAAACATATACTGTTATGGGATCCATTATCCAGAAAGCTCCAAAATATAGGAAAGTCATCGCCCATAGAGTTTATTTTAGGCAAATAATTCCAGTTTAAAAAAAATGATACTCTTTTTTTCTGTAATAATAAAAAGTACCTTGTACTTTTGTAGGCAAAACAATCCTATTTGGGTATATTTAATGCTTAAATTATTTTTTAGTAAACGTAAAGAACAAGTAAACCTTTTTTTTTCTATATCAGTAAAATAACTCTAAACAGCCTCCAGAATTACCTACCTTTGTCCCAGCATTCTGTCTGACCTGGTTCCTCAGTTAGAAGTTGATCATTTCCTTTGCTTCCTTGTGCAGAGTGAAGCCCCGCCCCCTGAACAGGAAGTGGGGGTGGGGCTTCACTCTGCACAAGGAATGCCTAGCCTTAATAAAAATCCACCCATGCAGCCTTCCAAATGAACTCAAACTCATAGCAAACTAGCTTATAGGTGGTCAAAATGTCCAAGGGATCACAATTTTAACATCAATACATGTTATTTTTTTTTAAATTTAACTTTGTATCATTATACTTGTAGGGTTCTCTAGAAATTGGGTCCCCTAGGTTGGTTGCCCCCAGGATAGGCCCCAGGGAGGGTAACACTTTAGTAGTGGGACACCTTGGGTGGTTTGGCACTATAAGGGTTAACTGGGATTTAGTTTCCCTGCAGTTCAATAGTTAGACCACAGGGTGCACACAGTATATAAGGCTGTGCAGCCATGTGCCTGCAGGTCTTTTAGCCTGGGACCCCTCTTGGATAAGAGGTACACCACAGGTTAGCATTAGACAGTTAGAGATTTGTTATAGACCACTCTAGGAGTGGGAGACAGGTTATCTAGTTGGGCAGCGTGGCCCCGACAGGAGGTTTAATGGATTAAGATCCACCAGCACTCATAGCTGGAGTCAGGGTATAAGTGCTAAGTATAGGAGATTAGCCTAATCCAGGGGTATCTAAGTGGAAGTACCGGGGTGAGGTCTGCTGAGGGGGTGTCCGCTTGGCGGGAGTACCGGGAAGTGCCCTAGAGAGGGGCTTCTGGCGAGAAGTACCGGAGGGAACCCCTAAAGGGAATCATCTGGCGTGTAGTACTGCTAATATCTCGTGGAGAGAGGGTCTCTTAAGGAAGAGGGAGTATACCCTGACTGCCTCATGGTTCCTGTGCATAATCTGCCTGTCTGATACAACTGTACAATAAATAAGTTCCACTGGTTAAACATCAATCCAGTGTCCTGTCTCTGCATATCTGGAGGATCCACCTGCCTGGTAAGCAACTACCCCGGGGAGGGGGCAAGGTGCCAGGAGTGTTGGGAGTCCTCACACTGCAGTACCGTATTAGGTCCCAGGAGGGGAGTGATAGTTCATTCTATCCCTATTCTGGGTGGAGGCACGCCAAAGTATAAAGTATCAGCTGTTCCCCAAAGTAAGCGGGGCTCAGGATCTCTGAAAGCGCCAAGTATAGTGACATATCAGCAGGTAGTGCCACAATTAAAGATAAAGTGGGCTACATTTGGAGGCACTGCTGAGATTTCGAAACAGCAGCAAAAGAACAGCAGGAACAGTGCAGAAGGGCCATAACAGCATTTGGGCCTAGTGTAAATCTGGAAGCCTGACCTCCGTATGGGATAAATTTTGGGCACCCTGAATCTGTATCCAGTGAGGGATAATTGGCGCCAAAAGAGCAGAGGAGTTGCCCTGGGCCAATCAGATTGCAGGCTTGTGGCGCCAAACAGACCCGGGAAATTCCGTGGGAAGCCCCGTGAGGAGGAGGAGGCAGAACAGTTCTGATTGTTGGAGCCGCCCCTTAGAGCGTTTAGCCAACCGTGTGGCTGGGAAAGTGCGCCAAACAGAGTGGGCGCGACTTGACCGGTGACGTCATCGCGGCCATTTTGGGCAGATCGTGTGTGGCTGTGCTAAGGGAAGGAGCTGAGTGTTGGAAGAGAGCCATCAGCATGCCCAACCAAAGCAAGCTTGTGCCATCGGGGTCTGAGTCCCCAACGCTCCCCAAGCCACCAAAGAGACAGGGGGTGCGGATGGAGGATACCGGTCGGCGTTTCATTTGGGCCGGCAGCTTTGCAGAAATGAAAGTGCATGACACTCTGCACTGGATGGTGCCCCTCTGTGGCGGCTGTGAAGCCGAGTCCTTTGGATCGATGAAGCATCCCGGGGCCCTGTGCACCACCTGTGACCGGCCGTACTGGAGTGGCCCGTTTGGAGCAGGTCCCAGAGGCCAGCAAGTGCTGGAAATTGAGGCCGTGGACGAGGCCTATGCCGCCATCACCCTCAGTGATGAGGAGGAGGCGGATTCGCGGGGAAGTCCTGCTGCCCGCCCTAGTTCCACCCAGGAGGGGGACGTTATGGATCCGGCGGCTGAACCGGAGGGAGAGGAAATTCACCCCGCGGCTGAACCGGAGGAAACAGCTACCGGTGCGGAGGGTGAATCTGAGTGGGCCAGCGCTCCCGCCACTGTTGACTGGGCGGTGGAAGCTGCGGCCGAGGCGGTGAGTACCCAGGGGACCCTGAGTGACTCGTGGGTTAGACCAGATGTACTGGCAGGGGGTGACGCTACTCAAGCTACCTGCCCCAGGGGCCGGAAAGGCCGGCGGGGACCCCGGCGGGGCCGCTACCAGGGCACCAGGGATAAAGAGTGGGAAGAATTCATGGGGCCCCCATCACCAGCGCCCTCTGAAACGGGTCAGGAGGAGGTTCTAGCCCCACCATCCTATTTGCAGTCCCTGAGGGATGCTACATCAGAACGGCGACCACCCTCATATCACAGGGGGGGATTCATTCATCCAGTGAATACACCCCAGGGGGTGATGACTCTGGGGAAGAGGCCACAGCAGACCAGGGCCCTATGTTCGCTTCCCCTTCCAGCTTTGTAGCACCGCCTAAAATCAGCCCACAGGAAGAGAAGCAGTTTTGGGTGCTGCCTGGACAGGCAGACCCAGCAGTATTCCGCTCAGTGTCTAGGATCCAGCGGGTGATAAACTTTAGGGTGCACATGATGTGGGGCTACTACATGCCCTATGCCCCTTTGTGGGTATACGAGCGGATGGGGCATATGCTGGAAGAGTGGGTCGTGGAGGAGATCCAGAGGAAGAAAAAGATGCCCCTAAATATCCTAAGTAGCTCTGACAGAGCCAAGCGCAGGCAAGCCTGGAAATTTGTGCGGGCCACTGAACAGGAGTGGTGGTGGGGCCGCACAGTTCTAAAACATGCGGTGCAGAGCTGTGGGAAGTATAACCCCAAGCCCCGCTACTTTAGTATTGAGGACACTCTGGAGAGTGGCCGCACTGTAGAAAAGCCACATCCCAGGTATTATACCCCCTATGAGGATGTCAAGCAGCGTTTCACCTATCTCGTGTGAAGGGGGTGCTTAAGGAAAATTGCCTTGTCAGTTTAAGCACGTGGAGGCCTGGACTGCCTGCCACTACTCCCAACCAGGGGAGTGTTCATCTGTTAAGGGGAGATGCCCCAAGTTATAGCCCAGGAGGGCTTGGCAGCTGCCGGCTGGAGATGCCACTTGTGTTGAGTATCCCCACCCGTTTGGTGGAAGACCCCAGGAGGTGCCGGGCACCAGGGGGTAAGGACTCCCTCAAGGAGGAGGAGGGAGTAGTAAAGGAGCTGTTTAATAAAAATTTCTTTTGTTTTTGAGAGATCATTGTCCTGTGCATTTCTGAGTATGTGTGCAATTTCTTTCAGGAAAAAGGACTTTGGGACTTATACCAAGACTTTGGGAGTGGGGGAAAGGTAAAAGTGTGTTTATTGTTTCTTCCCCAGGTAATTTAGGTTTCTGCGCAGACACCGCGAGGGACCATGGAAGAAGTATTGGGTATAAGAAATGTGTGGGTAAAATGTATATGTTTGGTTAAAGGTATGTCAGCCAGGAGGTGACATTTTTTGTCAAGGGGGAGAATGTAGGGTTCTCTAGAAATTGGGTCCCCTAGGTTGGTTGCCCCCAGGATAGGCCCCAGGGAGGGTAACACTTTAGTAGTGGGACACCTTGGGTGGTTTGGCACTATAAGGGTTAACTGGGATTTAGTTTCCCTGCAGTTCAATAGTTAGACCACAGGGTGCACACAGTATATAAGGCTGTGCAGCCATGTGCCTGCAGGTCTTTTAGCCTGGGACCCCTCTTGGATAAGAGGTACACCACAGGTTAGCATTAGACAGTTAGAGATTTGTTATAGACCACTCTAGGAGTGGGAGACAGGTTATCTAGTTGGGCAGCGTGGCCCCGACAGGAGGTTTAATGGATTAAGATCCACCAGCACTCATAGCTGGAGTCAGGGTATAAGTGCTAAGTATAGGAGATTAGCCTAATCCAGGGGTATCTAAGTGGAAGTACCGGGGTGAGGTCTGCTGAGGGGGTGTCCGCTTGGCGGGAGTACCGGGAAGTGCCCTAGAGAGGGGCTTCTGGCGAGAAGTACCGGAGGGAACCCCTAAAGGGAATCATCTGGCGTGTAGTACTGCTAATATCTCGTGGAGAGAGGGTCTCTTAAGGAAGAGGGAGTATACCCTGACTGCCTCATGGTTCCTGTGCATAATCTGCCTGTCTGATACAACTGTACAATAAATAAGTTCCACTGGTTAAACATCAATCCAGTGTCCTGTCTCTGCATATCTGGAGGATCCACCTGCCTGGTAAGCAACTACCCCGGGGAGGGGGCAAGGTGCCAGGAGTGTTGGGAGTCCTCACACTGCAGTACCGTATTAGGTCCCAGGAGGGGAGTGATAGTTCATTCTATCCCTATTCTGGGTGGAGGCACGCCAAAGTATAAAGTATCAGCTGTTCCCCAAAGTAAGCGGGGCTCAGGATCTCTGAAAGCGCCAAGTATAGTGACATATCAGCAGGTAGTGCCACAATTAAAGATAAAGTGGGCTACATACTACTCATACTATACATATCGTCCATCAGATAGGTATAGGTATTGCCGGAAAACATTACGGACTGCAGTAAATTGCATGTGAATAATGATTAAACATTAGAACTGGCAATTTTAATAAAATGAAGCTTATAACCTTGCGGTACATATTTATGTTTCCAAAGGAAAGTCTTTATTAATCTTGCTGGGCTACTATATGTATTGGTGTAAAGTGGCATGGATGGCATATTTGCTGTGAGGCAGCAGAGCGTTATCATACTATGAAATGAAATGAGCTGCTTGATGAAATACAACATTCTTTTCAGCTGCTGAGGACAGAGATTACACTCGCTAAGGCAGTTATTTAGTGGCTATTTCTTATTTACTGTTTATCACAGCCTGTTGGAAGAGAGACGGTTGCTGGTATAGCTGTGATATGCTACCGTATACCAGGGGTATTTTAAAGTGTTATTATGTTTTTTTTTGTAACCTCCACAATTTCATATTTGATGGATGACACAAACTACCTTTTGAATGTCTCAGTGGGCAAAGAAAACCAAAGAAAAGGGAGGTCAATTATGGATTTTACTCATGTTAACCTTTGCTGTCAGACAGTCTCTGCAGATTAACTAAAGGTGACTGTGGATGGAGTGGTGTCACCACTGAAAGATGAAAGGTATATTTGAGATTTCATACCTGGCAAACAGCTACCAATTACTGTAACAGTGAATAGGTACCAACAGTAACTAATACACCAAAAAGTGCTTTTAAATGAATTTTTTCACTGAAAGAGTTGGAGATAGCAAATACATAAGAACTGAAGGTAAAAATACCTTAAGGCAGACATGAGTTTTGTTTCCAACACATGTAACAAAGCTTAAGTTAATTAGTTCTAAAATGTTCTGCAAGAGAAAGCCAACATAATCAGATTTTAGAAGGAGAAGCCAAAAAGAAAGACTCTGCGGTGCTCATTAAAAGTAACATGTTCGATTCCCTAGCAAAAAATGACAAAATGTTTCTATGCTCATCCAGTGCACAGGCTGCAGACCTGGGAAATATATTATTTAATTCATTCTTGTAACAGAAAATGACTGACCTGTTGAGATCCCAAATCTTGCTGTTGCCATCCAAGGAACAAGAGGCCAGAAAATCTCCGCAACTGTGCCAAGAGCATCCCCATACTGCCTGTGTGTGACCTTCCAACGTTAATATGCATTCTGACTTTGAAAAGTCCCACAGCCGTACAGTCTTATCGCCGGACACAGTTGCTAACTTGGTGCCTCTGTGATAAAAAAAAAAAAAAGAGAAAGAAAGAAAATTTTAACTGGATTACAGACTATTTATAGCTAAAATAGAAATATTAAAAAATAAAATATGTCCACCATTCTCCTTGAGCATATAGTGAATAAATAGTGGGATATAAGACTATGAAGGTTGGGATTCTAGATACAATAGCAAAAAAGGGAAAGTTGTGCTCAAGCACTAAATTTTAAACCATTAGGCGGGGGTGCAATGACATTGTGACCACAAAATACATATAGAAAACAACAAGAAATCCTCTGCACACCTGAAACTTATTTGCTTTCAAGGTTAAAACCCCCAAGTGGTTGCCCTTTTATTGGCTCCACTTGGATCACCTGACTGTAGCTGGGAAAGGTGGGACCTACAACATGGATTCAAGATATAATAGTAGGAGGTACCAAGGTGAGGAATCCATATTATAAAGAGGAAGGTGACACTAAGGGATCAGAAATGCCAGACAATATAAGGGGGTGCACAAATAAACAACAAGGGGTTCTAGATAATGTAGGGAAAGGTACTGCTATGTGTTCATGAATTCCTTATATAATAAAGGATGCGTCACTATTGTGGCAAGACCAGTAGGTTCCTACCAGGAGAATACTTATACATGACAATTGCCCTGTGCTATTATTTAAGCCTTTGCTGGAATAAGATCTGCTAAAGAAAACAAACAACATACAGACATGTCAGGAATGTTTCAGAATAAAATGAACACTCCCAGTCACTTACATAGCATATGATTGAAATATATATACTGGTGAGGGAAAAAACAGTCATTTAGGAGGATCAACCTGTATTCTGTTTGTTCAATCTATTCCAAGTAGCAGCTTTTCTGTTGTAATAATATAGTGACTCATATTATTATTGCAAAGTTTATACCTTTTAAAGGAACAGTAACACCAAAAAATTAAAGTCTATAAAAGTAAATAAAATATAATGTGCTGCTGCCCTGCACTGGTAAAAGTTGTGTGTTTACTTCAGAAAGTCTACTATAATTTATATAAATAAGCTGCTATGTAGCCATGGGGGCAGCCATTCAAAGGAGAAAAGGCACAGGCACTTAGCAGATAACAGATAAAACACTATTGTATTCTACAGAGCTTATCTGTTATCTGCTATTAGAGATGTAGCGAACCTCACAAAAAAAGTTCGCGAACCCGTTCGCGAACTTCCGCCAAAAAGTGCGAACTTTGCGAACCCCATAGACTTCAATGAGAAGGCGAACTTTAAAACCTAGAAAAGCCATTTCTGGCCAGAAAACTGATTTTAAAGTTGTTTAAAGGGTGCCACGACCTGGACAGTGGCATGCAGGAGGGGGATCAAGGGCAAAAATTTCTCTGAAAAATACGTTGTTGACACAGCGTTGCGTTTTGTGCTGTAAAGGGCAGAAATTACACTAAATTTCTAAACTTGTGTAATAAACTGCTTTAAAACGTCCGGCGTCTACATGCCAATCAAGTCGTGTAAAGGTTACAGCCGGTTCACACGCAAAGACAAATCGCCGCAGTAGTGGATACGGAATATATTATTGCTGGTGGAAAAACATCGCTCAGGTGATTTTATTGCAATGCAATGTCACTACTATGTGTAACGTGTTTGGTGCACTACTATGAATAACAGCAAACAGCACTGGACACGTTAAAGAACAGTAACTTAAATTTAAAAAAAAAAAAGTGATCTCTGGTTGGTGCTGGGGGTGAACTACTAGGAGCAGCACACCAGTCCCCAACACAGCTAGACTAATAGCACTCGGCTCTATAAATTACAGTAGCAAAGTAAAAAAACACAAATAAAAAAAAATGATGTGAATATGTGGTTGGTGCTTAGTGCACTACTATGAGCAGCACACCTGTCTCCAACACACACAGATGGAGCTGCAGTACACAATGAAAAGAAGAGTAACAGTAATCAGAAAATTAAAGCAGTCCTTACAAGACTATTGGGTTACAGCAGATGAGATCAGCAGGACAGCTGTCCCCAGCAGCTACATACAGAGCAGTAGAAAGTAGATTACTAGTTAGCAAAGCTACCTAAACTGTCCCTCAAACCCCTGCACAGCTCTCTCCCTATGCTAACTCATCAAGCACACACAGGCAGAATGTAAAATGGCTGCTGGGCTTCGGTTTATATATGGAAGGGAGTGGTCCAGGGGTGATCCAGGAGGGAGAGCTGCCTGATTGGCTGCCATGTATCTGCTGGCTCTGGGGTGAGAGGTCAAAATTTGGCTCCAGCTAAGGCGAACCCAAAATTGCGAACTTCGCTAAAAGTTTGCGAACTTGCGAAAACCCGATTTTCGTGCGAATTAGTTCTCCGGCAAACAGTTCGCTACATCTCTATCTGCTATGTAACCTGTGCCTTTTCTCCTTTTTTCCAGCTTGAATGGCTGCCCCCGTGGCTACACAGCAGCTTATTATATAAATTATAGTAGTGTTACTGTAGCAAACACACCAGTTTTGCCAGTGCAGGGCAACAGTGCATTATATTTTTATTACTTTAAAACTCTTTCATTTTTTGGTGTTACTGTTCCTTTAATGTATTTTCGCCTAATCTGAAGACTACATTTCGTAGGCAAACCTACTGTGCAATGTTATTAATGATAAATATCCCTTATGTAAAAACTTACTCCAATGAACTCTATTGAGAACAATTGCTATTCCCTTACAATGGCTGTTGTTTTTATACTAAACCATCTTTTCATTTTACTTTAATTGTTTTTGATTTTGACTATAAAATACAACACCTTGAAAACTAAAGGAAAAAAAAAAAAATTAAAGCAAAACCAAAATGGACGGGCAAGATTCAACAGAATTGTTGAAATGTGGCCCGGCTATAGTGCCGATAACTAAAAACTATTTTAGCAGCAACAATATATTAGGTTTGACTGAGTTCTCGCTTCAGTATCTCTTGGGCAATACGAGCTCACTCTGGGATCCTGCAGCTTCAAGACAGAAGCAACTACAAGCGAGTAATTGTTTTTAGAGAGCACAGAGAATGGATTCAAGTTCAGGGAAGCACAATCATCTCTAAATTGACGTCCCTTGAACCAATTAAGCAATTTCAAGCTCAGTAAACATTGCTGAGGTCAATGGAATGGACAATTTTATTGAGTTTGTACTTAATGGCTGCACCCTGGCTTATTTGTTAAATACCTCTGAAGCAGAAGTCACAATAACAACCTTCTTCGTCTCCTCGATTGAGAAAGGTCAGCTTAGGTGTGTATAAGAGATGCGTAAACTCTTGTCAAAGGCTTAGATTGGATTAGTTATTTGGGTTAGAACAAGTTTGTACTTCAGCGTAGATTTGCTGCGTAATGTCTGCAACTTCTGACTTACAAGACTGAAGGCAAGATAGGGACAAAGTACAGGAACAGTGATAATAGAGAAGCCTGCATGAACAACAGTTATGAAAAGCATTTATACTTAATAATCATGTTATTTAATGGAATGCACATTTATATTCTAGCCACCATTAGTGTGCCTACTGCTGAAGAAACTGCAAGGACATTCTGTTATAACATGCCTGTGGTACAGTCATGAATATCAATAAATCAACAGTTAGGTTTTGTTTGGTCCAACTTGCACCTTGCAGTTACAGTCAGACCGTGATATATTGTACAGTGCTAAAATCAGTTTAAATATGCAGGCATTTCTGTAGCATATTAAAAAAAAACCTATCACTATTGCAATGTAAAAAAAATGAATATACTGCATCTGTTTAGCAGGACAGGCGGAGTGATGCTTCTTGCTGCATATAAAACTAAAACCATCTGCTAAGGAGGAGCGGAGGAAAGACACGCTGCCTGCCAGCACCCTAGGAGAGTAGAGCCAGGGCATGGAGTTGTGCTATATCTATCCTTTCCTCCAAGGGGCCCCTGTGATGCTCTTTCTGTCCTGTCTTAAAGCAAACCTTAAGAAGAGAGAGTAACTCCCTATAAAAAAACCTGTGAGCCACATTCAAATGTATAGAGTTGGCGGAGCAACACATAAAATAAAGTTCCTGGCAAGCCACTGGTTGGGGGTCACTGCTGTAATGCAAAATCACAAAAAATCTAAATTATTGTGGACTCTTACTCCATAATGTAGAATGATTCACATGGCACATGGCTCACATGGCATGGGATGGATGCTCACTGATTCATGTGGAATGGAAACAATGCAAACTGGGTAGCTTTCAAATTTGTCAGATACATCCAAAGCAGTATCCGTAAAACCTGGATGAAGGTTCTGTTGATCTGACCATGCTGTGCCACAGGTTCATACACCATTATATATGATATTTCTGACATGTCAGAGACACCGCAAGATTTTGGTCCATATTTACATTTGAACAAGGCCACAAATAATGCATTTTTATGCAGCTAAACCCTCAATTCCAGAGGTTGCTGGGTGAGTTGCACCTGATGCTATTACAGCCGACGTGTCAAAATTATTATAACTGAGTGCAGACTTAGCTGTAAATTGAATACAACTGTGCTGCAAGTTTGCTAAATCTGGTTAAAGAAATTTCTGGTTTGTCATGAGAGTGACACATGCGGCCGGTTCTTTGGCTGCAAATGTGCTGTGCCTATTGACAAAGGGAATTCAGGGAACCATGAAGCTACAGCCTGGTCTGAATGTAGCTCCAGGGTTCCACTGCATTAATAGGTGTACCTGCGCTTATTTCGGAATAGGAGGTTGGGTGCACCCTCCACATGGCAATACCCCAAAATGTATCTGTAATTAAACACAATATTTTAACCATGTGAATTTTAATGCATGTGCTGTATATGTGTTTTTGCTGCAAGTCTACACATATATCAGGGAGATAAAATTCTAGAGGGAGTCGCATGGGAACAAAGAATACAATCTTTCCCTACAGAGGAAAAAAATGCAGTTCAAAGTATCAATATGGCACACAGTCCAATGACTCAGGGGTTAAGCAATATAGGTGACCAGACTTGGGGGAATTAAAAGACTGTCAGTGATTGAAGAACATGGCTGCCACAGAGTGAGAATTAAGTGTCAGATTTAACACCATGGTCCACTGACCAATTATAGACCAATTCCATATTTGATAAAAGGGATAGAAATCTCTTCCAAGCAAATCTGGCATTTGCCCTTGGTTTGTTTTAACATTTGTACAGAGTTATTATCCAGTCTATGAGATGACCGTAGAGCACTGAAAGAGATGGTTGCAACTATGCTGCCCTTTAGCACCCTATTCAATAAGCAGCCCGGCACTCATTAGGTTACACTATAGCGGCAAGCACGCGACTGAATCATCCAGCCAGCATCCATATTCATGATGGCGTCAATCACTATGTGTGAGGAAGCGCCAAATTAATAGAAAATTTTGCAACAACAGAAGCAAATAAACAATCTTCATATGCCATCTGTGGGTAATTAGTTAGCAGCAAGCCATCTCTTCTGTCGAGTTTGTAATAGGGATCTTTTTTCCCTTAATTTATGTAAATTTCCACACTTTTTAGGCAAAACAAATTATGCAAACTGTTGCTTTATAATGAAAAGTAAACTTTGTTTACAGTTCAGTGGGTAAAATTCTTTTATCATGAAACAGTTGGATGCTCCCACAGGAAAGTGCAATTTCTATTTTTTTTTTACTGTCTTTGGAATCCTTGAAATGCACAATGAAAGTAAGTGAAGGCTCTGATCTCCTAAACTTCAGTTTTGTATTCTGCATAGCTCTCAGAGCCATTAGCACTTCTGATAACCTTTGCTGAGTGGGTTTATATATGCCCATTAAGTAATGCAGACTGAAGTGCTAACACATTAGCGTTATCCCAGCAGACTTCTTATGGCCACCCACTCATACACAGAAAGAATTGGAAAGAATGGGTAGACTTTATCATAAATAACATAACTATCAAAAAAACTTACCTACATTTCTGTTTCAATAAATACATCTCCACTCTCTGTTATAGCTTATTAGTATAAGAAACTGTCTTGCTTTGACATTGCTGCTATTGTAGGCCTCTGTATTGTGAATAATGGCACCATATGGGGCTGTCTGTATGTATCATTGTTGAAGATGGCAGTCACATGTAGATGCGGGCACAGATGGCTCTTTCCATTACTATAAACATCTATTTATATACGCCGTAACTTTACCCTTGTCAGTCAGGTACACGGAGCTGTAAAGTGGGGCGGTGATGAAAAGAAGATTCTATATTCACCTCTATGTGTTATATTATGTGACTTGCTATTACACGTACTTGTTCAGCACTGCATCTCATCCATTTAAAAAACAACTACAAAAGATGTAATGGGATATGTGATTTGTTTTCCACTTAAGAGGAAGAAACATTTATTAATAAATTATTAAACTGCAAGCATCCCCCAACATATGTGTTTAACAGCATGGGTCCTGTATGCCAATGTGCTCACATATTGCATTTATTTTGGGCTGGAAAGCGGGAGCCTGTCTCAGCATACTGTACTTTAGGCATATTATAGTTACGAGTGTAAATTTGCTCAAGGTTATTTGACTCCTCTTCCACAAATCCCACTTACAATACATTTTTGAATGGGGGGTTTCACCCTATGTATAACTGTATTAAAAATGTGTATTTCTTCATATGACCCTTGCCCATATGGGCAGGGTCTTTTGTATTTGGTTTCTTGTTCTAGATGCATTAAAAGGGTGGTTCACCTTTAAGTCAACTTTTTTTATGTTAAAGAATGGCTAACTCTAAGCAACTTTTCAATTGGTCTTCATTGTTATAGTTTTTGAATTATTTGCCTTCTTCTGCCCCGACAGTCAAAAATCTATTGCTCTGTGAGGATACAATTCTATTGTTATGGTTACTTTTTGTTACTGTATTTATCTTTCTTTTCAGGCCTCTCCTATTCATATACCAGTCTCTTATTCATACCACTGCCTAGTTGCTAGGACTGCTACACAAAAAAAACAAACCACAAATAATAACAAAAAAAAAATGAAGACCAACTGCAAATTGTCTCATTAGCACTCTACATCATACGAAAAGTTAATTTAATGGTGTACAACCCCCTTCAGGACATTATACTGATTTGGAGTTATACAACAGTGCAGTTTATGTGGATTTCCCTAATAATCAAACACAAATCTGAGATATGTTTAACCTACAAGCATACAAAAAAGAGAGGGGGATTGATCAATGCACATTCTCTGGTCCCCTGTTTCATTAGTAAATTGTAGATTGGTAAGCCACCATACCACGTCAAGGTAAACCCCGTATGGTGATCCTATCTATTTACCTCTGGTCATATTTTTCAAAGGCTGGCACTCCCGTGCATAGTAGCCAAACATGACAAAGACAGTCTTGTTTAACCTAGAGGTTGATATACTACTTCTTGTAGAATAGTACATATTACAGCACATTAGCAAGGGTTAAAGCATGATGGTAGCTCTTGTCTAGCAACCTTAGAAATTGATATTGGAAGCTAAATTCCACAATGAAAGTTTTTTCTAAATTTTCCAGGGGTGGATTTGCCCAGCAGAGAGAATCCTGTATGCTCTGTTTCCTCCCTACTTTCTTCTTGATTCAAATGATCATCACTAAAGGCAATAAATACATTATTTTCTACAACAGCACCATATCTCCATTCTGAAGTCTCTTCAGAGTGTAATATTGTCAACCAGAAATTGCACATTTCTCCCATTACATTGGAAAGGTGGTTGACATGTAGGCATGATTGAATATCTACTTTGGAGAGTTAAAGGGCACAAAAAGGTTGATTACAAGGAAGCTTTATGTCAGATTTAAGTTTGCTTGTAGTCTGCACTGAGAGATAACATAAAACTACATCTACAAGGTCAGTAATATAGGGGAATTCCAAGTGGATCCCTCTGTCAGCTCATCCTCCATAAAACCAAGGGTATGCTGCAGACCAAGGTAAGAGTTTCCCTCATTGATGTTACAAATAAGTAAGCTTTGAGAAGTCAGATTATAAATGTGTGGTTGTTGCTTAACGCAATTTTTCTACTCTTACCCAACCATTCAATGCAATCCTCTAAAATTCCTAATCTAGGGTCCAAAGTACCCCAGCAACCAGGCTTTGATTTGAATTAGAAACTGGAATATTAATAGGAGATGGCCTGAATAGAAAGGTAAGCAATAAAAAGTAACAGTAACAATAAAATTGTAGCCTCACAGAGCAATTGTTTTTTGACCACCCCTTTGAAAGCTGGAAAGAGGCAGAAGAAGGCAAACAATGAAAAAAAATATAAAAAAAAAATAAAAAGTTAAAAAGTTGCTTAGAATAAGCCATTCTAAAACAAACTAAAAGTTAGCTAAAAGGTGAACAATTCTTTTCAATGCCTGCCCAAACAGCCATTACCCATCTCCCACTACAAAATGGTCTTCCCCTAATTCACAGATTGCTTGTTGACCACCCTAGTTTTTGTCCAATTAAACACAAGGAATTCCATTCATCACTACTACATTAGTAGCTGTGAATTCCACAGTCATTATTAAATTTCCCTTATATTACAAATATAGAAGTAATTACTGTACTGTACTGTATAACCTCTGGTGTTTGGATTTTTGCTTTTCTGGTTGGGGATCTTCGCTGTGAGTTTCCTCTGCCTTTTGTGTGTTTGTTTCTGGAATGTGTGTGCATGACATTAATATACATTCCTTACATTGTTTAAAATGTTTTGTTTACTATAGTTTTTTTAGTTTCCTCTTTGTACAATGCCACTTCCTACCTTTGCTGTTTATTAAAGGGCAGGGTTGAGGAGGCCAAATCCATCCCAGGAGGCACTATAATTTATTTAGATTCCTTGTATATAATCCAGCAACCAGGCAAGTCATGCCAACACTCTATTTAGTACATGCTGTAAAATTTCCTATTTCTTTTCTTTGAGTAAGAACAAGCAGCTACCTCCAATGAGCAGAAGGCTGTGAGAATACTTGCATTAGTTTTACAGAAAGTAAAATTAACTTCTTCATAGAGCACAGGCAAAACAGTGCCATTTGTAGAAGAAAATAAAAAATGAAAATAAACACCTAAGTAGTTTAACATTCGTCATTTCATTAGAAGAGAAAATCTTTATAAGCAGCTTCCTTTCAAAGACAATTTATCAACAGATAAAACCTTAATGCCATTATTAGGGGTGAGAATGCCTGAACTGTACCATTGACCCTGGGAAGCCTTAGCTGGGTTTGAGTTTTATTTTACACAACATGGCCATACATGTACCAATATTACTGTATGGAGGTTTTGTACAATATTTGTTGTGTGTATGGTGGGAGACGAGGCAACTAATATCGGGCAAAGCCTTGGATACGTGCCGTCTCTCTGAAGGCACCCGAACATTGGCAAAATGTTAATGCTGAAACATCAGCTAGAGGTAGAATTCTTTTGTTTCTACCTGCATATCTGAAGATTCAGTGAAATCCCGGAAGTTTCCTCTCAAGGCAACTTCCGCGATTTCACTGAAATTGCGCCATCGCGTATGCCATCCCAGTGGCGATTTAAATTTTCACCGGTGGGATGGCATTTCGGGGAGATTAGTCGCCCGTGAACAGGGAGATTTGTTGCGGGCGACTAATCTCCCCGTGTGCCAGAGCCCTTAACGTTAGTCAAGAAAACAAACAATCTTTCCTACAACCAATGGTCATGGGAAGGATTGTAATTGTAACATGTATGGCCACTTTAAGGTATTCCCCATCTGTTTGTTTTGCAGGCACCTAAGATAAAGCTATAAAACAGTTTAATCAGAGACATATCTTCCAATATACTACACAGAGCTTCTGTGTAACCTTTAGCCTTGGAACACACAAAACAAATTGATTTGCTTGGTTTCCAGTTCCAGCGAACTGGGGGGTGTCAAGGTATCACAAGGCCATCTAAATATATTGTACATGGTACATTAGCCAAATTATCTTTAGTCATTCAGCTTCCTGATCTGTAGATTACTGTCTTCCCCCGAGGAGCACTCCAGTCAGGATAAGTTAAAAAAATCTCCTGCACAAAAGACACAGGGGGTGCAATTTGAACCTGCAGATACTTAAAAAACACTGCCAAACTGTATTCATTTTATAGCCTGTGATGTTAGATTTCATACAATGAAGATTTATTTTATTTTTATATGTTTCTTGTTTACAAACCTTGAAATAGTGAAGTCATGGGCAATTCTACATTCTAAGTGGTTAGCAGCTATTCACAGAACATTATTTTGGTTCATGGTGTCTTACAAATTGATGTATAAAGAAGCAAATGTATTTTTCTTTCATTTTCTATTCAGGGAAAAAATTACCACAATATAATTGGCTCCTTAGGGGTGATTAAAAAATTGGAGATTAAAAAAATCCTCTTTTTATTTGCATATTTTATTTGCATGGGGGGGGGGCAACATTAATGTTGTTTTTATTGGGCTTGTTGGTGGCCTGCCTTGCTCTTAGGACTATTTATTATATTTATTTATATCCAATTAAAGGGCACCAGGAGCCAAAGACAATGTAGTGATACAGCAGGGATGATACAGAGCAGCAGAAGAGCATCACCAACACACCAAGGAGTCGCAGAACAATGGTCATTTCTTCTCTTAATAGGACTTTGGCATAGGAATTATTTTACTTTATTCAAGATAAAGATATAAACAGTTATATTTTTTCTGTATAAAGGAAAAATTAAATGTGGATAAAGCAAGACCCCCTTCAAGAAGACTGCACCATGACCCAGCCCATACTCACTGTACAACAAACGGAACTATCCTTACAGCTCTGCCTCCAGCAAATCTCTCAAGATTCTTTTTTTTTAATAAAATACTTTTATATCTGAATATTTTTGCCTGTTCAAAATATTATATGTGAGAAAGTCAAGGAAATTTATCTTATCTACATGCTTCTGCATTTTGCAGAAAAACAGTAGCTATCAAATCCAAAACTGTCACTGGCATTACTGATCCAGGGCAAAGAAAAGACCCACCTAATACAAACTATTTCTATTTTCCCTCAAGCAAAGGAAACCCATAGTAAATGCAAATTGTCCCTGGATCAGCATATCCCTTGTGTAAATGGATAACTGTAACCCGGCATATCCCGCTTATACAAAATGATCTAATCCGCTTTTGAAGGCATTATGTGATTCTGTGTGAGTAAACAAAAGCAGATGGTAGAGATTTGTACCGTGTTTGCCACAGATCGGAAAAAGGAAAAAGAAGGAGTTTCCAGTGGTAAAGTATAACAGGGGATGCATTAGATTTAAATGTTTACATATTAACAAGTTTACATGTTCTGAAACTGTAATATATATGTATATACTGTATACACATGCACACAGGCAGACAGAGTGTGGTTTATATAAAATGTAATTTTGACAAGAAAACATGAAATGAAAAGTCCATAGGAAGCAAAAACTAAGTATGGACAAGATAGAGATCTATTGGTTACCCAGATCCCACAACTGAACACCAACCACTGTGGCTGGCACTGGATATTCTGGGTATTTATAGTCTGCAGTAAATCTGTGCCCTCTCATATGCTCTCTGCCCTGTTTCCCAAACATACGGTCCCTCAGTGGGACACAGCAGGCACATAATCAGATAAAACTTATTCAATAAAATAAAGGAGAAGATTTGGGGGCGCATTCATTAAAGCACGAATTTCGGATTGTTAAAAGCACAACTGGAAAAAAATCGTAGTAACCACGATTATTGCTGATGTGCGTAAATTGCACGAAAATTTGTGGTGTGGTCGTACGAAAATAGCATAGTTGTGATCTGAAAGTTACGAAATCTTCGTATCCGAACGATCGTTAACAGCGTGAAAACCTTTCTGACTTTGATCCTTCTGTGCATGATTTTGGAAGCCTCCCATAGGGCTCAATGGCACTCTGCAGCTCCAACCCGGCCCAAGGAAAGTCTCCCATAGGGCTCAATGGCACTCTGCAGCTCCAACCTGGCCCAAGGAAAGTCTCCCATAGGGCTCAATGGCACTCTACAGCTCCAATCCGGCCCAAGGAAAGTCTCCCATAGGGCTCAATGGCACTCTGCAGCTCCAACCTGGCCCAAGGAAAGTCTCCCATAGGGCTCAATGGCACTCTGCAGCTCCAACCTGGCCCAAGGAAAGTCTCCCATAGGGCTCAATGGCACTCTGCAGCTCCAACCCGGCCCAAGGAAAGTCTCCCATAGGGCTCAATGGCACTCTGCAGCTACAACCTGGCCAAATGATAGTCGTTTTTGCAAAAGTATGAAAAGTACGACTTTTTCATGGAATAACGAACGTATCACAAAAAAGTCGTACTTTAGAAAAAAATCAAATTTTTTCTAATCGTGGTCAGCGTGCTTTAATGAATGTGCCCCTTAATGGGTAGGGTGTAGTTGTAGCTCCAGGGTTCCCCTGCGTAAATAGGCACAGCAGATCCTGACTTGGAATTGAAGGCAGGAAGGACTGAGCGCCGCCAAACCCAACCATATGAAAGTGAGAAGGGTGCATTTTGATGAAAATACCTTTAATGAAAGTGACTGTCTATGGCATCTTATTGCATCCCCTCTGGCATTTGCCAGAATCCACAGATTGCCAGTCCAGGCCTGTTGGACATAGTTACATCCAGAACCCCTGCAACCTCTAGTCCTACCTCACATGACAGAAACACAAGTCAGAACTGAATATGCAACAAATAAAGATTGCTATTGCAGCAGCTACTGAAACACTACAACACAAATAAGAGTCTAGGGAAACTACCTAAGGATGCTTTTATCAAAAGCCAATAAACATTCATTTTTTTGTATTTGTATTTTCTTTTTGTATATGTTTTATTAAGCAGTGTCCATTTTTGGGTAGTAATGCAAAGGTGCAGCAGAATGGCTCGGTGCTCACACAATCAGGCTGTTTTCATGTTGGGCCAGACCATTTGTCATAAACAATTGTGGAACACTTTTATTGTCATATTTTATAATTCACCCTATATTTGTTTTTATGTGTGTACTGCTAAGCTTCTATTTATATTGCATTAAAATACTGTTACATTATACTGTGAATGTGCTCCTTGAATTGTCCTTGTAATGAGGCACAATTAGCATTTCACTGCATGCAGAGAAAGGCATCTTAGTTTTCATGTTCCAACCTCATCTGCTGCTCTCTCACTATTCTGGGTTTGTCCCTGATCTTTGCAATTATGGAAATTTTCAGAACTAATTCTTACCTGAACTTTTATGTTACAGGTTGGGATTAGAGATGTAGCGAACTGTTCGCCGGAGAACTAGTTCGCACGAAAATCGGGTGTTCGCAAGTTCGCGAACTTTTAGCGATGTTCGCAATTTTGGGTTCGCCTTAGCTGGAGCCAAATTTTGACCTCTCACCCCAGAGCCAGCAGATACATGGCAGCCAATCAGGCAGCTCTCCCTCCTGGACCATCCCCGGACCACTCCCTTCCATATATAAACCGAAGCCCAGCAGCCATTTTACATTCTGCCTGTGTGTGCTTGATGAGTTAGCATAGGGAGAGAGCTGTGCAGGGGTTTGAGGGACAGTTTAGGTAGCTTTGCTGACTAGTAATCTACTTTCTACTGCTCTGTATGTAGCTGCTGGGGGCAGCTGTCCTGCTGATCTCATCTGCTGTAACCCAATAGTCCTTGTAAGGACTGCTTTTACTTCTGATTACTGTTACTCTTCTTTTCATTGTGTACTGCAGCTCCGTCTGTGTGTGTTGGAGACAGGTGTGCTGCTCATAGTAGTGCACTAAGCACCAACCACACATTCACATCATTTTTTTTTATTTGTGTTTTTTTACTTTTTTACTGTAATTTATAGAGCCCAGTGCTATTAGTCTAGCTGTGGGGGACTGGTGTGCTGCTCCTAGTAGTTCACCCCCAGCACCAACCAGAGATCACTTTTTTTTTATTATTAATTTTTTTTATTTTTTTTATTTAACTTACTGTTCTTTAATGTGTCCAGTGCTGTTTGCTGTTATTCATAGTAGTGCACCAAACACATTACACATAGTAGTGCACCAAACACGTTACACATAGTAGTGCACCAAACACGTTACACATACAGTGGTGTGAAAAACTATTTGCCCCCTTCCTGATTTCTTATTCTTTTGCATGTTTGTCACACTTAAATGTTTCTGCTCATCAAAAACCGTTAACTATTAGTCAAAGATAACACAAGTAAACACAAAATGCAGTTTTTAAATGAGGGTTTTTATTATTTAGGGAGAAAAAAAATCCAAACCTACATGGCCCTGTGTGAAAAAGTAATTGCTCCCTGAACCTAATAACTGGTTGGGCCACCCTTAGCAGCAATAACTGCAATCAAGCGTTTGCGATAACTTGCAACGAGTCTTTTACAGCGCTCTGGAGGAATTTTGGCCCACTCATCTTTGCAGAATTGTTGTAATTCAGCTTTATTTGAGGGTTTTCTAGCATGAACCGCCTTTTTAAGGTCATGCCACAACATCTCAATAGGATTCAGGTCAGGACTTTGACTAGGCCACTCCAAAGTCTTCATTTTGTTTTTCTTCAGCCATTCAGAGGTGGATTTGCTGGTGTGTTTTGGGTCATTGTCCTGCTGCAGCACCCAAGATCGCTTCAGCTTGAGTTGACGAACAGATGGCCGGACATTCTCCTTCAGGATTTTTTGGTAGACAGTAGAATTCATGGTTCCATCTATCACAGCAAGCCTTCCAGGTCCTGAAGCAGCAAAACAACCCCAGACCATCACACTACCACCACCATATTTTACTGTTGGTATGATGTTCTTTTTCTGAAATGCTGTGTTACTTTTACGCCAGATGTAACGGGACACGCACCTTCCAAAAAGTTCAACTTTTGTCTCGTCGGTCCACAAGGTATTTTCCCAAAAGTCTTGGCAATCATTGAGATGTTTTTTAGCAAAATTGAGACGAGCCTCAATGTTCTTTTTGCTTAAAAGTGGTTTGCGCCTTGGAAATCTGCCATGCAGGCCGTTTTTGCCCAGTCTCTTTCTTATGGTGGAGTCGTGAACACTGACCTTAATTGAGGCAAGTGAGGCCTGCAGTTCTTTAGATGTTGTCCTGGGGTCTTTTGTGGCCTCTCGGATGAGTTGTCTCTGCGCTCTTGGGGTAATTTTGGTCGGCCGGCCACTCCTGGGAAGGTTCACCACTGTTCCATGTTTTTGCCATTTGTGGATAATGGCTCTCACTGTGGTTCGCTGGAGTCCCAAAGCTTTAGAAATGGCTTTATAACCTTTACCAGACTGATAGATCTCAATTACTTTTGTTCTCATTTGTTCCTGAATTTCTTAGGATCTTGGCATGATGTCTAGCTTTTGAGGTGCTTTTGGGCTACTTCTCTGTGTCAGGTAGCTCCTATTTAAGTGATTTCTTGATTGAAACAGGTGTGGCAGTAATCAGGCCTGGGGGTGACTACAGAAATTGAACTCAGGTGTGATAAACCACAGTTAAGTTATTTTTTAACAAGGGGGCAATCACTTTTTCACACAGGGCCATGTAGATTTGGAGTTTTTTTTCTCCCTTAATAACGTAAACCTTCATTTAAAAACTGCATTTTGTGTTCAATTATGTTATCTTTGACTAATAGTTAACGGTTTTTGATGAGCAGAAACATTTAAGTGTGACAAACATGCAAAAGAATAAGAAATCAGGAAGGGGGCAAATAGTTTTTCACACCACTGTAGTAGAGCACCAAACCCGTTACACATAGTAGTGACATTGCATTGCAATAAAATCACCTGAGCGATGTTTTTCCACCAGCAATAATATATTCCGTATCCACTACTGCGGCGTTTTGTCTTTGCGTGTGAACCGGCCCTAACCTTTACACGACTTGATTGGCATGTAGACGCCGGGCGTTTTAAAGCAGTTTATTACACAAGTTTAGAAATGTAGTGTGATTTCTGCCCTTTACAGCACAAAACGCAACGCTGTGTCAACAACGTATTTTTCAGAGAAATTTTTGCCCTTGATCCCCCTCCTGCATGTCACTGTCCAGGTCGTGGCACCCTTTAAACAACTTTAAAATCAGTTTTCTGGCCAGAAATGGCTTTTCTAGGTTTTAAAGTTCGCCTTCTCATTGAAGTCTATGGGGTTCGCAAAGTTCGCAAAAGTTCGCACTTTTTGGCAGAAGTTCGCGAACGGGTTCGCGAACTTTTTTTGTGAGGTTCGCTACATCCCTAGTTGGGATCCAGAAACCTGTTATCCAGAAGGCTCAGAATTATTGGAAGGCCTTTTCCTTTAGATTCCATTTTAAGCAAATCATTCTATTTGTTAATTTCCTTTTTCTCTGCAATAATAAAATAACACCTTCATCCCAACTAAGCTGCATGGATCCATATTGGTGGCAAAACCAAAAGGTACGGTGTTTCCAATTACAGAAAGATCCCTTATACTGAAAACCCAAGGGCCTGAGCATTCCAGATAATAGATCCTATATCTGTTATACAAAATACTGCATTCTAGTATGGATTTAAAGAACATTTTAGTTGGTTGCTCTTTCTGCTGTTATCTAAATTGTGATCAACTGCAAGCATGTGAGCAAACACCATCTACAACACAAGTGTCTGCTTCACAGGAACTCCACTCATTTAATGGTGAAAGTAGCCAACTTCGTGCTAGAGAAAAAACAGATAAATTAGGTCTATGACACTGAGTTTAATTTGCTCAGAGGGTTTGTCAACAGTCTTACACCCCATTTTTGTGGCTTTGCTGAGATGATATACAGTATGGTTATTTACAATGACCATACAGGTATGGGACCTGTTATCCAGAATGCTTGGGACCTGGGGTTTTCTGTAATTTGGATCTCCATAACTTAAGTCATTCAAATATTGAATAAACCCAATAGGATTGTTTTGCCCCCAATAAGGAGTAATTATATATATATATATATATATATATATATATATATATATATATACAAGGTACTGTTTTATAATTACAGAGAAAAAGGAAATCATTTTTAAAAATTAGAATTATTAACTTATAATGGAGTCTATGGGAAAGGGCCATTCTGTAATTTGGAACTTTCTGGATAATGGGTTTCCATATAAGGGATCCCATACCTGTATATTAAGACAAGCGACAAAGTTCAATGTGTTCTCAACTGCACCATGATTTCTTTCACTTTTGTATGCCAATTATGATTTATAGTAATGAGCAAATCTGTCCTGTTTGGCTTCAGCAAACAAACTGCGAAACTACAAGTAAATTCACGAAATGGCGAAAAATCTGCAAAACGTGTTTGTTGCGTAACCTTTTTGTCGCCTGTGTTTTTTTTTTAAACAGCTGCACCCATTTTTAGGTGACTGCAACTTTTTGTTGATGTGCAACAAATTTTTTTGAGGCAAATTTTTGCAAAAGAAAGTTTTGCAAAACAATTTGCCATTGGCGATATGCGGAAATTCGCTGCGAATCGATTTTTTCGCCAGGCATCTGGATCACAAATCATTTATAGTGTCCTTCACATATGCATAACTTACAATAAGTACAATAGGTGTGTACTTGCCTTAATGTACAGCACATTGGATCAACATAATCCCACACCATATACCACCATACGATTCTAGGACATATCCCCCTTTGGAGAAAGCCTAGCAATCATAGGTACTATATAATATCTTTCTTTGCCTCTCTGAGAAATACTGATGTCAGCCACACATTTTAAGCGTTTAGACTCATTTCACTCGTGCACAATACACTGTGTACCTTTACCCAAAAGATTGTTGCCATAAAAATCTCCCACAGATTACAAGTCTTTTGAATGATTGAATGAGAAATAATAAGTGCCAGTATAAAGGGGTAGGAGGTGGCACAGACTTTTGGAAGGACATTCAGGGCACATCTCAAACGCTGCTGGTGGCAGCCTTATTTTATTATGTTATACAATATGCTGCTGCCAATTGCACTCAGAATGAAATGACTTTAGTAGAATGCCCAGCAGCTGTGACTTAGTTCAGTAGCTTAAATTGTACATAAAGTGACTATTTTTCGAATAAATAGCTGGGAAAATAGAAAAGTTGGGAAAATAAGACCTTAAAAGTCCTTAAAAAGGGAAATAAAAGAGTGCAAAGGTAAAAATAATATTCCCTGCTTGTTTTTTTCTAAGGCTGAAGCTGTATTTAGCAAGAATGTATTAGCTGTATTCAGAAAATCTGCTCTCTATAATACAAACCTGTACCTTCCATCTTTACATGAAGCCTTCATTGCATTGTTTACTGGTTCCAGCACATCCAGATCCAATGGATCAATCCTTATACAGGTATGGGACCCATTATCCAGAATGTTTGGGACCTGGGGTTTTCCGGATAAGGGATCTTTCCATAATTTGGATCTCCATACCTTAAGTCTACTAAAAGATTATTTAAATATTAAATAAACCCAATAGGATTGTTTTGCTTCCAATAAGGATTAATTGTATCTTAGTTGGGATCAAATACAAGCTGCTGTTTTATTGTTACAGAGAAAAAGGAAATCATTTTTAAAATTAGAATTATTTGCTTAAAATGGAGTCTATGGGAGATGGCCTTTCTGTAATTTGAAACTTAACAGGGTTTCTAGATACTGGATCCCATACCTGTATTGATCATTTTCATTCTCATCACTTGCCAAAGGTATTCATTTCAAATCAGGGTGCTCCAAACCCTTATGGTCCAGCCCTTGTGCAAACTCAGTCCAAAATATGAGGAAAGCAACCCAACCAAATACCAAACTTTATTTTATGCAGATAGTGCATGTTGTGCTATTCTGTATCATGATATATATTTTTACATTTGGTTTATTTGAGCAGCGGCCTCATATGTTGAACCAAGAAGAAAGAGTAAAGTGTAAATTGAACAAAAAGCATTTGCACTAGAGGAACCTTAGTTGATTGGCCCTAAAGGACTTGGGAACATTTGTGCAGAGTTACTTTTAGAATCTACTTCTATTTTAGCTGGACTACAGCTCCGATCATGCTTTAACCCTTCATATTATGAGTGGAAATTGTGGGAATTGTAGCCTCGCAACATTGATTTGAGCAACACCCAACAACATTTCATCTCTTACACATTGTTCCAGAACTTCATATTTTGCAGACATATGGCATTTTAGCTGTTACCTACAAATTCTCTTCTTCTGCTGTTTTCTGTTGTTTATTGTTCATTGCTGCCATCACACTCATATGTACAGATAGTTACCCCAACTATTTTGCTCTGCACTCCATTACAGTTAGTTCTTCACATTGTCTTTTACATATAGCAAACCCTCCAAGGCCTTCAGTAAATTGGGTGCTTTGGTGCCCTAGCAGTCAAATGCCTAAAACTTCCTGTCTTCATGTCCCACATCAAAGCATAGGAAGCACTGCCTATAGGTCTAAACACCAAAACAGCACAATGTTTATGTAACACTTTCTTGGCACATTCACTGTAATGTCAGGAGATATGTGTTCTCAGAGTAATATTGATACTGGGAACTGGGAACAGCGCAGTGCCTCCACCTAGTGGACACTGAGGAATGCACCTCTAGGGGATTTCCACTAGGAAATAATCACACACGGGTTGCAGCAAAGTCAAACTTTATATAACTTTGAAATAGAAAATAGAACAGCTTAGGGAGGACTGATAATCCTGTCCTGAGGAACTTGTGTGGGCTATCCACGGCTGGCACAGTCTCTGTATTTTGCCCAGCCCCAACTTTCCCTTTATAAACTGCTGGGCCCGCCCCTAGATTTTTGGCTCCAAACTTAGGCACACATCTCCCAGACGTGCACTGGGGCAGCCAGCCAACCAACCGGATCCCTCCCCAGGCTGTAGCTAGGCTGGATGAGGTCACAGACTGAGAAACAGGGGACAGGGTTTTCTGATCCCCTACATTTGTCTTTCTGAAGTTGGATTACTGGCTAGGAAACCAACTGAGGCAAAAGCATGTTCAAAAGAAAATCATCATAAATACTTCAGGAAAAGTATTGTATTGAGTAATGTGCCCATGTCAGATTATGCCATTACCCTATGTTCTTTAACAGAGCATTTCAAATGAAGTTTCTTTCTTGAGGCTGCCAGTAAGCTGCCAACTTCCATGTATTATGTTCATTTTGGTTTATATTCAAGCACCAGGGCAAATCATAAGACTAACACCATTGCACTTCAGGGGTCAGACTAAAAATTTCCTATACTGGAAGTTTGCAAAATGTTACCATGCCCCAAAAATTGTGACTGTCTGAGTCAATAACATGAGACTGAGCTACAGAAAAATGCATCACTTCATTGAATTAATAAAGGCTGCAAACCTCTAAGATGAAAGACCAGTGTAAAATAATCATCAAATGAGTAATAAATGAATTAAAAGTTTTCAAATGAGCTCTTTTTTATAGCGCTAATTAGTAAAATATATCAGGGATAGGGTTCTTTTAACTCTAAGGTAAAAGCTAACTGTAGTTTTTATAGAAGATGATGTGTTTTAAGCCCTTTGTGCTAATTATCTACTGTCTTATAAAGCAGTTATGCGGCCTTGGCAGCCGTTTGACCCGAAGGGTCCTGGATTTCTGTCTGCTGTCTTCTAATGCAATGAAACCTAAAATTGCCTGGCCTCAAGTTTTATTGTAGAGGAAAAAGACCTATTAGTAGTGAGGTCAAGCCACACTGTGAATCTTTCTTAGCAGAGATGCTGCTTTGTTTAACCTGGGCCAGAGAACACTTTTATAGTAGCATTTAGAAGAGTCTGAAGTCATTATTTTGACTGGGGCTGGTTTGACCTCAATATCTTTGTAGAACATAACTGTTTTTTCCCCCAGCATATTGTATAGTGTTAATTTAGATTCCAAGTACTCAGCAACAGTGGAACATAGATAACTGAAACCAAATGACTGATCATTTACCTTTTTATATAGAGCTGTCTGGGTGCGGGGAACAGCAAGGTAGCTGATTAGACTATTAGAGATGGTTTAGGTGATGGAGAAGCACAGTAATGGAGGCTTTAGAATATACTGTAGCCGTCTCACTTGGTAGAATAATTATAAGAATAAGTGCAGCAGGAGAGAGAAGCAGTCACTAAGGGTGACGTAACTATTTTATGGCTTGGGGCTATACACTCCTTTCTTGCATAGATTTAGATTTAATAATCATGGAAATAAATCAGGTCTGAATATCTTTCATTTAAATTCTTCAGTTTAAGGATTCTTTCTTTCAGTCTGGTGTTCAGCCAAGTCTCAGCACTATTTTTGTGCTACCTAACTCTTCAATGTAGGCATCCAACACTTCATTACTTCATTACATTTGCAAGAGAATTCCCCAACGAGAATCATCCTTACCTGCTCTACATCAGTCATCTCACTGTTATCTAACGTATTAGGATTACTCTGCAATTTTTACTTGCTAATATTACACTTTTCTGAAACTACAGGAAGGAGAATAAAGTGCTGGTTATGTTTAAAGCTAGAACAAATTTTTGGATTTTTACAATTGAATGAAACCAGGAATAGAGGGCCACACATATGAAACAATTCCGCACAATAAAACTCTTTCCCAACTGATGCAAGAGGATCCTTCAATAAGAATGCATGATCCGTTTCCACTTTATTCTGTTTCATTTCATCTTTTGTTGCCTTAACATTCCTATATTCCACCTTCTGCTTGCATACAGTGTAATATTGGAAGACAGATAACTGCATGATGGTCTGAGTTTGTTAGTTCAGAATGAGATGAGTAGGTATGGCTCCCATTGGAGATGTCTGTTGCATCTGTAATTGGGTTTGCAGCACCTGCATTGGACCACTATGGCCACAAAATAGAATTTGCCAAGTGCAAAAGTATGAGTTGTCTGCACCAATATAGACCTACTGAAGATGTTCTGACATCTGCCATCTGCACAGCTGCCATTGGGTCAGAATAGAACTTCTAAATAGATAACACTCTAAATATCTTTACTTATCTTAATATCTCTGCTTTTACTGCCAAATGAGCACAGGCCTGTTTGCAAAAAAAAAAGACAATTTAAAGAAACAATGGCTGGTCTAAGCAGAATTATGGCAAGCCTGCTGAAAGCTTATAGGGGTCACCTTCAGCTTATAGGGGTCACCTTCAGGTTAACTTCAAGTATGTTATACGATGGCCTATTCTAAGTAACTTTTCAATTGGTTTTCATTGTTTATTTTTTTAATTATTTGCCTAGCCAAAGCCCCCACATTGCTGCTGCACAAAAAAGCTAAATATTTAAAAACCACAATAAAAAAATGAAGACCAATTGCATTGTCTCAGAATAGCATTACATTATACTACAATTTAATTAAAAAATGAAAAACCGCATTTTGCCTTGATATAGTTCACCCTTATGGCTATTCAGTAAGATAGTGTTGTGCAATACCTTGCTTTAGCTATGCATAATATAGCATATACTGTAATTTGGGGCAAGATTACAAGGAAGCCAATAAGTCTTGAACAGGTGGTTACTCCGAATTTTTACCATATTGTGTTTTAAGCCCCCAAAAAATCAGATTTTAGTAAATGTGCACCTTTGTGCTGTTTTTAATCAAGACATGCTTGATATATATAAATGCTGATATGGGACCCCCATAATCAACTGTTTCTTAGAGCACATTAGGTTATAGTCAAGAGAACATCATTTTACACAAGAAATAATTCAAGTAAGTAATGCGCAAACAGAAAACAAATATTTCTAATAAGCATGCAGTAGGAGAGGCGTAAGAGAGTCCCCTTTCCACATGCAAATAGATCCCCACTGCAATATTTACATTCTCTAGTTAAAATTTCCTGGACTTTAAATGACCAGCGCAATTTCCCCTGCAGTGCGCATTTTAAACTCATTACATCTGTTCAGCACATAGCAGGACTTCTGAATAATACAAGAGTTTACAAAAGAACCACTTTGCATAGAAAGAACAGCACCAGCCTTTTGGGCCCATGCAGAGGTTAGACTGATGTTTTATAAATGTTTCATTTGATTGCTTTCAAGCATTTTGCATTGGTTACTCAACAATCCAATGTATTAGAGTAGGAAGGGGGTCTACACATGACCAGCATACGTTCTTATACGAAATACGAAGCATGGTACTCCAAATTACAGATTTGTCAAAAGCATTTCAGATCCCCTATTGTATTACCTGCAGTAACTAGTGAATGGGTGCCCAAATTTACTGTAATAAGGTCTGCTTTTAGCTCAAGATCTACCACCTAAAATTGTATTGCCAGAATGTACTGTAAAAATGTATACAGGTATGAGATCCCTTATCTGGAAACCCATTATCCAGAAAGCTCAGAATTACGGAAAGCCCGTCTTTTATAGACTCCATTTTGATCAAATAATTCACAATTTTAAAACTGATTTCCTTTGTCTCTGTAGTAATAAAACAGTACCTTGTAATTGATCCCAATCAAGATATAAATAATCCTTATTGGATGCAAAACAATCCTATTGGGTTTAATTAATGTTTAGTTGATTTTTTATTAAACTTAAGGTATGGAGATCTAAATTATGGAAAGACCCCTTATCCGCAATACCCTTGGGGCCGAGCATTCTGGATAACAGGTCCTATACCTGTACTGTATTATTAAAACAAATGTCACCAATTTCTTGAACCATTTATTTTTTAGATCTGAAAAACTGTAAGTACTTTCTAAATTAGCACCTTTAGAATCAAAGAGTTAGATCGTTTGGGTGCCCCTGAGGTACTGTGAGCTTCCATGGGTAGAAGAAATGTTGACCCTTTATAACAGATTTCTTTTCACAATACAGGTATGGGATCTGTTATCCAGAAAGCACCTAATTAAGGGAAGGCCATCATCCATTCAATCTATTTTATTTAAATCAGATTTTCTAAACATTATTTCCTTTTTATCTGTAGTAATTAAACAATACATTGTACTTGAGCCAAACTAAGATATAATAAATCCTTACTGGAGGCAAAACGATCCTATTGTGTTTATTTAATGTTTAAATGACTGAAGTATAGTGATCCAAATTATGTCAAAAACCCTTATCCAGAAAACCCCAGGTCCCGAGCATTCTGGATAACAGGTTCCATACCCATATAAGGTTTCTTAACGTAATAATACATGGTATCAGTTAAAAGGTATTTTGCGTACAGAAAACACCAGCAGTAAACATAGCTCAGCCTGGTGAGGACATATGCAGATGAGCCCCTGAATAGATTTTCCACATACTGCTTATATAGAGGAAAGCTTAATGGCTTTTTGGAGCCAACAATAACTCAAAGCTGCTTGAAGCATGACCAGGATAAATGATCTTTCAGTGACCATCTTGCAGAATAGGCTTTTCAAGAATCATGTGAGAGAATACAAACACTCTGGTCTCTGTATATGCAAATAGATGTCTCCTTTTTCCAAATTCTGCCTCAATAGTTTTCTCTGTAGTTACCCCATGTACTGATAACAATTTAGAAGAAAATGACATATCACATACACAGACTGTCCCAAATGTGCATGGCTTGTGTAAATCCACAAAGCAGTTACGATGAGCTGGATAAAGGATAATACTAAATGCACAGGCTACTGATCATTTAGGGGGTTCTGTTCTGCAGGTGGTCAAAAACCATACACATTTCAAATCTGAGCACCTAGTCCCCTAGGAAAGCCTTTTTGTTGCACTCATGAGCGCTTGAAACACCAACAACAAACAGCAGCCCTTTCCAAAGCTGCTTATCTACTGCTCCTAGAAGCCTTTCAGTATCAGATAGCATGGAGGTGGTATCCCAACATCAACTGAATGGCCAAAGATTGTTTGTGGAGGTACAATATTGCTAATCAATACTGTACTTTCTGCAAGTATTTAGAATGAAAGTTTTTATGTTGTGTCTGGGATCTTTGTGGCTTTTCACATGTTCTTGAACTACAGTATATCTACCAGAATGCACTGTAGTTCAATATAACCTTGGGAGCCAGAAGTTGCGGTTGGAACTGCTGCAGGTCAGAGGTATTGCCAATATGCACGGAGATTTCAGTAGGAGAAGGCATGCTCCATAAGTTGTATTTTATTTTTATTTTTGGAGACCCTATGTTAAAATCCTTAATGCCTGACAGTCAGAAGCACTCTATTCCCCAGCCGGGTTCCCCATGCAGCCCCCAGTACTATTGGTTCGGTACATGCTGCCACACACACAACATTTTTCCTAACACTAAACAACAAAAAGTAGCATGTCCCCCTCCTAGTGAATGCAGTGTAATATCACACAGCCAAGATTTGTTATGTATGTTAGTTAGAAGCAAGATCATGTCTGCTGGTAACCAGGATTCTCATTGGTGAATATTTTTGCATCTGTAGTTAATTTTGGGTCATCTACTTTAGTGGGCCAGGGGGTGCAGTGGGGCAGATTTACAGAGGGTTTAGAAATCATTTAGATATATGGAAGATAAAACTAACCTATACATGTGGTGGGCTAACGTATCTGTGTGAAGCTATTCTCCCAAAGTTATATTTGATATATGTTCAAAGTTGGGTCTTACTGTTGCACAGAATCAGAAACATATTTTTATTACAAGAAAAAGAATTGCAAAATATTCATTAAAATAATAACCCTTTATTGTTATCTCAGACTCTCCCTATGGTAAACAGGAACTTCAAGCTTCATATATATTTTTCCTCTCTAGCCAAGGGCATACTAATGGGAATACTTGATTCTAATTTTGATAATTGAGGAAAGAAGAGGAGAGCTATTTAAAAGGATCTCTCCCAGCATCCTGTGTGCCTGAGTCACGGGACGTCATGGTAACAATGTATTATTGAAATCTGATTAACATGCCCAACGACGAGCAGCACAAGCTCTGGCGGTTTTCATTTTCCGACACTCAGAATCTGTTTTTCTTTGGGTGTTACAAGGGAGGAGTGGGGGGGGGGGGCTGATTGTGTTTATATAGGACTTTGGCATAAATCGCTCTGCAAATTAAATATATTCTATTCTCTTTAAGTCAATATAGGAGGCAAATACTTTCTTCGGCAATCTGTGAGTTGGTATGGCTGAAGGTTATGCAGGACTACTGAAGGCCTAAAGGACACAAGACATTGTGACTGTAAATAAATCATGTTGGTAGCGCTCTCCTGATATAGCAACCAGTATAAAAATAATGACGGTTTTTTATACATATTACTGTGTTATTTATTACATATACGTTGTTCAGTTATATGAGGGAGGGAGGGCTGCAGAGAGCAAGCGACCAACAGTGGAGCAGGTGGAAATTGTGTCTGGGTCAGTGGGGCCCACTGGGTTTTTCCCCATTTTGTCCCACCGGCCCAGTCTGACCCTGCAACCAGCTATGAGGATGGTTGCTTTTCCATACTAAGTTCTTATCCTGTCAAGAACCCCTCAGCCTTGCAATGGAAACCATCAGGGAAATAACTTGCCTGTTGGGGTCATGAAAGTATTAGTATGTTTGCAGAGCAGATTATGTTTCCAAAGTTTGGTGGGGGCAATGTGCTGTAATTATAGTATATCACTGATGGCAAGGCATTGCTATTAGGTAAAACACAAAGGAAACTAAAATCACTGGGATGTGGCCAATGTCCTTGGTGACAAAAATCTTTTAGTTTAGTATTGGGCCGACCATACCACCATATTCTTCCATTCCCTCAGTTATGCCTTGCTGGGAACTTGCACAGTAAAGGCCAAAACGTGACCATAAGGTGCATGTGCCCGCCATGACAGTTCCAGGGGTACCTAGAAGAAGGGAGGAAGATGGAATTGAATGTTCCCATGCCAGTGTGTTTTTGAAAGACGAACGTTGATTTGGGGTGTATAACAATAGTGATTTTGAGTTTCTTTGTCCTTCAGAGGGTACTTACACACAACTACGTTCATTTAAATTGATCTGTACTTCTAAAAGAATATCTCAACTTACAGTGCTTAAAGAAGAAGGAAAGGCTAATAAAGAGTTCTCTTCTGCAGGCATACCTTCATTTCTCTCAATAGTGCCCTTAAGTCTCCCCATATTTCACCTGTTCAGATGATCAGGAGCCTCATAGGGGAAAAAAACTGAGCTCTGTAAAGAAAATTCCCATAATGCCACGCTCCTGCACCAAGACCCCTGTACATGCGAAGTAAGTAAGACTATGAGGAAGCTTCTTGCTGATTGGCTCAGATCCACATTCCTAAGGGGGAGGGAGTTCTTAACATTCTTGAGGGAGGGGGGAGCAGGAGAGGGAAGAGAGGAGAGAGCGGTGCAGACTCAAAGAGACAAGAAATCCTGTTTCTTTTGAAAGAGAAGTCAGTGCAGCATTTCTGTGAGTGCTTATGGCTGTATTTACATAGACTATTCTGATAAAGCTTACTTAGTTTTTACCTTTCCTTCTCCTTTAAGCTATAAATCAAATGGCAGACACTGTGTCACTGAAAAAATATAATGGGAAAACTGGAAAAAATAGTTGGACATGATGGACATGTGCCTTGTGATCTGAACTACTCTACTACATTATGGGGTATAATTATCACGCCACGTAAAAAGTGGAGTGAAGCATTACTGGTCAGCAATTAGATTTTAACAGTTAGAAAACCAAAGCAAAGCTGCAGTGAGCAACATCACTGATATTTTTCTCCACTTTTTACACAGCATGATAAACACCCCTAAGTAATATTATACCTCATGTGCTGTATATTATGAGCACAAATTACTACTACTTACTATTTGCTTACTATTTACTATTTGCTTTCATACATTGGGCCTGATTCAGTAAATTGAGAAAAAGGTTTATCATGTGATGGACGATGTTCAACTTGAGATGAAATTCAATTCAGAAAAACGTATGTCACTGTTTTTTCTCAAAATGAATCTCGTCCATTAGTTTTCACATGGCAAACCATGAGGTAACTCTTTCTCACTGAACCGAATCTGGCCTATTATCTGAGAAAATACGCGTGTTGGAGATTGGGGGCAAATTATTGGTTTGCTTTTGCAGGGTACTTGTACATTCTTAGATGCATTTTAGCCATAGAGTGATAATTGATGCAAGGAGTTATTTTTGCTTTTAATCAAAGAAAAGCAAAGATACAGGAGTTGCAGCTTTGTTGGCAGTGCCACATGTATACACTCAGGGAAAGGCTTACTTTGGATGGAAGCAGCAGCCAGCCAGCCAATCAGTATGTCCTTCACCAGTCATTATGATGTTTCCACTGGGAATGTCCCACATCTTCCAGAGACGATCATCACTGGTGGTTACCAAAATCTCTTTGCGAGGATGCAGCGCCAAACTGCCCAAAAGGAAAAAGATTTTATGTAACTGAGATGTTCCACAATAATCATTCAACATCATCATATCATGTCAGCAATAAACAAACAATAAATCTATAGTGGAGGGGGGGGGGGTCTAATTATGTATTTTAAGGGCCATGCAAACCCTAAATTTTCCAACTATGTATATTGGTTGTGCCATATCTCCCACATCCAGACAGCATCATTTGTATTGCATATACTGTATATCCCTGTTTCCCAGCACCATCACATTTTCCTAAAACAAATTTTTACCAGGCATCCCTCTGCCACATCATGAAAATGTTAGAGCAGAGTTCCTATGGGAACCAACAATGGTGGCTAGATTGGAGGTGATGTTAAATAATCTGAGCTGAGAAGATCCACTGCCCTAAAGTGAGCATGCCCAGTAGCCAACAGCCAAAGTAAATTCCCAAGGGAGAGGACCAAGTGGGTGAGAGGAAGAAGGAATCCTAAGTGATTAAGGGGATGCTGCAGCCTTGATATTAACCTTTTAACAACTGGAGTGGCACGTGTTTAAAGATTTTAAAGAGGCCGTTCACAGATTTAATTTTTTGATCTGATAAATCAAATATGTTTGTGTAAAAAATTAATTACATTAATATCAGTATCAAGTATCAAAAGTATTTAGACACATTTTCTACATAAGCCCAACTGAATGAGTGCCATTAATATTCTGATGGCTGCAGGTCAACCAGTGTGGTCGCTAAGTCAGGTAACTGATTTATGTTTTGGCTAATCCACTATGATGCACCGGAACCAGAGCATTATATGTCAGGCCCACAAACACACAGATGATCATAGAGTTAATTATGCACAATAAAAGAAAGCATTTCTTCTCCATCCCTAGAAAATGCATTGCAGATACCTAGAGATAACAAAAGACATTATTTGCAGTAAGAGTTATTAACCTCACTCCCTACCATCTTTTTGGCACAAAAGTAAATAAGTTTTATGGCATGAAGTGTAGTCCTGTATCGTAGCAAATTTTATGGACTAGTTCTATGAGCTTAGAATAAAAGATTACATTTTTTCCCACATCTCACAAAGATAACGGGTACAAATCCTATATAATCTGTAACACTGATGTTTCATATCTGTACAGTACGTAACTTTATAAATACCTTACTGCATTAAAAGTCTTGTTTTTCCTGTACAAATTGCAGTCATTATTTAGCCTGCAACACCCCCACTATCATAATAATAGTTGTACAACTGAGCCTCACACTGCAGAACTTAAATCAATATCTTGTACTTACGGCATCTACATGATAGTATCTCTGTCTTGTGATTCTACAGTTTTTGCTCTCTGTCAGGCATTATACAAGCAATTGGATGATAGTGGCTTCTCAGGCCCAGAAGCACAAATATGTTTGGGCTCATTTACTCATTTATTATAGGGTGCAGTTAGTATGCACACTGATGGGCACAAAAGTGGGTGCCTTTGTACCTGTTCAATCTTTGATAACACAGTGCTCTGTGCTCCAGTGAAACTTGAGGCAGATGTTTATTATAGGGCTTTGGATGCACCATATAGGTTTGAACTTATACAGAGATGCCAACCTGGATCTAAAGTGATTTGACTGCCATGCCTGCCCTGCTCCTAGCCTTGACCTTGCATCACGCTGAAAGCATTTCCATTCTGCCCCACCCCACCCCTCTCCTGCCATGCCAGGGTGCAACAGTGGGGGGTGCTATGCATGAATCTGTTATTTAACTTACTAGATTCTAGTCTGTGTCCTTTTCCCCTCACTGCCCACATGTATATTACCTCCTACCCCCCATTTTCAGTGCGGCCACATGTGCACGGTTTCAAGTGGTTTCATGGTTAAAACAATATAAAAGGCAACTCTGTTTCTGACGTCACTAGCACTAAATATCATAATGTTTTCTAATTAATCAGAAATTTGTTTAACGACTCATTTAGCGACTCATCTGCCGGCAGAAAAAAGATTGTGCATTCGACAGTCCGCCTGAATGAACAGTGTGTGTAATAAAAACATCTTACTGGAAAAGTCATTATTCTGAGACAAGAAAACAAGCCACCTTCCAGCAGGTATTGAAAAAGGCCTATGAGCAATCTAAATATGCCATGTAATTACCATCTAATTAAGAATGTGCAAGAAATTGCAAAATGTGAATTTGTATTCTTAGTTATGCAAAATTTGAATCTACTTATGCATTAATTACATTCCTCCATAAAACTTTCCATGTTACAGATTACAAGGTCAGAAGCTTCCACTAGAGCAGGGGTCCCCAACCTTTTAGTTACTTTCAAATATAAAAAGAGTTGTGGAGCAACATAACCAATAAAAGTTCCTGGGGGTGCCAAATAGAAGCTCTAATTGGCTATTTAGTAGCCCCTTTAGGCAGCCTACAGGAGGCTCTTTTTGGCAGAAACCTGTGTTTTATGTATCCAAATCTTGCCTTCAAGCCAGGAATTCAAACATAAGCACCTGCTTTGAGGCTGATGAGGACCAACATCCAACATGTTGCCTGCAAGCCACTGGTTGTGGATTACTGCTCTAGAGATTGCCATTCAGTTGGACTATTTTGTTGCCCAGCAAGATATGAGTGCATTCCCAGTGCGTGGAGTGATGTTTACAAGCAAAGAACCGAAAGAGCCAATCTATAGATGGAGTTACCTTTATATAAGTTATCTGGAGCCATATCACTATAATAACAAGTAGGAATGTAGCTGGGACTGCAGATGGTATAGACAACTATCTTGGATCCCCAAGATACACTGAACGGAATGTCATTGGTAAGCCTTTAGTAATGAAACGGCTATGAATTACCAACAATTTTCGGCTCTGAAAGTTAACCATGATCACTACCATTTTGACAATTTCCTGCGGTTAGGTTATAGCCTCTATTTGAACATATTATGAATTGTGTTTTCTCCCTAGCGTCCATATCACAAATGATTGGCCCCATGCTCTCATCACTCTTTTCCCTTAGGCCTCTCTCTATGACAATAATAACTTCAAAACTCAATGCTCCTCTGACTACAGGCACTAAGATGTATTTGATCCCTTGTTGCAAATTGCTTTGGCTCTTGCTTTGCGAAAGAGATATCAGAGTTTGGAATCGTGGCGTGATGCCTTGAAAGTGTCTCTGGATGACGGTAGCTATCTAGCAGAGACACCTGGCTGGTTTCAGTGTTCTTTATCATGGCCATACATCAGGTTCCATTACACAGCTATCTGTATGTTTGCTACAGTGTGGAAGGGAACTTGAAATGAAAGCTATCACTATGAGCTGTCAAAAAACTGCAATCTACTATTAAAATGGAATTTATCAAATTAGGGCAACTTTCTAAATGCACTATTTATTTATTTTGCTTGATTTTGTTTAAGCGTCCGTAAAACGGTAATGTGTCTCTACCTGCTCCTACTGCTATTGTAAAAGGAGTTAAAATCCTCTATCTGCAATGGGCCAAACAAGAAAGCATTCTACTGCAACTTTCACTTCCTAGGCATTATTTACTATTTGTAAGAGTAACGGAATGGGCAAAATCACACGCAAGCTCATGTATGTTATCACACCATGCCGAGAGAGTTTCCTTTCATTCTTTGCCTGCCATCCTTGCGCCTTCTGCTGTAAATAAGGTACATGTCACAGCATGTTATGGTCCAAGGGAGCCCTTTCTTTTGCAACGATAGGTGCAAGCTCTTGTTTTTCACACCACCTATACTCCAACAGTACAATTGCATAAAGTTTAAGAAAACAGAAAAAAAGTCTTCATATTGGGAAGAAAACATGAGCCCCCATGCATATAACATCGTACCTCCAAGATATGAATGCTGGAAAAATTGTCCACCTTTAAATGGTATGCATAGACTGATGCTAAACCACACTATACATATGTGTTCCTACACTACAAAACTCAGCATACATTTTAATGCTCAAAGCATGCTGGGAGATGTAGTCCAGCAACAGCCTGGTTGTATACTTAAGCAATATTCCACAGCTCTCCAGGGCCATCTATCCCATTAAAATACCAAAGAATCTTCAAGTAAATTGCCACTTGACCTGGATAAATCATACTCTGTGTTTTCTATTCCTGTAATTGGAGCTTTAAACATGCTTTTCTATCACAAGCCAGCAGTTTGATCCTGATGTTTGATCACAGTTTAATATCACACAGCCATATTATATAATAAGATTTGTATGAAAGATAACAGCAAGAGGCCTGACAGAGAGCTGGTAACATACCAGTCATAGTGGGCCTATTTGTTCTGTTACCAATTTCCCCCCGATCCACCCTAATTCACTCCCCCAGCTCCCTTTTTATCCCTGCCAGTCACTCTATAATCATGCCTTACACTCTAATTTCATACCCATACCCCCTACATCATGGCCCCACCCCATCTCAGACCTACCCTTGCCCATTATGTCACTGTCACATTCTATTCTCTGTCTGGGCTGGCATCCCTAAAAAACACCGGTATCCTGTGTACTAGCTAGACTGTATTGCATTTTTTTCTTCTGGGTTGGACAATATACTACACATTTGTGCTCATAACAGACCTTCAGGTCTCATTAATATGTGTTATATCCATCACTTTCAACATGAGAAGCATGAAAGTAAAACAACAACTGCTTATCGTGTTGTGACAGTTATACGTATATGTAATAAGAATGCTAATCTAAGGACAATGGCCCAGTAATTGGCATTTGGTGGAACAAGGTCATAGGTGAGACAGAAATGGAAACCATTTTAGAAGGGAGTGAACTCAAATAAAATACAATTCTGTAAGAAAAGCAGAAGGCAGTCTTGGTTAGGAAAGGCTCTGTAAACTGCTCTGGGCATGCTCCTGTCCAGCTCAAGTTTTACTTATGTTTATTGGGGGAAGTGGAAGATAAACTGCTTTGGTTTTATGGAAGGGCATTCCTAGTTTTATAAGGAAAGTAAAAGCTTAAAGAGCTCCAGGGTAAGTAATGGTTCTCCCACACAACTGTTTTATTAGGGAAACAAAAGGTGAAATTGCCATAGAGTGAGTAATGGTTTATCTATATAGTGGATTTTATTAGAGAAACAGAAAGGTATGTTTCAGCTATCTAGGCGTATCCATCAAGGTGCAGATCGAGAAAAAGCCTTGCATATTCAATAATCAGGTTTAAAGATTTGGGAATTTCATTAGTATTTTTTATTTTACTGAAAGCCCAGGTTTGGAATCCCATCATTTCTGCTAATAAATTGCATCCGCAGCAGCATCTCTCATAGGCCTAAAGGAACATTAACCTTGGCAGAATCTCTGCATAGGATTCAAGAGAGGCCTATTTAGAGCGGCATAATGTTCCTTCCATCAAGGTGTCATGGAAGTATAAGATATTAGTTTACTGGCAGGAGATGGACATCTATTCCTCCTACTGACAGTGATGGGGCCATTGTGCTTTGAATTAGACTGACACTGCTAATCTGCATGGCAGATATTATATGGTGGGGAGGTTTGGAGTGCTTTCAGATAACAGAAAAGATCTGTATAAAGACTGACCTCTACTGACCTTGTCCATTAACGATTTACTATGTGTGTGTGTAAGTGAATCAGCACTGTACTTCTTTATTGTTGGGTTTTTCCATTTGTAGAATTTCATATCATAATAACTGTGACAAATATTAAAATGAGTAAATAGAAAAGAACATGAATTTTTAAAAGAAAATATGATTTTCGTCTATGAACACACCTGCCGAAAATGCATCTGTCGCTTCCCAGCCTGTAAGAAATCATGCGTGCAGGTTATTTCACATGGCGGAACAGCATGCACTCATGGTTTGATGCTTAAAGCTAATGAAAGCACTCAGATGTGTAGTAGGAGCTTTGCATTGACGCAGTATAGCAATGTCCGACTGATCAAACCGTGCTGCCATACAGTATCATTTCTGCAGCCATATTGCTCTCATTCTGGCTTACTAGAGGTATGGAATCTGAAATCTGGAAACTTGTTATTTAGAAAGCTCTGCAATATGGAAGCGCCATTTCCTATGTGTCCTGTTTAAATAAAAACAAATTATCTTCAGCATATCTACCATTCCTCTGTAATAATAAGAGAGTATCTTGCATAATTACACAGCAAATTTGGGTTCACCACTCCAAATGTCCCTCAGTGTACATACCTATACTGACCGATCTGTTCACTAACACAGAAAATATATACATAGGCATATTAAACTAACTGTAGATCGTCAGATATCCCAATAGCCTTGGATAAAAATGCTTATTCAAGAACTCATCCAGGCCCCTCTTAAAGGCATTAAGAGAATCTGCCATTACCACATCACTAGAAAGGGCATTCCCCAACCTCACTGCCCTCACCGTGAAACACCCCCTCCCATGCTGCTCAAATTAAAGTTTTGTTCCTCTAATCTAAAAGGAGGCCTCTGGTTATTTTCAATGTAAAAAAAAATCTCCCACTATAATGTCCTTTAATGTCCTATATGCCCATGCAGATCTCCTCCAATCTGAATAGGCTTAAAGCTGCACTGCACATGAGCCAGTCAGCAGAATGGGGAGGAGAAGGGGGAGTACCTAAGGCAGCACCAGGTATTAATATGCCACTGGCAAAAATCATACCCTTCTATGTGCTTGGACTCACACAATTTAATTACCTTCATCGGTTTATGTTTACTAGATTAAATATCTACACAAATGTATTTGCGGCTCTCCATTTGCTTGTGTTGGATCCTTTTGGGACTTAGAAAGCAGCAGACTTTCTATTAGCGACATGTAGTAAACTCTGTTTTCACATTTTGATAAATGCCCCTCCAACTTTGTAAGTGTCTCAGAAAGTGCATTATAATATCAAAATATGCCCCTTTATGTATGTCTACTATAGAACAAAGTTTACAAAATGTACTTTTGAGCGACTGACATTAGTCTTGCAAATCAACCTATATTTACCTCTGTAGTTGTCATTTTTTTTCAAATCAAACTGTGAGGTGCAACATTTGGCCGCCTTCTCTATTAGTTCAAAAGAAGGTTATGGATATATGAACACACTACTATATTGGCCATTCAGCCTTCCAAAATTATTAGAGTAAATATACATGTCCCTTTAAATGTCACTGTAACTGGCCTTAGGGGACCCCAGACAATGCTCCAACACCAACATGGAAAAGGCACCCCACAGTTTAGAAACCATTGGTAACACTAGAGACTAAAAAGTTAATATTTATTAAATTACAGGCAAGGCTAATAAAAGGAAAAGACATATGAGGGGTCATTTACAACCCTGGGGGTTAAAAAGCATGCCCTTAGTACTCATTTGCATTGAAAACCCAGTGGGTAAGCATTAGTCTATAGGATAAACCCATGTAAATGGGACTTTTCTAAGAGCCTAAAGGAATTTCTTCCCAGAATCCTATTATGACTTATTTGCATATGTATTAGGCGGTCTCCTCAACCCTCTTAGCTTGTTCGTGAATCCCCACTCCTGGCTCTACCTAAGCTGATCAGAAAACCCTGCGCTACACTGATGAGCCCCAAGAAGGGCGAAACTGGTCTGTAGTTGGGAATCTGATCAGCTATTATCCTGGCTTTTGCATTGAAAACCCAGTGGGTAAGCATTAGTCTATAGGCTAAACCCATGTAAATGGGACTTTGCTAAGAGCCTGAAGGAATTTGTTCCCAGAATCCTGTTTTGACTTATTTGCATACGTATGAGGAGAATCCCCACTCCTGGCTCTACCTAAGCTGATCAGAAAACCCTGCACTACACTGATGAGCCCCAAGAAGGGCGAAACCTGTCTGTAGTTGGGAATCTGATCAGCTATTATCCTGGCTTTTGCATTGAAAACCCAGTGGGTGAGCATTAGTCTATAGGATAAACCCATGTAAATGGGACTTTTCTAAGAGCCTAAAGGAATTTCTTCCCAGAATCCTGTTATGACTTAGTACTCATTTAACAACACTTGCACCCCTTGTTGCTCTCTGCATGGAATACCTGCATGAAAATGACCCAGCCCAGCCCATCTCTACCCCCTGCCCTACCGCTCCCTAATTTGTGTGTTACAGTGCCGAGCCTAGGGTCAGGGATGCCCAAGGCAAGTGCCACCAGTAAGTATAATATAATAAAATTTCTTTCTGTAACATTCCTTTTATTTCATTCCCCAGTAACTCTTTTATAGTTACATAGTTACATAGTTACATAGGGTTGAAAAAAGACCATTGTCCATCAAGTTCAACCCATCCGAGTAAACCCAGCACACAACCTATACTAACCAATCTATACACTCACATACATAAACTATATATATACAACCAGTAATACTAACTGTAGATATTAGTATCACAATAGCCCTGGATATTCTGCTTGTTCAAAAACTCATCATTTATGAAGTGCAAATAAATGGCCAACTCCAGAATGGCAGAACATATTCAAGCTTTGCATTACCCAAGAAACAGAGTTTCTGCGAGCGGTACCTATGCAGCGAGACACAGAGCTAGGCACCCAAAATACAGCTCATTTTACAGAACATGACAAGTGCTATGGAAATAGAAAGTGACAGTAAAAAGAAATTCATTCTCCTGCAGAGGCTTCTATTTCCTCACCTCTGCTCCTCGTGCAATGAGCGTGTTTTGGAAGGGTCATTCTAAGCCTGCGAGACCTGTCTTAATAATGAAAGACCTATTTTCTAGCAATACGCTGCCTCAGCTAACAGCCCGCACCGGGGTTTCACCTACTGGAGGTAGCATTTGTTTGCTGTGAGCTGCAGCATCCAATAAATCTGAAACCAAAGAAGTCAATATTCTGAAAATATTTCAGGGTAATTAAGAAACTGGGAAATAATTGTAGAGATTTGCAGCACACATGGCACTTAATCCTGTTCCTGCATAAGCGTTTTGGGATGCAGCCTAAAGATATCTGACTTTTGGCTCATATTTCAATTTAATTCTGCTGGAAAAGCTCTCAGTTCAGGAAGAGCAGAAAATACACCTTCTGCTGATGTGGGTAACACTAACACATGTGTGTGGGTAACACTAACACATGTGCGGCAAATCACATTGTTTCACTCGCACAAAAAAAATTTGAAGCTACTGCAGAACCTCTTGTGAAACACAGCTTTAGCCATGTAGGATTCAAGTGAAACATACTATGGGGCACATTTACTAACCCACGAACGGGCCAAATGCGTCCGATTGCGTTTTTTTCGTAATGATCGGTAATTTTGCGATTTTTTCGTATTTCTTGCGATTTTTTCGGCGTCTTTATGATTTTTGCGTAAAAACACGAGTTTTTCGTAGCCATTACGAAAGTTGCGCAAAGTCGAGATTTTTTCGTAGCGTTAAAACTTGCGCGAAACGTCGCGCCTTTTACGTTTTAACGCTACGAAAAAGGCGCGACTTTGTGCGCAAGTGTTAACGCTACGAAAAAAACGCGACTTTGCGCAACTTTCGTAATGGCTACGAAAAACTCGCGTTTTTACGCAAAAATCGTAAAGATGCCGAAAAAATCGCAAAAAATACGAAAAAGTCGCAAAATGTTCGTTTCCAATCGGAATTTTTCCAATTCGGATTCGAAATCGTGTCTTAGTAAATCAGCCCCTATGGGTATGGGATCCATTATCTAGAAACCCGTTATACAGAAAGTTCCGAATTACAGAAAGGCCGTGACTCATCGACTCCATTATAAGCAAATAATTCTAATTTTTAAAAATGATTTCCTTTTTCTCTGTAATAATAAAACAGGACAGTGTACTTGATCCCAACTAAGATACAATTAATCTTCATTGGAAGCAAATCAAAGATGTGGAGATCCAAATTACGGAAAGATCCCTTATCTGCAAAACCCCAGGTCCCGAGCATTCTGAATAACGGGTCCCATACCTGTAATTCAAATGGTGCCAACCAAGCTTTGCCAAGTGTGAGGGGTTTTCTTGCTCTGCCTGTTGAATCTAAGGCTAATGCCAGACGAGGCGTAGGGTGGATATTTTTGGCAAGCGGAAAAGTGTTTGCTGAAAATTCCGCCCTACATCTCCTACATCCGCATGAATAGAATACGCTTGGGGGCAGGCACATGTAGCAGAAATACGCATAAAAATGCGAGACTTTCAAACTCTCATGTTTTTATGTGTATTTCCGCTGCATGTGCCTGCCCCCGAGTGTATTCTATTCATTCAGGTGCAGGCACAAGTAAGAGGTGTAGGGTGGAATTTTCAGCAAACGTTTTTCTGTTTGCCAAAAATATCCGCCCTACCCCTCGTCTGGAATTAGCCTAACATAGGACCACCAATGCAAATCTGGCCAGCCTTTCCCATTGGCAGGCAATATGTACATATACATAGACTTCTACTGAAAAATACATTTTGAGAAATATTTTTTTTTAAAATGATAAATGAATAAGTAAAATATATAGTTTATTATGTATATGTATTATATATGTATATATTTTATAGATAAGGGGTTTAACTATGTCTATTAAAGATTACTTGCTCTCAATACCTTCCTTTCCTACTATACTGACCAAAGAATACAAGGGACTTAAACTCATTTACTGTGTGGGTGGTTGCAATTGCTGGCACACAAAAGGGTACTAATTTGCAGCCCTTAAAGAAAATAAATCCCTGCCTATAGTTAGTGCTACTGCACTCTGTGCCTTTCCCCAAAGTGATAATCCAACTCTCTCTTAAAGGGGTGGTTCACCTTTTCAGCTTTCAAAGATGGGGGTCACTGACCCCAGCAGACAAAAAAAAAACGATTTTACTTTGAGGCTACAATTTTACTGTAACTGTTACTTGGTATTACTTATCTTTCTATTCAGGCCCTCTCCTATTCATATTCCAGTCTCTCATTTAACCACTGCCTAGTTCCTAAGATAACTTGGAGCCTAGCAACCAGATAGCTATTAAAATTCCAAACTGCAGAAATGCTGAACAAAAAGCTAAATAATTAAAAAAACCACACATAATTAAATATTAATACCAACTGCAAATTGTTCTAGAATAGCACAACGCAATACAACATACTAGAAGTTAATTTAAAGGTAAACAACCTATTTAACTCCTGCCTTGCCTGGGCAAGTGCAGGGCTGCATCTCCATCCGTGAGAGTACTAAAGTATGAGTAAGGAATTGGTGTATCAGAGGAATTTTCAGCCCTTCCAGTAAATGGGCCTTGCCGCTGCTTATTAAATTATTATGAAAAACCAAGAATTGAGATTATTCAGCTTGTAGCAATATACTGATTATTTAAAAAACAAAACAAAACAACTGTTATTTTAATAATGCTTAAGGCAATGTTGACACTGAACAAAAACTTCCCACTGAAACTCATATTATTAATTCATTTACTAGGCAATTATTTCTAGTTTTGTAAAAAATTATAATGTTCTCCTAAATCCAGCTCAGAACTCTCTCCTAAATAAGGTATAGATATAAAGCACTTTACCTGTCTGCTAACTTTTCCCATCATCCCTTGCTCTTACCCCACCCCAAAGAAAGGTTTCTTTGTTGGGTACGGAGAAGACATTACCAAACACAGAATAGTAAGGCAAATAGCCAGGCATATAGAAGCGCTTGTCAGTGTTATAGTTTGCCTCAGATGGCAGCAAAACACTTCCACTGGCCACACCAAAGCACCACGCGGCACAAGGCTTTCTGTGATTTACATTGAAGATAAACACATTGCTGGATTATTTCTTGCTTCTGCCTGCAGACCAACTGAATGATGAAAGGCTAACCAACTGAGAATACCATGGATACAGAAACAGCACAAAGACAAGGAGCTCTGGTCACCTTAACACTTTAGGCAGGATACTATATAAATCCCTAAATCAAGAGAGATATAATACATACTAATATAAAAACACATCACACACAAAAAGGACACAAATGATTATGTCATTCATTAGTGAAGATAACTGGGACACATGTGTGTCGATTTGTGTGTGTCTCAGTGACCATTCAATGTTTTTGATACACTTTTTATTGATTAAAGGAGAACTATACCCCCAGGTGCAAAAAGCACTCTTAACTATCATTGCCTAGACCCCCCCCCACCTCTCCCTTATCGCATAGTTTTTAAGCTTACACTCTGTCCCCATCACTAACTGCTAGCTAAAAATGGGCAACATCTTCTTACCAACTGGAGACTCTTCGAGTCTCTCCACCGATATGAACCTGCTTGCGCATGCGCAGTTGAAGCTGATTCCTCTACCTCCAACTGCCCAAGCAGGTTTGTATTGGCGGAGAGACCCAAAGAGTCTCCAGTTGGTAAGAAGGTGTCGGCGAGGTACGCTGCTGCACTTTTTGCAGAGATACCAGACCAGATTCAAACATTCTCTAATAGAAGTAGTTTTAATATGGGATTTTGGAGTTAAATAAATTAAGTGCCACTAGTGTTAATCTACTTTATTAAGTAATGTTAATCTACTTTATACAGTTGCTCAATAAGGGCTCTGGCACACGGGGAGATTAGTGGCCCGCGACAAATCTCCTGTGTCTCGGGCGACTAATCTCCCCAAAATGCCACGCCGCCGCATATGCCATCCCACCGGCGATTTACATTTTCGCCGGTGGGATGGCAATCCGGGGAGATTAGTCGCCCGCGAACAGGGAGTTTTGTCGCGGGCAACTAATCTCCCCGTGTGCCAGAGCCCTAAGAATGCAAATCTAAAGATTGCCTTGGATAAATCCTACAACATTGTCAAATGACAAATTTGTCAAATGACAATGACATCAACATTGTCAAAATAATATTAGAAGCATTAAAAGTGTTCAATTGCTTTGGGTTAAATGTCTGTGCCATGAATATCTTTCCTCCATTTTTTAAACTAAGCATGGTCAGTAAACCAGCATTTGATTTGCACAGAAGGTTATGCACCACCCTTCAATCACAAACAAAGTTAAAGCTGGCCCAATATGCACCTACAAATTCAAGCAAAGCAATCAGCATATATGGGACCTAGCTATCACTTGGGATTGTCAGGTTAGCATACTTGTACAAAAACTGGTTGGTTCAACAATTGTGGAAGTTTGACATTTTCACCCAGTAGTGATGCACTATATCAGCCAGTCAATATTCTCCTCATTTTCATATGTTTCTGTTCCAGTTGTTCACTATGTTGGCCAGTTTCCATGGTTGTTTGCCTCTAAGCTCAGAATTCAAAAATAAGCGCCTGCTTTGATGCTACTGGGAGAAACATCCAAGGGGTCTGTGAGCAACATGTTGCCCCCATGCCACTGGTTGGGGACCACTGAGCTAGTGTATGGGTGCTTAAAAAAGGGAAGCACAAAGCATTTACTGTCATAATTTGTTAGAAAATACTTAAGTATCTGTAAAATAACATCAGCCAAAAATCTGGCCTTAAGTCTATTCAGTGCTAAAAAAAAAATATATGTATTTTCTAGAAAATCTAGCTTAGCCATTGTAACACTAGTCATGCCCAACGGATTGCAGCAAAAGTCTGAAAGGTCAACACCAAAGTGTTATTTTCCGTCAATGTTTCAATGGGCAGATAAGGAATATCTAAATGCTCTGATAAACAAATCCCCTAATTCCATCACATCCTGCAGTTTCTTCAAAGATTTAACTGGGTTTTTCGTAGCTGGTTATAGCATGCCTTCTTTTGAGACACGGCCAGGCATTAAGCTATGATGGATGACCTGAGTGTTTTGAGATTTTTGGCTTTTAGAATTAATGCTGACTTCCTATTGTGTCTCCATTAATCTGTTTCTAATGACAAGGGGTTTTCTTTACAAAGTACCTTGGAAAGTGAAAAGGGACTATTCTGTTTAGAATATTTTCCGCAAAGTGTACTTGACCTTGGCTTTACTGGAAAATTGTCAATTTCTGACACAGCATCAAATCAAGCTAAATTTGGTATATATAGAAGCCTGTAGGTCCTTCATGAGTAGGAACTAATGACTTTTAGGTTTGTTTCTGTTTTTCAAAATAAACAATATTGATGGTGATAGGGCAGGTGCAGGAACTCACACAAATAAAAGTGCCAATACTTTTTTTTAAAGGGAAAGACAGCAACACCCAGGGTAATGTCAAATAGTATGTACCTGTTTTTAATTCACATATGATAGGGAAACCAGAACAGACTGGTCCACTGGCAGACAGAATTCCTGGGAAACCCATTTTTGACACTGCCTCAGGGCAACTGAATACAGGAAAACTACACAAGCTAATCCTCCCTTCCTAGTTCCTACTTCCTGGGCAAAAAATTAATATCTAGCCCCACCACACATAGATAAAGAGAAGCCCTGCCCTGGAATTTACCCCTACCTTAAGGTAGAGGGACTTTTTCCTACACTTGCAATTGACTTGCACCATACACTTTACAAATCCAGACACTAATTCAGCATATAGCTATTAAAACAACATTTTACTTGCCTGTAGTAAGAATATCATACCATTATCTGTATCTGCTCTATACTAATGACACATAGGCCATTTGTCTGGAGTGATGTTTCTCAGCTTGCATGTGCCATAAACCCCAGTAGGCAAAGTTCTCTGTGTAAATGTCTCTGTGTTACTGTATTGCCAAGAGAAATGGTACTAACACACAGCTAATAAATAGTATATGTATATATCTGCAGAATATGCATTCTATATGCAGAGAAGGCCCACTGAGATAACAAATTGTAAGGCATAGATATATTTTAGCTATAACCTGCACAAGTGCAATTATATTCTTGTCTTTAGCGCCCAAAGAATTTCATGAACTTTGTGGTCCTTGTGTACCCAAACATTACACTGCGGTAATATAGATTATTATAGAAAAACCAGTTCCGAACAATATAGTGCAGGCCAAAGTGAAAATCTAAAAAAAGTTGGCCTTAATCCCCTTTTACTAAATGACTTAGCTTACGTTACAGTTATTATTGTTTATTTTTATACTATCACCATTTTATGTGTGACCATACTATAATCAAACCATTAAACTGATCCGGCGACAAGGCATTGGGCCTCCCTTGGTTTTTGGTTGACATGCAGTAGTGGTTTATAGGCAGAAACAAGCAATCTGATTTCTTCTTCCAGCACTTATTAAAATGTATATTTTCTCTTGACAATTGTAGCTTCGTAAATATGACATGAGAATGCTTCTATAAACTAGGAATTTATTCAGAATTCAGCGAGATATGCCACAAAAGTAATTTTCGAATCTTTGGCCTCTGCAGCATATAAATAGTCGCATACACTAATGAATGTTTAATGCAGAGCATACATCAGATGTGCCCCAATGGTCTTCTCCCGGAGAGGAAAAGGCAGTCAGTGTTCTTCTTAATGTTCTCTCCCACAATAACCATATTAATGATACCGGGTTTTCCAGGATACAATGCATTTTAATTCTCATAATATTGTAAGAAGCCATTTCAGCAAAGTGAACTTTAGTAAGAGGCAGATATTGGTTTAGGCAAGGACAGAGTATCACTGTGTTTGTTGACCAATGTCTTTTACTCTATGTAACTGGTCACTCTGTTAATATATGATCTATTATCCAGAATGTTCAGGACCTGGGGTTTTTCAGATAAGGAATATTTCTATAATTTGGATCTCTATACATTAAGTCTGCTTAAATAAATCTAATAGGATTAATTTTCCATATGGATTCATGCAGTTTAGTTAGGAGCAGGGTTGGACTGTGTTGGTGGGACACTGGGAAAAAACCTGGTGGGCCTAACTGACCCAGACTTCATCCCTTCCTGCCCTCCCTCCCCTGATCACAGCAAAAGTAAGTATAAAATGCGTGCAGTGGGGAAGGGGCTGGCAGTGGGGGAATGGGCAGGCGGCAGGGACCCAGAGGGGGTGTGGGGGCCCCTGGGGTAGCAGCCCCAGTGGGCCTTGCACACCCCAGTCTTACCCTGGTTAGGTACTGTTTTATTATTACAGAGAAAAAGGATTTTTTTTAGAAATTAGATATATTTGCTTATCTTCTATGGAAGATGGCCATCCCATAATTTGGAGGTTTCTGGATAAGGGACCCTATAACTGTATTTAAAATAAGTAGTGCAGCTAAAAGCTGGGATGCAGTGAAGCAGTTCCAAAAGGACCAATAAGCTTCAAGAACTGGCAGACTTATCTTTATAACTATTTGGAACATTAGTCTGAACCTCAACTAGATAACTGGTTTTTAAATATTGTTCATATCAAATAACTCATTTTAATTCATATGTAAAATATTGACATACACGGGCACAGACATAATTATCCACCTGCCTAAGCAACAACTAATTCCAAAACCATAGGTTATCAATATGAAGTTGGTCAAGATAAGGTGGAAAGGCTTTGTTTGATGTTGAGCAATCACACTTGGTTTGCATAGGTGTTCTAATTTATCCCACATGCATTCAGTTGGAAAGTAGCCCAATGACCCGTAGTAAAACGTAGGGAAGCAGGGGCATGACAGACGCGTTGGACAGACTTAGCCACTCCCAGTTGCAGGTGATTGGTTAGTTTGTAAGGGGTATAAAAGGCTGGTAACTGTTCCCGCTTCTCACTCCATTTTAGTCAGCATAGTAAAACGCCCACCCTCCCTCCCTATAGAAGTGGAGGTAGCGGAGTGTCGTTGGCGGGGTGATTAAGTTGGGGGAAAGCAATGGTTGGGTTAGGAGGGGAGTTTTATAGTTAAGTGGGACTGGCATGCTTGGAACCTCAGGGGTAAGAAAGTGGATTAGGAGGTGAGTTTTATTGGGTAGTTGGTTCCGGGCCAGAAGGGCAGCTGGCAGCGCCAGTTGTGCTGCGCAGTTATTGGATTGTTACAGTGTTTGGCTATTTAAAAGTTGATTTGTTTGTTATACAAACATTTGTGTTATGTTTGAGATGTTGTTTCACATTTGTTGTTTATGTTATGTTTTAAATTAAAACTTCACTTGTTAATAAATTTTCTGCGGCCATTTTTATCCCAAGAATTGGTGTCTGTGTGTTTTATTGGGGATGGTAAGTAAAGAGGTAAAAGGGGGTTGTTGGTTGGGAGAAGGGCGGGTCAAGTTCCAACGTTGCTCATGTCATGAAGTCAGGGCCCTCTACAGGCCAGTCAAGTGCTTCTACTTTCATTTCTGCAAACCAATTCTCTAAAAACCTTAAGGTGGCCATACACAGACTGATAACTGGGAAAATAAAAAAATAAATAAAGTTAAGATAATGCTGGTGACTTTTTTTTTTCTTTAGTACAAACATTTTGTGGTTCTTAAGAATATTCCCAAAAATAGTCACATTCTACTTTTTTCACTGCCTTTTTTCTTGAATTGTGAAAAAAAACAAACTCAAATTTTGATAAATCGGCCCCTAATTATGTATTTTAGTATCAAAATAGCCTTGGATAAGGCTAAGTAGATAAGTGCTGAATGAAAAGTGAAAGTAATTGCCTGCCTCACCTCTGTGCCTGAGGTTAGAACTGATGGAAAGTTCCAAAAGGTGATTCATTGCATGTTCAATCAGCCCAGCCAGACATAACAGAGTCAAACCACAACTGATGGGAGCTGACGTAGTATAGCCGCAGGCAGGCAGGAAAATCAAAATTAATCTTTTCATTATGCAAAAAAGTTTAATCATTACAGATAGCAAATGAGGCACATTTAACCTGATTTAAATGATGCATTTAATGAAGAGCTTCATTTAGGTTTTCAAGTGCAAACATATATTAATCAATCCTCGGGTCAATAGAAAAAAAATAGCTAAATGTGAATTGCTATAGTAACAATTGTGAAATAAGTTATCATGTTTTTTATGAAAAGTTACCTGCAACCCAATGGAGAACAAAAAAAAGCAGTGTGAAGTAAACAAAGGATAAAGAAAAGGAAAAAGTTCAAAAATAATACATTTGAAGTAAAAAACAATTAGAAGGAAAAATGAAATGGAAATGGGGCATAGAGACTAAAGCATAGCATAAGGTAGCAGTACCTGCTTCTGTTGGACCAAACCACAAAAACTGTGTGAAATTCTGTTTCAACAAAAGGTTTAGAATACAAAAATGGCAGAACTAGTCTAAAAATGAGAGCAGAGCAAGGCAGTGATGTTGTAAGTATAAAGGCCTGAGCACATCAAAAGGGACAGCAAAACAATGTTGCTATTGATGAAGGGACTGAATCTGGAAGAGATGGATGTCAAAGTCACCCAATGACCAAAGCTCGAACAGATTTGAACTGTACCCATTCATATTTAGATGTGCAGCAGGAAGACCAATCAGTAACATTAAAAAGCACAAGGGTTGGTGGGCTGGATGAGACTGATGAGAACTTCGAAACTTAACTAACTTTTCCATCAGCAGGTATCCAAAGGCCCACCAGAAATTAGAAGATAATTAGAATAATAATATGGCATCTAAATAAAGCAAAAAGTGTTAAAGCTCAGCTGATAGGGGTAGAGAAAGATGATGCAGGTGTTATTTGTGCTGTTGGCTAAACACTGTGCGTCACATGAGTTTTTTTTATCACAAATATTTCAACAAGGACATTTCTTGCCATGGAAAAGAGTTTCAAGCAACCCTTTAATTATGTCTCCATTTTAGCATTTGAACTATTTTGTTAGAAGGGATGGCCTAGGTAGAGGTTAAAAATGAAAGGAAGTAATTGCTTGCAATAGACTACTGCCAAATGTTGATCAATGAACCCCATTGACTTTGGATAAATAAATCATATATAGGCTAAAGCCAGCAACAACTTCAAACAGGGAATATCCTTCAAACATCTAGTATCTTTAGCCGGCATTAGTTAATGATTTTAAAAGTGTGAACAGCCCTATATTCTAGGAGTATTGCCTCCCTGCTGAAGAAATTCCAAGGGTGCCAGAGTAGTAAGAATGCACAAAAATACAATAAAAATACAAAGCCATGTGCCATCTTGTGGCAGAAGATATCACAGGAAGTGAAGCATTTGGCAGTATTAGTTTGACACCCATATCGGTAAAAACTTTTTACCAGGTGCTTGCAGGGCCACCAGGACTTGGTTCTAAGTCAGGGCTCAGAGGCCTTTGCACCTCACCATGCCCTGTGATCTGCCAAAAACAGACTCTGAGTGAGGAGAGAATAAATATTGCTTATGGTTCATCTGTTTCCAGCTAGTTGGGGTCAAGAAGGTGTTTGATATGGAACGTTTAATTATGCATCTGAATAGCAATTCTGCTGGGAGCATAAGGGTACGAAAGGTGGATCTCAGTTTAGCGTATTCACTGATAGGAAACAGTGCTGTTTATGAGCCTAGAGTGAGCCCTTGAGAAAATCTCTAAAAACCATAGAGAAATGTTGGTTGCAATTCTTACTGCTTCTCAGTTCTCTGTAAATAGCCATCACTGTGTCCAATGTTATTAAACCATCTACTAAAGAGCTAGACTAGCATAGCAGAAAGCACTGAGATGGGAAAGAAATACACATTACCATAGCATTTAATCCTGTTTATATCTGCTTTAATGTTTAATTTATTGAGTCAAATCTCTTTGGAGCAATACACAAAATACAACCTTTCGATTAGTCATTGTCACCCCAATTAAAAAATGTTTTTCTCTTTGCCTTTTTAAGCAATTCAACGGCATATTATGGGATGTAATTATGTGCATGCAGTTAATAATAACACAGTAGCTTATAAGATGACAAGTCTAGATCCTTGCAAGCCCCACAGGCACTCACTCAAATACCAATAGCGAACACTATAATTTACACACAAAGAACAAGGGAAGTAGAACAAATCTAAACAGCAAAAAAATGTAAATGTAAAAAACACACAGTATTGGCCTTTTTGGAACCATGCAAAGAATGAATACAACCTTAAAAGTAGCAGAATAATAGCAAAGGTCTTTTATATCAACAAAAGAACAGTTATAAAATATTTTTCTACTGTAGTTGAACGGATATAAGAGGGGAGCACTCACCAGACGTCAGTTTCTTTCCAAGAGTCCCGTGCTTGCACATCCAAAGATGCCCCCGGTCCAGGCATAGGTAAAGTACAGGAGAAATTGGTATTGGTGGATGGAGCACACCAAGACTACTTCTTCATAAAAATAATGAATGCTTTATTTCATACCTCTATTAAAAACATGTTGCCAAACACCACACCATCAGCTTGACGCGTTTCGTGGCCTACTGCCACTTCCTCAGAAGCTGTAACCAGTAGGCCACGAAACGCGTCAAGCTGATGGTGTGGTGTTTGGCAACATGTTTTTAAAAGAGGTATGAAATAAAGCATTCATTATTTTTATGAAGAAGTAGTCTTGGCGTGCTCCATCCACCAATACCAATTTCTCCTGTAAAATATTTTTCTAGCAAGATAAACTATCGTACCTCCTTGCAAAGGAAAATAAGTTAAAAGGCTGACATTCTATTTCTTACATTGTCACTGTCAACACCACACAGGTTTATACATAAGGCCAATGGCACTCCAATTGTTTTTATTACCAGAGTCCTCTTATGGAGCTTAGTGATCAAAAAGCCCTGCTTGCAGACACCTTTTATTCATGTGAATGAGAAGGTCCTGTCTGATCATGTCCTGACAAACTGTCCATTTTCCATCCATGTAGGCTGAATGTACTGCATGTGGAGAAGGGTGTTTTGACCACTGTTTCTCGCTGAGGGTACCACAACATCAACACAACAGGTGTACCACAGGCCAAAGAGCAAAGCAGGTGGTTTTGCCACTATTAGGGTGGCTTAATTGAATACAGATAATAACTCCACTAGATGGTAGTGACTTCTGAAGGTAAAATGTTCTGCAAGCCCTGATTATTGGGGGGACCTCTCTAGCTACATAAAAGGTGGAGAGCACTAATACAAAATGGCCTTTTAAAAAAAACTTTGATAAACCTTTTGTCAGGAGCCTGAGGTTAATGGCTCAGCAGCCCTGGAGGACATCAAGTGAGGATTCACACTGAGACTTGTTAGCCTGTGTATATTGTATTTGAAAAGCAGGTGCAGGTAGTGAATATTGTCAGTCTTGGACCCATCTAGAGCTAAGTTGTATTAGTACCCTAGCAAGCACCCCACTAGTGTTAGATTGACAGTGAAAGGCCAAGGGATGCTAGGACCCTTATAAACTACTTTAGGAGGGGCCCTATGGGTATGCAGAAGAGGCTGAAAACTGAAGGCCTTACAGACACAGCCCAAGAGAAAGGTGATCCCACCAGGAGCAGTTCCAGTCAGGCAATGAATGAGAAAGAGGGTAGCAACATGGAATAGCATTGTTTCATTATTACTTCTGTACAATTAGCCCTGGTCTCCCAACCAGGGGGCTCTGTGAATGAGAATAAATAAATATTGTTTGCCACTCATTCAGCTCCTTTAATCAGCAATAAAGGCAATACTTCTTGGTGTCACTCCTTGTGTGTTGTAGCTGCATTCGGATCTATTGTCCATGAGGTGAAAGTGGACATTTTTATGTAGTTTTGTTTTTGGCTTTAAGACCCCCCCCCACCCAACCTTTTGTTGCACCGCATTTGCTCAGGTCTCCCTTAGTTCACAGTATTTATATGAAAGCAATGTTCAATCAGTCAGCCTGTTATAGTACTAGGGATATGTGGGGTAGCAAATACATTCAGCCCCAAATTTTACTTTAACCTTCTTACAAGCTACCTCCATATTCATTGCACTGGGGCCCTTACATGTAATGCTAATCATTATCAGAGTAAGCAAAGCCCTAAAATAATTATATACTATGCAAGAAAGTAATTGTAAAATATTAATCATATAAAGCATCTTAGATGATGTGTGTTCTGTGTCAAACCAAAATGCAGTAAATTAGGACAATTTTGCTTCCATAGGTTCTACAAGACACTCCTCGGCTGCTACAGAGTAATCATTACAGCTAAAGCTGGGTAATAGAGATACATTACAAAGAATTCAGCTTCCTTCTCTTCTGAATGAGACATATATTTTCAGATTTGATTTTTTTGTAGCTAATAGTCCCTTGTCTTTTTATCACCTTTCAGATTTAAACTTCAGGGACGCTTCTGTTTAAATATTAAAAGAAATCAGCCAGCAGCCATATTTATTTAAAACACTACTTTTCAAATCAAGTTTACCATCAGAAAAGATGTGCAAAGTTTGCCACAGTGGCTGTGGAAATATATGCTATTTATTAAAATGCTCTTTTGTATAGGCCCAAACAATGTCTTGCCCAATTTATATCTGGTAGGGGATTGGCCAGATATTCTGTCAGACAAGTATTGCATTGGCATCGCATTGGCCCATTGATACCATCTCTTCATGTCCCTTAGCTCAGTTACTGAGCAGCACAGAGCATGTGCAAAAATGAAGATGGGGAACCACTGGGCATCATTGGAGGCACAGATCTTCCCCGCTAAAGGGCTGTGGTTGCCTTGGGCTGGTACAGAAGTGCAAAACATAAATTCTTCTCAGATGAGCGGCACAGAATCCATCCCTCTGGCTGAACCAAATCCTTAAAATCATGTGCCTTTTTGTCAATTAAACACGGAAGATGAAAATTTTCACTGCACGCTTTGTGCGTGGGTCTCTTTGCCCTTCCTTGTCCTAATTTGCACATGCATATCACAAAGGATACGGGGTTTGGCCAGATCCTAAAATTGTGGATTTGATGCATCCCTAATAACTACAAACATGCAGATAACAGCTAGGATATAAAACACAAATGGTGAGTTTCCAGCTCATAAAAACTGCAAACCAGAGGTACCAAGGAGCTGTTTCTTGTGGGAGACTTTTATCATAATAACATGCACTACAATGATTCCTTGGGATGTGCTAGATTAATCACATACATGGTATGGCCTAGGGAACTGCTAGATTGTGACAAATGGCCATCTATTAGAAGGTGGGCAGGTAGGGCTGAGTGTCTGCATGGAAATACAAAGCAGAAGAGACTGTAAAGAATTCCACGGCAAATAAAATACTGTTAAAGGTGAGAAGGTCTGGCCTAATTCGTTTGCAAATATGTCCTGTTGTGCTGTCTAAAGTAAGTAGCCCATCCCATAACAGATGCATATATATTCCCCAATATTAATCTTCTAAAGGACTGTCCCACTGTGCCCCTAGTACCCTATGTTTATGGTGACACAATTAAAGGTACTTGTGTTCAAACATATTCTTTGCACTAGTTGCACTAAGTGGCATTGCATCCACTTTGCCTCTTCTACTGAATTGGGGTACCCTGGAGCTACTGGCACCCTGAATGTGGCGGCAGTTTCAGGGTTCCCACAGACGTATGCATAAATAGCTGCAGATATAATTTTAACTGCTGGCTGCAAAGACAGTGGATTTGTGGAAAAATGCTTCATCATGGATAATCATAAATTGGCAATATTTTTTCAAGGATTTTGCACACTGGTCTGTGTTGGTAAATAAGCTTTGTTGCCAACAAAAAGACTTGTCAAATGGGTGGCTCACCTTTAAGTTAACTTTTAGTATGTTATAGAATGGCCTATTGTAAGCAGTTTTCAAATGGTCTTCATTATTTATTTGTCATAGTTTTTTGAATTATTTGCCTACTTCTTGGAACTCTTTGCAGCTTTCAAATGGGAGTCACTGACCCCAGCAGCCAAAAAACTATTGCTCTGTGAGGCTACAGTTTTATTGGTATTGTAACTTTTTTTCTTTTTGTACTCAGGCCCTCTCCTATTCATACACCAGTCTTTCATCCAAACCACTGTCTGGTTGCTAAGGTAACTTGGACCCTAGGAACCAAATAGATGCTAAATTTCAAACGGCAGAGTTGCTGAACTAAAAATGAAATAACTAAAAAAACTACAAATAATAAAAAATGAAGACCAATTGTATATTGTCTCAGAAAATTACTCTCTACATCATACTAAATGTTAACTCAAAGGTGAACAACCCCTTTAATATAAAGAAGCAAGGCCAGGTTCAGGAATGAAAACTATATTGTCTTTAAAAAAAATCTTTAAAAAAGAAAAAAAAACATAAAGTATAGTAAACAGAAGCCAATTAAATAGCACTACTCATGCATCTATACAAATGAAACAGGAACATTACCCTAATGGGAGAACGATGATAACGTCTGTCTAGATATCTGGACAAAATGCAAAGATAAGGCCAAATATATCTAGCCAGTTTTAAAGGTCCTGTCTTTTCCCATGGAGTAATATCATGTCTGGCATTAACATAATGCTCCTTAGTATAAACTGACAGCTTTATCTCACAACACTTCTCTCAATTAAGGTAGTGTCTCCCATATGGCAAGATTCATTAAACGATAACACCACTCTAAATGTTTCCATAAGGCAATAAAAACTGTTTAATTACAGGTGCGGGCGTTGCTTTCTGGAGGAAGTCCTATCTGTGTTGAAGACAAAGTTCCATTAATTACAGGTCTATCTCATTACTTATTTATAATCATTGCTTTCCTTTAAGCATATCCCTTTCAAGTACAGATACATTTTACAGTGGGCCATTTATTAGAATGACTCATTTAAGCTTTCAGTGATCATTGGCAATAAGTAAATTGAAGTTTTTTCCTAGTAATTGGATTTTCATTACAATATTAGGTGAGATAGATAGATGATAGACAGATATATAGATAGATAAAAGAAAATAGAGATAAATGAATGATAGATAAAATAAGATTGAGACAGATAGATAGATACTGTAGATAGATAGATAGATAGATAGATAGATAGATAGATGATAGATAGATAGATAGATAGATAGATAGATAGATAAAAGAAGATAGAGATAAGTAAAATGAAGTTTTTTCCTAGTAATTGGATTTTCATTAAAATAATAGGTGAGATAGATGATAGATAGATAAAAGAAGACAGAGATAAATGATTGATAGATAAAAGAAGATAGAGACAGATAGATAGATAGATAGATAGATAGATAGATAGATAGATAGATAGATAGATAGATAGATAGATACTGTAGATAGACAGACAGACAGACAGACAGACAGACAGACAGACAGATAGATAGATAGATAGATAGATAGACAGACAGACAGACGACAGACAGACAGACAGATTGATGATAGACCCAAGAAGGTCAGAGATGCAAGGTGAGCAATAGGAAAGGAGGTAACTGAAACATAAAAAGGTTTCATTTTAGTTTTGTACCAGAAAGATAGAACCGCACTCCCACCAGATGTGATAGATTTAGCCACATTTTCTCTTGGGGACTAACAGAATTTGTATGAGTAGGATTTATTTAGGTCTTTAATTTTCACTGGAACAAAGTACCATCTGGAAAGGAGTTTTACACTGGCTTCTTTTTTTTTATTACAGTAGAAATAATGCTTTGTTCTGCAAACTTTCTTCATCAGTGCACTCCCTTAAATCCGATGTCATTGTGCTGGTGCGGAAAGGGGGGAGACATAGATACAGATGGGGTAGGGATATAGAAGGCATTTGTGTGAATATTAAAGCTGCAGTTCTAAATATTTCAAAACCTCACAGAACTTGGAGGGTCTGGCATCAGCTCTGAAGTCTGTTGTGGCTGAAGACACATTTTCTATCCAAGGCTACGTTCAATTAGCTGTTAGTACTTACATTTATATCACAGTTACAAAGCAGGATTCCTGCCACAGCCCTCCTCTAATTATTTATTTGTGCCTCATCTTCCCTAATGCCGTGTTTCAGTCATATTCCATTAAATAAAACTTCTCATGTATTCAGTAATGCCTTGGATCAATGCTTTGACAATTGAGCCAAACGTTTCTCTTGAAGAAAACAGATGTAGTTCTCTGCTAGTATTGGGCCATCACAGCTCACCACAGAACCTGATATCCAGGCTCAACTCTCACAACAATAAACTGCAGACAATGTCAATTGTCTTAAGGGGGCATATAAGTAATCTCTCCGGCACCTGGGCCTGACAGAAGATCCTCTGGTACTCTGGCAGGCCAGTCCAACCTTCTTCTCTGCCTTAATATGTACATGCCATTTACCCATTTAGTGTGACATGAATTGTAGATTAGAGATCATGGCTCAGAAAATTCTCAGAAAAAAAAACACTTATTGCTTTTCTATATAAGTCAGGGTTCCAGCAAAAGCTATGGGTGCACTTTTTCTCGAGGTCAGATGTGCATAAAATGCAATTCATTAAAGGTGCCCTCTTTGCACATCCATATCTCTACCTTCTGCCCATGTTCCAAATTAAGTGAAGTTGAACCTATTGACACAGACATACCCTAAAGCTTCTTCCACCGTCAATACTAGGTGGTAGCTCCAGGGTTCCCTCAGTGCCACGCATCAATAGGTACTTACGTCTAAAGAATCAGGCGCACGTCACTCTTACACTAAACACTGGCAAAGTGCAACAAAGTTCTAGACTTCTGGGGAAAACACATGTTGATTTTGCTCCTGCATGCACTTTGCTGACTGCACTTGTGGACATAAATGAGCCCTTTTAATATAAGAGGGGTAATTTACAACCCTGGGGTGAAAGACGCCAATGTGCCCCCCCACACACACAACATTATTTGTACAGTCCACAGGTCTCTGCACGGCGCAAAGGGCAAAGTACAAAACATGGGGCAAATATTTCTTGGCAAAGACAGTTAGAAAGGAGAATAATCATGCTCTACCATCATCCAAGAGGCAGACATTAACAGACTTGTCTTCTAGTTGTTCTGCTAATATTAATCCTTCTTATCGTGAAATGCACTGGGCAGTTTGAGACACAATAATTAGAGTTTATGACCAATGCTGGGCGATTAATATCAGAGTGACATTAAATCTAAAAATGTGATTCATATGAGAGAGGAGTCATAAAGAGATCTTTACAAGTAGGGCTGGATGCGGGGTGTGACAATGAGAGCAAGTCATCGCTTGAGCATATGGTTAGTTGACTGGAACTTGCCTTTCAGGGTACAAAATGGAAAATTACAATTTAAATGGCTTGAAAGACTCTGGTTCTGATAGGGAAAGCTGAAGTGCTGAATTACAGCACTCTATAAAGATTTTATTTTTCAGTAGCAGATTCATCAGTTCATGAGCCCGGGATATAATCCTCTTTTTCAGTTGTCATCAGATCTTTCTAATTTTAGTTCACCATTCTCTAAATTATAGTTCCAGGTAAGATTCTCCCTTGGTGAATCAATAAATTATAATGTACAAATGACAGCACTTTAGTTAATATATAAACTGGCCTTTTTACTTAATAAACAACTTGAACATGTGGGAAAAAACTATAGACTGTAATCCTGTATATGTTGAATTATTTACACTAAAGGGATATTATTATCATTATTATTAGGGAAGAACTGGAAGGAAATATTTGCCAAATTAGGCAGTGTGGACTTTGCTTCCCCTTGTATAGAACAGCCTTGTTTTCTTTGGTCAGGCTGAAACTAGCTTATGCTTTCTAATGTTCCCGTGGGTATTTTAAACTGTGCTGAATCTATAGTGGGTCTCTTGTAAATAATATCAAAGCAATGCTAAGAAAGTGTTGGCCAAATTGTATATTTTACATGATATGGGCAACAATTGGATGACACAAGAGGGCTCATTTGTATCTGCAATTTCACGCACAATGCCGTGCTTTTTCCCAGATTCCAGGATCTTGGTGGGCACAAAGGGGCGTAGAATCTGATGCCACTGCAAAGTGACCGGTTTGACAAAATGAACACAATTGCGTGCGTTTCAAATCTGGCGCAGTTGAACAGAATATTATCTAGTGTGTTGTGTGTGCCCTTTAATTTTGGCGCAAATGTGTGTGATGTGGTGATTGGCACAAGTCGCTCTGGGAACCCTGGAGCTACCTCCTGGTCAGGTTTCCCTACATCATTAGGCGCAGTGGTGCCTTATTTGGAATGGAAGGCAAGAGGGACTGAGCATTATCGAGCACAAATATATATGGAAGTGTGTAGAGTGCATTTTAACTTAAGTACCTTTAATGAAAGCGGTTTTACAGGCAACTCATGCTGGGAAATGTTCAAGTTGGCAACTACGCTTGTGGTCTAAAATGAGCAATAAGGAGTCACATTAGCCTTATTTTATAGAACACTGGGTTTATAGAACACTGTTTAAAAAAGTTCAACTGAGAGAAGGCAGGTCCTGTAGCAGTAGGAAGGTGTCATATACAGGGTGTAGCTATAGAGAAAGCAGACCCTGCGGTCTCAGGTGAGTGTGGGGGCCAGGACTGTATGGGTCTGTATCGCTATAGCTCTAAGAAATTCCCAGCTACTCTCTTACATACCCGGTGCAAGCAGCCGGGGACTGGGGGACATGAGCGGGAAGGAGGGTAGAGGGAGGGCTGTGTAGGTGCGTGCCGGGCCACTCTGAAGATTTTTTGCTGGAGGCCTGGTGCATTGTTGTTATACCACTGGGCACCAGTTTAAACCCTTACATTATAAGGACCTTAAAAACCATGTGGAAACAAGATAGACCCTATTATAATTAGCAGCAATAAGGATAAAGCCTCGTGTTTAAACAATTATAAATATAGCTTGGAGTCTGATGAGATTGGGAGTATATTTCTTAGCTCCAGGAGTAAAACATTACTTTAAGTGTATTCCATGGACTTGATATGAATTTTGTTTTATGAGCTATGTCATATATGTGAATTTCTTATTTGCAAATAATTGGATCTTGAGAGATTGTACAGCTAAAGCTTGGATTATACAATTCCCTGCCTCATTTCAGGAGTAGGGGGCAACGGACATACACTGTATTTTCTATATCTCACTGATGGGCAGAAGATCAGGTCCATATGTGGCGAGTGCTGGCAGTTATATTTTAACAACAACTGAAGAACCTTAGAGTGAATATCCCCAACTTCAAAATTTGACATTGTTTGCAATAACGAGCTGTCTCATTAATCCGAGAAAAGAATTTAAATAATAAATAATATTAAATAATAAATATACACACACATATATATATATAAGAACCTATATTGTTCAGAATAATTCATCCACTACCCCAGTGCACAGAATTAACAACAAGCGTCAGTCAGGTTGGAAAGATGCAAATTCTACTTCTTTACTAAGCAACGAGCTCAGCACAAGTGATACTTGGCATTTAAACAGCATAACAACAGAGCACACTAGGCACCGACCTAATCCTTAAGCTTGTCATAGGTGCAGTCATTGTTCAATTTTTCCAGCGTTAAGAAGGTTTTATTGATTTCCCTTAGGCCTCAACAAGGTATATCTTACTGTGAGCTGAGCAAGTCCCAGATTATATAACACAGAATTCTTGAAAAATCTCAGTGGTCAGTGGTCCTACTTTGCACTCTTCAGCAAAGCCAGAAATTCAGTAATCCTTTGAGTGCAAGAGAACTCCCTAATTCATTATAGCAAAAATAGAAAAGGTACATTTTAAACCATTAGACAGGGATGCAATGAGACTGTGACCAAAAAATTCAAATAGACAGACAAGAAGTCCTCTGATGTCACTCATTATTAATATATATACAGGACATTAAGGCATTCTGTGAATTAAGCTACTAAAAATGCCCTCCCGACTTTATTGTTGATATTAAGGGTTTTTTGCCACAAACGAAGAGCTAAAGAACTGTATTTATATTCCCCTATAATTTTAGGGCTTTGGGTTGTGATTAATAACATCAAACAAGAAGGGCATGACTGTATGACAGTATCAGATTTATATGCCGGCATAAATAAAATGAATGCGGCGAATGGTTTTGGCTTGCATTCCCTTATATACTAAATATACTCAATCCACATGCTGTTTCCGTGCTGGATAAAGCTGTGTAATCCACTTCTGCCGCCATAGAGAGAACTTGTACAGATAATGTCAGTGCAATGGGAAATGGATTATGATGAACAAAGCTGTTTACGAAAGTAGGTCTAAACAAGTGATGTGTTGGAAAGAATATATGTCAGAGACAATCCAGAGGGAAATTGGGGTAATGTCGGAATGAGCAGGAATGTGCCTGAGCAAATCATGCTGCTAGTTAAAACCGATGTATTCCCAGAGGCAGTGGAAAAGAAAACAAACAAGGAAGGCAGTTGCTTAACCAAGTTATTAGTCTCCAGTTAGAGACTCTTAGAAAGAGGGAAGTATATTAATTATCCATCAATGTAAATCGGAGCTGTTCTTCTGGATATATGTACTGGAGATTGGTTGTACAATAATCTCTTTGACAACGAGCCCCTTAAAGGTTTTTCTCTATCTCAGATTTGGCGATATCCATTATTTCTATTGGCAAACTGAGAGAAAATAGTCCTTGAAACACTATAAATGGAATGTGGGATTCGGCAATGCCTTACTATTCTGACTGTAATTCACGCACTTTACTGGCTATGATTTTAAATTGCTTGGATTTTAATGACATTTTTTTTTACACTTTATAACAATATAATTAATACACACCAGTATGCAATATGGGAATCGTTCCTACGGTAGTAGGGCCTTGTATATTGTTCACAACCAAAGTCAATGCATGGTTACTGAAACTTTCTGACAAGTTTTGAAGCTGGAATTCATTTCCAATAATTTAATTAAGGCTTATGGACCCAATAGATCTAAAGCATTTAATTTTACACTTTTATTATCCACAGATCCTACACAAGCATGATCTACTTTAGATATTGGTTTGGTTGCTTCAGACTGGTACAGTAAATGCAACAGTTCTGGCAGTACATGAAAGAAAAATTATCTGTTAATGAAGAATGCAAAATATTCAGCCTTAAGTTCAATGGGTGCCATCTATAGCTGGACTCAAAGTAAGAAGAAATAGGACAAATGTAATTTGGAGGTGAATGCGTAACGTCCTAAATACTTATAAAGAGGATTTTGTCATTCTACTTTCATTCTACCATTTAGAATTGTGCCATTTAAAATTGTGCCTGGGTCTGAGCTTTCAGAAGGAGCCAGCGCTACACATTAGAACTGCTTTCAGGTAACCTATTGTTTCTCCTACTCCCATGTAACTGGAGGAGTCCCAAGCCGGATTTCTAACTATTGAGTGCTATTCTTATATCTACTGGGAGCTGCTATCTTGCTCCCTTCCCATTGTTCTGCTGATCGGCTGCTGAGAGGGGGGTGATATCACTCCAACTTGCAGCTCAGCAGTAAAGTGTGACTGAAGTTTATCAGAGCACAAGTCACATGGCTGTGGCACCCTGGGAAATTAAGAATATGGCTAGCTCCATTTTAAATTTCTGAAATAAATATTTAAAAATGTGTTTGTGTTTTTGAAAAACGAATTTCAATGCAGGATTCTGCTGGAGAAGCTCTATTTACTAATGCAATAAAAAAAAAAAAAAACATGTCATGCCAGTTTTCTTTCTTTTGCAGTTTTCTCCCTCTAAAATAGCAGAAACATGTCTGAGTTTTTGGATCAACGTTGCACCAAAGCTGTTCAAACATACAAAGACACCGATCCAAGTCTGACCGTGCCCAACAGCTTATTTCAAAACCAAAGGTATTAATATGAAGCTAGATATGTTTTGCTGCTAAAACAGCCGCCATCCTCCCACTCCCACTCCATCCATATGCAAAAAATGGGTACCAATGCTGGAACAATTAGAGCTGGCCAGAAGTCTTTGTTTTAATTTAGCTCTATGTATGGCATTATTGTCCTGGCGAAATAGGAAACAGCCTTCCCCAAATTGTTGTATAGTAGAAATTAATTGACAGTGGGTGAGTGCAAAGGACCTCTTGTCTCTGTCTACATGAATTTTGTGGTCATGGCTGCATTGCAACCCTGCCTAATGGTTTAAAATTTAGTGGTAAGCACACATTTCCATTTCTTGCGATAGATATATAGACACATACATAAGAAAAATAGAAACAAATAAATTCTGTAATCATTTTGATCAATAGATTATATTTGTAATGACAATATGGCAATCTTTTCTTCTGAGTAATAAACAATAGGTACACTTGTAAAAGCATTTTCTAGAACACTGAAAAAAAAGTTGCAAAAATATATAAAATCAATTAAAAGGAAATAACACACAAAAATTCCAAACCACTCAAAGTTTTACATTCATTGAATTTAAGTTACGAAAGCCCTATCTACACAGAATAACAATGCTGAAATGTTATGAAACCACTCTAGATGTACAGTTTCTCTAGGGCCTTTATTCCGAATGGTGGAAAGATATTTTGCCTTGTTGGAACAGATGTACTGGCCACAATAAAGCATCAAAATAATGAATACATTGCTTTATGCTCACTGCTTTCTGTTACTTTTATTGCTAAACTTTTCTTCTTATTTATGCAATGCTATCCAAAATGAAACAACTTTCCCATTCATCCTGCTGCTTACACCCTGCGCTTCCTTTCAGTCCCAGGTTAAACAATGGTCCAGTGTCACTGGGTAACAATCTCCACTGACAAATGGTGAGCGAGGTACCAACATGGGCATCCACAAGCCTATAGCAATACAGCACAATATACAGACAGAAGGAATCCAGTAACAAAGAGGGTTATTAGGATGAAGGTTAGATTTTAACTGTCTTAGAAAATCCTACAAAAGCAACATTTCATTGGGATGTAAACATATGTATGAAAATCTCTTGCACCAATATCAATGGAGGAATTCACCAGCACTTGCTGAATAAATAAAATGATCATCTGCCTTAAGGCTAATTTTTACAGAATGAAAAATGAAATAAACCAAACCAATTTGGTCTCCTATTATGAGCCAATATGTATAAAAGAACAGATGTGGGCTGCCTGTTCTTTCACTTTTTGGCTTGCTGTTATAATACATTAGAAATACAATAGTCAGTGGGAATAATACTAATGGCACTTGCACCTTATAGAGAGAACACAATTGATCCTTACTATATGATACTGGTTGAATTGACTTGCTACTTTGTTAGAAAATGACCCTTGTATCACAGAAATCTGAATGTTCAATTATACAACCAATAGTGTGCCATCACTCTCCTTATAATAATGTAACTGCTGCTATTGCCTGGCTTTGGAGCTCTGTGTATGGAAAATATTGTTATTGTAATACAGTGCTTCTCAACTGTAAGGGGAATGAAACATTTACTGGGGGGTTCAGCCTGAAGTCCAGTTAATTTGAAATTTGATTTCCTACATATTGCTAAAAATATAGCTTAACAAGGCTGTTAGAGTCATGAGTTGCGGATTTGTTTGCTGCACTAGGTATGCCAATATACTTCTGTTCTTTTTATGAATTAAGTAGACCCCTGACCAAAAACCACTTCATTTGCTTTGACAAATACATATGGGTATTGGGCTTTGGTGGTGTCTGAAAGATACAATTAAATCATTGCTTAGTATTCTATTACTATTGACAATAATTTGGACATTGGGGTTAATAAAGAAATCTTAAATCTATAGAAAACAATCTATTTTAGCTCATAAAACAGAATGGCAACTAACATGGCTGTACTGGCTCATTAATAAAGGCAAATATGCATATAAATAGGTCTTTGTGTCCAGAATAATCTACATTTTGACTCTCTATTGACTGAACACTGATGTCAGTGTAGACCCATATCTTTAGATACTTTCAGATGGAAAGAGTTCTAGGACTCCATGTGCTTAGCAGTATGGGTAGCATGGGTTACACTTGACACTAAAATGAATGGCTCCTTATTACGTTAGATTTTGAACGGCTCACTATATTCTGCTGTAGGTTATACTTTTTTGTGATAGCTGCTAGAGGTCTTCATAACCTCAGTGGGGACATCTATTCCTATCAGCCCAAATATACATTGAATTGAAAACATGTTTTCCTAGAAAAACACAGCATGGATCTTCCCCATGAGAGCATATAATCTCATTTATGCACATGAGGATCCATGATCCCTGCTGACACACATCTGTTAGATACCCAGAATCAGTACTGCAGCACAACATGTACCAGGTGGCTCAAAAGAGCATTTAAGGAAACATCTGCCTGCTCCCTTTAAACACAAAGACTTTTTCATGGACACATTCTCCATTTGCACATTAATATACAGCTTGTACTTTACAAGAATGCAAAGACACATTTGTTCTGCATTACAGACTGAACGGTCTAAAAGAATAATTATATAATTCACTTTATATTTGTGTAATGGGTTAGCAGATAAGTAAAGAAAATAAGCTTGAGATCTGCAGAATGAACCAGCATTTCTATGTACAGTTACATTACCTTGCAACCGGGGCAAACAAGGGAGAAGACAAAAAATATACTGGTATATCACTGTATAGTATTTTTATCTGCCATTATACAACTGACAGCATACATACTGTACATGTATTGGGCACATCAGCCAATGAACAAACAAAGTTTGAATGTCTTTTACTTCCACACTTCTTCCTGTTACAGTCAGAGCTGCATTATGTCTGGTCATTTGATCTCCGAGGGAGCACACAGCCCATCAAAGGGCAATATTTACTGATATATAATCCAGTTTAGTAAGATAGTTTAAATCATATTAAGTGACCCGATAAAGTATTTATTCTAAAGGTATAGTTAAATGTACAGTAAGTCCAATGTTGTCTAGTACTCATACACTTACTGATCACGTACTTCCTAGTGCTTATACAGGTATATGACCCGTTATCCAAAATGCCAAGGGTAATCCGGATAAGGGGTCTTTCCGTAATTTGGATCTCCATACCTTAAGTCTACTAAAAAAATCAATAAACCATTAATTAAACCCAATAGGATTGTTTTGTATCCAATAAGGATTATGTATATCTTAGTTGGGATCAATTACAAGGTACTGTTTTATTACTACAGAGAAAAAGGAAATCAGTTTTAAAATTCTGAATCATTTGATTAAAATGGAGTCTATGGGAGACAGGCTTTTCGTAATTTGGAGCTTTCTGGATAATGAGTTTCCGGATAATGGATCCTATACCTGTACTCATATTAGCTAGTACACTCACTCACACATATTCCGCAGTACTCATGCATGGATATAGAATGACTGAATTGGAACAATACCAGCAAGCAACATGCAAAGAAAAATTATGAATGATCATAGTCCCCAAAGGTTTATTGTATTATAATTCTGTTTTTCCAAAACACAGTAAACAGCATATTTACTTTCAAGTGCTGTCAATTAAGAACATGTCATATTGAGCTAATGCTTTATGGTTTTTCTCAGATAAGCCTAAAACATTTAAGCAGAACGAGCATAAACATTCCATATTAAGCTGCAAGGCAGCATCTGTTTGCCTTGTATCTGCTTCACAAACAATGTGACAGCCTAGTAAAGAGCAGTGATGAAAGATGAGATTAACTGAAGCCCACCCCACTGTGGGAAAAACACATCAGATTTATGATTGCTGGGCACCCCTTGGCTTAAGGTAATTTGCGGCTCTGCCAGAGCGATAGGCAACTTCATGCCAGATGTTCTTGTGAAGACAAGGCACAGTTCAGAGAAAGCTCTCATCCTACCGTCAACTTGAGGATTGTTTTTAAATCAATGTCCCCTTTGGCAAAAAGTACTGCGCTGAGTTCACTCAGCCATATAATCATCGTTTTCATATTTGGGTTCATAACTTCAGATTTTCTAAAGCACCCAAAGCCAAATAGCGCTAAGATCACAGATATATTCAACTGTGCCATACATAACATGCATTGCTCTCATCAGGAGGCAATTAGCTGCTATACAGAATAACTCAAACATTACAGTGCCATTGTATTAAGCTGCTGCAGGACCAATTCAAGGTGAGAACAATTTAATCAAGATTTAAATAAAATAAATAGAAGTTAGTGAAGAATTAAATACCCAACCTCTCATTTTCTACATTAAATAATATGTTACTGTATATGGACAAGACCAATATGCCTGTAGAGCTCAGTATGGCAACATACACATAACTGTTCAGCAGGTTGCACTTTCAGGTTAGACCATGGCCTAGAACAGTGTTCCCCAACCAGTGGCTCTTGAGCAACATGTTGCTCCCCAACCCCTTGGATGTTGCTCCCAATGGCCTCAAAGCAGGTACTCATTTTTTAATTTCTGGTAAGAAGGCAAGTTTTGGTTGCATAAAAACCAAGTATAATGCCAAACAGAGCCTTCTGTAGGCTGCCAATTGTAAGGGGCACAATTTTTCTCCAGGCATGGATTCACTGCGAATTTTTGCATTTCGCCATTGGTGTTTTTTTTGTGAAACAGGCATCAAAACATTGTGACTCACACCAAAAATGCAAATTAGATAGACTCACTCATCAGTAGTTATGATCACCAGGGGAAGAAATGACTGATGCAATTGTGGCACAGAAAATGCGGCACAAAAACATTTACGGTTTGCACTATTTTTCTACAGACCGGTGAAGAAATGTAGTGAGGAGCAGAGGAGTGAAGGGCTTTGAATGTTAGTAGAAGGATTTTGTAAGCTATCCTTTGCTTAACAGGCAACCATGCAAGAGCGTTTAATTGAGGCTGAACAGGTTCCCTCTTAGGAGAGAGCAGGAGGATCCTGGCAGCAGAGTTTAAAGTTGATTGAAGGGGAGAGAGGTGGGAGTCTGGGAGGCCGGTTAGTATGAGATTGCAGTAATCTAAGTGGGAAAGGATAAGGGCATGGATTAGTGTTTTAGCTGTTACTTGTGAAAGAAAGGGGCGTATCTTGGCAATATTGCGGAGGAAAAAACGGCAGGTTTTGGCAGTGTTATTAATGTGGTTAGAGAAGGAGAGTGGTCAACGATAACCCCAAGGCAGCGTGCAGAATTTACAGGGTTGATGGTCATGCCATCAATAGTGATGGTGAAAGGAGGAGGAGGGCCAGGTTTGGGTGGGAAGACCATGAGCTCTGTTTTAGCTAGGTTAAGTTTGAGGTGGCGTCGGTTCATCCAGGAGGAGATAGCCAGGAGGCAGTTACCAATCTGGGTTTGATTTTTTTTTATTTACTCTCATAGCCATGCTGCAGTTTTGTAATCCCTTATAAAAAGTACATACTCACGTGGTTAAGAAAGGAGAGTTAGATATCACCAATGCTTCACCAAACAGGGAGTATTAGAAAGCTGTAGGCCTTGCAGCAGCAGGAGGAGCCCTTAGGTTTAGTATGGAGTGCATGTAGTGGAGTTATAAAGAAGACACATAGAAGTTCATTAACAGTTACACAGGGTCTCAGTCGTAGTGGAAATGTGTGTCTATGCACATTAGTACGCTACTAACAAGCTGCATAAATTACATTAAAAATCTTCTAATTTCTTGAACACAACTCACTTTTATTGGAGAGGATTTAATCAGCAACGACCTCTTATATCACACGTGAGTCTTGAAAACAATAAAAAAAAGAAATACAATCTGGGCTTTTTCAATACATCCTCCAAATGAATCAAATAAAGCAAACTCGCAAAGCATATATTCACTTATCTCACAGAAAACCGTCCAATTTCTAAAGGGAAAATGACATTTAGGGAAATGCTGTGACAGTTGTACTTTCCTAGAAAAAGCAATTTGAGGCGGGCAAGTGTTGCTTCTAGCTATTTAAGAGAAAATACCCTGTGAGGTGATAAATCAGATACAGTGTATATATGTATAAATATATTATACTTTGAAACTGAGATTAATGGCTCGCCTTCTTTCTTATTTCTATTTTTCTTTCCATATTTCAATTCATTTCATTCTGCAGATAGCATTGGCTTGACCATTCAAGCAGCAAACAGGCACTTTAGCTCGGCACGGACTCTCCACTACAGCGGCGCATAGGCTCAGACGGCACTGTCTGTTTGTGATCAGCGAATGGGGTTGTCAAGAAGAAAGCAATTCCATGCTACCCTCACACAGCTCAGATTTCTTTCGAGAATGAAACAACAGATACTGCAAAATGGTGACATCCCAGTCAGTAGTGTTTTATCATGTTTGCGATTCCTAAATTAGAAACAGTCAGAGAGAATTTCCACTTGATAGGCAAACCTACCAAAACCATTACTGGTGCCATACGCCCAATCCAAGTAGGGAAGCTATTAAACTATGTTCAAATTCAGACATAAATCACTCTCCAGGCATATCAATAGAAGCAAATAATACCAGCAAACAATGAAATACATATTTATAAAGCTGCAGCATTTATACCAGAGATTCCTGACTCAAATCACTCAAATCTAGGTCTCCATACTATTTATGGTGCCTCTTATGCCATTTAATAACAAAAAAATGCCCTTTTCCTGTATAAACAAGATACTTAACTTGTTTCAAACTACAACATACTTTTCTCTGCCATAGGTGCAGCTGGTAGAACATTTTTAATACAGGGAAGCAAGTGCTATATGTATTGCCCCCTGATGAGTGCAATATTGTGCCTGCTTATAGTAACTGAGCTCAAAGGGGTAGTTTGCCTTTAAATTAACATTAAATATGTTATAGAGTGGCCAATTCTAAACAACTTCAATTGGTCTTCATTTTTTTTTCTTTATAGTTTTTGAATTATTTGCTTTCCTCTTTCCAGCTTTCTAATAGGGGTCACTGGCCCCAGCAAAAACAAAATGAAAAAAATAAAAAAAACTATTGCTCTGTGAGGCTACAGTTGTAGTGTTACTTTTTATTGCTTATCATTTCATTTACACCCTCTCCTATTCATTTTCTTGTCTCTCTTTTAAACAAATGACTAGTTGCTAGGTTAAATTGGACCTTAGCAACCAAATAGCTGCTGAAACTACAGAAGCTGAAACTACAGCTGAAAATAAATTGAAACAATTTTGGGGCCAACCCACAGCACAATGACTGGCCAGCACTCCCAACAAGACTTTCTGAAGCAAATGAAAACTGATCCACATAGACTGGATATACACAGCATTATTCTTATTTACAAAGTGGAATTGGCCCCATTGTAATATATAGTAGACTAGGCCTTGGCGTCCACTTATGGGAATATAAACACAAGGTAACCAATACATAGGGTATGTTATAGGGCACATTCACTTAATGAGATGCAGTGAGCAAAGCATAATATCCCCCAATGCACTGTTCCATCCCCCCCCCCAAATGGGTGATGTTCTTGATGTAATTGCACTGCCATTGACTTCTACATGATCTCGGCCAGTTTTAGCTTGTTTTAGTCATTTTGTCTCATCATAAATCTCAAAAAAGTTGCAACTTTTTTTTCTGTAGCTTTTAGTGCTAATCTGATCCAAATCGGATCGGACAAGACAAGTAATAGACACATTTACAACTGAAGAATTTGACATAATGCTGGATAATTGTATATTTGGTGTATTTTGGACAAACAAAATATCTAAATCTCTAGGGTTATAACTCAGAAAACATTTCCATACGGCCTGGCAACCCTGGCAGTCATCTGTCCAACTAGAAGGAAATTATACACAATCTTCCTATCTCCACTTTTACCCCACTCTCTATTTAACTTAAATAATAAGGTGTTTTGGATTGATAACTCATCATATTAAGCTCTGTGATTTATGAAGGATATTGGTTTGCAAGTTGATCCATCACAGTTTAATTTGTGCTCCCCTAACATTATCTTTACCTTAGCTAGCTCTACTTCATTATGTCACCATGTATAACAGCTGGCTTTCTGTATCTCTATCTGCATGGATGGAAAATATTGTAAAAAAAAAAAAAAAAATGAGCTTTTCGCTATACCATATGGCCATAAATTCTTACCAGCCTGCCAGACTCATCAAGGCAAACTCCACACACTTGCTAAATGTCATATGTAGTTATCCAGCTCCATGAGACACTCCATAAGAATGCTTGGTAAAAAAAAAATTCTCTGAAAAAATCCCTGTCCTCCCTTGCTCAAGCATTCAAAATATGGCTTTCCAAGCAGACTGGTACTGAGTGAGAAATACATATTAGTTAAAGGAATAATGAATCCTAAAAGCAAATGTATATGCTCTTTGAAGCACTTTTGTAACTGACATCTTTTTTTTTTTAGTTTTCAAGCAGTTTTCACATTACTAATATAGTTCCAACAACAGCGCCACCTGTTTATTTCAGCTGCCAAAGCAAGAGAATGAGGTCAGAAAAGAACACCTTGTAATATTTCTCTTCTTAGAAATGACCAGAAAAACATCTCTCTAATTTAATTTTCTGCGCAGAGCATCACAAGACCTTCCTACATGACTGACTGACAATATTTCATCAATCTATACTTTCCCCACAGTTACATATTTTTATACCTTGTGCCTCACTTATCCCCACACCTACTGATCATAGGTGTGGGGATGGGCCCTCGATACCTAATGTGTCAGTTTGTCATTTATTATGTACCCTTATGTACAGTGCTACGGAATATGTTGAAGCTTTTATAAATACATGCAATAACAATAATAACTTCATGTTAGTCTAACTGTAAAATGAACAGCAGGTGGCGCTGTTGTTTTAAATTCAATATACAATGCATTAGCAGTGTAAAAACTGCCAATATCTTGACAACCAGAACTAAAATTGCACACTCTGATTGTTTTACAGTGCGCTTAATAGAAATGTAAAGCCTCAAAATAGGAAGTAAGTGCCACCTAACCATATTGGGGGAGATTTATCACAGTTTGTGAGATCCGCAGACATTCGACCTGTGCTGATATTCATCCGGCTTGCCAAATAATTCAATTAGCCAGTTCAATGGATACACATGTAAACACACACAGTCAAAAATCATCCCTTATTGAATACACCAGTCACCAGACAGCACCTCATATATCCCCATCGGCCATGAATGTTAGCTACCTACACAATGGCTGTGAGTAGTTTGATTTTTGACACATCAAATGCCAAGATATTTCTGATACAAAATTACCCTTTCAGAAAGGTTTGCCTCAAAATAAAAAGCTCTCTCGAATGATGAAAAAATTGCTAAGCTGCGTGCTAGCGTTCTGTCTGCAAAACTGCAAGGTCTGATGGTGGATTGACAGCATTTTATTTCAGCTGCCACTCACTGGCCCCAAATATCCCTGCTAAGCAAATGAGCTGCATACAGAGATGTGGAGCTTCTAATGTCACCCAAACTTTACTTATAGAGCGGCTGCAAACTTTTCTACCAAATGATTGGGGAATATTTATTTAACTTGAATTTCCATCATTAAGCTGGGGGGTATCATAAAGGAGGACATCTCTCCTGCTTATTAATAGGGTGTATTTTAGCAACATACAAATGCATAATACAAAAGGGGCTTTATAATATATATATGATGGGAGGTAGAGTAAATGATCACATTGAAGGATAATACCTGGGTATAAGGCATATTGTTTACACATAATATTTTTCCTATTCCTTTAAAATCACCTTAAAGATACTCCATAAACTATATTAGCAATAGCACCCCAACTGGTCAAATATAGATAATCACCTGAGAATCGTCTCATTGATTTCAAATATGCAAGCAATATGCCAGTTCAGTAAGTATGCAATTTATGAATGCAGATAATAAGAAAAAAAATGCTCTGTACAAAGAAACAAGAGATTCCCTTATACTTTACCACTAATGGGAATATAAACACAAGGTAACCAATACATAGGGTATGTTATAGGGCACATTCACTTAATGAGATGCAGTGAGCAAAGCATAATATCCCACAATGCACTGTTCCATCCCCATGATGTAATTGCACCGCTCTTACTGCAGTTGGGTCCAATTCACCAAAATGAACAAAACTGCATATGCACTTAATTTCTAACCAGGCACAATTGTGCCAAACAGTTTCAGTCTGTCTTTGGCTAAGGAAAATATTCCCTAGCCAATAAGCCGCTATAGCACCAGGCTGACTTTTTAGAAATAAAAAAATGAAGGCAGATCTCTTTGGATAACATCTCAGCACTAGAAGAATTTCAAAGCAATTGAGCACTTACAGGAATGGATAACAGCTCAATCCCTTTGTCATGAACCTTTTAAGTTATTCTCCTACCATGAAAGCTAGTGATGGATAAGCTGGTTTATGCAAGGATAAAAAGTTCAAAATCCTTCATATTTGTGAACATTCAGTACCTGCAACTCACTGACTTGACATTCCCTCAGGTCCTAAAGGGCTTACAGATAAGAGCCAGCCTCCGGTGTACAAAACTAAATACAGAACAATCCCTAGATAGCAGGCTATGCGCAAAATCTTGGATAGAGGCACAGAGTGGACTCCCATGATATAAGTTGTGATGGCTTATGATAGCTAGGTCATGTACCCTTTACTGTACCAGAGGGAGATCGATGACAATTCTTCATATCAATGTCCCCTCTAAGCTCACACACATTTTGAGGCTTGTACAAAGGCACACACAAAGAACATTTTGTATTTATTCTGACCTGAGCAAACATTTTTTTAAAAATGCGCAGATGGGTTTAAATTTTATGTACAACAGGGGTAGGCTGATTGAAGCATTTATCCACAGGCCGAAAATCAGGCTGGTGTGGCTGTTATTGATGAGCAAAATTTTTGGCAGGCATAGATTAGCAGCAAAATTCCACATTTCACCATTGGCAATTTTTTTTGCGAAACGTAAACATTTTATAGCGAAGCAAAACTGGACAGATTCGCTTATCACTAGTGGCCATAGCAAGTTGCAAATGAAATAGAATAAGTTGCAAACTGACCATTCCAAGATCAGTTAAAATGAAAAGTTTTCCCTGAGGAAAGTTCCTGTGAGGAACGTCGGTTCAATAAAAACCATGTAAGGATTATGCTTTGTGAGACTTTTTGATTTTTTGTTTCTATTTTTCTTAATACAATTATTTAAGTCCTGTGAGTGCTAGCCTTTGCTACATTGTATTTTGCTATTTTTTTGCAGTAGCACCCAGGCATTGGCCCCTTGCTAGGTGTGTGCTACCTCTAGTGGAATTATATATATATATATATATATATATATATATATAGTATATATGTATATTGGTGCTGTATGTATGTTTGTACTATTTTAATCTGGAAAATGTAGAAACAGCAGAGATTGTTCTAAATCTCTGTCTCCACATAACTGCTGCATTTGCCGTGGAAGCTGCCAGATACACATAGATTTAAAGGGGAAGATTGGTTCCTTTTATTTACATTTTAATACTCATTCTTCCCACTTTACTCCTACATTAACCTGAAGGCTTTTTCTTTAATCATCTGTAGGGATGAGCAAATTATTTCACCAAATCATATATTATTCAGAAAATCTGGCATGAGAAAAATATGCCTCCAGTGCATTTCTCATTAGAAAAAAACCCCTCTGGCATTAATACCTTTGGAAACATTTTGCTAATTTTTCCATGGTTTAGCAGATTTCTCAGCAAAGCGAAATGCAGCAGTTTTGCAAGTGGCACCCATACAGTATATTCACTGTCCATAAGAGCATATTAAAATGCAGCAGGACCCACTGAAGGCTGAGTAGAGAGCAAATCACCTACCTGATTGTCCCTAAGTGCTCATACACATGGGCATATGTGTTGTGCTGTGTTATAGATTTTATATGCGTTCCATCATATGGCAACATAGGCTGCATCCGCATTCACCATGCCCTTGGGTACAGACCCATGGAGATACATAGATCAGCTCATACCTCCAACATTAAAAACCCACCAGCGGACAATTGCAGAAACAAACACACAAATATAGGGATCGGTTGCCACCTTTCCTGGGAAAAAATATGCCAGCCTTCCCATATTTATATCTTTCCTCCATACTATTAACATTGGCATCAATAATTCTTATTATGGGCAAGGGTGACATTTTTTCACATAATTTTTCACCCAGGCCAGGGGGAAAAAGGCAAATATCCATTGAGCTGGATTCAAACAAGCACCATCAAAATTGTCGTTAACCTTTAGAGTCCCTTGCTCTACCACTGAGCTATTGAAGGGATCGCCCGTTGCAACCATGCAAGATACTGGCCTATATTTTTATCTTATCCTCCCTTTTGATAACATTGGCAGCAGGCATCCTTTTTATGGGCCAGGGTGGTATTATATTTTCACCCAGGGGAAAAAAGGCAGATTATAATCAAGCTGAATTCAAACCAGCACCCTCAGGATTGGCAATAACCTTTGCAGTCCCCGCTCTACTGCTGAGCTATCAAAGGGATCCCCAGTTACAGCTGTCTGGCTCCTAACTGCGCCCTATTTGCCTAGCAGATTGGAAAAAAACTACAAACAGCAAGACACCCCTAGCCATCCCCTAAGCTGAGCTTAGGAATTCTGCCCTGATTGGAATTTTACTTGCATGCTCACAGTGCAGCCCTGTGCAGGGGCACCACTGCCTTAAGGTGAATTGAAACTCTCGCCTCAGTGAGCACCTCAGAGTTGCTAGGGGTGGCAAAAAGCTGCTTCTGTTAACTTTAAGGGGTGAATTTATATTTTTTTAAAACAAAAATTCGGCTCTGCTAGTGCAGAGAGTGCAACTGAGTTCCCTGCTTTCTACACTAGTGATGCCCCCCCTCCCCCGGACCAAGAAAAGGTAAAAGTATAATAAATTCACAAACAGGAGATATTCTTTCAGTATGGACAGTGGTAAACCCCAACACTGTATAGCTGCTGAATTAAAATAACACTGATATTTAAAAATGCAATGTCATCTAATGCTGCTTCTTAATTCTTTTTTTAATTTTTTTTTTAATTTTTATACAAAATATCTCTGCAAGCAGTTGTTGCATCTGTGCACAGCCCGCTTATACTTACTGAACTCTCCTCCAAAACCTGGCCAATTGCTATCAAGTCAACCCCCCCCCCCCCCCGTCCCCCTTTTCCCATTAATACAGAATGAATTGTTTAATTCCTTGCAGACTTCTGGAAATGCTCTGCTTGCCCCTGAGTTCTGATTATTGCCATTTGCGAGCAGATAGATGCTATGTGGTCCTTAAGAACATTACAGACATCCAAGCTGCTGGTCTGGAGTTAATAAAGTCCCTGGAAGTGCTGGCATGTAATGAACATGTCATTGTGATAAAATTACTGCTGGCATTCAGTCCTGCTAAGGGAGAACGAAACATTTCGCTTGGGAGGACTAAGAATTCAGCAGTTTCATGCAAAGCTCTTGTACAATAAGAACCTGCAGAAAACCAGATTTTGCCTTACCTCACCGTTTATTTCATATATATCCCAAGATTTATTTATAAAAAATAAAATCTTAACATAAAAAGATTAATTAATTAATTATTTGCCATAGCCCTGTTGATTTAAACTTGGATGATTCCGTTTAATTTGTGATGGGGGGGGGTGAAGTTTTACACTGCTAATTCTTAATTTTTCCACTTTGCAGAGCACTGGTAAGGACTTATCAGGCCAGGAATGGCAATCTGTGGATTGTGGCAAAATGCCAGAGGAGCCCCATTTAGAATATGCCATATCAGGGTAATTAACCATATTTAGTGTGTGCATATACAGTGTGGCACCTTCTGTTCCGTTCTGTGAGAATAGTATTGGCTAGGATCATAGGGTATTAGTGAAAGGTAAAAGGGCAGAGGGGGCAGGATACAAACATGATGTTATTGAATAAAAGAGTCCAAAGAAGGACAACTAAGGGGGTAAGGGGTGTGGAAAGTCTCAGTTATGAAGACTAGCCAGGTTGGGGTTGTTTATGCTGGAGAAGAAAGGAGAAGGGATTGGATGGTTCTTTAGCAAAGAAGGGAATACAGGGTTACTGAAAATAGCTCTTAGTACAAGTTGATACAGGAACTGGTTCCATTGCCGTCTGAGTCAAGAAGGAATTTATTCCTCTCTGAACCGAATTTGTGAGGCTTGAGAAGAAGGTTTTGCCTTTCTCTGGATCAACTAGAAGTTAGGCAGCTTTTATATATAATATAGATATATAGACATAAAAGCATGAAGTCAAGAGATGTGTCTTTTTTAACCTAAGCTACCATGTTACTAATAGCAGGCTTTCAATTTAACAGCACTCGCTAAAAGTCTTTGAAAGTTGCATTAAACATAAAGCATCACCATAAGACTCTACGGGGCTGATTTACTAAGACACGAATTCGAATCCGAATTGGAAAAATTCCGATTGGAAAACGAACATTTTGCGACTTTTTCGTATTTTTTGCGATTTTTTCGGCGCCTTTGCGACTTTTCGGAAATTGTCGCGACTTTTTCGTTACCAATACGATTTTCGCGAAAAAACGCGAGTTTTTCGTAGCCATTACGATTCGCTCGTATCTTGTCGCGACTTTTTCGTATTGAGCGCTCGTAAGCGGCGGGCGAATCTTTCAGACTTAGCATGATTTTGGAAGCCTCCCATAGGACTCAATGGCACCCTGCAGCCCCAACCTGGCCCAAGAAAAGTCACCATACTGAAGCTTGAATGAATCTGAACGCTACGAAAAAATCGCAACATTTTGCGCAACTTTCGGAATGGCTACGAAAAAGGCGCGACTTTTCGCGCAAGTTTTAACGCTACGAAAAAATCACGATAATTTTCCAAAAACATCGCCAAATACCGATCATTACGAAAAAAACGCAATCGGACGCATTCGGCCGGTTCGTGAGTAAGTAAATGGGCCCCTACGTGTTTTGTTATAGTGAGTCATGTCAGGGAATAATTGTAATAGTGAAAGGTGTCCCATATGTCTCCCAATACATCACCACCCTTACAAAAAATTTTTTCTGCCCTCCTTTGGCAGCTACCAAAAGCTTGGGCCTCTTTGGCCACTATGATAAACCCAGCCATGCCGAGATGGTGGAAAACACTTTTGTATATTCATGTCAACTATAGAATATAAAGACAAAGTTTCTTTCTCCATTAAATTGTCAATGAGAAAAAGAGGGAGGGGGTTATTTGTTGTCACATTCTTTCCCCATATTCTGCCCCCTCTGCCCTTTTACCTTTCACTATTACCCTATGATCCTAGCCAAAACACTATTCTCACAGAACGGAACAGAAGGTGCCACATTGTATATGCACACACTAAATATGGTTAAGTACCCTAACATGGCTATTATTTTCATTATATTAGCTCAAATAATACTGACAAGGCTCTTAATTACAACAAAACAATTGTTAATGTATCTGGAGGCTCTTTTAGGATTACACTAAAGACAAGAATCTGTGGGCACGGGGAGGTTCTTGCAGGCATCGGTACAGAAACGTTCTTTACTAGTTTCCTGCTGGGTTGTTTTTCTGCAGTAAGTTCCATTAATAATACAAGAATCTTCATTCTATGTGCAATTTTATTCTTAATTATATGAGAATGTGCATATTTTAAGAGCCTTACATAATTTAATCTGTAACTAAAATGGTATTACCATGCTTTAATTAAGACATTATACACTAATTTTCCTCGGATGCTCACGATCATAATTACTGCATGCGTGGGTGAGCCCTTGAATTAGTTCTAATCGAATTTGGTATGTGTGCTTGTGTCCCCAAGGGCAGTGCATATAATTAAGGAGGTAACCCTCTAAACAGTGATTCACATACATGAGACACTCTACATGCATTACTGCCGATCTGATAACCAGCATGGAGTCAGACATCCTGTAAATATGCATAGGAATTGCTTGCCTACATTAACTTTGTAATGTCATGAGGGCACTGGTACTGTTTCTTAGGAATAATTATTTTGCCATTGGCATATAAAAACAGATGAGGTTATTTCAGAGGATTTATGTACTTACTGAGTGGTTGCATCACGTGGTCAGACTACTTCTTTGATGGATCCTACAGCAGGGTTCCTTATCTCAAAATCCAATTATTAAAGAATTTTATTAAATCAACCAATATCGTAATCTTCACAGAATGTGCCTCATACCAACATCAGAACTCTGCCTAATGCATTAACATATTGGAGCTTTGGGTCTCCAGTTGGAGTTCAGGTTTAATTATCTGTAATGTGCTTTTATAACATGTTAGCTCTCTAGGAAAATGTAGGGTAAGTGATACCTTTGATTCCTTTTATTAGTAACAGTATAATACAGAAACAGAAAAATCTGGACTTTTTTTTAATTATTTGTTATTTTATAGAAGCTTAAAAGATTGCTTTTACTTTATATACGTTTCCATAAACATCTTAAAGTATCTATTAACGGAATGATCTACACATGGATCTTATGAATGAGATCTAAAAGTTATTGTTTAAAAAAAATTTGTTAATTAAATTTTAAAGAGATCCCAGAGGGTCTTTAATTAGTTAACATTAACATTAACAATCAAAGAATACATGGAAGCATAGTGGAAATTACAGCGTTATTGTAATGTAAAAGGGTCTTTCAGATGATCACTGAGCTTCCCTTTGGCCTTTAGGATTCTTCTTCTCATTCTAGACTATTGAGAATCCCAGCATAAATACAGAGCTGTTGTGGTTTTGCCAAGAAGGAAGAAGAAATATTCATGGGAGTAACAATAAATACAGCCCATTATAGTGGGTTGTAAAGCTGAATTACGCAAGCATTATACCCTGGGCATATTCTTGGACTGTGGTATTAGTAGGTGTGGTGTGGCTGTTATCTGTGTACCTTGGTATAAGCACAATGTATTATTTATATTATTATACCCTGAGCAAGCTTCAGTACTTGACTTGTTTTTGCAGTATCAAAAGGGTGGTTGGCAAGTGACAGAGGAATACTTTAGCAGGACAGAGACCTAGGGCAGGTCCCATACCGGGAGGAAAAAAATGTGTCTTGCACCCCATTGCTCCATCTAGTGCTCGGCCCATGTTATATATACCTCCTGCATTGAGGCTAGTGCCAAGTCCAAAATGTAGTGTTTTCTGTTAAACAGGTTAACTAACATTAGATGTCACTGAGCTATGTTAGATACTACTGAAGGGCAAGAGATAAAGAAGATTCACATTTATACTAATATACTACTATACTAGGCATTCCTCAGTCTTACTATGATATTCCATTCCGCACACTAAGATATACATAATTGGCACATGTATACATCAGCCCGCATTGGCAAACACTGAAATTGTTACTTAATAAATCTGAAACACTTACAGCTATCCCCCCAATTCTTTACAAACTGGGCCTGTCCCTCTGTCACTGCCCCCTTCCATACTGTTACATGCCTGCTACTGTGTGACACCAGCCTACCTTGCCCAGATGTTCAGATGGTGATTGCATGGAGAATACCTGCTTGTTAAGCATTCACTGGAATCTGCTCCATGTTCTGCTCTAGTCATCTCATTCACACTTAGTGCATGAACGATTTGTGAGCTGAACCATGAGAGTCGGTTAAGGAGGAAAGGTAAAGAGGCCACAGGGAGGAAGACAGACAGTGATCCCCTCCAGGCCATTGTTTAGCTGGTGCGGCTGTTCTAGCATTTACATTTTCAAGCTTTCCAGTCCCTAAACCCAGCTCAGTCCTGCTTGTAGCAAACACTGTCAGAATAAAAAACAGTTTTGGCTGCTCACATCCGTATCCCTTTGATCCACTCAAGCACACATAATTATTTTGGAAGGTCAGTCCCTAGACATTTCTAAAAATATAAATAAATATATCTACTCTAGGAAATGGTGTTCTCTGTGGCTTTTGTTGGACTAAAGCAGCAGTGTTTTACTAAATATTTCCATGCCCATAAATCTACTTAATATTTTCTCTCTCCTAGATAAGGTTTGGCTAGAATTTACTACTAGCCACCAGGGCTGGCTTTTATGTCCTTGGCACTCCAGCATCAGAAGAGCACCCTTGGGGGTTGAAATGTAGTTAACAATACAAAGTAGATATATTACATAACAACTATTAGATATTTTCATTATTGTGTATTATCAATGCCCAACCTGCAGCCCCCAACTGTATTGAACCTTAGTTTGTTTGCTGGATGATGGAATTTAAATTTCAACATCGATGAGAGGTCCCTGATTTGTAACATTCCCTGGGCTGTCTCTACTATAACTTTAGCCCTGTTGGTCACTTAATTCCTACATCTTCCACCAGGAGGTTTGCTACACATATAGTTACATGTTTATACAGAACCTATTTGTTAATAGGATATCTGCTATATGATGCAAGAATCCAGTTCCTGACTGCAATAGATGATACAGTTTATACTGATCAAGGATTGATAGCTCTAAACCAGTAACCCATTGCCTGCTGGGGCCTATGGTCTTATTGCAACACAAGCTGCCCAAGAACATGAGGGGCAATTAGATCAAAGAGCAACCCAGAAACATAAAAGTGACAGAGCTGCCGGACAGCTCCTTGACAGCCCATGGTACACCTTTATGATCCACAGCAAAAAGTTAAAGGGCTCTAAGTTTATGACTATATATGTGCTTTAAAAAAAATCGTCCTGGATTCATACTTGGCTGTTGTATATACTGTCTGTACAGACGTTATGCTAACTAAACATTGGCTACTGCAGGGGTGGGCAAACTTTTTGGCTCGGGGGCCACATTGACTTTTAAAATTTAACAGGTGGGCCGGGCCAGCACCAGATGCATACATATCAAACATAAACCTACACACACAGAACCACTATAGATAAATGACTTTTTGCCAGACCAGGAGCAGACTCCGAGTTAGGGACTAGTCAAGTCTGAAGGTGACCTGCCCAACTCAACACTTCTGTGCCTGCAAGCTCCAGAAAGTAAAGGAATAAAGCTGAATTAATGCAGACAGGGTGGCAAACGGCAGCAGCAGGGCAGGTAGTTGGGATGTATATCTTCCTGTTGTTTAAATTAAATATTTTACTATTATTCTGGATTTGCATAATCTTCTGAGGCCATTGCTAATTCTTTGTCTCTTTCAGACCTGGAATAAAAACTTCTCTCTGGTTGCTTGGGTAAGTGACCCTAGCAACCAGAAACACAGATTTTTATGGCACTATTAAATGTCATATCTTTTCTTCAGAGATGAGGTAAACATTTAATAGTCCCATAAGAATCTGTCTTTCTGGTTGCTAGGGTTGCAGAGAATTAGCAATGGCCTCCCTAACTCCCATCTTATAATAAGACCCTTGAACATTCAGACAGAATATGTTTATGAGAGAAAGGAAAGTAGTTATGACAGTGGTGGTGTTATACATACATTTTAGGAAGTGCCACATAATATATTATATTGATCTGTAAGTTAAATTGCATAAATTGGAAAATATTGCAGTGGGTCTAAAGTTCTAATAAGTGTAAAGTAGTCTCTACCCGCGTCCTTGCACGATACTGCCCAACTCACTTCTCATCCAGATTCGACTTTGACACCAGCGATCCCAGGGCCAGCCAATCGGAGACGCCACCTGCATCCATGTGATGGGAGGTTGAGGAAGCAGCCCAGTGGCCATTTTTGACACTGGCAGATTATTTATTAGCGATATTAAACCGTTGCGCTTAAAACCGCTTCTGATTTGCGCAAGTGACTAGCGGGACACGCCAACCTCGGCGGGCCGGATTGAAAACACCAACGGGCCGGACTTGGCCCGCGGGCCGTAGTTTGCCCACCCCTGGGCTACTGGGTATATGTTTTGTGTCTTATCTTATATTACGATATGAAGATTGTGGGACAGGTTGGGTGATTAAAATAGACATTCAGATGTTGAGACAATTAAAGGCAAGAACTGCTCCCACCCAAAAATGTAAGACGAGAAGCAGAAATCGCCAGTCTCTATCTGTTAGTCTTTATAGAAGTACTTCATAGTGGTCATATTCTATTCATGGTATATATAGGTTTTGTGTATAGGTGAAAGTGTCTCACCTCTATACCTAGAAACTGGGGTGCTTTTGCTCCATGCTGATATTGGTGCTGGTTAGTTGGCTTATTTGTCTGGATATTCTGTCACTTCAAGATCATATGTGTTACTTGATGACTAAAAATAAACTCTGCTGATAAAGCATTATCTTTCCTTGTCACAGGAATGTGCTCTCAGCTTTCTGCTTTTCTCATATACTAAGGATATTTCATGGCCTGGAGGCATCACTTTGTCATCATTATGTTCTCTGGACAGATACAATCTCCATCTCTCTTTGTGACATGCTATTGTGATGTCTATGCAACTATTGGGGACAATTAATTGCAAAGCCGAGTCAGCTTATAAATGGGAACAGGAGTGACTTGTACTTTCCCTCTAATACTGCTATTCTGTGGGGAACTTTTCTGGAAAACCATTCTAAACAATTTTTTTCTATCATTATAAATTAGTAGCCACATTAGTAGCTATTAGGTGCTTTATCAACTGGTTAAAAAGAAAGTGGATCCCATGCAGGTTTCATCCCTGATTGTTTACATGGTGGCTGAGAAATTACAAAGTAAAGGGAACAATAACAACGCTTGACATAGGACAAGAAAAATGATTTGCACTTTGTAAATGAGGCCCTCTATGTTTAATCAGAGCAGGCTGAACAAATGCTTTGGGAATATACTGTATGTTTGCAAGTATCTTTGTTAAATGCATTTAATTGCATGCAAAACAATGCCTAATTTTGTGGTTGTGTTCCTAAATGAGCCTTACTGTGTTAATTGCACCTTATTTCATCTATATTTGTTTTGCAGAAATTTAACAGACAAATCTGTTGTTCCTTTATAGAGATAAAAAAAGAGAAGAAACTTCATCCTGTTATTTTAATAAAGCTTCTTCCCAAATCTTTTGTAACCACACCGGCATTCTTCCTTCTGAAATGTCTATGTTTAACAGTGAACTTGCAACCTGTCACAAAAGGTCATTATCAGACATACACCATGAGATTCTGAGAAGCACACTATTGTAATTTCCCTCTGGAATAGAAAATTATGCTCATTTGAAGGATGTAAAACTCCCTTTGTACTACTTTTAAAAGGAAGGAAACAGTGAAGGACCACAACAGATTTAAATCAAGTCTAGCTGATTGCATAGTGTGACCTTGCGTTATATTATTTGTATGCTGTTCAGCATGTTAATTTGAACTTCAATGAGCTGTGCATGCTGGCTGAACTGCCCGGCTTGTTCTAAGCGGTTGAATTATCATTAATTACAGATTGTGATAGAATGCATGCTGAATCTATGCATATACAATAAACTCACCATTAGTTCACAAAAAAACCTTTTTAAACAATTAAGGAAAATATGAGGGATAGATTTCATATTGGCTCAGCCAAAACAGGCAGAGCACAAAGACTGAAAAAGAAATGACAGTTACTTACATTGGTACTATGCACTGTCCTCTCATTTTGAGAGATTAGGGAAGAAATTGAAAGAAGAGGAAATTTGAGATAGTTTAAAATCTAGTACGATCTGAGTGAGATTGTCCGTAAGATCTCCCATCTCAGAGAAGATTTTAAAGGTAATGATGTTCTTGGAATTTCCTTCAGCAAAAGGGGGAGCATCAGAACCCTCACACATCTCCCATTCCTTTTTTCATACAGTCCATTTTACACACTGATTCAAGTCACAGCCACTTAAAGAAAGGTACAAACTAAGTAAGCTTTATCAGAAAGGTCTATGTAAATACAGCCATAAGCACTCACAGAAACGCTGCACTGACTTCTCTGAATAAAGATTAGTTGTGTCTGTAATTCCTGTGCCACAGACACGCAGCTTTCTCTTCTCTGCTCTTTACTGCTTCCCCCTCCCTCAAGAATGCTAAGAACTCCCCCCCCCTTAGGAATGTGGATCTGAGCCAATCAGCAGGAAGCTGACTCATAGGGGCTGATTTACTAAGACACGAATTCGAATCCGAATTGAAAAAATTCCGATTGGAAAACGAACATTTTGCGTCTTTTTCGTATTTTTGCGATTTTTTTCGGCGCCTTTACGACTTTTCGGAAATTGTCGCGACTTTTTCGTTACTAATACGATTTTCGCGAAAAAACGCGAGTTTTTCGTAGCCATTACGATTCGCTCGTATCTTGTCGCGACTTTTTCGTATTGAGCGCTCGTAAGCGGCGGGCGAAACTTTCAGACTTAGCATGATTTTGGAAGCCTCCCATAGGACTCAATGGCACCCTGCAGCTCCAACCTGGCCCAAGAAAAGTCACCATACTGAAGCTTGAATGAATCCGAACGCTACAAAAAAAATCGCAACTTTCGGAATGGCTACGAAAAAGGTGCGACTTTTCGCGCAAGTTTTAACGCTACGAAAAAATCGCAAGATTTTACGCAACATTCGGATGGCAACGAAAAAGTCGCGATAATTTTCCGAAAAAATCGCCAAATACCGATCATTACGAAAAAAACGCAATCGGACGCATTCGGCCAGTTCGTGAGTAAGTAAATGGGCCCCATAGTCTTACTAACTGAGCATGTTCACTTGGTCTGGGTGTCTGTGCAGGAGTGAGGCATTATGGGAACTTTCTTTACACAGCTCAGCCTTTTTTCTTCCTGTTTGGCTTCTGATCATCTGAACGGGAGAAATATGGGGAGACTTAAGGGCACTATTGAGAGAACTGAAGGTATGCCTGCAGTTTGAGATTAACTCCTTTCCTTCTCCTTTAAAGGAACTGCAGGCCCAAGGCTAAGATTTTACTGGTGGGCCCCCACTTCCCCAAGGTACTTGTGATATAACATCCCTTAAGAATGTAAACTTCAATAAAATAAGGCAGGAAAGGAATTGTCTGTGCTGAAATAGACATGATGCCCAGGTTCACCCTGGGCTAAACCATGAGAGCAGATAAATGACAAAATGAGGATGCCACAAGTAAAGAAGGAAATAAATGAACCATGCCATACAGTACAGTAATTGAAATGATGGCTCTACCATATCAGCAGGATCCTTCTGTTAAAAGTTATACCATATGAAATGTCTCCTGGTGGACCCCTGTCCCTGTGGGCCCTGAGCACATGCCCCTTTTGCCCATTTGTTAAAACAGCCCTGCTCCAAGTGCATAGACTCAAACTGGTACAGAGTCCAAGCCTAAAGGTGATTGGAAGGTATTGACAAGTGTAGATTGGTGAACCAAGAAGTCCAGATTCTTAACTTTACATTTTTCTGTAGTTTTATCATGGTTTAAACATTTCTGGGCAGGAGAAGTGGTGCTGTATCCAATTTTGGGGGGGATGGAAGCATTGGGGAATTATGTACTATAGCATATAAATAGTGGATAGGTATATGTTAACATGCACTTAAGGAAGAGAAGCACACCGTACAATGCTCAGAGGGGAGCTTGACTCAAACACTTTCAACAATATATTTATTATGCAGAAACCATTACCATACCTGAGTAAACAGCTTTAGAAGCTTTCTCCGTTTGCTTAAGACAGCAGCTGTCATTTTAAGTAGCTTCCTGCCTGCAATCTAGTTATAGCTCAGATCACACATTCCTAAGGGAGGGGTAGTGAGTTCTTAGCATTCTTGTGGGAGGGGGGAGCAGGAGAGAGAAGAGAACTGCGCAGACTCTGGCCATGGAAATTAAGTATGTTTCTGAGAGAGGAAGTCAGACACTGGAACATCATGTTAACAATAAAAGAGACAAGAAATCCTGTGTTTCTTTTGATAGAGGACTCATTACTGTAAGTGTTTATAGTTGTATTTAAATAGACCTTTCTGATAAAAATTTAGTTTTTACCTTTCCTTCTCCTTTAAGATTGATATACTACAGAGGGTTTCACAGCACTTTGGTTGTCTGTATATAACTGTATATTTATACATCATAGGGATGCTGCTATAATACTTTTTGTTTTTACACATTTCTCAAATATTCTGCAGGGTTTATTCTAGTGTTAAACTTTTTACTTAATTATCAATAATTAAGTTGAACAAGAATGTACTGACAAAGCAGTAATCATCACAAGCATCCCAACCTAATATGCATATTTCAAAACTTCCCATAGCTGCTAATACTATTGAGGCAAGACACTGGCAGACTTGAATGTATTATTTCAAGCAATCATACTGAAGTGTGGGGCCATATTGTGTCAAGGGAGAGGCTTATTTAGATTAGATTTCATATGTTTGGCTTTTGATGTACCCTATGAGGCATCCATACAGCATATATTGCTAAACAGGATTAACTGCTTTAACTCTGTATAATAACTAGGGTTTCATGATGACATTTACATGACAAACAGTGTAACCACATAGCATGCAAATCTCGAACTTATTGCCTAACATATATTTAATTCAAAAGAAACAACCTTAAACATTGGTTATACAAATACTGTACATGCCCTTCCCAAATAGATGGAGCAGATGGAGTAAAGTGATGTTGGGCAGCTTTCCCTGAGATACAGCTATGAGGTCTATTATCTGAAATGCTCAGGACCTGGGGTTTTTCCACAATTTTGAAGCTGGTAATAAACATTTAAACATGAAATACTGTATATACTGGAGTATAAGCCGATCCGAATATAAGCCGAGGTACCTAATTTTACCTAAGAAAACTGGAAAAACGTATTGACTCGAGTATTAGCCTAACATAAGCATCCAATATAATATATTATGTTATATTATGTTATATATTATATTTGGATCGGCTTTTACTCAAGTATATACGGTACTTGGCATAACGTTTTCATTGCGCAAAGCCAGACGAGACTTCCTATTTCAATAATATTAAGATATATAAGTCACACCTGTGTGCCATAATGGCTGGAGTTTGTTCCAAAAAGATCTTTTAGGGGCAATGTAATACTTGTTGCAAAGATTGCTAATGGTCTTGTGTTCCTTCAGGCTGGTCACAAGCACCTTCCATAAGAGAAGCATTGGTGCAATTACAAATTATAGATGAAATGATGTTTCTTCACTAACTAAAACCTGACTTTTTTCAAGTCACATGTGTGCATGCTCAGGCAACGTGGGGGGGGGGGGGGGCGCGGCACGACGTGCGTGCATGCTCAGGCGACTGATGCACCGGTAGGATCCTTGACTCGAGTATAAGCCCAGGATTCCTTTTTTAGCACATTTTTAGTGCTGGAAAACTCGGCTTAGAGTAGAGTATATACGGTAACCCAACAGGATTGTTCTGCCATCAATATGGATTTATGCAACTTAGTTGCCATCAAGGTTTGACATGGTACGGATTTATTTTTACAGAGGTTCTGAACATGGGAGATAGCCTTCCCATAATTCTGAACTTTCTGGATATCAGGTTTCTGGATAAAGGATCCCTTGGCTGTATTTAAATAAAAAGAAACTGCCAGGTTACAAGAGAAAACAATAAGACACAATCTCCCTAAACCTAAGGTACCAGATGGGTGGTGAGTCCTTCAGGCAAGGTCCAGATATTCTGACTAGTCGGAAACAGGACAGGTAGGAGAAGGACGCAGCAGGCAAAGAGAATGGGACAGAATAGGTGAAAGGGACAAGATTAGGTGGCGTAGACGTAGGATCAGGACTGGAGCAGGAACAGGAGTAAGAGCAAGGACTAGGGACAAGTCACAGTGTTCCAGCTATCAGAGGCCAATGCTCAGTTAAGGAAGTGAGGTGAAGGATGGGTTTAAATAGAACTTGGCCAGTTCTGATTAACTGACCAGTAACGCTGGTGGGTTTTAATGGGAGGGCAAGATAAAAATAGGAATAAATTAATAAGACATTAGGAATAAATGAGGATAAGAGATGAAAGAACTAACCAGCTGCTCTCCTGGCCTAATGGTTAGGGAGAGAGGCCAAAAACCTGTAGGTTCCTTTCTCAAATCTCTGCTGATCCTAACACACATAGGGCCTGATTCACTAAAGTGTGATAAAAATTATCGCACGTTTTTTTGCGGTAAAAAAGCCGCGATAATTAGCGCGCGATTCACCATAGTATTATCGCGTGCGATAAGTCGCCATTTTTGCATGCGGTATTTCTCGCACTAGTTTTACCACATGCGTTAATTTCTGCGCTGAAAAGAATACGATCGCATGATTCACTATAACTTAGGCGCGCTAAGTATCGCATTCGGCTATGCGAAAATTAACACCTACTACAGGCAGGCGATACTTATAGAAAAGTACAGTAAATGAGCTTTTGGCAATAAAATATGGACTTTGCAGTGTTATTTATTCAAGTATGTGTTTCCCCTAGAGTGACGCAGCCACCAGTTTGCAGCAAAATATTCATTTTTTATACAGTAATTTTCTGCAAGTATTGGCGTGTATGGCTAACATGGCGTGCGTTCATTTGCGCAACTATTTATATTTGGCTACAAGTGATGAAATGTTTCGGCAGGCATGGATTTGCAGTAAATTTTCCGCGGCGGATTTTTTCATGCATTTCGCAAAACAATCCGCCAATGGCAAAACGCATGAAAAAATTTGCCACGCAAAAATTCACCACACATCCAAAAATTTATACAAGCGGCATAAAATAATAGTCACAGGCAACAATTTTTTGCCCGCACAACATTTTTGCCGTTTCGTGGATCTTTCGAAAGATTTGCTAATTTTTCACTAAAGATAACCAGAACACATTTGCTCATCACTAGTGGCTACTATTTATAAGCATCTACTATTTATATGCTACCATTTATATGCTACCATTTATATGTGGCTAATATTTATATACACCATTTATGTGCGGCGACAATTTTTATACACTATTTCTAAGCTACCATTCATATGCGGCGACTATTCGTGTGCGTAATTTAGCGCATGTACCGGCAAATACCACATTTAAATAGTCTTTGCGAGTTAAATAACGCATGCAATATCGCGCGTAAAATAGCGCAAGTGTGCTTATAGTGAATCATGCGAAAAGTCGCCAAAATTAAGACGCGGTAAAATTTTTAGCGCACGCTAAACATAGCGCACGTTTTATAGCACTTTAGTGAATCAGGCCCAGAATATTAGATAACAGCGTGATGAGTATTATGTTCATATACCTTACAGATGTTAGCTTTTTTGTGTGAAATCTATGAATTGGAAAAAAGGCGGAGTTTAGAGTGGGTTAAGGGCATGGGTTATAGTCTTGATTAGTGATGAGCGAATCTGTCCTGTTTCGCTTCGCTGGAAATTTTGAAAACTATGGAAAATTTAGCAAAATGGCGAAAAACCTCGCAATCACGGTTATTTGGCGGAAACCGTGTTTTTTTTTTTTATTCGCCCGCGCCTGTTTTGACTTGACCACCCCTATTTTGACACGGTTGCGAATATTCTTGGCGATTCTTTGCAGCAAATCCATGCCTGCCGGAAAAATTCACTCATGACTAGTCTTGATGGATCTAGGCAACCTAATGTCAATTAATCTTTTTAACCGAATCCTACATTGTTCTGTCGTCTTCTGTTACTTTAAAATATTTGCATCTTTTTTTAATATAAATTCATCACTAGCAAGACCCAACGTTACCTATAGTGTAATGATAGCAGCCAATGTTTTTACATCTGTGAAGCTAATTCAGAAGGGAGTACAAAAATATCCCTTTAATGATACTGTTTCACATGGCTTCTTTTCTCTCAGATTAAAATATTTGATTTTTTAACATGTCAGAAAGATGTTGTTTGCATTGATTTTCTATACCTCAGTTAAAGTAATTATACCCCTTGTACGGCACTAAGAACACATAAAGAAAGACTGAGAGTAGACTACAAAAGATTATTGAAATATATTTTCACCAAAAAAAAAAAGCTGTCTGAAAAAAAAGAAAGAAAAGAAAATATATCCTTTGCGAAACACTTGCTGTAAATCTATAAAAATGTTCTAGATAAGTAAGTAACTACTTAAAATAGACTATTGGGTAAAAGCTCTCTTTTTCTTGGATACAATCTATACAGCAGTTTTATACCATACTTGAAGATGCATTATATTGACCTACAGCTCTCCGTACATATTTATCTGCAGATTTATTATGCATTACTTCAGGCTGATGACAAAGGAGAGGCTGTAACTACAATGCTGTAAATAATATTTTGTGTGTTCTAGTAATAAAGCAATACGCAATGCAATCTCTTATTTCTAGATATGACAGGAATCATTTTATAAAGGAAGGTCAAATATCCTTTACAGGAAAAACTGTCTGTAGTAAATACACATTTCTCAAGAAACTAATAGCTACAAAATAGATGGAGAAAGCAGTGCACTCTCCCCTTCCTCACAGGCCTGGGCCCATATACAGTAATGTTTCTGATCGCTAAGTTCAGTTTTCTTCAATTATATGCTTAGTAATCAAGAACAATCTGCATACACTTTCAATCAGGCTCAAAAGCAAAAGTCAATTCCATTTCTACAATATAGTATGTCAAGGGATAGCTTCTGGCAAAGCAGGGTTAGTCTGACTGGCTTACATGATGCTGCTGTCATATTATGAAAAAGTCTGAATGGCCACAGGTCATATTCAAATGCAAACCAACCATTCACACACTATGGTACATAATGATGTAGCAATTGGCATGAACAAATGCACCAGCAACCTTTCTTCCATCTGCAGCTATGAATTAGGTTTGCACATGATTCCTTGGCTATTTGATTCCTTGGCTATTTGATTCCATGGCCATGGTCACACAGGTCAATGGCAAGTGAAGTCTGCCTATGAACAAAATGTTTGATGAGATCCATGACATCTATTAAAACATTATATGGTCATGGAACTCCTGTGTGTTTTACAACAAGAGGGGTACAATATTTTTGTCACCACTATTGGTGCAGAAATCATGCACCAGGATACCCTAAGGTTACTGTTATCTCTATTTCTAATACAAATCACATAGGACATTGTTATTGATAGGGAATCCAGGTGCAATGCTCTCAGCCTTCTCCTAGGGGTGTGGCCAAACCATATACTTGTAGTGAGCAGGCAATCAAAAAGGTTTTCCTAAGACCAGGCGTGTGAAATCAAAGATAATTTAAGATCAGCTCAGTCTTATGTGTTTCATGCTATATCATTTTTACACTTACTCATAGGCAAGTTGCCTATGCAGCTGATTTATTATGCCCTGATATCTTTACTGCAGCTAGCAGGCCTAATCACTATCACACTACTGAACAAAATACTGCTCGAAGCAGTCCAACACATTCTGAGAAATTAACACAAGTATTTTGTAGATAAATGTGTAAATTCATTAAACCACTATAGGGAAAATTCCAAACTACTAATGAATCAGTTGACCACACAAGGGTGGCCAAACAACAGCATTCACAAGGATCTGGAATGCATACTGCAAGCTATTTGGGTCAATATCTGTCACACTTGCCGGTGAAGGTCATCAGCTGATTAGGAATTTCATTTGTAACAATCAATTCTGACCCAGTCACTTCAGACGTTGATCGCTGAGGCCCAAAGGTATATCTGATAGCCATGGTCCAAGAGAACTGTAGAGATAAAAGTGCTCTACTCCTTCAGATAAAGTTTTCCTTTCAGTTGAATTGCAAACATGCTACCCTTTGCAGACAACAGGGCTCAGTCTTAAGGCTATGACTGACCAGAAGATTAATTGCCCAGAATAAATCTCCTCTACCCCGCGTGACTAATCTCCTGCAAATGCCTTCCTACCGGTGATCTACAGTGTCATACTGGTATCACCTAGGTTTTCCAAAGTCACCTGAAGTTTCCTTGCAAGACAACTTTGGAAAGCTGAATTGATGCTTATGTTTTCCACCAGTGAAATACATTATTGCCATTGGGAAGGCATTTGCAGGAGCTTATTTGTCCGAGGCAGAGGAGACTTATAAAGGGCAACTAATCTTCTCATCTGTCTTTGCACTTAAGGTAATTTACAGTACTGACAGTGGGAAGGAAACAAAGGATGTTTTGTCATCCACAGTAGCACAAATTTCCTGTGGCCAACAAAATGTTCCATGTGCTATCACCCCTTACACGTGATACACATTGCTTCCTGTTTGCGAAGTAGCCCAAAGTTGCCTTTTACTCACCTTGCGCCACATATGTCCTCTCATTTATATTACTGCAGTGGGAAGGAAACTAGGGATGTTTTTTTGCCCACGGTAGTGCAGCGAAAAAATCATAGTTGGCAAGAAAATGTCCTGTCTGGCTGCTTCATTCCCTTGTCATGGTAATTGTCTGACAATACCCCCATTTTCCATTTACGTAAATGGGTGTCAGTTCCAGGCGCACTCACCTTGTGCTGCGCGAGTTCGCACGGTTGCGCGCCGCTCCGGTGCAGCTATGCGGCGGTGCGGTCGTGCAGCCAGAAGAACACCGCGCGCGACTTTACGCATGCCACGAATGAGCGTGCGACTACACACACACTGCGCACGGGCACGTGATTAAACGCACGCCGCGCAGGAACGCACGCCGGAACTGACGCTGCGCATATGCGCCTATGGATTTAAGGACGCTTTAGGCCTAGACACTTTGTGAAGTGATCGTTGCCTGCAATCGACTCTGAGCGTTCCTGTACTTTTGATGATCCTTGGACTTTTGATTCGGCTTGTTTCCTGACTATTCTTCGGTTATCCTAACTGGCTTGAATCTGACTCTGATTACTGGTTTTGACCTTCTCTTCAGTTCCTGTGCTTACAGCAAGTTTCTACTAACAACTTATTATCCTGCTCACAGCTACTTCGGCACTTCTGCTATTCTTCAGCTGGGCCTATCACTGTTACCACATCCAGTGTTGGGGTCCAGTGGGAAGCGCAGGAGAGGCTAGTATTCATCAGACTACCGTGATATATGACAATGGGAAGTGGTTCCAGGTGGAAATAGAAATTTTGACTGCAGAGGTTCTAACTGAGAGAACACAGCAGTCACAAATACCCAGCGGCCATATGCCTAAGAAAACATAACTAAGAAAAGGCCATACATATGGATCTATGGTTGGTGTGTCCTAACAGAATAATGGCCAAAAGGCTGCACTTTGTGCGCCCTTCATATTTTTTCAGGAGATATCACACTGCAGAAATGATGTGTGTATTCCCTGAGCACCATGGTGAGCACTTCTTTCTAATACTATATTGCAGGTAATACTGCACTGGCATCTTCTGAAGCAGTTGTTCCTCAGTAATATGTTCTCTTTCAGCTAAGTTCTTTGAATCTATTCACAAATATAATTTATGTATCTTTTCATCTCTTTCATCGCTGCTTGACTGATTCATACTTTCCACAAAGCTGCACGTGTTAACTCAATTATTTCACTTATCCCATTTGCCGCAAAAGGAGGCATGAATGTGCAGCCGCATTGATGTGTCAGTCGTGGAAATTCTGCCCATGATGAGCACTGTCAGTAGTTAAGTTAGAGAAATCTATTCCCATATCTCACAAATGAAGCTTCAGTGAAAACATGGCAAGAAGTACATTTTAAACATTTGGCAGTCGCTCATGTTACAAATCTTTTAGTTGTTAATAATCAGAAATTACAAAAAGCATTTTTATAGGTCTCTATGTAAAATGTAAAAATAAAGATGTATATCTCACACCTTCTGCAGAATGCATTCTTCATTTACATTCTTACATTCAGAATACATAGGAGGCAGCATATTTCTTGCTAAGGATTAGTCTCCAAGGCCTTCATAGTGGTACATAGTAATCTTAAATATGGCTTGGTATTACTGCCAAGAGAGAATGTCTCAGCTGAAGCAAGATATATGGCTGCTACCTACTGAAAGAGGAAGAAATATTGAAAAAAAGTAGAATGGGGTTCACGATATAGGTAACTGTACAGTAAACACAGGGTATTAAGAGAATTAAGAGGTATACGGTATCTCATCAATATATTATAAAGGGGTGGTTCAATTTTAAGATAACTTTTAATATGTTAGAGAATATACTGTTCCTAGCAACTTTGTAATTGGTCTTATTTAATCATGTTGCCTTCTTCGTCTACATCTTTCCAGCTCTCACATGGGGGGTCACTGACCCCAGCAGCCAAAAAATATTGCTTTGTGAGGCTACAATTTTATTTTTATTACTACTTGTTATTCCTTATCTTTCTATTTAGTCCCTCTTCTATTTATATTCCAGTCTCTGATTCACACCACAATCTGGCAGCTAAGGTACGTTAGACCCTAGCAACCAGATAGCTGCTGAAATTTCAGACTGGAGGGCTGCTAAAGAAAAAGTTAAATAACTTAAAAACTACAAAAAATGAAAACCAATTGCACATTTTCTCAGAATATCAATGTCAACATCATACTAAAAGTTAAATTTAAGGTTAACAACCCCTTTAATTAAAATTCAATGTTTTTAAAGTTGTTAATGTAATTCTATTTGAAATTAGTATTTGTTTACCCTGGTTCACTGTTTCTAACAATACAGTCAGTTCCCCTCTGCTGACTGCTAATCTACTGTCTTTTAAAACATTAAGGCTCATTTACAAAGTACAATTTTAAGCACAATCACCATGTTTTTTACCCACAATGCAGAGTTCTTGTATGATTTTCGCAAAGGGGCATTGAGCTATGTCTGGCATAAAATCGGCCATAATAAAATTAAACTGTGCATGCATTTCATTGCACATTATGGGGTATAGCACCATCAAGGTATGCCATTGTATAGATAAGTGAAGCTAAGACTGTGGCAGAACCAAGGTCGAAAGAGTTGATAATTTGCATCTTGGCCAGGGGTTTTGGTAACTCTAGCTGAACCTTTTGACAAAGAAGCCTGAGTACAACATGCATTCATCCCTTCACATCTATTTGTAGTGGGCAAAGGTATTTCATCTTTGGACTGCAATATCTATAGGGACATTGCTCTTATGGTAGAATATGTTTGTGCCTACACAAACTAAGTAGAAGAGGTTGCCATATACGTAGATGGTTGTAGTGATCCTGTGAGACTTGATATTTTTCTTTCAAATGAAGGACAATTGAGTTTACCAGTATTGCATTTAAACTGCTGCTAGGCTGAGAGAGAAGACAAATTAAGAGATCCTGTTGCATTTTGACTGAATATTACAGCGGGCATTATGCCCTCTTAGCCAATCAAGTCAGGCACTAGAAGTGTAATATTTGAATAGCTTGTGTAACATTTGGTTTGACAATCAGCCTATAGTATAAAAATGATTTGTTCAAGTGTACTCCTTTGTGCCTTTTGAACCTCACCGCCAAGCACAAAAGATTAATGTGCCTTGGTGAGAGGGTGTATTGTTATTTTACTTCCCATACAAGATGATATATAGCTTAAATTAGGCCTCAAAAATTGATATTCCATCTTTGAAAGGCAAAACATTAGCATAATGCAATTTGTTCGAGTCCGCGGCATTTGCATTTTGATGCGTTGATAATCCAAAGATGGCAGGTACTAGGTTGTAAAATGAAAAGAGTAAACAATGTGCTAATTTTATGCAGCGCTGGGGATCTCCTAACACAATACACCATGTACTGACTATAACGTTGGCCTTTTTATATGAATGTACTGATAATGCTAAGCTAGAGGTTTAGATATGAGAAAAGTTAATTTTACAATTCTCGATTTAACTATAAAGGATGTGTACCATCACTTTCAAGATACTTTGTTAAAATCCAAGACCACTTAGGATGAATACACACAGAGCTACTAGAAGCAGCTACTTGTCACAGATACAATACAGACAATGCTGATCATTTACATGTGTTTTAGCAAAGGCAGTTCTCAGTATTGTCTCTGGCAGGGTATCTTCTGGCGTTTAGAAGCAATGACAAGTAGCTGCTACTAAGTAGCTCCATGTGTCTTCACACTTAAGCACAGTCCTTTTCACCTTCTGCATGTCATTTGCGATACACTTTGGCACAGATTTATCAATGTGAAATTAGAGTTCACCACATTAAAATTCCCAAATCTCTATTCATGCCTTTGGATTTTTAGAGGTGTATTTATCAGATGGTGAACTCTGACTTTCACCTATTGATATATGTGCCTCTAAAAATCCCATAGGAATGAATATTATACTGTGGTGAGCCCTTGATATATCTGCCCCTTTGTGTAAAATTAGAGCTCACTGCTATAAAATTCCCCCACTCTTTATTTATTCATATGGGATTTTTAGTGCAGGGATCACTTGTTTATATATTTTACATGTTTTTTGACATATGAACCCGATCTGTCTGTAGAGATCATGAAGCTTTAAAAGAAGCAACCTGCATTTTTATCCTGGCATAAGGTTTCCTATAAGCAAAATATTTTACTTTCTGTACTAATGGGTCTGGTTCTCAGGTTCCTGTAGCCTCGTAGCATTCATGAAAGCATGGTTTAAATGGCCACCCTACTCATATCCAAAACAGTAAATATGAATGTTTTCAAAAGCTCATCAAAACTGTCCTCCAGTCTGGGCCCAGCCACTGCACTGTATCCTGCTGGGGATATATGGGTGAACCCAATAATTTAGGGATAACAGGAGTAGAACAGTCCACATAAGGTACAGTGAACAGTTTTGACCCTTAAAGGAGTTCCTCTATGGCTCAAAGCCTGTCCAAATGCATTACACACTTTTATATGAGACAAAACAATTCGGGTCTCAAAAACATATGAGCCTAGTGTAGCAGATAATCAGATCACTGCATGGACGCATATGTAGAGCTGTGCAATAACCATGAATTGAGATTTAAGTTATTGAATATATACCCAGTAATGTGTACATTAGATTAGCATATGATTTTCCAAGGGCATTTATAAAAAATGTTTGAAGATTCCAACAAACCTCACGTGAATTGAATATAATTTTATATGCACATTTTGTCTCCTGACTTTAGTAAAGTTTGACCTTAATCTCTTGCTATACTTACACTTGCTTTCATATTCTTTTCAAGCCTGTCTGGTTGTATTACTTGTAAAAAAACTTCTTGCATGAACATTCAGTCCATCATTATTTCAATTATGGATCTCTTGAAGAAGAATGCCAATAGAAAACTAAGTAGTGCTCCTATTCTCCTATTCTGTTTTCATAGTTCAACAGGCACTCAGACCCAGTTTGTAAATATAGGAAATGCCAATATAAAATTCCATCTTCACCTTTCTTCTCTATATCCACTAACCTCCTTTTCCCACCAAAATGGCACAAAGCCACAAATCTCAGAAAACTCTGTTTACTAGCTATTCTTGGACCCAGCCTATACCCCACCTCCTACTGTAAAACAGAAGCTCGTACAAAGACATTTACCAAAACCTCAAGTCCCTTCTAGTCCTTCCAGTGTTCCCAATACAGGTAGCTATTAAGTATTCTTAACCCTGCCAAATGACCCTCTTCCATAGTGTTCTACAATCAATGGTCTTTCTCATGCAAGGACATAAGATGAAGCCTTAGCAAGAAGTTATATACCCAGTGGTTTTTTTGGCATGGTTTCATGATATGCAGTATCCAAAGGCCATTTGTTGATAAAAGACCGTAGAGGTCATTAACCATCAGTGTAAGTGCTAGAGCAGTATGGCACACTAGCCATTACAAGAAGGGGCCCTGGCAAAAGATTGGACCTCCAAAAAGTTTGACAACCTAATACCTCATGTGTTTAAACAGGGGTGGTATGCTGATCAACAACAAAGCAATGACTTAAGAGCAAAGTTATTGGTTTTACTCTAAATCAAAAGCATAGTTGGACTAGCTCACCGGGACTCTGGGAGATATCCTGCCCTAGTGTGCCCCACTGCACCTAGCCCGCTGCCCGCCCATGATCTGTAAGGTGGGTAGAGGGGTTCTTTTTTAAGTGGATATTTAAAATAGCTCTGATCTGGTAAACACCTTCAATTGCTGGCCTTACAAATACAGTGGATAAGCAGAAGTACTCCATGAATAAAGATATTTTGTATTTCAAATCATTTGCAATATAAGCCCTAAGAATTGTATAAGCGGGGGAGGGGGGAAATCATAAAAATTCACCATGAAAGACAATAAAATAGAGTGTAAAACCAAAAAATAAGGCAAAAAGTTTCCAGTTTGCATTGCCAGCAGTAAAAGGTCCAATAACTCAAGTAATTGTACAGGAGCCGATCCTTTTACACAAGCAATGCAGACAAAATATTTTACTCAGCACTGTGTTGTCGGAGAGATACAGTACAAAGCCTGGGCCCTATCAATCACTCCGTACAGCCCTCTGCGTGGTGAATATCAAGAGGCAAGTAATAGAACCCAAGAGATTATACCTAACTACCAAAGTTCTAGAGAGAAATAAAAACAAACCTATCAGAGTCTTTTAAAGAGTTCTGCCTAAAGGAAAATCCTGCTTGTAAATAAAACCGGAATCAAGGATGCAAATAGGGTTGAGGCGAATGAAGTGCTGCCAAACAGGTAGTGGCAACTTTCTAATGTATACTCTTTTACTTGCATAGCAGTAATATGTGAGCAGATTCCATATAAGCCCTACAGGAACACACTTCTAAGATGCTAAATTCATTCTCTTGGAGAAATAACTACATATTCAGATGAAATGCGTCTCTGCCACAGAGATGATAGGGAATAGAGAATGTGAGATTGCTCACAGGTCAGCGACGAGGAGAAGGTGCTGAATTTCTCGCTGAATTCCACTATCCTTCCAATAAGATGCATATCACAGGGAATGAGAGACGGTGTGGAGTTTTACAAAAGGCAGGTTCTTGCCAAGTCTTCCATGCTGTGTTCTGTCATACATTTCATTCTATACCAGCGTGTAACATCAGGACACCTATTCAAACAACTGTTTTTCCTTTGGTTATCAAGAGATATTGAGCACTACAATGTAAAATAGTTCCCAAGTTGTTACTGGAGCTGGCTATATATGCGGCATACTATATTAAAGGATCGCCATCAGACATCTAGCTAATATCCTTGCCCCTATTATGGATGAGATGGGGTATGGGGCTTCTACCATACATCACTTCAAAGATACAACAGCCTTAGACAAGTGAAAGGGTTTTTGTGTTTCTGGCCCTTAAATTGCACCAGCTCCTTTTTTTTAACTAGTCTAACTAACTAGTCACCCAATGTTAATGCAGCATGCTTTTGCATCATAAATGAGCCCTTACAACTGAGCAATGCATGGAAGGCAGGACATAGATAAAACAGTAGCCAGAGCTAACCCCTGGACTGGAGTCCTAAAAAAATAATAGTATCTAAACCTGTGGAGCATTCAAGTATTCTTAAATAGGGGCCCAAAAAGTAAAGAGCTGGAGAGAACTGGACTGCACATTGCTGCTTTGACTTGGAAACAATCCAGCATCATCATTCATTATCTATTTAAGGGTCTTATAGATATTTTCAGGGTCTTTCAAGCAAAGATACTCAAAAAGGGTCATTTACAAACACACCATTGATGCTGCTTTGAAATTAATACAATGGAGAACAAATATGAATGCCATTTAACACACTGCTGCATTTCCATATGGCCACCGACACATCCATCCGGCACCTTTTGGTGCACAACTGTGCCAACTGACTCTGGGTAACCATAGAGCTGTCACTATCCTAGACATGGCAGTAGCACCAGGGTTCCCACAGTGGCTTGTGTCACTAGGCAGACTCAATCGATTAGATGAAAATGCTGTTTTGAACGTGAGCTCCGGATATGATGCAACACCAACTCTGAAATTGTTAGGCATGACCTGCACGTGACTTGTGTAAAAAAACAGCAATTGTGTCCAATTTGACACAGGATACTATTCCAGTGGAATTATGCTGAAAAATACTGTATTATGGTTAAAAAAACATGCAATTTGTGTGCACAATTGCACTCTTCACACTGAGCTAACATTTGTAAGAGCAACGTAAAGTATTTGGCACTCGTATTCCTTGTTCTAAAAACCTCAGAACCTACATACTTATCTACTTATGGCCCTAAAAGGGACCAGTCTTCTTTAGTGAAAAATGTATTTCTGTAACTGAGTCATTTAAACAACACCAAGTCTTTAGGGGGAATTTACCTTCCTGCGGAACAAGTGTAGAAGAGCTAAGGGGCACAAGAGCATGCACCTTAAAGCTCACTTGGGCTCTGTTCTCTCCACCTATCCTAGGGCAGGGACCCAAATGCACCTCCTGGCACTCCCTATCTTGTTCAAACAAATGATGCATACATAAGGGGAGGGTAGGGGATAAGTGAGGGGCCACCTATTTGCCTAACCCTGCCTGCTTATTTTGGATCCTACTCTGACTAATTCAGTCAGCACTAGATTCAAAGGCTGTGCCACCCTGAAACAAAAAAGAGAGACCCGCGGTTATTTGCACACAGCCGAACACTGTGTTTATAATGCAAAAAAAAGGGTGACTGCTGCCTTTTTTTGCACTTTACATGCTACATTCTGCTTCAAAACGAGATATTTTCTTTTTTTCTATATACATTATATAACCTTTCTTTATAAACAAAATATGTTACACTGAATTGAAAAGTTATTGTGACCTAGCTATGAATAAAGACACTTGTATGTGAGCGCATAAAATTCAGAGCTCTACACTGTCTGGAAGTCAAGCCCCTCAATCGAGTTTGCAGAACTAAAGGCGACAATTTTTCCACAGCTTGTCTATGTCTTTTCGATTCATTAAACTATTTAATGGTGTGACCTGCTTTGCTGACAAAACACACGGTTGCCTGTGCAGACAGGAATTTCAGCGTTGAATTGTCAAGATCCATTTCAATAGAAGCAATGAGCTAAAAGAGTTTGCCAGTTAATGGTGTAATTGCATTGGAAGCACAAGGAGAAATCTATTGAACATACATGATCCCCTAAAAAAAGAAAGTGGCAATTTCCATCAGAAAGTCAGAAATAAGAAATGCGAGCCAGGCCTCTTTCTAGCTTGAGATTTTCATGGAAATTATACTGGATAAAAGTAACTAATTCTCATTTTAGCCATTTAATCACATAAAAGTAGAAATATATTTCTAAATTATTCAATTATAATAGTGATGATATGGTGGCTAATAACTGTAGAATTATTGTGAATTCAGACAAAATGATGCTGGCATGAAAATCCTTTGGGCCTTGCTAAATATCCATTTGACTTTCCATCCGAAGGTCAATCTGCTAAAGTAGAGAATGAGTGGGAAGGCACTATAACGGCCCTATCTTGATGCGGCCGTGACTTTTTCTTTGACGTGTGCCGAAATTTTTTGTGGTGAATTTTTCTCAAGCACAGTGCAGCTTTATTCTGTAGAATTACACTTTAACTGTAAAACTGAAGCTATTTACTAATGCTTATTTTCATGTGCAAGTGTTTTGCTTATGAAAATGGATATGCAAACTGCATTATAAGTGTAAGATTCATTAGGTTCAAGTAAGTTGTGTGTATAGGCCAAACAGGCAACTGGAACCCTGGAAGTAACACTTCCTCAAGGCAGCGCGTCCAGCAATTTGGTGCAATGCACTGGTATAAAGGAGCTTTTATTAATCAAGTACCTTTGTGTATAGCATTTAATCAACAGAATTTTCGGTTCTTGTGTAAGTAAGCTTTCTGGGGAAGAAAAATGATGGCTGATGATGTATAAAAAATACATATACAACTGTGGGACCTGCTATCCAGAATGCTTGGGACCTGGGGTTTTTCCGGATAAGGAAATTAATTAATTTGGATCTCCATACCTTAAATCTAGAAAAAAAGTATTTAAACATTAAATACACCCAACAGGATTGTTGTAGGATTGTTTTGCCTCCAAAAATAATTAATTATATCTTAGAAAGCATCAAATATACAAGTTTTATTATAACAGAGAAAAAGGAAATCATTTTTAAACATGTTATTTTATTTAAATAGAGTCTATGGGGGGTTTGGATTACAGGTTTCCAGATCCCATACCTGTACCTGGTTATCTGCACACACTAGAGAGAGAATTTATAAAGGTGCTCAGGGGTTAAAATCTATCCCAGGACCCCTGATTATCAAACCCAAACAGATATCTTGCTAAACACCATTAGTTCTACTATCCGTCATGTTTTTGTTGAAAGATCTTATTATTTGTGCCCATGGATGCCATTAGGTTCCAGTTGCAGTTGCATCCCTGCGCTACTAAAAGTGCTGGTATATTTTTACAGTTGCAATGTTATGTGCTATCACCTGAGGTCAGACAAGACTGAATATAAGTCCAGTAATTAGAATGTGTTACTTATCATTCATTTTAAATTCTGAATATTTATGGAGTGACCAAAGGGCAAGGCACGTGCAATATGGGCTTTTCTGATAGAAGTCACAATTAAAATGGATTAACTGAAACTATGGGGTAGGATTTAGAGGTGCTGGAAAGGTGAAAAATCATTGCCTGCCATCCAATTCCTTTTCTGTTCCGAAACACTCAAACAAAGTCTAGCAGCAAGGTCAAAAAGCAATTAAATGAGCAATCTATAGCTCGTATTCCGCATCACATTACAAACTCTGCCTATAAAGCTGGCAGATAAACATTTGTCATAAAATCTAAATATACTAAAGTTTTATACAAAATGCAGTTAGCCTTTCATTTCCATCAGTTCGTACCATACACATGTTCCCGTAGGATCAGGCGTAAACGCAATGGGAACAGACAGGGGAGAGACTCAAACTGTTTAAAAAGGCAAGTCAAGCTGATAATTATATTATAAATATGGCAGAATGTTTGCTTGACTTTCCTAAGCAGTAACAGTTGGACTATGCATCCATCAGGTGTGGGTGTAATGCTCTCTTAAGGTTTTAAACTCGATAAATTTCATTCAGGAGTATCCAGGAAAATATGCAGAGGGATCACTGCTGGTTATTTATAATAAATCCTCTGGTTTGGCAACCTATTCCAAGAGATAAATATGGCTGAATTTTTGGGTTAATGATTGGATAATAAGGAGAGCCTATAAAGAGCTGTTGCCCATGCTTTACTCACAAGTTCCAGTATACTCCAACATACCATCTGGGGTCGACGCATGCTGGGAGCTCTAGTCAATGAACACCCAAGTGGTATTTTTATAGCAATATCGCTCAACAACAACAGAATTTTTTTTCTAAATGAGCAGTATTGCACCTGACTTGTGTAAATTTGGCCCCAAGTTCTTTGACAGCATCACTCGAAGCATTACATGGTTTTCCCCATTTATAAGACAACAACAACAAGAGACTGACAGTGTGACAGCAGCCGGCATTTTAGCATTTTATTAGTCCTGCATATGGATTGCTTATTTAATTGCTCACGGATTGCTTTGGTGCACTATTTAGCGCCAGGGGGATGATAACATCCTAATCCTTATTGAGAGCCTGCTCATCAAGTCAGATCAGTGTCTTTTTCCATTTTCCTGGGGATTGCGTGTCTGCATGTTATGATTGGTCCCAGACAGGTGGGAAAGGAAGAATGCCTTGCAGCTAAAGAAGAAAAGCAATACAAATGGTCTGGTCCACGTCTTTTTATTGGAAAAATCATGTCACAAGAGATAGAGGTAACAAAACAAATTTCAATGAAATAAATTAAATCATGGCAAGAGATGAGTAATGTGGGTATTGCGTTACTGGGTTCAGTTCTATATTTCTTCCTAAACTGCTAAAACTATAGTAAATTTCATCCAATATTAAATGAATTTGCCATTGACTAAGGATCGTCACTCAGTAAATATTTGGAAAAGCAAGTAATGAATAGTAGAGCAGACAAGTGGACTCCTAATAATGAATCTGTGGGCTGTGATGAACAGAAAGCATCTTCTCTCTTTAAAGGTCAGCGTTGCTAATTAAACAGCTCCTTTGCAAATGGAGAAATGTTTAAAGCTGTTCTCCACAATAGACTATTAATGGCTGGGTGACAAGAGATCTAACTTAAAGATCTTACCTGATAGACATACGGGTCTATTCATCAAAGTCAAGAACACATGAGAAGTAATTCCCATGGAAAATCAGTTTAAGCTCCTAATGCTGCAGTCTGTCCGATTGATCAGACTGAGCAGGGAATTTATGTGGCAGGTAAAGAAATGGCACGGTTGGTAAAACTATGTTTAATAATGTGACGCAAAGTCAGGAACATTTTTAAAAAATAGAGTAACCTGCAGCAAAATGAGGTTTATTTGCCACACTAGTCATGGTGGCTGTAGGCAAACATATCCTGTTTACTACTTGCAAAGCCAGTGCACTTATTAATGTACTTGACTGTGATAATAGCAAGATAATGGCCTTCCTGCAGCTCTGAGCTTTCTGAATAACGGGTTTCCAGACAATGGATCCTATACCTGTACAATTTTTTAATCTTTTCTCTTTAATTATATAAAAAAAACTGTTTTGGTGCATCCCTCTACCCCTGCATGATATTTAGTGAAATTCTTGTTAGTACTTGAGACTTGGATATTATCTTTGTCCCCCTGACTACTGGCTATATTGTCTCTCCTGTTCTTGAAAGTTGGCTCCTAGAGAGAAGGAGTTGCAGAACTTTAGGCAGTGATTCTGAAATTCAGTGTTGCCATGGAGACTACTAAAGGTCCATGTTTTTGTCAACTATCCATAAAAGTATCAATCAGTAGGGTGTTTGGCTTTGTGTTTGTCTTAAATAGCCTCTTCTAAAGACAGTATTTTAGCAGTTTAAGGTTTTAACAAACCTACGCAGAGGCTGCCAAATAAAGAAATCCAAGCACTTGTGTGTGTGTGCGAGTAGTTTGAAGTTAAAAGGCACTTAAAGGGATACTGTTGTGGAAAGGATATTTGATCTTGCTTTATGCCCTGTGAAAAGAAATTCTGACTCAGGTCTGCCATAAACCAGACCTGGACTGCTGATATTGCCACCCAAAATAGTTGAAAAACAAGCCCCAAGCACCAGGGGATTCATTGTACATGTTGGCTGTAGACATCTGGCACTGTCCCTATAGAATGCAAGCCCAAAGTCACTCAACGTAGATGATTAAGGGTATATGAGCCTAATATTATTGGTACATATACAGCATACAGATAATAATACAGTGTTTCAGGGCAAACATTTGTTTTTCCTTTATTTTTATTAGTAGTGGTTTCAAAGTAATTTGTGGAGGATTTGCAGTTACCAATAGCAACCACTGAGCTCTTGCATTTATTTTCTTACTTGAAGCAGGCTGATCAAAACTAACTGCTAATTAGCTGTTAATGGTAACTGCACTGGTACAGTTTAGCACCTATCTTAATAAATAAGGACCTTTGTATATCAAGAGCATAGTGCTCTTTAAAAAAAAAAAAAGCTGTAAGGCTATTAAGAAATACCAGAAAATGTAAACATTTCACTGAGGCTTACTGTATTGGGTTTTTTTTTCACACCTTTATAAATAACCCCATAGCAGTGTTCTACCCCACCCAGAACCTCTACCATGAGAAACAAGGATTTTTTTATAAGTAGCTACAAAATGTTATTGTTCTTCCAGAGAGCTGGCGATGTATGACTATGTAGTGTATATAAAGAATTGTGTGTCACCACATTCTGTATTTGTATTCATGTATATGTACCAGATATAAATATGATTATTCATATGTACAGGTATGGGATCCGTTTTCTGGAAACTCATTATCCAGAAAGTTATCTCCTAAAACCGCCATTATAAGCAAATAATTCTAATTTTTAAAATTGATTTCCTTTTTCTCTGTAATAATAAAACAGTACCTGTGCTTGATCCCAGCTAAGATATAATTAATTCCTATTGGTTGGCAAAAAAAATCCCATTGGGTTTATTCAATATTTAAATGATTTTTAGCAGACTTAAGTTATGAAGATCCAAATTACGGAAAGATCCCTTATCAGGAAAACCCCGAATATTATAAAGGTTGTCATATATAACCAGTGTGTTCTTCTTGCAGTTAATAGAGAGGCACAGTATATTAGGGAAAAACAAGAACGGGGAGCACTCACCGAAACCAAAGTACTTTCAAAAGGTCCCTTGCTAGCACATCCGGTATCGCAGCCGATCCAGGCGTAGTTTGAAGCATAAAAATAATGTTGGTGGATGGAGCACGCCAAGACCACTTTTCAATAAAAAATATATTCTTTATTTCTTGTCTCCATTAAAAGCATGTGAAAAACTACACCATTAGCTTAACGCGTTTCGTGGCATCCTGCCACTTCTTCAGAAGCTTTTTTATGGCTTCTGAAGAAGTGGCGGGATGCCATGAAACGCGTTAAGCTAATGGTATAGTTTTTCACATGCTTTTAATGGAGACAAGAAAAAAAGAATATATTTTTTATTGAAAAGTGGTCTTGGCGTGCTCCATCCACCAACATTATTTTTATACAGTATATTAGGGCCAAGGCCAAATATCTCATAGGTGGACCCTTGCAGCCCCTATCCCAACAAGTTTTTGGCAGTACTGCGTGCTACACACTACGAGTACACACTATTCTGTCATGTTGATATTGTGTGTTCAAGGGAAATCAAATGACATCTAAGGCACCCCAAACATATTTACAGGTGTCTCTGGCTTGGGCACAAGAATAACATACACTAGCCAGTAAGGACTGTCAATTCTGCCTTTCTAGAAGTAGCTTATTGGGCTGACAGCCTGCTGGTATCTGGCTGTAAATTTGCTGGGTATCTTATCAAATTAAAAAAAAACAAAACACTGGACCAAGATTGCATTGATGAGGTCATCTCCCATGGGGTCTCCAAAAGATAAGATCATCTCGATCTGACCCAGTGTGTAGGTGGCCATATTGGGTAAAGATCCAGTTTTGGGAAAACTGGCAAACAAGGGGTCTGAAAGTATATACCCGGTTTAAGAAAGAGGTCTTAGGGTTTAAGAGAATGTTTCAAAAGTTATTGCAGATAAAAGGTATAAAGGTGGTCCCATGTGATCATATATTAATGTAGCCCTACATTATATGCCCCATATGCCACTAAAAGTTATGCAAGAAACAAGAGAAGAACCCTTCTGGTATATGTGGTATAATGAAGTTGCAGAGTAGTAGAGCTAAGGCTCCTTATTGGACAATACTGGTATTTTTCATCAGCAGCTACAGGATTTTAACTGAAGAGCTTAAAGAAAAAAACATTACTATAATGCTCAAGCTTCTTGCATTATTCCATTATAATACAGCAAAACTATGCAATGGAGGTGTAGGAGGCTGAAACAATGGGAATTTGCAGACATTTCCTTCATGCCTTCAGAAAATATGCAGCTATGTTATAGGATCCCGATTAGACCTGCTACTGCAACAAACACTGACTATTGAGTTAATTTCATGCTATAAAAAGGCGAATTGAAGAATCATTGGGATAATTATATATTTAACCATTCCATATCCCCAACTGAATGGAAAATCCTGGTTAGCATAGCCTAAAGGCTGGTCTATCATTTACTTCCAGTCAATTACTAATTAATGAAGCACTAAGCCACAGAGAGAGAATACACAGCTGTGATTATAAACTACAGTTTAATTTCATGTAATTGAAAACGTAATTTAAGGTTTACTTGAGACAGCAATGTGCTTCCAAGGAATGGTGAGTTCTTGAGAAAGTGTCAGGACAAATGGTTCTGTTCCTGGGCTGCCAATGGACTTTTGCCATGGGCACAAAACACAAGCAGCTTGTGAACAAAATATTCCTGCTAAAGAAACCAAGTGAGATTCAGACAATATCTGCTGGTTAGAGGCTCCAGGGGCTGGTGCAATTCAGAGAATAACAGAATAATTACAAGTGCCCAAGCCAAGTGATTCATCAACGAGCAATAGAAGAAATGTGTGTTTATAATAGTAAAAATACAAAGAAAGTTATCATGATAACAGCACTTTTATGCCATTATCTTCATATAACTTTCTAATGTTTATTGCCCCGAAGAGTAATAAGCAAGAAAAATATTTATAACTTTACCATCACATACACTTAGCCAGAGATTACCCAATCATACTATAGAACAGGGTTTTTCAATGTTTTTACCTGATTACCTGACCACATTTCAATATAAAAAAAAAAGCTGGGGAGCAACACAAGCATGCAAAAAGTTGGTAGCCTTATGTGGTCTTGCAGACTACACGTGGCTCCTTTAGGCAATACAAAAGGTCTTTATGCCTCCAAAACTTCACCAAGTTAGGAATTAAAAAACGGGAACCTGCTTTGAGGCCACTGGGATCGACAAAGGGGTTGGTGAGCAACATATTGCCAGCGAGCCACTAGGGGCTATAGAGTCCCCTGTGATGTGCCTTTATTTATTGTTGCCAAATGGTGATGGGAACTGTAGTTTAGGGATATATGGGGGGTGGATAGTTTAGACATCCCTGATTGAGATCTCCCACTATTCAAAGCGGGTGAGTGTTTATTAAATGGAAGCTGAACACCCCTTCTCTAATGCCTGTCTGTCAGAGTGTAATTGTTCAGAAAGGGAACTGGAGTTGAACAACAGCTGGAGGGCTAAGAATTTCTCATCCCTTGCTTTTAAATTATAGGCCATTCTAATTTTAACGCTCATCCAAATACAAAACCATTTTACCATCAGCAATTATTTACGGCTTGCAAAGAAATCTTAATTAGTACCCATTAGTTTAACACAAAATTACTATGCAATATGTTTTATGAGAGGGATACAGTACATTCTCCGCTACATCTTGACTTATTCAGGGCTGCTCGTGATCCTCCCCATGCTCCTTTTAATAGAAGCAAAATATCCCTTGCTGTCCAAAATCTGCTTCTGTGCCATTAATCATCAGCTGACAGCAACTCTGAACATTTCCAAAGCTCTGGCCCACACCAGGCATGTAACTGCACTTACGAAAAGCAACAAAAAGACTTAAAAATGGATAAAGCCTGATGTGTCGGTAAAATAAAAGATGTGTTTCCTCCTATATTATATAACAGGAAATACACCTGATGCCTTTCAGTCTTAGGGACCTATTTATTATGCTGTGTAAAATGAAATTTGGCAAAAAAAAAAAGTGTAAAAAGCTGTATAAAATAAATGGAGAAGTTTGCTGTCCAAATGCCAGATTTTACAGCATTATTTGACGTAAGTTCTGGCAAGAAAAAAAAGCATAAAAATTACGCATATTTTATGCTGTTTTTTACAGGATGAAGCCTGGCGATGTGTGGCAAGTTTTATTGCCATTTTTTACACAGCATATTAAATCTGCCCCTTAGTCTTCAGTCTGCCATACAGGTAGTCCTGGTGGCTATAATATTTGATAACAGACAGTGTGTCAGTGGTGTAGATGATGTTTAATCTTGGTAACAAATTTGATGCAATTAAGGTCCAGGATGAGGCAAAGAACATGTGTCTATTATAATCTTATTGGCCGTCATCTGCCGTATTTTACTTATCCTTTAATCAGTTGTTTTCATTTTTGAATACAGATATCATAAGAAACCAAGTGAAAGGCTGTTAAAGACCAAATTTGGTTTCTGCCTGGACTGTTTCTGAAGGGACAAGTACAACTGTTGGATATAAAAATACTCTAAAGGAAGTGGTTTAACCATTTTCATTCCAGTGCTTCCAAGACTTAGTAATATCTAATGTTTTTCAGATTTGTTTGAGTTCACAGGCCCACCATTTTGGTCCAATATTTGGTCAGCCACCCCAACCTTAGCTTACATTAAAATTACATTGGGCCACCCATTGTATGAACCACAGTCATAAGGGTTTAAGCACTTGTGCACTTGTATAAAGTTAAAAAAGGCTAGTTTGCTCATCATGGATGAAGTGCACTCATTTAAAATCTATTCTCAAAGGTTTTTCTGCCCTTACTTTCTCTTACAACTTACCCGTAGCACTACTGCAACAGTTCATGTGTCTCTTGCGGCTTGCCAGAGTGGATCTGAGTGTCACTATGGGACTGCTTGTGTTCATAAGATTACACTGGAACAGTTCAGCCTGCTCTGATGAAGTGCATGCCAGGTACAAAGTATAGGCCACAAAAAAACAAGGGTTCCCATGACAATAACTTAATGCTGTTGTTGCCACCATATACTGTATATATAAACATGCTTCTTACAGAGTGTGTACAAGGTATGAAAAACCAAAGTGCAGATATGCAAGGGAAGCCTGAGATTAGCACGTGTCTTAATGGAGATGTATAGCTTTGCAATTAGCATCAGAATTTACTAATCAGCTCTGTAGCATAAGGTTATATGACAGGTGAACAATATTTTCTGGTTGACGATTTGCCCTTAGCTTCTCAACAGTTGCTCAGAGCACACAGAGCATGTGCAGTGTCACTGACTAACAAAATGGGGAGCTCCTGTGACAACTCTGGAGGCCTGCATCATTACTACTATAGAGGAGATGAACTTTTAGACTGATGCAATAAATTCATTGAGCAAAAACAATGTTTTGGATACATTTTTGAACTCTGCACATTACACTTGAGTTTCTAAAGACTTTTACTTGGGAACTTTCCCCACAATAACTGCCCTGCAAGAGTTCCCAGCATGAGTTCCCAGCATGTTACTGGGAACCTACAGACATCTTTGTCTTGTACTGTAGTTACACAAATGCATTTGGCTTTTTGTAAAACCAGAACAGCCAGTTACTCTGATAAATGAGTCTGGGTAGGACATTGCTCTAGATGTATTCATTTAACCTTTTTAGCAATAATCTGTCTGTTTCGGCTGTTGCTCATATGACTAAAAATGGAATAAGTTGCTTCGTGGTTTAAATATTCATGAATATCAACATCATTTAAGAACATTTTTGAACATCAATCAGCAGTGAAGGTAAAAGCAAGTGATGAATAATTTACACAGGAGTATAGTAATGACAGGGCATACAAAGCCTTGCACATAGCAGGACACATGCTTTTATGAATACAATAGTGTTGCTTTTGCATCATCCCTCTCAGTCACTTGCTGGGATACTTTTATAAAAAAAGATGGAAAGATCCCAAATATCCCCTATCAAGGCAAGGGAGTATATGAATCCTGCACCTATAGGTGTTAACTCAGGGCTCCTACAGCAAATAAAAATCTCTTTCATAAGTTCCAAAACCAAAAGGAGAAAAAGACAGTAGCCAGAAATCAGTGTGCTGTTTCCAAACATTTGTCGCTTGTTTGCACTACCCTTGTTATCACAACAAGATATCAGGGAAACAAACAACAGAAATTAGAAATTAATTAGCCGCTTAAGTACTTGAGATGTAGGCAGAACAGCCATGCACCATGTGTTTGACTGGATGGCTGCTGAACTAAGCCGCCTCTCAGCAAGAGAAATGAATTACTGTTGGAAATCAAGGAGGGAGATGCAAAGTACAGCTTATCCAGGGACCTTATACATGATCAGATAAAGATGTGTACATATTATTAAAGCCAGAATTGAATAGAAAGACTATTTGCTCTCCTTGATATATCAACTTTGGCAGTTAAGGTGAGATTTGAGCTGAACTTTTATTTTCTGCCCTAGATATTCCATTACAACCTTACTGTGAACATAGGGGAGCCGAGACCAAAGGTTTTACCTTCAAGGCAGGACCGAACTGACAAAATTCAACAACCACTGTATTAGAGCATTTAACAAAAAAGGGCAAATTATATTGCTTTTCCTTTCATAAACTTCCATAATGTATCATATTTTATTTTTTTACACCTATCCATATGGTAATTGGTGCAGAGATACAGGTAGGCGGGTAAGTGGGCAGAACCAGGGGGGTTAGTTAAGGATAGGGTGGGGGCCCTGAGGTGGTAGCCCCGGTGGCCCCCCACCCCTCTGTGACACTGCACCAATCAAAGATTCTGGTGCTGTCAAAAAACATCTTTTTCATTCACTGTATTTAAAAACTTAGATTTTTGCTGGGTAACTAAATGTTATCCCCATATCAGTTACATAAGGAGAAATACAGCATAGCTTTTTAAGCTTAAGTTGAAAATGTCCTAAAGCAGGCAGGATATCCTCCAACTTTAATTATTGCATAATATAAGGAAATTGTTTGAATAAAAAATGTTTATAGGTCTAACTTAGTAATAACTAAAAAAAATTATTTCACAGTGAAATAATACACAGAGTATATTAATCATTAAAATAATCTAAAGAACACAGATCATTTAGGGAAGAGAAATTATTTAGAGAACAACTACAATTTAATACTATTTCCAAACAAAGTTCCAGTATACCTATATTTTTCATTATTTTGATTTTCTGGCTGCGGATATATAAACAGATGAATGCATTAACCTATTATTTCTATTTTTCCCTGGCTGTTTTGAAGGTGTTACTAACCCTGCTTGTAGTTTTATTGTGGTTGTATTACTGTACATACCATAGCACTACTGTATTCTGGTATTATAATCGCCTTACAATAACGCAACCTAACATGCCCTAATGTCACTGGGGCCATGACCAATAGTTTGCACATAGAGATACCATAATGTACAAAAGTACAGGTTCTTCCTTGTGCAAAATTAAGCAGAAATATTGTGTGTGCAGTTGAAAATGTATACACAAGATGGTACACAATTCAGTTGTTTAGTCAAACATAATTTTGTATGTTTGGTCCTCAAAGTGTATCACTAATAATCAGGTCACTGGATGACAGATAACCAACTAGTGCTATTTTGCATCACTACAGTCATCCTATACAAAAATCCATCCTATAGAAAGGCTATTTAATAAATAGGCAAAAGGGCAATTGGCCATGGCCCACCATCAAAACTTTCATCTCCCCCAACTTTTGACTGAAGCAGACCCAAATTTAAATCAACTGAAAAAGTCCAATACTTTTTGGTGCAGCTGTGGAAGCTCACCAATGCCATGACATGGCATGACATGTTTATTTGGCTAATGTATTTGCTACTTTACTGTATTATCAACATTCATAAATCATTTATTTAGAAAGATGGGTTCCAGATTATTATACTTCTTGGTAAGATATAGGGGAAATCTTGTTATAAAGAAATTATTGTATTTCAGGGATCCCACAGGATTTCCCAAGATATCTAGGATACTTACATTTGCTATGCTGGATTCCTAAGGGTTAATTTGATCTAATCTCCGATGATAATATAAACTCCTTTGGGATACATACCCAAAAATGTTTCCATTTTGAGCATATTAACCCTTAGAAATTCAGCTTTGAACAATGAACTGGAATATTTGGAGAAATCATTGGGGATAGCTAGTGCTGTATCTGTATTGGATATAGTTAAAGGAGCAAAAGTAGGCAGAAATCCCAACTTCTCTCTGCCCTATAAAAAATCATTATTCAGATGATGCACAAAAATAATTAAAGAGTTTAATTGATTTTCAGTCAACAGAGGAAAGAGCAGATGTTCAGAACAGAGTTGAGGTCATAATCCCTTTGTCAAATATTACCATGAAGAATGGTAATTTGCTCATAATTATAATAAAGATAGCAATGAAATTTAATTTAGTGTTCTGGCCATTTCAGCATGTGGATGGGCTCATTTGGTAAGTATCCCTTGTGCTTAACAGCCCAATCGTTACAACTTCTATGTATGGGACCATTTTAACTCTCAGTGACTGTAGCTGGGAACACAGGCCTGCTGCTTGCACGTACCTGTACGTTGGTTCTGGAAGTAGTTTGGCTCTCTGTGAGTGAAACATTCTTGCACTGGACACAGTATAATATAGCGAGAAGAAGATGGTAGTCTTAAAGGTACTAAATGCACATATCTTCATAACAGCAATCATAACTACATATGAATTAATTACTACAAATGTATATATGTTCTTACTACAGGCTCATGCTTGATATTAAAAAAAAAAACATGCTTTTATTGTGCCACCCTTGCTTTATGTCAGGTACTGTTAATTCTCTGAATTAAATGTCACAACATGCTCTTCTTAATGACAGCTCTGACCTGTATTTTAAACGGTTAATGCCTGTGTAATTATTCTTTGAATTAAATGCTGCATGATAATGGAGGTGGCATGGCCACCTTAATGGGGCACAGAATTACAAAAGTCACAAAGAGGTAAAAAGGTCCTTCTTTGCCTGGGTTATGGTAAAAGCAAACAGGCCACTTGGATAGGAGTATACATTATAGAAGAATCAGAAATCATCTGTTTGGTGCTATCACCTCAGCTATGGAAGACGTAGACCTAGTTAGGATAGGGTGCTTCTACTACTGGGTGTCTGCAGTCAATCATAATGGGCCAAAAAGCTAGTGATAGAGGGTTCAGTTCTGGGGAAGAACTGGTTGAGGGAGACTCCACTAGTAAAGGCTGAGGCAAGGTAGAGAAGGACCAAGGTTGTACTGCATGAGATATTTAATGATCTTCTGAAACCTATTACTGGAATGTGTGGTTACAATTCCAAGTAGTTTTGGTGACGTTTTGATGGCAAGAGTTAAGCACAGGCCTGCGATATATGCCTGTTGGTAACTACAGGTTTCTTACATTTACAAAGCCAAGTCACTGCTCTTAAAGTGAAAATTTTGTCTCTACCCATTCAATTTCCCCTCCGTGAAAGCGAAATACATAACCTATTTATAGGTAGCAGTTATTTTAATTAGCCCATGCTATATGATATTGTTTAATGTTCTTTACTATTCTACTTCATAAAGTGTCGACATACTTACATAGTGCTTTTCAGAAACTGAATATCATTCTAATCAGTCCCCCAATGGAGCTCACAATGTAAGATCTTTATCAAATTCACACAACGCACACACAGTATTTTCAGAAGTCCATTAACCTGCCTGTAGCTAGAGTCCAGGTCAGAATCCCAATCAAGGATCCAGCGCTGTTTTTAAACACTGTGTCACCAATAATCATAGTTCCTTTATATGCTGACCACTCTTTTCTTACACATTTGCATTAATACATGTGAGCAAGAGCTGCTCTAGCTGAGATAGTCTGCGCAGACATCAAGAGATCAGTACCATATAATAACAGTTTATGAGACATGCTCTTTATTGGAATCTATAAATAATGCCTCTGTTAGGACAAGCCATATGCCAACTGGTATCCCACAATATAAAAAGCTTGTGCAATTTGTCCATTTATGCAAATAGTCAATCAGTACTGACTGCGACACTGCCAACATGACTGCCATGGATTCAGTTATTTTTCTTTATTTTGCAGTTATTATGTTTTATTTATATATGTTGACATATTTGGCAACACTACAGAGATTATATATCATACAGATAGTGGCTGAAATTGTACCGAGAGGCAATGGCACACCGGGAGATTTGTCTAAAATGTCCCAAAATGCCATTCCCTTTTCGTATATTTAAATCACAGTAAGTAAATAACATTACTGGTTGTGATTTGCCTGTGATTCAAATGTTAGTAAAGGGGGAATGACATTTTCGGGAGACTTGTTTAAGTGTATTTTTACCTTGGGCAACAAATCTCCCATGTGTCATTGCACTGGAAGGCAAGAATACTAACCACTGTGTCCCCATTTTGCTTTCAATTACTTGAAACCACAGGCAATTGTAAGGAAAGAATAAGGAAGATTAGATGCTTATCTATTCGGTACTAAAACTGTACTTCCTGTAAGCGTCCCCTGATATCAAGGTCTTCCTCAATAGCAGAAATATTTGGCAATCCCACAAACAGTAGGAAAGCTTGTGTATACAATAAATATGCAATGTTCCTTCAATTTTACCTGCCCCCCAGCAGAATACTTAGAAAGCACTGTTCCACTTTTTCTTTTCTTTGCTATTTTTCTGGTATGCTAATATAGCTGTTCCATTGCATCAGAACATACGTTTTCTGATTGGTTTGATGTTCTGAAAACTAATTGTCCTTTTGTCCTGTGGAATATGCATAAAATGATATTACAGATCAGACATTAAAAGCGTCTCTGCTTCCTTGACCTTACGAGGGAAGGACAAGGAGCCAATCTAGCTCCTTCAGACAGTTTCATTTGGAAAAGCATGTAGATTCTAATTCTGGAGACGCGTCCCTTCAGCACTGGAGCAGTTACATGCTGCTATAATGCAATGGTGGAGCAGATTGCCGTCCCTGTAGAAAAGAGGGAATGTAATATATTCCGTCCCCCCTGGTGCCCGTGTTCATGGTTTGTGTGATTAAAGCAATCTGCAGGTAGCAAAAGTGCTCCTAGCATACTATCTCAAGACCTAAAACCTTCTTGGGATTTGCATTTTACACAATTTCTTCCTACAGAGCACATAATCTCTTTTGTCATTTTGAATGAGCTGCGGATTCATGTCAACCTTTTGTAAAGGACTTTTTTTTTTCATAGTCTGTATTCACAAATGTATTGCTGGGGAAAAAGTACAGCTATTAGGCTTTCAGGTACATGGTTTTGATGTTGACTCTGCCATGCACGAGGAAGAATAATAAAATGCTCAGATATTAGTAAAAACATCCAGGTAATGTATCCTGCTAAAGAACCTAGTGTAAGAGGAATACCTTCAGAGGATAAGATGCAGAGTTGTTACTTTTTTTTATTATTCAACTGCATTATAATTTAAGAGATAATAAAACAGCAACATGTTCCTCATGTTGATAAACCTCTCTCCCTCTGGGTAACACAAGTCAACTGTGTTGCTTGCCCTGGAACTGCTTTTATTTTATTAAAACATAACTGATTTAAAGCAAAAAGGATCCGTGTATTGGAAAATGTGTGTTTTCTTTTATCAGTTTCTGTTTCACAGAGCTTATTATCTTTTTTTTTTATTATTTTTTATTGCTTTGAAAGCTTAGTCACAAAACCAGCTAATTTGCCTTAATTCAAGAAAACAACAAACAACAAAAGAATATAAAGTTGGCACCCTCAAGGTCAGGAAATTTTCCTCAAAGGACCTTATTTATTTCATATGAAGTAAGGGTCGGACTGGCCCACCAGGAAAATAAACCCGGTCAGCCCTGACCCTGCTGGGCCCTACCACCTGTCCGCACCCTGGTGTGGCCCTTGAGTCAGGTACCAGGTGGGCCCTGGGTATCCCAGTTCAACTCTGTATGAAAAGAGGGGGTCATTTTATTACCCCCTAAATGCAAGTGCAGGTATTGCTGGTCTGCTTTACCTTTTCCACCTGCCTGACAGGGACCTGCTATTGGCTTTGCCAGCTGCCAAATCCTACCTTTAGCCTTAGAATGACAGCTAGGGAGTGGGACGGGGCACCTATGTGCCACCCAATGCCTGCCCCTAACCAAATAGCTCTGACTATCACAGCCAGCATTGTATTAATGAGGGGAGCTGCAGGTCCAAAACAGAGAGCAGAGACTTCAACAAACACAATGCAGGCAGCAACATTTTGAGTGCAAAAAAATTGCCAATTGTGGCCTTATTTTGCACTTTGTATACTGCTTTCTGCATTGTAAATGAGGTCTAGAGTGTCTTTAGTAGATTCGGCAATTCTACAAGACTTATTTTACAAACAACAATATGTAACTAATATTTAATTTAAAAAGGGTCTCTTGAGAAAAGAGAAGTATAATTAAAATATAAGTCATCAGCTATTAAAATAATGCACAGAGTTTCATTTGTCTGTTCATATAGCTCTGCAGAAATGTAATCTATTATGCATGTATGGAAGAAGCAATAAAGCACTGTAAGTGTATGGAAAATGAACAATATAATTTCAACTGAGAGGTTCAGATACTGTACACAAATGATGTGCTGCAGTCATTAAAGAACTTGAAACAGGACCCCATCCCATGTTTTTTAACTACAGTTTGTTGCAAAAATCAAAATTACACTTGGGCAACAAAGACTCTGGCTGTCATTTAAAATTATATTAAATCATTACTGTTCCCAATTTATTATTAGTTTATTTAGTAATGATGTAAATAGGAAAATAGACTTCAAAACAGAGGGGACAGAAGCTGAGTTCAATAAATAAACGCTATAAAAATGTTGTAAAACAGCAATCAGGAGACAAATCTAGAAAATGAGGAGCGCATTGCGGTAGGTAGGCTAGGACTAACAAAAGTATTTTATATATTGTGACAGTGTGATCAGAAAACACAGCTGGTTGGCCTAAAATGTACTTGAAAGTGTGCATTTGAGGTGCATGATGTGGCCTGCAGGGGGATACCTAGTACAGATAGGGTTAATATTCCCTCACAGTCAGGTAATTACGTGGCAGCTGAGAGAGGTAGAGGTACCAGAGCAGCAGTGGCAGAACAGTTGGAAGGCATGCTAACACGTGTTGACATTTTGGCCTAAAAATACTAACTACTTTTTACCCTTTTCATAACAGTTTCTGCTCTCTTGCTAGTGTACATAACGGGTCAACACTTTCATAAGCAAACAGCTGGCCATGGAACTTGCATTTCCGATCATTTGATCAGTGCAAGCATTAACTAACCATTTCCTTAGAATGCCAACATTATTCGATACAGGTAAAGTCTGATATGAGCTATATCACACATTGCTTTAAGTTAAGTGACCTTTTTATCTGGGATTTTCTCTGAAATGCATTTGAGACACTTGGGAGGCATGATTTTCTGTAGCAAACTGGGCTTTAAAAAACATTGCCAATTTCTTAAAGGCTAGTGTTAAGCAACAGTGAGATGTGAAATAATAGCAACCAACAAGAGAAAAAGGGCATTTATTTGTAAAGTGGGTGTGGTATTTGGGGGGGTAGTCACAATATGGGCATGCCCTACAATTTTTGCTGCACAGTGGAAGTACCACTACCCAGAATACTGAAGTCCTAAATCAGTCTTTTCTCTAAAGTATACAAATCAGTGCCTCATCAAAAAGAATCTTTTTTACTTATTTTAAATCCATTTATTCCTGGTATTTATATAGCACCAACACATTTATGAAGTGAACTATACATTATTTACATCAGTCCCTGCCCCCAGCAGAGCCTACAGTCTAAGGTCCCTATCACATTTATAGTAAAGTCAGTTTAATAAGAAGCTTGTAGGTTTTTGTTTAAAGCCTATTGCCCTCTGATTGCTCAATGTGGAGCACAGATCCTATCTGAGGAGCATCTAAGCAATGAGTTGCATGTCTCTCTAGAGCAGGGATCCCCAAACAGTGGCTCGCAAGCAACATATTGCTTGCCATTTCCTTTGATGTTGCTCCCAGTAGCCAAAGCTGGTGCCCATTTTTACATTTCTGGCTTAGAGGCAAGTTTTTGAAGCACAGAAACACAGATTTACTCCAAGCAGAGCCTCCTGCAGGCTAAAAGACTGCATGGGGCTACCAAATAGGCAAATAGTTTGCAGCAGGAAAATTCACGTACCTAAAAAAAATTATTGCATGTCAAATTGGGCACGGTCGCTTAAAAAAAGGCCACAATCGTGTACAAAAACGCAGGCAACAAAAAAAAGCGCAGGCAACAAAAAAAAGCGCAGGCAACAAAAAAATTGTGCAACAAATGCGAATTTTTCGCAGTTTTGTGAATTTTACGGCGAAGCGAAATGGGACAGATTTGCTCATCACTACTTATTTAGCATCCCCAAAGAACTTTTTAATGCTTGTGTGGCTCACCAACATAAGCATTGTGTAAGAGTGTGGTTTACAAGTAAAAATGGTTGGGGATCCCTGCTCTAGAACGTACAGTTTGTTGGAGTACTAGTCAAAGGTTCATAACCTAGCTGTAAGGTGTCAATGCCAAGCTGTTTGTGTGGGTGCTAGAAGCTGCTTCTGCTATATACACGTAGGGTAACAATATTGTTTGACTTTGATTGAATCTTTACACAAATTAAATGGAAGAAACACAAATTTGAGCATCAAAACAAGTATAATTAATTTGTCAGCATTCTGTCCAGGTTTGGAATCCATTTTTTCCAGATTTGTATAAAGTAATTATGAATAATAAGTTGAGTGCAAATGTCCCTAACAGACAGTCCTTCTAGAATTTCAATATTGAAATCAGGTCCAGGTGCATAGTAAATCAGTGCTAAACATAACCTTCGTGAATACAGATTTGCCCTCGATGCATTCAGGCAATTTTTTTTTGTCTCTGAGCTCCAGTTCTAGGCATAGTCCTCACATTTACTGTATTCTGTGATTTAAATATTTTGTGCATTAACATGAACACTGGCAAATCCTTTGTGGCATTGTGTAAGCTTCCTCACGGTCATCTTAAAAGTGAATATTCATTTTATTCAAACAGGATTCTGATGAATTGTCTGGTTCTCAGTCTCATGTGGCGAATGCTGAGAAATCTGTATGCAAAAATTGTTCTATGGGCCAACTCATATGCGCATATGGGTTTTATAAATCACACAGGAAAATTTGCTAGCAAGATGCAGGTAGAAATTTGAAATGATAGGACAAAATTATTGTTACACATTATTTTGATGCTGAAATGTATATTAATACACACTGTACCAGCAATATTTACATCGTTTTTATCATATGTATATTAGATATATATTAGATGATATACGGAATTTGTCAAATACGCCCACGACTACAGTATATCTCAGAAACAGAAAATCTTGAATATAAAGTAGAAATCACTGATGTTATGCATAGACCATCAAAAAATAAACCACATGGCCAAAAGTTTTTAAGCACCTTCCTGTCCAAAATCTCATTCCAAACCCAAAACCAACCGTATCATTATGAGGTGGCTCCTTGCTATAACAGCAGCTACTCTTCTGGGATTCCAACTCAATGTTGGAATACTGTTGGTAGCATTTTGATTTAGTTCAGCCACAAGAGCATTTTCGGGGGTTGGCACTGGTGTTGGATGATGAAGCCTAGCACACACTTGTTCTTCCAATTAGTCAGGTGCTTAGTTAGGTTGAGTTCAGGGCTCTGTGCAGGCCATCCAAATTCTTTCAAACTCATCTTAGCTAATTAGTTTTGAGCAGACCTTTGTGTACTTTGCCCATGGGGAAATGCCATCACCAAAACAATGTCACTATATGCTGTTGTCTTAAGGCTTGCTTTCAATGGAACCAGGAGTCCAAGCCCAATTTATAAAACACCCCTAGACCAATATTACCATTGTCATTCTGCAGTCAGACAGGTAGTGTTCTAATGACATCTGACAAATGGAGACTTTTCCATCAGATTGTCAAACGGTGAAATGTATTTGTATCACTGAATTTATCCCTGCAGATGATACATTTTCACTGCCAATGGTGGTGACCTTTACAAGGCTCCAGCTGATGCTTGGCATTAAACATACTAATATTTAATTATTATAACTGATCATCCATTAAAATAGTTCTTGTGCTAACATTGCTTCCCAACGTAACAACTGAGAATGTAATTTTAGATGGCACAGATACTTTTGGCTAAACATGTGTCTGGACCCTTTTTGCTATATAGTGGATCTAGTTATGTGTACAACTGAGAGGGGGCTTGTACCATGTGTCTATACAGTATAGCAGCAAATGTGCCCTGTATTAATGTTTCTAATTCAAACAATTACACCTGGATAAAATGCCCCTAGATACCCCAAAACACCATTCCAACTGGAAGGATTTGGGTTCCTCTTATCTGCACCTATAAATGGAAGAGGGTAAAGAGCACAAACCACTTTTATCTTCATTCACTAGAAAGTGCAGTCTAAAAATGCAGTCGAAGGTCTTACAAGCCCTGTATAAATCACATAGACAATAATTATGCACATCAGTGTCAGTATAGCACCATTAATCATTTACACAAACAACATTAAGAGCTATGGACAAAATAGTTAGATATGCATGACAAAGAGCAACACATTGACCTGGAGGGAGGACAATCTCCAAACATTAAAACGTTTTAATGATTGCATGAATAAATGATTAATGGTGCTATAATGGTGCTATACGGGCACTTTGTTAATTGTGTTAATGCAATATACTTTTACCCCACTTAACTGCAAAGCATATTACAGAAGTCCCACTTTTTAGTACAACCTTAAACCCTTTGCTCCTCTCCAAGCCCAAGTTTTAGACCTGGTTTAGAAACCAAGCTAAGCAATGGGTTAACAAAGGGTTAATAAAAATAAAAGGTCATTGAAAATTCAATACATTTCCAGTCTCACATTTTCATCAGCCATGGCTTTGCACTGTATTTCCTGGAGTTATTTGTTCTTCTGCTCACCATTCTATAATCACCAGCTAGGGACCCATCTTCAGTGCAGCAAAGCCAATGATAAATTTAAAGAAGCAATGATTGTGCTTACTGGCTAGGCTATACAAAGAATCGGATGTATTATTTAGGCAACATGGGACCTATTTATTAAATAGGCACGACATGTGTATGCAACAATTATATTAAACAGGCATACATTTGCTAAATGTACACTGGGTTGAGACATTTATTTCTTTACTTTTTTCTGCTTTGTTAATTCATAAGTAGAGCAAATGTAAGCCCATATTGCACATTATTTCTTGATGATACCTTACCATGCTCAGTAACGAGAACATTTTTTCTGCTTAAACGTTCACTAAACAGCACCAGATTCTTTTTACACAAATCTGTTATATCTGAGTAAGACAAATACTGGCAATTAAGAGCAAAAGATTGGAGGTTTATGTTAATAAATAAAAATACAATGGTACCCAGTGACACATTGTAGCAAACGTCAAGCAGCGCCGGCCATAACCGCCTCATTCTTCACCTTGGCATTCTCTGACAGTATTGTGTTAGTGATGATCCCAGGAAGACAGATTTGCTGGCTGTAAATGAGGCACAGTGAAGGCTCGTGCATAGTGAGATGCATGTAATGAAAGTATGTCTGTCATAGCCAGGGCTCCCCAGCCGCTTCTCCTGCCTAGCAAAACACCTAATCATTTCAACAGTCAGACTGACACTTAGGTCTCAGAACTGGGCTGCAATCTGGACACTCTGGGGAGTCGTACCTATCATCTAGCCCTCTGTTATTCTGATGAGCTTCAGAAGTAAGCCATAAAAGCTATTACAAAGGCGGTCCTTTTGGGATTTAAGAAGGCTGGCTACATGCCTTGGTATAGAAAAAAAATGAACTACATAGTATGAAAAGCTTAGAAGACTTGTAATTGGTTATATGGTGCAGCTGCTGCAGTGGAATACACCCTGGCCCTCTATATTGATCCCTGTCAGGTATGGGATATAGGAATAAGGATGGTGGCTCTGTGGATGATAATACCCTTGGCTGAATACTTAAGACAATGCCACTAACTAATAGGAATGAGTCTAAGGCAGAAGTCCCAAATCTTCTTTACCCGTGAGCCACATTCAAATGTAAAGAGCTGGGAAGCATAAAAAATATAAAAATTTTCTGGAAGGTGCCAAATTTGGCCTGTGATTGGCTATTTGGTAGCCCCTATGTGAACTTCCAGCCTACAGGAAGTTCTGTTTGTCTGTATATTTGGTTTTATGCAACCAAAAACTGCCTTTAAGCCAGCAATTAAAAATAAGCACCTGCTTTGAGGCCACCCAACCAGTGGCTGCTCTCTAGCTATTGGTGTGGTTCACTGGTGTAAGACCAAAGCCACACGTGGTGCACAGTCTGCCTGAGATTTGTTGGTGGGTGGAGAGAAGCAGATCCACTCAAACCCAAAGCTCTGTGTAGCTGCACTTACAGGGACAGCTCCATCCTGAGTACAGCTAAATGGAGCAGAGATCAGCCCAGAAAATGCATTGCTTCTCTCTGCAAAACACAGACAGAAAGAATCAGATGGTATGCCATGTGTGACTATGGCCTTAGAAGGGCTTTACAATGCAGCCTGCCCCTTAGACCTTCACCGTAGGTTGCGGGGGGTTGCATCACTAGTGCAGAGAGTGCAATTGTGTTTTCTGCAATAGAAGAGCCAAAATTCCAATTGAAAAATCAGAATTTTGGCTCTCAAAGTTACCAGGGATGGCTTTTTGCCAACACTTACAACTTGCGGGATGCTGCCGCCTGAGGCAAGTTTCTCAACTTGCTTCATGGAGGCAGCTGCCCTGCAATTCAGGGCAGCAATTTTTTTTACAGGCTTTTTATTTTAAAGTAAATGTATATGTTCTGCTGGTATCCTGCTCCAATCCTGCCATATGGTTACACATAGAAATACGTTTGATGTTTGCTGAGTGTTGAGGATTCACAACGATTTTGTGAGCCAAGGCAAAAAGGAAAGCTGAGAGGAACGGGGCTGCTAAGGGCAGTCACTTCAAAATGAGCAAACAGAAATTAGAAGACATATTCTTTCGAATGGGAGCATGAAAGTAGGGAAGTCAAAACTTTTCATGGGCTAAGGCCAATGCACTTCTCTAAAACCAATATTTGTTTAAAATATTTCTATTACTGGAGAAGTCACATGCCCCCTTTCTGGAAGACTGATCCTGCAAAGATGGTCAAATTAAGTTTATTGAAACCGACAGAGGAACAGCTCCTATCAAACATGATGTGTTTGCAGATTCTTGCCAGCTTTGTTCAAGCTGTTTAAATAAATCCAAAAGGCAGCCATGAAATAGGAATATTATCAAGGACTCAAAGTCAACCTTTCTGGTTTCACATTAAATATAAGATTTATCATGACATAGAGAAAAGGCTCTGGTTTGGAAAGTGTTTCAATTGCAATTCTTTACAGGAAGTGACACGGCTGTTGAGCTGTAGTCACGAAAAGCCTGGTGCGTCTTAAAAAGTTGCCTAAGTAAAAGTAGCATTCTGAAAAGTGTTGGCAAAGCAGATATCTAATGAACTGGTCAGAAGTTGAATACATGGGTTATTTTTTACCAGTGTAAATCTAGTAACATCTGCACCTATATTATAATAATGTGCCATCTGCACTTTGAGCTTAGACCAGACAGACATTAAGTTCAGGGTTCCCTAGCACCTTGCGTCCCCATTGCTCCCCAACTTGAGTATTCTGAAATGCAATTTAGCTAGTGGGTGTCAAAATGCTTTCCATTTCTGCACTGTGCACCTTGCCCCATTTCTGATAGGTGAGGCCCAATGCCTTTCAAACTCTTTTAACAGCTTTAACTTCACTAAATATTAAATAACCACTGGGCATGCCATCAAAATAAAAGGCCTGCGACAAAACACCAACACCAATGGCTATATGTACAGTAGATTGTGCTCTGTTTATCTGGTACTGGAGTGAAACACTGTATGTAAATCTTAGACCTAGTTCACACTTGTGGGCAAATTATACAGTAAACAAAAATGCCCAGACTTCTTCATGCTGTGAAATAAAAAAAAAGGCTTTACCTAGCCAAACATACAAGTACCAATGAGCAATGTTTCGAGACTCCTGAATCTTTATCAAGCAAAGTAATAATGACCATATACATTTCCTGGTCCATTTAAATGTACCTGACCCACAGAGTGTGAAAATGAACATTCCAAAGCTTAACACAGACAAATCTGTGGGTTCAGTTTATAAAATAAACAGATTCCTGGTCTTGTGTTTCCATCACTAATATCTCACTCAGTGCAGTTAAATGACTACACAGCTATGTTATATAACCTGATAATGTGAATACCTCAACAAACCAATAAATTACCACAGTCACTCATGATAATCGTGTTTGATACTGCAATGTTGATGGATTTTTTGGCCTCCAATGGATTAGACCAAAAAGACCTGAAAGGATCATGAAATCACCTTAGAAAAAATCAATGAGAAAAGCACCCTGCAAAAATCTGAGCCTCGTTGAGAAAAACACCATTTACTGCTTTTGCCCACTGTTGCTAGGAATCTTTGCAGCCCCAGGGCACCCAAAGGACTCAAAGGGGCTGATTTACTAAGACACGAATTCGAATCCGAATTGGAAAAATTCCGATTGGAAAACGAACATTTTGCGACTTTTTCGTATTTTTTGCGATTTTTTCGGCGACTTTACGACTTTTCGGAAATTATCGCGACTTTTTCGTTACCAATACGATTTGCGCGAAAAAACTCGAGTTTTTCGTAGCCATTCCGAAAGTTGCACAAAATCTGGCGATTTTTTCGTAGCGTTAACTTAAAAGGCGCGACGTTTCGCGCAAGTTTTAACGCTACGAAAAAATTGCGATTTTGCGCAACTTTCGGAATGGCTATGAAAAACTCGCGTTTTTTCGCGCAAATCATATTGGTAACGAAAAAGTCGGGACAATTTTCGGAAAAAATCGCAAAATACCGATCATTACGAAAAAAACACAATCGGACGCATTCGGCCCGTTCGTGGGTTAGTAAATGTGCCCCAAAGACTTCTTAACATAACAATGCAATTTTATCATCATTTGAGTCCACAAATTGGAGAAACTGGACCCAGTGTGCCTATTAAGGAGATCTGATGTCTATAAAAAATAAAATTAACTTTCTTTTGGTTAGGACTTATATAAAAATGTAAAAACAACTTGGATGCAATAACTTTCAGAATTTGCAAAAACTTAAAAAAACAAGAAGTTTAGTCATTAGACCAAATGAGCTGTATATAGGCCAGACCAGTCCCATGGCAATCCAGATCTCAGTTTGTTTCTCTGTAGTTCAGAAGCAGCCTATAGAATACAATGGTTGCTCTTTTGCACATACTTTGTTTCTGCTTCTTGCTTAATTAATTTCAGCAAGAAAAGAGCAATTTGTCTTTCTGAAAAGGATGATTTGATATTTCAGGGAATAAATAGCAAGTATAACTGCAAGGAAGACACAAACTGAGAGACAGAGACCTATTAGGTCACAGGAATGGAAAGAGAACAAGGTATGTATGAACCTCTTTAAAAGGGGAGATTTTTCACATGCTTTTCAAAAGAAACTACAGAGAATAAAAGAACTGATAAGCTTTTAGTTGTTGGATAATTTTTCTGCCCCTTGTCACAACATGAGAGGAAATAGCCAGTAATGGCTAATAGAGAAAGAAAGAGGCTTAAAAAACAAGGCTAGACAGAGATGCAGGGGCAGATATTGAGCAATGAGAAGCACAACTCCCTGATGCTTAATAGAAAATGGCAGAGGTCCTGGGATGTTTAAGAGACAATATAGCACTCTGCACTGTGCGCTGTGTTAAGGGCAAACATAAATCTAGGTGTTAATAACCAGGTTCACCAATGTCATGCACCCCAAGCGGTAGCTCCAGGGTTCCCTCAGTGCCCTGCATCATTAACTCAGTTCCTTTGCGCCAAAAAAATAGGGCCTACATTATACTTATACCCTAAACACAGGAAATTACATCAGGCACTTGTGTTAATTGTAGCAAATTGAAGGTAAGTGCAGTGATGCCGGAATTCTGGGGAAAACGCTGCGACGTGGCAATAAAACCATGGCAATTGCACTCAAAATTAAACTTTGCTCACTGCACTTGTACTCTACTCTCTAGGTTCCACAGAGCCATAGTTTTTTTGGATATCACTGTCATTGACCTCCAAAAACCAGACAGCATTAGCATTTTAAATCACAAGGTGGAAAGAGGCACAAAAGGAAGGCAAATAATAATACAACTGTGCATAACGACGACCAGTTGAAATTTCTTTAATATTTGTTTATATAATTATTAAAAAAAAAAAAAAAGATCCAATAACATATCTGCGCGTGGCAAAAGTAAGTGAATCCTTAGGATTATCACATAATTTGAAGGTAAAATCAGAGTCTGGTGTTTTTAGTCAATGGAATGACAATCAGGTCTGAGTGAAAGACCCTGTTTTATTTAAAGATAACTCCGACTGCAGGGACTCTAATAGCCTGAGAGGTTACAAAGGAACCCAGGGTAACTTCTAAGAAACTGAAAGCCTGTCTCACATTGGTGAATGAACAGCAATGGTGTGTATGGCAGGGTAGCGAGGAGAAAGCCACTTCTCTCCCCCAAAAATATTGCTGTCCGTCACAGTTTGCTAAAGATCATGTGGACAAACCAGGGCAGGACTAATTTATTGGTTATTACTGCACAAGGGGGTCACACCAAATACTAAGAGCACGATTTACTTACTTTTGCCACACAGAGATATGTTATTGGATCTTTTTTTTTCAATAAATACATGACCAAATATAACCATTTGTTTCACCAGGTTTTCTTGATTTAGTTTTAGAACTTGTTTGAAAATCATGTTTTAGGTCACATCTATATTTTTATATTAAAAATTTTAAAGGCACGCATAAACTAAACTTACCTTCAGCGTATCAGGGGAGGGAGACTGGCGGCTCAGGGTGGTCAATTGTTTTATAGAGAATTAGGTAGACAGCTAAAATTCTTTAAAAGGCCACTTATTAGGATGTAATGTGTTGGTTAAGTATTTATCCTGGGGGTAGAGATTTCTTTTAAGCAGCACTAGTAGGCGTTACAGGCATAAATGGGCACAACACTTTATGCTCTATTTTGAGAATACAAAAGGTTGCATCTATGTTTTGCACTTTGCCTCACCATTAGTGATGTAGCGAACATCGCCAAAAATGTTTGCGAACCCGTTCGCAGACTTTCGCCAAAACTCGCGAAACTTTGCGAACCCCATAGACTTCAATGGGAAGGCGAACTTTAAAACCTAGAAAAGCCATTTCTGGCCAGAAAACTGATTTTTAAGTTGTTTAAAGGGTGCCACGACCTGGACAGTGGCATGCAGGAGGGGGATCAAGGGCAAAAACTTCTCTGAAAAATACTTTGTAAAAAAAACGCCAAAAAAAGCCAAAAAATAACGCCAAAAAATAACGCCAAAAAAAAACCGCAAGCTATTCCTATGTATATGCATAGGCGATAAAACGAAGCGAAAAAACGCGGCGCCAAAAGAAAACACGGCGAACACAAAGTGGCGAACATCGGCAAAAGTCCGCAAATTTGCGGACTTGCGAACACCCGATGTTCGCGCGAATTAGTTCGCCGGCGAACAGTTCGCTACATCTCTACTCACCATCGTAAATGAGCCACTTTTGCATACTGTATATTGCTGATGTCACTGTTTAAAAGGCAGCTGACACTGGGGTAGTGAATATTCATTTGCTCTGATTGGCTACAAAGGCTTGGGCCTAGTCTTGCACCAGATAACAATCTATAACAGTAGGTGCTAGCATCATAACATCCCTGCATGTACAGTGGATATAAAAAGTCTACACACCTCTGATAAAATGTCAGGTTCCTGTGCTGTACAAAAATGAGACAAAGATAAATCATTTCAGAACTTTTTCCACCTTTAATGTGACCTATAAACTGTACCACTCAATTGAAAAACAAACTGAAATCTTTTAGGTGGAGGGAAGAAAAACAAAAAAACTAAAATAATGTGGTTGCATAAGTGTGCACACCCTTAAACTAATACTTTGTTGACGCACCTTTGGATTTTATTACAGCAGTCTTTTTGGGTATGAGCCTATCAGCATGGCACATTTTGACTTTGCAAGATTTGCCCACTCTTCTTTTCAGAAACACTCCAAATCTGTCAGATTGCGAGGGCATCTCCTGTGCACAGCCCTCTTCAGATCACCCCACAGATTTTCAATCGGATTCAGGTCTGGGCTCTGGCTGGGCCATTCCAAAACTTTGATCTTCTTCCGGTGAAGCCATTCCTTTGTTGATTTGGATGTATGCTTTGGGTCGTTGTCATGCTGAAAGATGAAGCTCCTCCTCATGTTCAGAAGCCTGAAGGTTTCGTACCAATATTGACTGGTATTTGAAACTGTTCATAATTCCCTCTATCTTAACTAAGGCCCCAGTTCCAGCTGAAGAAAAACAGCCCCAAAGCATGATGCTGCCACCACCATGCTTCACTGTGGGTATGGTGTTCTTTTGGTGATGTGCAGTATTGTTTTTGTGACAAAAATATTTTTTGGAATTATGGCCAAAAACTTCAACCTTGGTTTCATCAGACCATAACACCTATTCCCACATGCTTTTGGGAGACTTCAGATGTGTTTTTGCAAAATGTAGCCTTACTTGGATGGCTTTCTTCATAAGAAAAGGCTTTTGTCTTGCACGCTACCCAATAGCCCAGACATATGAAGAATACAGGAGATTGTTGTCACATGTACAACACAGCCAGTACTTGCCAGATATTCCTGCAGCTCCTTTAATGTTGCTGTAGGCCTCTTGGTAGCCTCCCTGACCAGTTTTCTTCTAGTCTTTTCATCAATTTTGGAGGGACGTCCAGTTCTTGGTAATGTCACTGTTGTGCTATATTTTCTCCACTTGATGATGACTGTCTTCACTGTGTTCCATGGTATATCTAATGCCTTGGAAATTCTTTTGTACCCTTCTCCTGACTGATATCTTTTAAAAATGAGATCCCTCTGATGCTTTGGAAGGTCTAAAAAAATGTCAAGAAAGACCAACTAGAGCAGATGAACTTTATTTGGGGTTAATCAGAGGCACTTTAAATGATGGCAGGTGTATGCTGACTCCTATTTAACATGATTTTGAGTGATTGCTTAATTCTGAACACAGCTACATCCCCAGTTAGAAGAGGGTGTGCACACTTATGCAACCACATTATTTTAATTTTTTCTAAAGTTTTCTTCCCTCCACCTAAAAGATTTCAGTTTGTTTTTCAACTGAGTGGTACAAAAGTTCTGAAATGATTTATCTTTGTCTCATTTTTGTACAGCACAGGAACCTGACATTTTACCAGGGGTGTGTAGACTTTTATATCCACTGTATGGCCACGTGAACCACTTTAAATGCCATGATCAATACTTAGCTAGACTGATGTTTTAATACTTAGAGACTCCCAGTGCACATATTTACAGCATACAGGAAGGTGGGGGGCTACTAATGTTCCATTTAAAAGAGTGTGCATGTATACATGATAAATATAAAGGCAAAACCTGCTATAAAATGAGCATTTTCAGTTCCTAGAAGTTCAGAACTCGTATTTCTTTTAAAAAGAATAACCTTTCTTGTAAATGATTCACTATCAGAATGAACAAGCAGTTCTACCCAGAATAATCTTAACAATAAATTGTGATCGCCTTTAATGCTCGACTATAAAAACCTCAGTTCAGACACTTTGCGGAATAAGTTAAGAAATAAACAAAAGAGCCAAAAGTGACATTTCCATTTTAAACCAGGCATGTCAAGTCTCTAATCTCTTGTACTCCGGATGCACTGCCTCTGGGTTTTTCCTCTACAAGACTCACTAAATGAAATAGATTTATAGACTCAGATTTTTTTTTATAAATCCCATGGAGTTGGAATACTAACTAGCTACGTGATTTAAAGCAGAAAGAGTTGCAACTCTCTTAATGAATGTAATGAAGCAGCCTTGAGTTACATAGATAAAAGGGCCTGAGGTCAATACCTTTTGCATCCAAGGGCTTTTTAATCAATGAAAGCAGCATATACATATTAAATACCAATGGGGGTTTCCAGCAACCACACCTATTGCACCCATGATACCTGACAACTTTCTAATCGAGTTGACCCTGTGATATTAAAAGCCCCAAGAAATTGCCGTTCTAATGATCGTATGTCTGAAGTAATTTTAGCACTCAAAGGAGATAATTAGAAAGTCGAACTGTCAGGGTTTGACACAAATTCCTGGTTCTGAACTCTTAAGGTATCAGAAAATCTGATAACATACTATTCCAAGATGGGCTAAAAACCTAAAACATAAGATATATAATTGTCACAAAGACAGTGCTAAAATTATCAGTGCAAAGCCTCATACAGTTATGAGATCCGTTATCCAGAAACCCATTATCAAGAAAGCTATGAATCATGGGAAGACCACATCCCATAGAGTCCATTTTAAGTAAATAAAATAAGCTTGTATAAAATAAGCTTGTATTTGATATACTAAGCTGCATGAATACATATTGGCAGCAAAACCATCCTATTGGGTTTAAATCACTTGGATGTTGCTCTCAGTGGCCTCAAAGCAGGTGCTCATTTTTTAATTTCTGGTAAGGAGGCAAGTTTTGGTTGCAAGGATAATGCCAAGGATAATGCCAAACAGAGACTTCTGTAGGCTGCCAGTTCACATAGGGGCTATTAAGTAGCCAATTGTAGCTCGTATCGGCACCCCCAGGAACCTTTTTCATGCTTGTGTTGCTCCCCAACACTTTTTCCATTTAAATGTGGGTCTAAAAGGTTAAGGACCCCTGACTTAAGGTATGGTGATCCAAATTATAGAGAGAAAAAAAAAAAACCAGGTCCAAAGCATTCTGGATGTTCTGGATAGCTAAAGTTGGGGTGTATGGGTTTAGGCCATATACCCTTTTTTTAAAAAAAAAAAAAAAAATATTTATCAATGGGTGAAAGTTAGAGTTCACCATTTGATAAATATATTTCTAAAAATCCCATAAGAAGTAATAGAAGTTCTAATCTCACATTTTGATAAATCTGCCCCTAAGTCTAGCAAAACTTATCTGTGTTCCAGTAATATAATATGTTTTTGTATGTATGTATGTATATCTTTATTTATAAAGCGCTACTTATGTACGCAGCGCTGTACAGTAGAATACATTAATACAAACAGGGGGTTAAAGATAATGGATAAATACAAAGTACACCAATAAATACAAATAAATACAAGGTACAGTTACAATAAGAGTCAGAAACACAAGATGAAGGAGGTCCCTGCCCTGTAGAGCTTACAATCTATATGGCTTTTGTATCTTTTTGTATCAGACCCATCATCTATGTGTTTACTTTCTAAACATTGATACTAATATTACAGTGAGTGCAAGAATGAGGGGTATTAAGGGGGCAAGAGTAAGGGAATGCTGATAATCAAGTAAGGTTGAGATTGTATTGTATGAAATAAGCATTGTATGTATGGATATAAAATTTGGTGGATATTGTATGGATAATACGGTATATGGATATTGATTGTATGGGATAGGATTTTGCCCTGGATACAGGTACAATCGACTTTGCCACTTACAAAAACTATGCAATCTCAACAGAATTTGCTCTCACTTAGTAACCATAACTGGCCAGCCCATAACTGTGGGTGCTCTCTTCTTTCACTACATTCAAGGCACCAGTGCCAAACACATATCTGCTATGAACAGAAAGATGGCTGACTATGCAGTGTTTTATATGGCTAAATAGTTGTCACTAACATGAGATTAATGCCTGTAAAATGATTATTATTATTCATCCATTTGATTCTGTGACGTTTAATGGTAAGAAAATGTCTTTTCTTATGCGCAATAAATCAACTCCTGCTGGCGTCATGCCATGAGGTATGATATGTACCACGGAAAGGCTTTGAACTGACAGAGCAATGGCAACTAGGATAAGATGTAACCCATGAAATACTGTCACAGCCAAATTTCCTTTTTAAAAAATGTATTTTTTAAAGTGAGATTTTTAGCAAGCAAATGTGAAATACTTATCCAGCAGTACTTTAATCAGAAATGTTCTTTGGTGCTTTTCCAGTAGCTGACATGGTTCAATTATATTAATGTGTCTATATAATTAGCCAGGAGATGGTGCTAAAGGAACAAAGACAACATGACACTTTTCTTCTGCAGATGAGTATTAATTATCTTATAATCCTCCATTTCATTTAGCGTTTGCTGTGTTTAGTGTTACTTATTTCCCTCTGGTATGAATATGAGGCTCATTAGTTTATCCAATTAAGTCACATTACTTGGAGAATAAAATTCTGAAAAGAGATATGTTGCTAGAACCTAAAAAAAAAAAAGTATATTCTGTCTTTGCAAAGGTTCAGAAAATTATAGCCGAACAGCTTTGTGCCGCCTAATAGGGTATCAGAAGCTGTTCTCCTAGCGCTACAGTTCTGCGGCAATGGGACTCATTTACTGCGGGGCTGCAGTATGGAATGCCACCGCACAGCTGCTGCTTTTGTAAAGAGAGCACTTTCAGTCTTAAAATTCAGCCCATTCTATTTCCCTGCTATCTTCCTCTTCTTTGACATCTGTTCCTATTATTGCAAGCCCTTCAGTAAAACTTGGCTGCCATTAGCCCTTCAACTACACAAACCCCTATGAAAATGAATCTTAGTTTCCAGTCTCTCTCCCAATCCCACACCTCGTGTTTCACATTTCATTAGTTAAAGGGTTTTTCTTGTATTCTTTATGTTTATATTACATTGCAGAACACTATAAGCACTACAGGATGGGTACTAAATGAAGAGCCACACGCAGGAACAATATACTTCATATTTAAAGGGTATCTAACCTCACCATTATGTGAGTCATGAATGTGTAGGGCAACTGAATGCAATAAATATGACTTATTGTACCAGAAATGGCACCAAGATGTATATGTTCCAGCCACACTGGCATTAACAAATTGATGAACACAGTCTGCCACTGTGACTAGAAGCACAAAAGTTCTTCCTGATATCTTAATGATACATTTTATTCCACTTAATAGAGATTACTGTACGATACACAACAGAATATCATCCAAGGAAGACCAAATATGGTATCTGTTATTCTATACCCATTATCCAGAAAACTCATAAGGGTTGATTCACTAAAGTCCAATAACGCTTATTGCATGCTTTTTTGCGATAAAATTGACGCGAAGAAAACGTGCGATTTTTGAAGTAATGCATGCGTTAAGTCGCATGTGTTAAGTCGCATATCACATGCATTAAATAGCGCGCTACCACAATGTGTTAATTTTAACGCATGCATTAATTCTAGCGTAGAAATAATACTAACGCATGATTCACAAACACATATGAAGCGTTAGATGCGCTAAATATCACATTAGTCTGTGCGAAAATGAACACTTACTTGGGGCAGGCGGTACTTAAAGAAAATTGTGGTTTGTGAGCTTTTGGCAACACAATATGGACTTTGCAGTGAGATTTTGTCAAGTATGTGTTGGCCCTAGAGTGATGCATCCTCCAGTTTTCAGGGAAATGGTCATTTTCAGAACAGTAGTTTTACGAACATAATGGTTACGTGCGTTACATCGTGTGCTAATATAGCAAGCGGCGAAATATATCACTTTAGTTAATCAAATAATGTTAATGCTTGTTAAAAATTATTTCCTTTTTCTCTGTAATAATTACACAATACCATTTCTTCATCCTAACTAAGCTGCATAAATTCATATTGATGGCAAACATATCAATTTTGGACATTAAAAAGCATGATACAAAAAATTTGGATTAAATCCGATATTTTCTGATGTGCACTAAAAGTACGAAAATTTGGGATTATAGTTGTACAAAAATATTGTGCTATGATCCGAAATTTTCGTATCTGAAAGATCGTAAAAGCCGCGAAAACCTTTCTGACTTTGAACCTTCTGTGCATGTTTTTGGAAGTCTCCCATAGGACTCAATGGCACTCTGCAGCTGCAACCCGGCCCAAGGAAAGTCTCCCATAGGGCTCAATGGCACTCTGCAGCTCCAACCTGGCCCAAGGAAAGTCTCCCATAGGGCTCAATGGCACTCTGCAGCTCCAACCTGGCCCAAGGAAAGTCTCCCATAGGACTCAATGGCACTCTGCAGCTGCAACCTGGCCCAAGGAAAGTCATGATAACGAGGCTTGAATGAATTACAAAAATGTTGTACTCTTTGTGAAAATACGATTTTGTAGCACAAATTGTCGCAAAATACGAAAAAGTCACGCAAATTAACGAAAAAATACGCACAGTACTAAAACATAGAAAAAATATGAAGTTTTAGTATTCTGACTCAATTGTACATTGATAAATGGGTAATCCAAATCCAGAAAACCCCAAAGGATTCCAGAAAATAGGACTTATACCTGTGTAGACTTTATCGGTTAAAGAGTCACTGGGTACAGTAAATTAATCTAAATTGCCATCAAACTAGGTGGGTGGGATAAGCGTCTCTTAATCACCATCAAAGTGAAAAATTGGTTTCCCAATGTGTGTCCAAATTAGAAGCAATTCCTCGCCAGGCACATAAATGTTCCTGGCATATGTCTGTTTATCTGGCAGTTTTACAGTCATAATAATATGACTAAAGGCCGACAAGGTTAGTGCAGATGTGTTTATATACAGTTGGCTGTCTGCTGTCAGTGATACATGAGAATACATTTGTATTATTGGTGATTTCCAGCTTGCTGATCTGCACACGGTGCTTTAGCCATATAGGCTAGTAATTCACAAATGAGAATGAAATCCTTCTGTTTTAAAAGGTCACATCAAGGAACAGCGTTCGTGAAGCTCGACAGTTTATGCTCATTAAACTGGAACAACTAATTTTAAGGCATTCAGGCCCCACAGGTGACATTTGCGCAGTCATAATAAATGATTCTGAGCGGCTAACCCACGCTGCTTTCATTAATGTATATCTGGCTTGTTTGTTCCAGACTTGTGTTCTACTGAAATGATTTCTGCAGCCATAACAGTTACAGACAGCGGAATAAGGCAACTGAATATCTGGACTAGGTAAGAACACTGGAGATCTGAAATATCAATTGATTTTCTGCAATAACGTGTGGTTGCTAAAAAGCTTCCATAAAAATAAATTGGCTTTTAAAGGAAGTCATACCAGATTAGTGAAAGAAAATCTGTATATATGCAATTCAATGCAAAAATAAATACACTCATGAATCAAAATTAAAATACACAAATTGGGTTACTTATCAAACCGAAGCTGCCAAAAGCTATATGGAAAATACACAGGCGTTAGATAATGTGTTAATCACATGTGTCACTGTAGCTATGCATTTTCTCTACAAGCACTTTAATAATTGAAAATTCTAATAACGGGAACTTGAGAAAAACATACTTCTGTATGTAAGCTGCTTAAATTAAACTCAGTTTATGTTTTGCTTTGTGGGTATTAATGCAGTCTGAATGCCCAGTTCTTCCTATACTACACATGAAAACAGGCTACAGTAGACCATGTTTTTTTGGCCAGCTGGCCGGCCATCTCCTGCAATCTCTCAGGATCACCAAATCGTTCCCTCAATAGCTTTTCTTTCATTCTCTGCAGAGTCCATTTTCCCTCCACACTGCTTTCACAACCAGGCCCTTACCCTTACTGCTCCAACACCTATACACATTCTCATCAATGTCTCACTTTCCCAATATAGTGTTCTTTTGATATCTCTAGTCTAATTGTCATACTCGCCTCCACATCCCTCTGTGCTTCATGCACAGAGAACCTATGCAGTTATATAGTTACGGCTAACTTTATTTTGTACAGAGTCCAGGAACCTTAAAACCCCACCTTCCTATTTCAATCTATGTTGCCACAAGCAGAGAAGTAACAAAGATGCACAAGAGCAGTCCATCAAAGCACTGATGTAATCCTTGCCTGACAGGGCTTCCAAACCTGCCCAATAGATATCTGGCTAAGTCTAGCAGGCCCTTCTGAGGACTCTGTTCATGGACCAATAAGCTGCTGACACTTAAAGGGATACTGTCATAATTTCTATGGTATAATTTTTATTTCTAAATTACCCTGTTTACATAGCAAATAATTCACTCTACCATTTAAAATTTTTATTTTTAAACCAACAAATCTATTTTTTGTCTAGCTATAATATTGGTGTGTAGGTAAAATGTAAAATTTCAACATTAAATATAAAAAAAATGAAAAATATAAATATAGAAAAATGTATTTCAATACAGTATTCTGCTGGAGAAGCTCTATTAACTGATGCATTCTGAAACAAAACCAATGTTTTCCTATAGCAGTATTTCTCTAATATTCTATAGCGAATTTCCTGTGTAGCAATAAAAAGTAGTAATACACTAAGAAAAGCAGTTTATACACAAGCACGCAAGCACACCTCCCTCCTCGCCCTCTTTGGAACAACACTATAGTTTTCCATCCTTAGATGCATGCCCATTATGCATTGTCAGAAACAGAGTGGCTGTAGCAGTGAGGGAAGGGTGCTTTCCACATAAACAGATTACTGAGAACCATGTCTAGCAGCTTTACTGAATATGAATAACTATAAAACTTGAAGGACAGCTTTTCAAATGAAATATCTGATTGCTAAGGCAGGCCTCTGGATTGATGGGCCTGTAAGATATTCCAAATAAAGCTAATAGTGATAGACAAGCTTCATCCATTACACTGAAATAACTCAATTGTATATGGACATGCTCTGGGAAGCTGGTGATTTTAGTATATTACAGCACACATACACAATATAATTTTTTTCATTTTAAAGTTAACAAGTTAAATAAATAAATAACTAATGCTGGGTTCGGTGAAAGGTATTCAGGCACAGCATACATTCCTTGAGAAACCAAGCAAACAATTTTAGTCATGACAAACACACATGGAACTAAACAAAATTGTTCATATTCAAAATCATAAATAACACCAATATGTCACCAAACACACAATCTTTACTGCAATCCATCAATGTCCATAGGTATGCCATCCTGATGCCAAGTTACACTGATTGGTACCCATAAGCAAAGAGGCAGCCAATCAAAATTCCCAATGTAAAGGGGACTACCTAAAACACTACTCTTTTTAAGAAGCATTTACCGGTAATAAATAAATTGATATTGTTATAAAGATGCCTTGTAAAGTACCCTTCTCCTGGCTTTATACTTTATACTTAAGTTAATAAAAGTAAGGGGCATTTTTTAAAAAAGACTAGAAGGGGAACAAATTAAAAACAAATTTATACTGGACATATATGTGTTATGCAGCAGTGGACAATAACATGTTCCTGTTGCTACTAAGCCACACACCAAAGACATGTCCTGGCATTCCTTTTCTGCCTTCCACTACTTCCTGATCGAGCTTGTAATGTAAATGAAAACATTTCCTAATAGTATTTATACTGCTGTGAAATCTATTATCTGGAACTAAATCTTGCAACAAACACGTTGGCTCTATTCTGGGTTAGTTAAAAAAGTTGTAGTTATGTTTATAGTGAAAAACAGATAACGAGTCAAGAATAATATATATAATAATAATTTATTAAAACACTCCCAGGGAACAGCATTGCTGGACTTCAGAGCATTCTATACAACAGGTTTCTGGATTATAGATACACCTATACCCTGTTCCTGCTTTTTTTTCCTTAGTTTACCTAGATACAATAAAACCTTTCTATAAAATCTCAAAAGACCAGATTAATTATTTTGAAGAATACAGGAATGGTTAAAGTGTTGCAGACAGTATTCCTTTCAACAACCTCTTTACTTGATTTTCTCTCTTTGTTTTGAAACACAACTGATGCGCTGAATTCATCTGAGTATGAAAAAAAAGAACTGAAGAGTTGAAGATCTAACTAAAGGTTATGTACAAATGCAGTTTGAGCCTTAAAAAATATTTTCTGAAATATGTTTGTTTTAAGAAGAGAATCAAAAATGTGAAGAGTATGATTTCATAAAAATGAGATTTATCATGGGATGAGGCATAGCCTGATTACTATGCAAACTTTAATCCTCCTTTCTTTCAAGGGAATATTATTTCTCTTTCGTTTTCTCTAATAAGTTTGAAATGGCTGCTTGCAGGTGAAGGCTACCAACTTTGATGTGCCACAAATACTTGCTTTAAGTACATTTGATTCCAACCCACAAGACAGTCCTGGAAGAAATAGTTTATTGTACAGTTATGGTGGGAAAAAAAGGGATATATAAAATGGCCTGGAAACTTACCAAAATCATTTGCAATCTGAATAAGAGCATCATCAATATATTTTAAGAAAATTGCTTGACAGATTTAATTAAAAAGTATTCAATTATCAGTAAATGTAATCTTACTACAACACACATTTGGTACATCAGAATCTTTTGGTTTACTGCCAAATGCAACAATTTACTTCTAAGCCAGTGAAAAATGTGCATTAGCAAGTATACAAGGCAGTGGTTGTTGAACTTATTCCATTAATGCCCCTATTTGAGGCCCTATATATCCCTAATGAAGTGGATCCCTCCCTAGCACATAAATGCTTGTCAGCACATTTATCAAAGTACGATTCAGAATACAAAAGAAAATGTGAGTATTTTCTGCGTTTTTTCATACTTTGCGACAAATTTTACGCAATAAAATTGTATTTGACGCACCGAGTACGAAAGTTTTGGATTCATTCAAGCTTTGGTATCGTGACTTTCTTTGGGCCAGTTTGGAGCTGCAGAGTGCCATTGAGGCTTCCAAAAACATGCACTGAAGGATCAAAGTCAGAAAGGTTTTTCCGCCATTTACAATCCTTTGGATATGAAAATTTTGTGACTTTTGGATCACCAATACGATATTATTGTGACTAATACGATTTTTTCGTAAGCATTTTCGTGACATTTCCGATCATCAGAAATTATTGTATCTAATACGAATTTTACCCATTTTGTGATTCGAACTCGTACTTTGATTAATCTGCCCCCATGCGCGAATGTTACAGTAAGGCTTTTGTCATAAGGGGAAATTTGCAGCTTCTTGCAATTAGAAGTAGGTGTCATTGCTTCCTGTGTGGTTATGTCCGTCACACCATTTGCCCCTGGAAACAGTTAAACCTATTATCTACCAAGCTAAAAGTAGCAGATTTTAGGGTACTCCTGAGTCATGAGTTTAAGGTAAGACTGTGTATGTCTGTATCTGTATTTGGGTGATGAAAGTATCTGCAATATCTATATTAAAAGAGTTATAATGCACAAGCTTTGTAGCAGTGATTAAAATCTAGTCAGCGTTAAAGTATACAGTATACCTTGCATAATATTTTAAGATAAAAATATCAAAAGCAGTAACAGTGTTTGTAAGTCTGAGTGCCTAAATTAGGTTCTCTCTGGGTATATTTCAGCTATGATTTCAACAGGACAAGGGGAATTAAATGTAAATGTAAAAGAAAAAAGGAACAAACAGCAGAGCAGTAAAGCGTATTATGGCACAATGTAGTACTTGGCCTTTGGGATAACAGTATAATATGGGTTTACTTCAAGAAAATTGGCTAATATTACTTTGGGATTTTGAGCTATGGTCAGTTAAGTAAATGCCATTAAAACCATTAGGCATAGAGTGTTCCATTTCAGTGCAGTCTATCCTGATCCTGCTTGTATTCCAATAAGTATAAATTGCGTGACATTTACAGGTTCTAGTTTTAATGGATTCAAATGGAACAAACACAGGAACATGTAATTTCTCTCCATTAGACAGAATATATTAAGCAAAACAAAAGTGGTCATATTTACTTTGATGGTGGATTTGCAAAGAATTGAAAGAGGGCACTAGCAATAATAAACACGTTTTAATCCCCAGTTGCCTGTAAGCTCCCACTTATAGGTACACCATAAAGCAAAGTGACAGAGGGAACTGATGCTGAATAGGCAAAACTGAGAAAAGGACTGATGAGATCAATACAGTCATGAAACAAAGACAGCTATGGTGTGTGGAAAGTCATCTTCTACTCAAATAGTCTAAATGGGAATTTAGATGGCAAAAAACAACATACTGATAAAAGTCCCAGAATTCGTCGATGCCCATTAGGTATCATGGGGCAGTTGCACTAAATTGATTGTTAATTTGCTTCTGCATTTGTAAATGACACACAATTTGCATTTACTTGCCATTCCTGGGGGAAATATATAGGGACCAAGTCAGGTGGAGGTGTAGGTGCAAAATACAAATGGAAATAGGACAGGTGATGATTCCAGGGCTCCGTTGTATCCCTGCACCCTGTACTTTGCAACTTGCATTTTATTCAGCAAAGCAGGCAAGACCCTATTTTGGTGTGACTCCAGGGGAAGCATAACCTGGGGTTGCTGGGGGAACCAGGAGTGCATAATTAATGAGCGATGTCAATATATCTTTAGAAAACCGGTCAAATTAAATCAAACTGAATTTGCTGTGGGGCCCAGTAACATTTATTTACGCCACTAGTGCAAGGTGTATAGAGGGGAGTGTAAGGAAGCACGTACATTTGTGCACTGCACAACTCATTATCCAGACAGCTCTGAATTACAGGAAGGCTATCTCCCATAGATTCTATTATAATCAAATAATTCTAATTTTTAAAAGTGTTTTCCTTTTTCCCTATAATAAAACACAGTACCTTGTATTTGATCTCAACTAAGATATAAGTAATCCTTACTGGAGACAAAATAATCCTATTGGGTTTATTCAACGTTTAAATGAATTTTTAGTAGACCTCAAGGAGAAGGAAAGGTAAAAATCACTGGGGGGTGCAAAATGTTAGGCACCCCCCCAGCGATCCAGTGATTGTAATCAATTACCTGATATGCAAGGCTTGTGCTTCTGTTAGGAGAAAATTGCACCATGGTAGCTGCAAGGGAGCGTTCCTCTTCCTTCTTCTGTCTTCTTGTCACTTGTAAAAGGTAAGCAATTACAATGACTGGGGAGTGACTAACATTTGGCACCCCTAATAATTTCTACCTTTTCTTCTCCTTTAAGGCACGATGATCCAAATTACAGAAAGACTCCTTATCCTGAAAAACCCAGGTCCAAAGCATTCTGGATAACAGGTCCCATAACTGTTACATACCTATTTGGATGGATGGAATTGTCCAAACATTTCTGTCTCCATAGTATGCAAAAAAGTTAACTTGATGACATGTACCCTTTGTGAACTGCACATCGAAAAGGCAGAATTTCAGGAATGCTTGGGGGAGTGAAAGAGTCCATCAAGTTCAACCCTTCAAAGTAAACCCAGCACTCACAAACCTACACTGACATATCTATACACTCACATACATAAACCATGTATACCAACATCAATACTAACTGTAGATATTAGTATCACAATAGCCTTGGATACTATGCTGGTTCAAGAAATCATCCAAGCCGACCGGGCGCCCTAGGCAACCCGGTCGGCCAACTCCGCCCACCTCCCCGCCCCCCCGAACGGCGCATGCGCGCCAAAGCACAGGAGAAGGTTCGGGGGGCGGAGCGATTTGATCAGTCATTGCCTCCGCCGCTAATGACAAGCAGCGGAGGCAATGACAAAGTAGCACTACGGGTAGGCAGGAGAGGCTCCTGCCTGGCGCCCCTCAATCGTTGCGCCCTAGGCAGCTGCCTCTTCTGCCTACCCCTAGTTCTGGCCCTGCTCTAATCTAAAGGGGAGGCCTCTGGTGCGATGATCGTTTTTATGGGAAAAAAGAACACCCCCCAACTGCCTATAATTCCCTCTAATGTACTTGTACAGAGTAATCATGTCCCCTTGCAAGCGCCTTATTGCCAGAGAAAACAACCCCAACCGTGACAGTCTAACCTCATAGTTTAAATCTTCCATCCCCTTTACCAGTTTAGTTGCAGTCTCTGCACTCTCTCCAGCTCATTAATATCCTTCTTAAGGACTGGAGCCCAAAACTGCACTGCATACTCAAGATGAGGCCTTACCAGGGACCTATAAAGAGGCAAAATTAAGTTTTTATCCCTTGAGTCAATGCCCTTTTTTATGCAAGACAGCACTTTATTTGCAAAACACTACCATTTAGTGTATAACTATTTCTACCAAAGTGCATAAGTTTGCACTTTTCAACATTGCACCACATTTTCCATTTTTGCTGCCCAGTTTTCCAATTTTGTCAAATCGCTCTGCAAAGCGGCAGCATCCTGCATGGAACTTATAGTTTTGCATAATTTAGTGTTGTCAGCAAAAATAGAAACAGTACTCTCTATGCCCTCCTCCAGGTCATTAATAAACAAGTTAAAAATCAAAGGACCAAGAACTGACCCCTGCGGTACTCCACTAACAACACTGGCCCAATTAAAAAATGTTCCATTTACCACCACTCTTTGTAATCTATCCTTCAGCCAGTTCTCTATCAAAGTACCAAACATTTTGTGATTTGCTGCGCTATCGCCATTAATGTTGGCATGTTCTTAAAAGCTCTTGTGATAACATGAGTGTGGTTTGTAGTGGGTGTGGTTATAAAAGAGGAGCGATTAAAACTGGTTTCCATTATCAGCCCTCTACCACATAGGCCAGAAAAACTGTAGCCCTCAGTACCACAGTAGTTGAACAGCACTGCACTAACCTACCTACGCTAGCTGATTCCTAATCCTTTCTAGTAGTGCAAAGGTTTTTATCCCTTATGTAATAGCTTTTACTGCACTCCTGAACTTTTCTAAGAACAGTTTCACATTCTATTGCCCATTAAGATCTTCATATTGTTGTATTATAACCCTTACTTCAAGAGATAAAGGTGTAAGTGCCACAGGAGATTAAGATGAATGTTTCCCTAGAACCGACTATATTTTTAAATTACTTTTGCAGCTTCAGCAAGTCAATCTAAAAAACACTACATTTGATAAATCTACTGTATATAGATTAAAAACAATATTTTGCAGAAAAACAATAAATGCTTTAATATGGTACAGAAAACTTGGCACAGTTTAATGGGATTTTAGGGAACTTGAGGAAATACAAAAATTACAATTTATTGTTGATCTCTTACAATTATATGTATGATGAATTTTAGTGACAATGTACATATTTCCTTGCTCATCTGGGTAAAGCTACCATTTCATTTAAAAAACACAGGACATTTTTACAGGGATAGTTCCCTTTTGGGACTTTTAGATTTTCTTGTTTAATAACTGCTTCTATATCTGTGCAACACCGATAAATAATTTGAGTGATTGTAGTAGTGGAAAGAGAGCACAATATTACCACTGAACCAGCAATGTGCCATTGGTGACTATGTGCTGTTTCATGATATGTTGGAGGGTACGTTTACATTATATTCTGAGGCTCACTGCCATTATGTCAATACATGCAAGAGGGACCCGGTGGATTTATTTTTAGGACAGTCATTGCATGCTGAGGTCACTGTATGATTTTTTTATTGGTGATCTCTGCAACATTTTATGCTGAGGGCACCATAACAATTTATGGTGGGGGTCAGCAACAGCAGCGCTGTGAAAATATAGTATTTCGTTGTTGTTAGGGCAGTTCTTCATGGCGACCAAGGTGCAGAAAGGTTGCGACTCAACCTTGGTTGCCATGAAGAACTGCCCTAACAACAACAGAATACTATAGGGTTTTCACAGCGCTGCTATAAACTACTGAATGATATCCCATATCAGGTTCTCAAGGATTAGACCTATCGCCCATGAGCCCTAAACTGCCTCGCATTTTGTTACTAATAGCCATGCGTTATACGCACCGACCGATAATGAACCACATTTGGTGATGGGCCTTTCTATAAGGTCTCCTTATGTTTATTGCAATTTATTTTTGATGCACTGTATTTTTTATTTGTTTTTCTAGTTGTATTTTGATTTTTATCCTTGCTATCTATATACACGTCACACCCCTACGTCATTGGTTTCTGTTCCCGCCAAAAGGTCAGTGCCTACCTTATGGGACTTTGTATATATATATATATACAGTGGCTTGCAAAAGTATTCGGCCCCCTTGAACTTTTCCACATTTTGTCACATTACAGCCACAAACATGAATCAATTTTATTGGAATTCCACGTGAAAGACCAATACAAAGTGGTGTACACGTGAGAAGTGGAACGAAAATCCTACATGATTCCAAACATTTTTTACAAATAAATAACTGCAAAGTGGGGTGTGCGTAATTATTCAGCCCCCTTTGGTCTGAGTGCAGTCAGTTGCCCATAGACATTGCCTGATGAGTGCTAATGACTAAATAGAGTGCACCTGTGTGTAATCTAATGTCAGTACAAATACAGCTGCTCTGTGACGGCCTCAGAGGTTGTCTAAGAGAATATTGGGAGCAACAACTCCATGAAGTCCAAAGAACACACCAGACAGGTCAGACGTTATTGAGAAATTTAGGCTAATGCCACACGAGGCGTAGGGCTGAAATTTTCGGCAAGCGGAAAAGCGCTTGCCGAAAATTCAGCCCTACGCCTGCTACCTGTGCCTGCACCCGAATGAATGGGATACGCTCGGGTGCAGGCACATGTAGCCGATATACGCATGAAAACGCGAGAGAATGCAAAGTCTCGCGTTTTCATGCGTATATCGGCTACATGTGCCTGCACCCGAGCGTATCCCATTCATTCGGGTGCAGGCACAGGTAGCAGGCGTAGGGCTGAATTTTCGGCAAGCGCTTTTCCGCTTGCCGAAAATTTCAGCCCTACGCCTCGTGTGGCATTAGCCTTAAAGCAGGCTTAGGCTACAAAAAGATTTCCAAAGCCTTGAACATCCCACGGAGCACTGTTCAAGCAATTATTCAGAAATGGAAAGAGTATGGCACAACTGTAAACCTACCAAGACAAGGCCGTCCACCTAAACTCACAGGCCGAACAAGGAGAGCGCTGATGGAGCCAAATACAGGGCAATCTTGGAAGAAAACCTCTTGCAGTCTGCAAAAGACTTGAGACTGGGGCGGAGGTTCACCTTCCAGCAGGACAACGACCCTAAACATAAAGCCAGGGCAACAATGGAATGGTTTAAAACAAAACATATCCATGTGTTAGAATGGCCCACTCAAAGTCCAGATCTAAATCCAATCGAGACTCTGTGGCAAGATCTGAAAACTGCTGTTCACAAACACTGTCCATCTAATCTGACTGAGCTGAAGCTGTTTTGCAAAGAAGAATGGGCAAGGATTTCAGTCTCTAGATGTGCAAAGCTGGTAGAGACATACCCTAAAAGCCTGGCAGCTGTAATTGCAGCAAAAAGTGGTTCTACAAGTATTGACTCAGGGGGCTGAATAATTACGCACACCCCACTTTGCAGTTATTTAGTTGTAAAAAACGTTTGGAATCATGTATGATTTTCGTTCCACTTCTCACGTGTACACCACTTTGTATTGGTCTTTCACGTGGAATTCCAATAAAATTGATTCATGTTTGTGGCTGTAATGTGACAAAATGTGGAAAAGTTCAAGGGGGCCGAATACTTTTGCCACTCAAGCCACTGTATATATACACAAGAATAGAACGGTCGGCACTCACGATAAATAGTCTTTAAATGGGTGCAGTCACCTCCAACCTTTTAAACACTCGAACAAAAATGGTCCACTTCACACAGGACTTATGAAAATAACAAGGTAATTTATTGTATGTGTAACAAAAACTGACGTTTCAGCTGCTCTTGCAGCCTTTCTCAAAGTTACATAAACACCAACAAAACAAGCTTAAATACAAACAGTGGCGGGAAACATCGGTGGGTGACATCATATACGCTAAATATTTTTAGCCTACTATGGGCCCGTGTCACTAAAGTCCAAAATAAGGAGTGCTATTTATAGCATGCGTTAAAAATCTTATCACTTCTTATTTTTCGCTCGATTCACTAAAAGGACACTTGTCATAATTAAGAAGCGATGTTCTTGGCGTTATTTATCTTGCGACGACATATTTTCAAGCAATATATTACGCAGCGCACAACATATTGTCATGGTGCCAAATCCACATCTTCGCTCTTATATAGTTATAGGGCCCGTAGTCTTCAGAAAGTAATGGTTACGTGGGTAATATATTGCGCTCTGCGTAAAATATCGCACGCTGCGTAATATGTATAGCGTACTATGGGCCCGTGTCACTAAAGTCCGAAATAAGGAGTGCTATTTATAGCATGCGTTAAAAATCTTATCACTTCTTTTTTTTTTGCTCGATTCACTAAAAGGACACTTGTCAAAATTAAGAAGCAATGTTCTTGGCGTTATTTATCTTGCGACGACATATTTTCAAGCAATATATTACGCAGCGCACAACATATTACGCAGCGTGCGATATTTTACGCAGAGCGCAATATATTACCCACGTAACCATTACTTTCTGAAGACTACGGGCCCTATAACTATATAAGAGTGAAGATGTGGATTTGGCACCATGACAGTTGTGAACCAAAACCACACTTGTTCTCTGTAAGTCCAGTGTAATTGCCAAATGTTGAACATCTTCCTAATTCAATCTTCCAGTTCATTTTGCTTTCTAGTTGCTCTAATTATTTTAAGTTATTTCAAAATAATATGTACGATCACAAAGTACGATCATATCCAAAAATAACTGGGGAAATAATATTAATGTTATTAAAAAAAAACTGCAGTTCCCCATTAGCTGCCACACTGTTAGCTTATCCACTGGAATAATGTGTACGTTGAGCATCTGGCGAGCTGCAGTACTTGGAATGATTAGCTGTAATGGTGGCCTAATCCTTCCCTAAAACGAAGGATAAGAGGAAGGTCCATTGAGCCCACCAGTAAAGCTTAGTTAATCCCCATAAATCTTTTCTATTTGCCTTTTTTTATTTTTCCACACTGATACAGTGCACAAGAACAGATGTTCCTCTTCCCAATTAAGGTAATTACAGAATGCCATGCAGCAGCAGGAAATAACTGGGAACACTATTAAAACAATGTGATCTTCCCTTTACCACTACTGCCCTTTCATTCCCTACAAGACAGTTTGAAAATCCCAGTGTACCCTATTTGTTTCTGTCCTTTACAAACCTGCCCCATTTCTTAGTTCAGTAGTTATCAATGAAAATTAAACAAAAAACAGCACGTACAGTATAAGTAAAATAGAAGTCAGCAAGCTAAATTCATGGTATTGCATTAAAGCTAACACTTATAGAGATTGCAGTAAGTAGTCTAACCATGCTCACAAACACAACATTCTAGTGATTCTCTCCATAAGCCTATTTTGATAAATATGGCTACAAAAAATATAGTATTTATTTGAATGAGCCATTTAAAGTTACATTTATGATACCAAAACTAAGATGATGTATTTATTTTTGTGAGGTTTGTTCTTCTTGGCTGATTTTGCTTTGGTGCAAATTGAAGGTATAATAATACCACAGATATTACAATTCTGACAGGTGGGTTATCAGAATAATGGAATAGTGATAGGAAACTGTGTGACCTCAGACAGCTACTATCTAATGGAAAAATATGACCTGTTTATTGCTAGCGGTGACATATATCTTTTTTTTTAACTAGATTAGAATATAATAATATATTACCATGGGCACAGGAAACTTTTACTCTGCATATTTGCATTTGTAAATAAGTGTTTCCATAATACTTGCTGTGGCAAAGTAAGTCACCTTTAGATGCTTTCTCCTTAACCACCACAAAAAACTGGGTTATAGAAACCCATGTATGAATCCTTATTTAAAGAAGAACTAAAAATGAATGTGGCTAAAAATGGGGTATATTATATACTGAACTTACTGTACCAGCCCAGAGGTTCAGTAGACCTTTAACATTAATGATCCAGGCTTTTAAAGTTGTCCACAGGAGGTTGCCATCTTTAATGTTGTTTGGTGTGTAAATGACCCAGCACAAGCTCTTTGTGCTCTAGGCTGATGTTGAGAAGCTAAGCTTAGGGGCCGTTGGAAATTAACAACCAGAAAATATGGTTTTTCTATAACAGAAGCAGATGCTACAAGGATAATTATTCAATAATGATGTAATATGTACTGTTTCTATTTAATTAGAATCTGAGCTTTTAATCTGCCTTTTGACTTTTATTTTATATTTACACTTTAGATTTCAGACAGCCCCTAAGCTCAGGTAAGTGACAGCAGCACAGAGCATGTGCAGGGAATCAGCAGAAAATGAGATGGGGGGCTACTGGGGCATTTTGGGGGGCACAGATCTTCCCTGCTAAGGGGCTCTGGGGGCTTTTTTGGGTTAGACAAGAGGTATAAAACATTGTGTGTAATTTCTAAACTATGTATTTTTTAAACTTTATTTATCCTTCAATAATGTACATAATGTAATGTATATGTATGTATATATATATATATATATATATATATATATATATATAAAGAATATGAAACCTGCACTCCCTTAAAACTGGAAATATCAGGGACTTCTTTTAATAAAAAAGTCTTTATGATGGGCAGCAGATACTGTATCACAAACTGATTTACTAAAAGTGTCCAGTAATTTTCACAAGTATTGGAGTGCTCGATCCAGTCAGAAACTCAGGTGATTATAAGTGCCAAAAAGTCACAAAAGGACAACGTTATGGGCCTCCCTGGACCCTTTATCAAGTCTAGACTTAATCACTTATCCAATGTGCTGCTGATTCTTTGCTATGTATTCAATAATTTCCACAAGACATAAAAACCTTTCATATGTTATACATATATAATATACAATATATATATAATATATAATATACTAAAAAAAAAGCAAAATCTTATTTGTGTACCAACACATGGAGATGATGGCAGCATTGATATACATTATTTGGAATCAGCTCTATAAAAATCTTTAAACAATGTACTATAGGGGGGCAATTCAGGATTACAATTTATTTTTAATGCTTTTCCCAAACTGCAGCGCAATGCTTTGTGCTCAGATGTCATAGAACACACATAGATGCTCATAGAACACACAGAGCATTCAAGGTCTGCTGCAAAAATGTCTGATCCTGACAGAAAATCTCATTAGGAAGCAAGACATTCAGGGCTCTGCAACAGGTGTTGGCAAGAATAAAGTACAAAGAGAAAGAAAACACGCTTAGCACTAAGGAAACATTCTCAAATTAGCTTTGTTTTCTTCCCAAACACCAGATGCTGCGATAAACCACGCATTTCCGTTAATGGGGTTTGCTCAGTCCGAAGTGTTATATCTTAGGTTAGAGGCATCTTGTGCTTAGACTTCTGTTCTCTTTCAAGTTAAATGTTATTTTACAAAATATCCTTCCCTGTTTCTATGCTTTGCGATAGATTTCATAAAACCTGCTCATTTACTCACTTTTTAAATTGCTCTCATGAGAATACAGAATTTCAGATTACCCGTTCTTTCAATGCAAAAATATAAAAAAAAAACACAAAACCAAGAATAAATAAATGTCTCAAACCACCAATGTACCATTATGTCTAGTGGATATCTAGTAGGGAAAGGGATGCCATTTTTGGATGATTATCACTTGCAGCAGTGCGTTTCTACCATGGGTAACAAATCTCCCCATGTTCAGGCAGGAAGGAAGGAGTGGTGTAAAATGGAATTAAATTGAGTAAAAATAAAAAATAACACGTACAATGATGCCAGGCAGTTACCAATATGACCATCTCTTGGTGGAGATAATCTATGCAAGGCAGGTAGAGATTGCTATATTCTTCCAAGAAGTATTTGTTTTTTTTATTTTTTGTAGGTTATGTCCTTTTGAAAAGGGGAGTTCAGTTTTACATTATCTTTTAGTATATTACAGATAAACCTATTCTAAATCATTTTGCAGTTAATCTTAATTTATTCTGTACGGATTGTATATTATAAGGGGTTCCATTCTGGCTTTTTATTTTTATCTTGTTGTCTGTGTCATTGAGCAACCAGAAAAAAAATTGACAGTGAGGCTTCAATTTTGTATTGCTAATTGTTTTTTTCAGATACTATTGCACTTTTATTTTGGTTTAAAAATTTCTGCCTGGTTGCAAGGATAATCTTTAACATTCCAAGCCTGAGAGTAAGAGAACAAGAAACGTAAATAATTCAAATACAATAAACTGCAGTGTGCCTTGGAATTCTGCTGTTTACACCATGCTAAAAGAGCATGTACATACTGTGATTTATGTAGATGTCTGAGGTATACTGACACATTCAAAATGTAAATGGGTGAATGGTACATGGCAATCAGTAAGAACAGGTATTTAGAAAAGCAACTTCTTTGGCGTTAATTCCCCAAAATCAAACACAAAGGTTTTGATGTGATGCACAGCAGCAAGTTACTGCACTGCTGAACCGCTTTGCTTGCTATTAATTATTAAAGTATGTATAAAGAAACACGCTGGGAAGTAAATGATTTTAATGTTTACAGGGAAATGCCTTTTCACATAAATAAGTCAGAATTTGATTCCATTTCTGAATACATTTTGTGGACTTATCTATTATGTATTTTGTGTTTGTGGAAAATCAATCAATTAGGCAATTACTTTAGTATATTGCAGACCAATGTGGCAAAATCAGAAAATAACTTAACAAATTAGGATCATTGTGTCGTTCAGCGGAAAATTCCATCATTTCTCAATGCAGAAACACAGAATAAATGTGAGATACAATGCAATTATAAGATGCTGTATTCAGTCTAACTGATGTGGCTAATGCTATGCATAATCTGATGGTAACTATTGGATCTTGTCTAACAAGTTTTACTGCATGGGAAGCTGGCATTACCAGATGCCCTTTTAATTTAGAATGGTATTACAGCAGGTTCCATATGGGATTAGCGGACAAATTTTGACCTATTCAAAGAATGCTGCAAACTTTTACATCCAGCTAATAATTTAAAGCAGGGGGAAACAACCATTGGCATGCCTAATGAAACAGAACTGCAAATTGAAATTACATGCTTTAAATAGCCTAATGAAGGGAAGCTAATGCCAGCCCAAAACATTGTGTATTTCAATACGTTTGCTTACTTTTATTAATAGAATAATTTCCCCGGAGCAGATTAGTGTATTTATTGCCGATAGTACCTAAACCAGGGGCTAGGGCCCATTAGTTCCCATTATTCCTGGTACAATTAAAAAAGATATATGATAACTAAAAATCCCTCCAATTTTGAAAGCAATGGTGCTGGTTTCACTTTTTCTATTTAAAAAAGACTACTTTATTGGAACTCCCTATACATCATCCCTGTCTGTGTTTAAAATGAGGGGTGGGCGTCTCCTAATAGGTTTCAGTTCAGTTTAGGTCAGCCTGGCTGTTGATTGGTTCCTATCCTACAGTGCGGTGTGCTGAGTGCCACCAGCTCCTCAGCACAGCCTGGGACAGATGTGGAACAGACGTCCTAGTCACTCCTGATCACTTCAACATCAATTGCACGATTTATGTAAAACTTGTCTTTATAGACACTATACGGATTATGTTGACTTTGCTTTTTTAGGTACACTTTTAGGACATTTTGCAAAGAGAAAGTCTCTATGCATACAGATAATAATGACCATGGGATTATTAACCACTTCTGTTCTAAAAGCACAGGAGAAAAGTAACATTTCAAATGTTTATAGTCTCCTAAGGTTTTTTTTTTTTTTTTTTTTTAAATCATGTTCAGAATAAATTCATTAAAATAGCAATAAAATGAAATGAATGTGCTCACAACTTAAATGTCTTAAATACATTTCTAGTATTGGAGGATTTTGAGTTAGCATGTTTGAGCATCTTCTGGCACACCTTTTGTAACCATGAATAAGAAATTAAAACAATCTTAATACAGTCTGATGAGTTCCCCCCAATATATCAGCATGTATTCCTACCAGCTAACCGCCAGCTCATGTACTTTCAGAGTGTTGCTGAGACAATATCCATCCAATTTGAGGCGGCTGGTCTTCCCTTTTATCTGAGCCAATCGAGGATTCACTTTGGTGTCTGGTGGAAATTCTGAGTCCTAAAAAAACAAAATTTAGAGTCAGAATATGTTTAAGCACAAGCCAGACATTGAGACCTGGGTGTTTGCAGGTAAATGCTCAGTGGATCTTACGCAAAAAAAATGCAAAGCATCTAACTTAATCCCTTGCTATCATATAAATATGTTCTATCAACCTATTTATTTTTATTACAATTTATTTATATAGATCCAATTTTATGCAGCGCTTTCCACAAACTATACATGAATCAGTTCAGTCCTTGCTCCCAGTGGAGCTTACAATTTAAGGTCCCTATTACATTCACACAGTAGGGTCAGTTTTAGGGTGAAGACACATGGAGCTACTAGTAGCAGCTTCTTGTCACAGCTATAAAAATAGACAATGCTGATAATTTACTGACAATTGCCTCTACGTGTGTTTCAGCACAGGTAAATCGGAGTATTGTCTATGGCAGGGTTTCATTCACTTCAGTCCCTGCCCCCAGTGGAGCTTATAATCTAAGGCTAATGCCAGACGAGGCGTAGGGCGGATATTTTTGGCAAGCGGAAAAGCGGAAATACGGCTACATGTGCCTGCACCCGAGCATATTCTATTCATGTGAGCACAGGCACAAGTAGGAGGCGTAGGGCAGAATTTTCGGCAAACGTTTTTCCACTTGCCGAAAATATCCGCCCTACGCCTCGTCCGACATCAGCCTAAAGCTCCTATTACAGTCACACACAGCAGCTTCAATTAATTAGCGAACCTATGCAGACAAGGGGTTAGTACACAAACTCTGTGCTGGCTGTAATTGACCTCAGGACCCTAGAGTTGTAAGAAGCTACGCTGCTGTAACATATTTGAAAAAAATGACAACTGCCTCATTACAAAAGAACTATAACACAAAAGGGGCAGATTTATCAAAAGAAGTGTTCACCCATTGATAAATACAATACAAAAATCCCATAGGAATAAAAAGAATGAAATTTATCGTATATTGTGGCATTGAAACAAGTGGGAAATTAGCAGCGGTTTTTATTTTTCCAGATTCTGGGAAAAACTATACAGTTCGAGTTGCTGTGGTTTGACGATTTTTTTTTTCTGTGAATGTCGTTTTTTTTTTTACTTAAATTTGAAAAATCATAAATCTGCCCCTAGCTTTGTACAGATTCCTACATAACAAAACCTTACAAGCCAAACATACAGCTGCATTTGTAGCAAATGAGCAAAATTAAAAGTCTAATTAGCTGGTAGATTTTAGGTATTACTTGTGAGAATTCTGTGCAGATAAATATGCCTTAAAAAATATGCCCCATCCTGGTTCACATTAGCTGTAACTCCAAGGATCAAAATCCATTAAAAAATAATGAAATAAAAGCATTTTCATGGGGGCCGGGGACTTTGTTAATCACCTGTCTCGTGGCACAGAGTAGCTGATAATGCTGTTTAGTAATATGGAACATGCTTCCAAATGTCTGCACTGGGATTTGTAGAACTGCACTTACCAAACAAGCTGGCGTTTACTGAAGCTAATTAAAAGGGAAATCACAACAAAATATTGCAGTTGTTCTAAGACTCATTTGCATTCTTTGCCTATTTACCTTATTAACCTTCACTGCTGATAGGTAAATGATTCCATTTAGAAGATAATGGAAAGGAATTTGCCATCAGTGTGGTGCTGCTTCTATACTTTATAAGCTGATCAGACAGTCCCTTTAACAAGGGACATTTACACACAAGATAATAGGTAATCTGGTGTAGTCAAACCCACGCATTGTGCAGTTTTCATACGTGCCTTAAGGAAAAAGGAAGTCTTGGTCACCCAGTATATTATATATAGTGACTAATGTACCCCTGTTGTAAAATATAGGGAGTTTCAACGAGCTCCAAGGTGACCTCTAATATCCTTCTATTTTACAACAGAGGGTACATTATCTATTATACACAAGTTTCAGTGAGTCATGTGACAGAAATGACATAATTTAGCACCGATTATAACTGATGACATCACCAAGCTCTGTTTATAAAGATATATATAGGATTTATGTTGTACACTACTATTTTACAGTCTCTGCACTGTTTTTTTTTCCACCATTGTTCCTGCTCATAAAATAACATTACAGTATAAGCATTCATTTCATTTTACCAAACAGCAAAGCCTCAAATAATGATATAATTGCCTATTATTATAGTACTGCATATTCCTAATGCCTACTACATATATTGTCTCTGTGAGAGTGCCTGCCTCTTGTACATATTTACATCAAGCGCCCAGAGGTTTAAAGAGGCCTGCATATATTTGCATATTTGCTTGTGTTTAGATTAATTAAACTAATTTTACAGCTGTTAGTGTTTTCTGGGGAAAAGAAAAATAACAGGGATTATTTCTCTCTTTAAACTAACACTAGCAGATTCTAGTAGGCCCAGGTAAAATATGGAGCTTAAAAAACACACACTACTGTGGCTGGTAATTTTTTTGATTGCCAAGGCTCTGTTTAAGGAGCAGGAAAGGTATAAACTAGGGATGCACCGAACCCACTTTTTTGGGTTCGGCCGAACCCACAAACCCACCCCAACGGATTCTGCCAAATCCCAAACCAAATCCTAATTAGCATATGCTAATTAGGATTGGGGAGGGTAAAAAATTGGCGCATGCAGCGCGTGGTGAAAAATCCTCCCTTGGCATTTAACCCTTCCAAATTGCATATGCTAATTTATGCTAATTAAGATTTCACATTCGGTTCATCCGAAACCGAATCCTTCAAAAAAAAAGGCTGGATTTGCCCCGAATCCAGGACCAAATCTGGGGTTGGCTGGATTCGCCCCGAATCCAGGACCAAATCTGGGGTTCGGTGCACCCCTAGTTAAAACTAAGTAAGCTTTATCAGAAAGGTCTATGTAAATACAGCCTTAAGCACTCACAGAATCCTCTATCAAAAGAAACACAGGATTTCTTGTCTCCTTTTTTTGTAAACATGATGTTTGGATGTCGGACTTGCTCTCTCAGAAAGATCCTTCATTCCCGGAGCCAGAGTCTGCGCAACTCTCTCCTCTCCTGCTCCCCCCTCCCACAACAATACTAAGAACTCCCTCAGGAATGTATGATCAGAGCTATAACTGCTAGACTGCAAGCAGGAAGCTACTTAAAATGGCAGCTGCTGTCTTGAGCAAACTGATAAAGCTTCTAGTGCTGTTTACTCGGGTATGGCAATGTTTTCTGCAGAATAAATATATTGTTCTAGGTGGCACTAATGTGGCGAACCTATTGGCAGTAAAATGCCAAAATGACTTTCCTTCTCCTTTAAGGACAGGCAGAGCCTTAGCGTCTCTCCACCTGCAGAAAAGCCATCTGCTCTGCTGTGCCTCTGCACTGACTGGGCTGGAGTCGGCCTGCACACAGACACAATGAGTGGATATCAGCACAAAAATGCATAGTTTTGCATTTCCCAACCAATATCTGCTCCAATTGTTTGCTTGCAGATATGCAGCAGAGCAAAGGGGAATACATCATTTTCTTTCTACCTGTGAAGTAAACGCTGGTACCCTTTGCATGTTGATATTTCAGTATGCAAAGTGAATGCAGTCCAGGGTTGTGAAACTTTATTGCACTATTGTCTTTAAGGAGTTTAACGGTAGGTATGTATTGTTTCTCATAGGCATGCTTCAGAAATTTTCTCTGAGTGGCAACCTAACCTCTTTAACTATACGCCAGGGCTATATTTCAACTGAGCCTGTTCTGTGTACACTATGCTATGTGATGATTTCATCCCAATTTGCTCTGTCACTTTTTGCCGATTAATAAATAAATTCAAGTACAAAGAGACAAAGAGCTGCTACCTCACTGTATATACATTGTGAGTTACATTAGCTATACAGGTATTGGATCCATTATCTGGAAACCCATTATTCAGAAAGTTCTGAATTACGGAAAGGCCATCTCCCATAGACTCTATTATAAGAAAATAATTCTAATTTTTAAAAATGATTTCCTTTTTCTATGTAATAATAAGACAGTACCTTGTACTTGATCCCAACTAGGGTATAATTAATCCTTATTGGAGGCAAAACAATTCTATTTGGTTTATTATTAATATTTTTAGCAGACTAAAGTTATTGAGATCCAAATTACAGAAAGATCCCTTATCCAGAAAACCCCAGGTTTATTTAGATATTAACTGTCAAGTTAATTCAAAGCCTTAATGGAGAATTTTCTCCAAGATGTTACCTACTTTTTTGCGCCTTGAGGCTTGCCAGTGGTATATATATGATTGTTAAGATTACATTTATTCATCTGGTTGCATGTCATCCTCTTCATCTTTTCCTTCAGCTTTTGGGATTATTTAAAGGTACATCACCCCCCCCCCCCAACTCTCCCTCCCCACATAGACTATTACATAGAAAAGTGCAGAGCAGCACAGCAAGCCCAGCACCATCTTCTGCCCATTCTTATCCTCTTTGGGTCTCTTCGCTGACATTGACCCTGCCAGAGCATCTGCAGGTAAAGCTGATTCCTAACTAGCCCCAACTGTGCATACTCCTGCAGGATGTGTTGGTAAAGAGCCACCAAGAGGATCAGGATGGAAAGAAGATGGCATTGGGGGACTCTGCTGTGCTGCTCTGCATTTTAATCTCAGGCTTTCTATGCAACAGACTGTGCGAGGAGGGAGAAGTGAGGGCTGTTGTACATTGGGGGGTTTAGTTGTCTATTACATCTATGCATGTTTTGTTTTTGCTGCGATATATGTAGATTTAGAGTCCCATTTTTCACTCTCCTAAGATTTAAATTTATCCTTATTTTCAGCTATTAATGTTACTTTTTTAGCTTAGAGTTTAAAGGTTTAACAAGCATGCTGAATTATGTAGCCATTTCTAGCTCCTTTGCCAATCTGTTTCCCAATCTTCTTTTATGACTGTGGTTACTTTTCTAGTATAAAAGCTTTTCAAGAGAACAATGAGCTGCTCATTTACACTCATTTTCCAGAGAATGTTCCTCAACTTTCCACAATTTAAATGCTTTGGTGTAGTCAATGAAGCACATGTTGACTCCCTTCTTGCATTCCTTGTCTTTTTTGATTATCCAAGGTGCATAAGCTGCTATCTCAACCCCAATGAATGCACATGTACATCTGGCAAATGCTTTATGATATAAGGAAGGAATTTATAATAGCTTGCATATTCTTTCAGGTCTCTTTTCTTCAGTGTTGGAATAAAACTGCATTTTCAAATCTGTAAACTATTAAAGGACATGTAAACCCCACACACACAAATGTAATCGGTGAAAATGTAATCGGTGAACAGCCTTTTTGAAATCTTTAAATACCTGGCACTCTGGTTGTTCAAAGGTTAATAGTAAGGCGGCAGCATCCCCTTAATTACTTAAGATTCCCTTCTCCTCCTTGGCCCTCAGGAATTTACTTTGGCTTTTGGCTCCTGGGCATGCTCAGTTCTTCCCAATTCAGATTACTTATCACACTCTCCAGTCTAGCAGCCAATGAAGAGATGGCATTGCTGGTTCCCATAGAAACTCTGCTTTAGAGGTCTGCTCCTATTTGTTTCTACTAACCTCCTCTCCTGAGCTCAGCTTAACAATTACAGTGCTCAAACAAAGCAGAACTTTTTATCACAGTAAGTTCTGCCTATGTGAGCCTGCATTATTGATAAAATGTACGCTAAATAGGGTTTTTTATGCACGTATGCTGTTTGCAGATTTAGATGTAACTGATTATATGTGTCAGAGGGAAAACGGCAACAAGGTGAAACCTGCTGTTTGTTATAGGAAAATGTGATGGTGCTGGCGAACTGACGGGATATATGCAGTACAAATGATGTCATTTTGGTGGTCATGATGTGCCCAACATATATACATTGTAGTAAAATGTAGGCTTTACATGTCCTTTATGTGTTTCTTTCCAAACTCGATTTGCACTCTTTATAAACTCCATCAAGAGCAGTGTTTCACAATTTTGGCTACATTTGTTCCCATAACAATTTTGAAATTGGACAAAGAATTCTATGTCAAACCTCATCTACAGTAAATAACCACACTTTAGTAGCAATACGATACCCCATGGCAGTAAATATTATTGTACACAATATTTTATTCATGAATTATTCATCACTAATAACTGTTTTGATCATAAGAGGTTCTACGATCATTCTACGAGATTATGAGCCCATTTTCGTATATATCAGTGGTTCAAATGCCACACATAGATGCTGTCTATTTTCTATATTTCTTTGCACGTTGACTTTGTCTATCCCTCTATTTGGCATTATCGGTTTGAGAAATGAAATCAGTACCAGGAAAATTACTTTTTATTTAATAAAACGTATAATAACTTTATTAAACTCCTCGACAGCACATACAAAAATAAACTGCAGTTTTTCATTATTTAACAGGTCAAAACAATATATATGCAGAGAAGTTATTCTGGGTGATTTTATCTGCAGTGACTCAATATAAATGTTACTGAATCTCGCTCTTTTTCTTTATCTTACAGACCACCAACACTGCAGAATGAGCTGCTGAACTTTAATAGGATATTTTTATCATTGTATATGGTTCGCTGCTTGTATAATTACAAGGGTGGAGAGAGAACAACCTTGTCATTTCCCTGATTTGAGATACACTGAATATAGTCATTTCAACAGTAACATCTAGCAATATTTCATTTTTTATAGGTTTGTTTAAAACCAAGGCTCTTGATGGCTTTTAGCTAAATAATGTGTTTGCTTATCTCATTATTTTTATAGCCATATTGCTGAAGACACAAAATGGATTTATCCTGAGTAGATTAAGGCCACAGTATTTAACCTCCCAGTCACCTTGAACTAAATAGAAAAGTAAAACTGGCAAGATAATACATAAATAAGTATTTTTCATTATTTTATTCATTCTTTGTACTCATAATAACATCACTCCCTCGGCTTGGGCCTAGTATTGGTCATAACCAGGCAAAAGGTCAGGTTTTATTGCAGCTCAGCTTGATCTTTATCCATAAAAGTCCCATCCAGTGAGCAATAATCCACATTTATTAACTGCCCCCAAAAATTCTAACTCTTTGAATACACAATGCTGAGTTTAATGAATGAGAAATTAATGTGAAAGCAATTTTACACTTCCTACTTTGTGGCAACAGTTTGGGGGTCTTTCATATTTTAAGATAATATTGTCCCCTACAGAATTGGTTTGATTGGCATGCCCTGACCTTAACCCAACTGAATCCCAGGGAATCAATTGGAGAATTATAGGCTAATCCTCATCACCCAGCATCAGTGCCATACTTCAGCAAGTTTCTTCTGGTTAAATGAAGTTAATCCCACAAAAATCTAGTGTAAAGTCTTCCTGGAAAGGTAGAGAGTATCACATGAAGGGCCACAGTATTACAATGAGATGTCGGACAGATACTTTAAGCCATTATAGTTACGGTATAAAACCCAAACAAGGCACAACTGAGTGACACTCCATTTAAAAGAAGATCCCGTAAAAAACATTGTACTGCACTACTGTACTTCAAAACTTAAAGGAACATATTAAAGTAAATTTATTATGAATGAAGATAATTGCATCAAAAAAATTGCTCTTCTATATCTCTTAGGTGTCAGTTTGATAAAATAGCAGTGATTCTACATCTATTTTTATATCCTAGATATAACAGCGCTTAAGTGGGCTTTGAAAAGATCTTGTAATAAATCATTGATAAAATGTATAGTAGCTCACATATTTAGATGTAAGGAAACTAATGATCAGCAATAGAAAGTCCAAATCAATTCTAATTTAAGTTAGAAAAATCACAACATAGCTTATTTATTTAGTGGGTAGATAAAAAATTAGGGATGCACCGGATCAAGCCTTTTTTTTTTTGGATTCGGTTTCAGCCGAACCGAATCCAACCCCTAATTAGCATAAATTAGCATGTGCTAATTAGCATTCAGAAAGGGTTAAAATTTAAGGGGGGGGAACTTTTAACTCTTCACAATCCTAATTAGCATATACTAATTAGGATTCGGTTCAGGATTCGGCAGAATCCATCAGGGTGGGTCCGGGGGGTTCGGCAGAACTGAAAAAAGTGGGTTCAGTGCATCCCTATAACAAATACAAAGAATGAATTGCTGATTACCTATGAAAAAATTAAACAGTAGAACAACAGTGTTGTGGAAGTTAAATACATAGCATAATTAACACTAAACACGTAAATTCTCTCTTTAGTAACTTCAAACCAAGTATAAATATTGACAAAGTGCAACCAAGCCACAAACCATCATCTACCCATTCCTTCAGATGGTTCATGCAATACCTTTTTCTCGCTAAGAGCTAATGCATGTGATAGGATTGCCAGATTGGGCTTTATACCTGACTGCATCCATCTCCAAAGAAAAACGGGTGTTAAAGTCACAAGAGGGCAGTGCATTGTTGTTTCCATTAAAAACTCAGAGATCAAATATTCACTTCCAAACTCTAAATAGCCCCTCTCTTATTCATCCTTTAGCTGGTCATTGGAACTGTTGTCTGGTTGCTAGGGTAAGAATGACCCAAGCACAAAAAGTAAAATATCTAAAATTAAACAAACAGAGCTAGTTGTCTACAATATTGATCTCTATAAATAGCAAGATAATCTTCTCCAAAATCTGATACCAAATCTCAAAACATTACCAACTGAACATGCTGATGATGTGTCCAGATATGCATTTGAAACACCAATATTTATTTATATATCTAATGAAATGTGTCACTAACATACATAGGTATAGCAGCCCCTACAATTAAGACCCCATTGACTCTCAGAATTGTTGTGCAGTTTATCTCCCAAACATATGAAATCCCACAGACTGACAATGCTGATTCAGTTCCAGACTTTTCTACAGGATCAGTGGTTATCATCATATTTACATATTTCTATTATTTTTATTCACAGATCAAAAGATTTCAAACAGGAATACTTGTTGTTAGTAAATAAACACTTAATATATATTGCTGAGTAACAGTTCAAGTTTGCATAGTCCATATAAATAATTTTTCATTAGGACTTGTTTAGATATAACATAAACCTCTATGATCATAAGCAAATTAAAATAAAATTCCATTATTCCAAGAGATACAGATCTCATTTATATAACTGCCCACTCATGTTGCTTGCAATCTGTTCTCTGTGTTGTCTTCTGTTGAGTGGAGGAGTTTCCAGCAAATTGTCTATTGTAAAGAATCTTCCCCAAGAATCTCTTTAGAAACTTAATAAATAGAACCAGAACACAGACATGTACCCAACTGCAATAATACAATACATCTTTAAAAGAAGATTGAGTACTTGAGGATATTAAGCAGTGACCAAAGGTGAGCCAGTTGTATATTTTAAAGCTTGGTCAAATTGTGTAGCGTAAATTTGATTTCATGGATTCAGCTAAATGTATATACAGTAACAATCACAGATGCTGCTGGCCTAATAAAGTGATTTGTTTTATGTTTCTATGCCCCAGGTTCCTTGCTGATTTTATTTTATCTCTCCTATGTATGATACTTATCTTAAAGATACTTAAAGATTAATGAAAATGTATCCAAGTAAGTAAATATTTGACATTTGGTAATTATTAGATACACGGGTAGAAGACAACATGCTCTAAATAGCCCTACATCTATTTGAATGGAAAACAACTGGGATCATGAGTGCACAAAAAAAATAAATAGCATATGAAAATATACCTTACATTGAATTCTACAGAACCTTGCTTTCTGCTGATTTATGTAATTTGATTTTATGCGCAACTGACAGTTAACTCAATGATGCTTTCTGAGTGCCACTCCTCTGAAGTTGGCCATACACACCCAGATTTGGTTGTGCTGTTTGGCAGATTTAGACTATATTTCCCGACCATTTGGGGATGTTGGACAAGCAGGGTGCCTTTCCATAGATAATCCTGCAATCCTTGTAGCTCAAGGATTATCTTGTCTGTTGGTCAGCCAAAAGGAAGTGAAGAAGAGCCAATCATTTGCCCATTCACTAGTATTCAAGTGCCCATTCACTAGTATGGCCTCTCATACAGTATCTGACTGTATGGCATACGGGGTAGATAAGTCAGAGCACCACACATAGTTTTGTGTCTGGACATCTAAACATATGTAAGGCTATCTCCAATACAAAAGACCAGTTATGTGGCTTTGTTTCATTAGCAGATAAAAGGTGGCTAACCATAGATATGCTGCTAGCAACACTGCAATGCAAACCAGTTTTTCTGCTGCTGACACAAAAGGCTGTAGCATCTAAAAAACCTACATACAGTGATGAACAACCCTTGGAAAAGCTCAGAAATTTCCATTGCATTTATGAAGGGTATCCTGTTAAGATATATGTTATTAAAGAAACAGCACTATCGACAAACATATCAAAATTATATTTATAGGACACAGTTGTCTTCTGCACATAAAGAAAGAGGAAGACAGAGAAAGATGGCAACATATAAAAGAAGACAATGCAATGGGGACCTGAACCATGCCTTTATACAATATTAGCATCAGATGAGATCCTTTTATCCTTTGTGCCTCTTTAAGATAGTATAAGCACCAGGAAAGAATTCTCTATTCAACAGACTTGTAAACTACAAAATCTACGGCCTATGGCGGCACAGTAAATGAAGCTCACAATAGCTTGTCTCAAGCTCGCAAGTTCCGGTTGATTATGGTGGAGATTGATTTCTGATCTCCAACAGCAGCTATTAGAGTGCGGTTTGCTTGGTCTGTTCCAGAAGCCCTTTAAGATCATAGTAGAGAGTATTATTTTTCCGGGCAAAATTACTGAGCGTATAAATCAGCATCTGTTTATAGCTTTAATTCTACATTAGATTCTTTTCATTTCGCAGCCTCCTGCACTTGCACATCAAAGTAAATTGTTCTGCTTTTGTTTTTAAACGGTTTATAGGCAAGCTGACCTAGAATAATTGTGTATGATATTTACAGAATATATGAATGCAGTATCCCTGCTGCATACACAAGTACCTCTCCCCACAGCTTCAGCTTGTATTAAAAGGCTCAAATACTTCACACAATATGAATGTAATTTGGAAGGAGATCAGTTCTCTCCCTGAGCAAGTATTACTAATTAGCTGTAGGTAATTTTAGGCGTGGGCATGGATTGCATGAAAAGTAATAAGCTATAATGCTATAAGGTCCAACTAACAAAATAGTCATATTATATACATTATATATATATATATAATGAACAAAACATGAATCGCATCGCTCAGGACTTATAACAAAGTTTGTAGTTTATTACGTGTAGAACAAGAGAACTGACGTTTCGGCCACAATCGCAGCCTTTCTCAAAGTTGCCAAAAAACAGTACATCTAAACTTAAATACCCTGTGTGGCGGGAAACTCGATAGTGACGTGTCAGAATGACGTATACACTCAGTGAACTTAATTACATACAAAATAAAATAAAATACCCTTAACCATGTGTCAAACATATTCTGACACGCCACTATCGAGTTTCCCGCCACACAGGGTATTTAAGTCTTCTTGTGTTATATATACACATATATATATATATATATATATATATATAGTAGAAAGCACTCACAGCTATAGCGTCAATCAAGTCAGTGATTTATTTCAGCATACCAATGCTGAAATAAATCACTGACTTGATTGACGCTATAGCTGTGAGTGCTTTCTACTGTTGAGTTTGATGCATTATTTTTGTCAGCACCCAGCTGTTGCCCTGATATTGGTGAGTGCCGATTCTTTACAAGACTATATATATATATATATATATATATATATATATATATCCAGTATATAGAAAGCACTCACAGCATAAGTGTCCAACAAATCAGCTATTTATTAAGACATACTATCTACGCGTTTCAATCCACATGGGATCATCATCAGGATGACCATCTAAACATATGTAAGGCTATCTCCAATACAAAAGACCAGTTATGTGGCTTTGTTTCATTAGCAGATAAAAGGTGGCTAACCATAGATATGCTGCTAGCAACACTGCAATGCAAACCAGTTTTTCTGCTGCTTTCGGGAAATCGCCAAAAAAGCCTTGTGAGGCAAGTTCGGTGATTTCCCGAAATCGCGCCGCCGCGTGTGCCATCCCACCGGCGACTTACATTGTCGCCGGTGGGATGGCAACTGGCGGCAACTCGGGGAGATTAGTCGCCCGCGAACAGGGAGTTTTGTCGCTGGCGACTAATCTCCCCATGTGCCAGAGCCCTAAAAGTTTGGGATACTTTTTAAACTTATAAAGGGAAACCTGGAAGCCATTTACCTCATGCATTGCCCTGTGATCTGAGCAGCTAGATGTGCAACCTGGTTCAGTTTTTAACCCTTTACATATAATCTATGTTTCTGACAATAGAGGACAAGGTGGTTTCCAGGTTCTTTGTTATTTGGGGATTGTGTGATCCAGTTTGCAGCAAACAGATTAAGGTTTTCATTATTTTTGTCTTTAGTAGCACTGAAGCTTCACCTTCAGCCCATCACATACACTTTGGCAAGCCCCTGCCACTTTGGACTTAGGAGATAAGACATTATCTTGATACTCACACTAAGGGGCTGATTTACTAACCCACGAATCCGACCCGAATTGGAAAAGTTCCGACTTGAAAACGAACATTTTGCGACTTTTTCGTATGTTTTGCGATTTTTTCGGATTCTGTACGAATTTTTCGTTACCAATACGATTTTTGCGTAAAAACGCGAGTTTTTCGTATCCATTACGCAACTTTCGTAATGGATAGGAAAACTCGCGTTTTTACGCAAAAATCGTATTGGTAACGAAAAATTCGTAAAGAATCCGAAAAAATCGCAAAACATACCAAAAAATCGCAAAATACCGATCATTACGAAAAAAACGCAATCGGACTCCATTCGACCCATTCGTGGGTAAGTAAATCAGCCCCTAAGCTATGTGAAATATGGAGCCACAATCTGATACTGGGAAAGGGAATTTGCTGAGAAACAAGGCAGTTGTTTTGGACAAAAAGCTGCACTTTCTATTTACTGTCCAGCAAATGAGAGAAAAAAGTAGAGCCAGACACACACTATGCAGACAATATTGTAATTGCAAAAGTTCCCTGCATATTAAATTGACTCATAAAAAGCACCGCATAGCTTAGGGAGCTCTTTTGTGCCATACATTGGAAGGCACTCTAAAACACAAACACGCCATTATGTAACTTGTAAAAGTGGCTCAGGAGAGCACTGTATTATATACAGAGACCTTACATTGCCCTGTTTTTGTTCATAACCAGAGACATACAAGTAATCACTGGCACAGTGGTAGTATTAAAAATAATTGCCTTTTATGTATAATATGCAAAAAAGTTACACTTATCGATTTTACATTGATACAATGCAGTCAATTTCACATAATTATATAAAACAATACATACCATAAAAAAGTGCACAAAAAGGGGAAAGGACACACGAGTAGGCGGATCCACTTGCCAAAGGTGAGAACTTTTTTTGCATATTATACATAAAAGACAATTATTGTTAATATTACCACTGTGCCAGTGATTACTTGATTGCAAGCCCTTACCCCCTATATAAAGGTATCATTTCTGGGCTGTTTTGCACCAAACCTTCATACTTTAATTTGTGATTGTGGTGATTTGAGTGCCATCCATTTATCTATATTTCTCATAACCAGAGACATAACCAGAGAACTAGCAATAGCGACTGGGACATGGTTAGGGATGCCACTTCCTCATAATTTAAAATGAGATCTGGCTCCAATATCAATATGGAAAAAGATATTACATTAAACTATTATTAAAATATTATTAACAATTATTAGCTTGACTCATATGCAGCAGGAGTTGATTTTGTTTGGGGATTGGGAAGTAGTGGATAGGTGGTGTACTATGGCACCAATGCAAAACCATAGCAGTGCACATGGGTCCATGGGTCTTAGTTAATTTGTAAATTTTGTTTGTTTTAGCAGTACTTACTGCCATAGAAACAATGTGAATGCCATCTCCAGCACATTATACTAACAGAGAAATGGTTAAAGGCATTATATTTACAATGTGAGCAGTGGGTCCTAGATCCAAAGAACATTACAGTGAATCACTGTCACCGTAAGCACTTTATATAATGAGAGTACGGGCACTGCAGGCAGTGGGGATTGACAACACAAGTACAATATACAGAGAGAGTTGCTACTGCTGGCACTACAAGCACATTGCAGTATGCGAGGGAATGGATTTGGCTCCCAAAGTACATATATACAGTGGAGGAAATAATTATTTGACCCCTCACTGATTTTGTAAGTTTGTCCAATGACAAAGAAATGAAAAGTCTCAGAACAGTATCATTTCAATGGTAGGTTTATTTTAACAGTGGCAGATAGCACATCAAAAGTAAAATCGAAAAAATAACTTTAAATAAAAGATAGCAACTGATTTGCATTTCATTGAGTGAAATAAGTTTTTGAACCCCTACCAACCATTAAGAGTTCTGGCTCCCACAGAGTGGTTAGACACTTCTACTCAATTAGTCAACCTCATTAAGGACACCTGTCTTAACTAGTCACCTGTATAAAAGACACCTGTCCACAGAATCAATCAATCAAGCAGACTCCAAACTCTCCAACATGGGAAAGACCAAAGAGCTGTCCAAGGATGTCAGAGACAAAATTGTAGACCTGCACAAGGCTGGAATGGGCTACAAAACCATTAGCAAGAAGCTGGGAGAGAAGGTGACAACTGTTGGTGCGATTGTTCGAAAATGGAAGGAGCACAAAATGACCATCAATCGACCTCGCTCTGGGGCTCCACGCAAGATCTCACCTCGTGGGGTGTCAATGATTCTGAGAAAGGTGAAAAAGCATCCTAGAACTACACGGGAGGAGTTAGTTAATGACCTCAAATTAGAAGGGACCACAGTCACCAAGAAAACCATTGGAAACACATTACACCGCAATGGATTAAAATCCTGCAGGGCTCGCAAGGTCCCCCTGCTCAAGAAGGCACATGTGCAGGCCCGTCTGAAGTTTGCCAATGAACACCTGAATGATTCTGTGAGTGACTGGGAGAAGGTGCTGGGGTCTGATGAGACCAAAATAGAGCTCTTTGGCATTAACTCAACTCGCTGTGTTTGGAGGAAGAAAAATGCTGCCTATGACCCCCAAAACACCGTCCCCACCGTCAAGCATGGGGGTGGAAACATTTTGCTTTGGGGGTGTTTTTCTGCTAAGGGCACAGGACAACTTATTCGCATTAACGGGAAAATGGACGGAGCCATGTATCGTGAAATCCTGAACGACAACCTCCTTCCCTCTGCCAGGAAACTGAAAATGGGTCGTGGATGGGTGTTCCAGCACGACAATGACCCAAAACATACAGCAAAGGCAACAAAGGAGTGGCTCAAGCAGAAGCACATTAAGGTCATGGAGTGGCCTAGTCAGTCTCCGGACCTTAATCCAATAGAAAACCTATGGAGGGAGCTCAAGCTCAGAGTTGCACAGAGACAGCCTCGAAACCTTAGGGATTTAGAGATGATCTGCAAAGAGGAGTGGACCAACATTCCTCCTAAAATGTGCGCAAACTTTGTCATCAATTACAAGAAACGTTTGACCTCTGTGCTTGCAAACAAGGGTTTTTCCACTAAGTATTAAGTCTTTTTTTGTTAGAGGGTTCAAAAACTTATTTCACTCAATGAAATGCAAATCAGTTGCTATCTTTTATTTAAAGTTATTTTTTCGATTTTCCTTTTGATGTGCTATCTGCCACTGTTAAAATAAACCTACCATTGAAATTATACTGTTCTGAGACTTTTCATTTCTTTGTCATTGGACAAACTTACAAAATCAGTGAGGGGTCAAATAATTATTTCCTCCACTGTATATATATATATATATATATATATATACAGAGGCCGTGGGGTATCCCAAGGACATTATATACAGAAAGGAAGTTGATACTGATCCCCCAAGGACATTTTATACAGAGAAGTTCTCTAAAGCACTCTAAAGAACATACCATAATATAGTAAGACGCAGAGGACACTAACACAAGTGTATTATACATAGGTAACTTTGGATAACAGCACCACAAGCAGTAAGAGGCAGTGGATACTAGCATGCTAAGCACAATATACCATAAAGGAAAGTGAGTATTTGCAAAAAGAATACATTATATATTAAGAAGCAGTGAGCACAGGCACTTCACCATCGCCATTTTTCCCTTTTTTACAGCTGTTTTCTTTCCCCGTTCTCCTCAGGAGAACCTTACATTACCTATTTTCTAATCCACTCGGTTTTACCTTAATCTTCATCTCTCTTATGCTTGTCTTTCTGGTACTGGTGTAATTTCACTATTGGAAACTTTTGCCTTTCTTCTCCACATCTCTTTCTATCTCCACTTCTCTACCTCCTATCCATTTCATTTCTGTACTACCCCTCCCCAGCCTTTTCTCCATTTCTTACAGATTTAGAGTGTGCCCATTACATGGCCTTTACAACACCTTTTCACAAGGCATTAAGCATATAATGCATGTGTATAAATATGTTTAAATTTTTAGGATATTCTAATGTAAATAAAAGCAATATGATATGTAGATAATTAACGTTTTAATTCATAAAAGTTAACTCTTAGTTATGCACAAACATTATGCAGTAGTATAGGTCATGCAACAGGAACACTATATATGTGTGTTTTTGGCTCCCTTATCTACTTCTATGATGGCCTCCTTAACCCTCTACCCCCACCCAAAAGGCATATGGACATGCACAAGCCAGGAGGAAGAAAGCATCAGTGATTCAGCAGATTACAAAAATCTTCACTAGCAGCACACTCGCTGCTGCTCTTGCCCTAATTATGTACAGGACCACGTGAGCGTCATTCTATTTGAATTTCCTGCACAGGGGCTTGAAAATATTCTGCGATCTGTTAGTTTGATTCAAGCCCTTGATAATGGCAGCAATTTTCAAAAGCGGGGGGGGGGGGAATTCTGGGGTGTTGCATGGCCCCTGTGCCCCACCCCACTGCTTCCAGCTTGACTATAGACCATTAATAAACAAAAGCAAGCAATTAACTTTGATATACAAGTGCAGTAGGCAACATAATAGGTCGTACTATGATCTTAAAGGGGACCTGTCACACTAGCAAATAATCCCACATTTTTTTCTATCATATAAATTGAGCAAAAAACTTTACTTACACTATATAAATTGATATCATCTTTTTATCTTCAGTCTTGGAATTCACAGTCACAGCAAGCAGGCAGGCACCATTTTGCGGGCAAGCTTTGTATTAATCTAAAAGTAATTGCCTGCCCTGGCTCTATGCCTGTTATGATTGACAGCTCAGATTTTTACATACATTTACAACAGGTACGGATGTTTCAATTAAAAAATATTTGGGTTTCATGTGTACTTTGCAAATGACTTTTATTATACAGATTTGTATGTCTGGGTGACAAGTCCCCTTTTGGAACAGACAAAGCAAACAGCACTCTAATAGCTGCTTAGGAGATCAGAAATTAATGTCCACATGAACAGGTTTGTGCCTAGTTTTCAATTAGGATAAGGCAACTAGAGCTATGCACCATCATTATATATCAAATATAATCAAATATAGAGAAACAAGACTTATTCTCAACCCTAGCTTTATGGTTATGAATAGTACAAGACATTACACAAGAAACAGTGATTAAAGCATCATTCTCAGAATAAATGTAGCATTATAAATATACAGCCAGTTCAAATTATGCTGTTTATTGCATTTTCTTTTTTTTGCAGCATAATTACATTTTATTTCTAATGAATATCAATAAAGCATCAGAGGTTAGAGTGATCTTGTCATATGGCCCTATTTATATAATCGATGTCTGCTCTAAAATATTGCCCAGAGATCACCAAGTGGCTATAAGATTTACTACAAGTTCTAATTAACAAGGACAAAAGGCATTTTATTTAGTCTCTTAATTAAACTAAGCCAATATTTATAGATTCAGGAGCACTAAAGTAGTGGGTGGTGACGGGTGCGTTTTCAATGAACAGATAAGTAGACTTTACAAAGAACATAAACTTGGAAAAGCAATTAACAAGTTCATATTAGCTAATTGCAGTTATACAATTTTCTGCTATGGGAGTTTCTTGTGTTGCCAATGGAATCCTTGATATTCAAAAATGATACTAGAGAAGCCCTGTATCCCAGGGCCGCTTTAAGGTACCAGTGGTCCCAAAGCTGAGATCTCATTAGTTATTTGTAAAAGGACTATCCTTAAGCAGTAGAGCTTAAATATATATAGGCAGGAAATAAAGAAATAGCCTATAATTAGTGAAGTAGACATGAGATCCAGAAACGCTTCCCCAGACCAAAAGTGTTGCAAGCAGATAAACAAAAATCACTAATACTAGCCTCTTATTAAAAAAAAACCCTATGGAACATTTGTTCTAACAAAAAGGTAAAGTAAATTGTTATGTTGAGCACTTCCAGCATATTCAGCTTATTAAAAAGAGAATCTGTCTTTTCTAGGAGATGCTTTAGTCAAAAGTTGTAGCAGGTTTGGTTGTGGGCCCCAGGTTTGGTGGGCCCTGGGCAGTTTGCCTCTTTTGCAGATTTATTAAAACAGCCCTGCTCTATCCACGTATAAACAGGTTCTGTTCTTCATCACTGGCTGAATAATAAGTTCCATCAGATTAAGTCTATCTGCAATTAAAACAAGTTAAGCATTTTGAAAGCATTTTAATACATCTTAAATGCATTATAAATAAGCATTTACAATTGGTCGTGTTTTTGAGTGGGTTTCCATAGAGTAGCGCTGCATATTGATAGCTCATAAACACAGTACAAACAACACAAATGCATACAAACCCACTATAAGCACAATGTATGCATATGTAGTACAAGTGTTTTCCAATTGAGTGTTCCAGATCTCAATAGAATGTACATGATCAGTGTGGGTACGTAGCTGCGATTAAAACACAGGTTTTAAATCGTTGGCCAGAAGTTGATGGAGTGATGTGAAAAATTCCTGACAGACACAATATTGACTCTTGTGGTTGCTAATGGCAAACTCCTCAATTTATAAAATTGTCAGTTTGAAAGTCTTACAGTCCTGATTAACTTGAGCTCTATCTATGGTATTTATCACTGGCAGGTCAATGGCTTATCTGACGCAGGAGTAACGCCTTACAATTAGCTGCACAGGAACATAAATGTATCAATTATGTAACTTATACAGTTCTGTATTTGTGGTGGTGTGCCTTAAACATGAATATATACAGTGGTGTGAATTTGCCCCCTTCCTGATTTCTTATTCTTTTGCATGTTTGTCACACAAAATGTTTCTGCTCATCAAACACATTTAACTATTAGTCAAAGATAACACAAGTAAACACAAAATGCAGTTTTTAAATGAGGGTTTTTATTATTAAGGGAGAAAAAAAAAACAAACCTACATGGCCCTGTGTTAAAAAGTAATTGCCCCCTGAACCTAATAACTGGTTGGGCCACCCTTAGCAGCAATAACTGCAATCAAGCGTTTGCGATAACTTGCAACGAGTCTTTTACAGCGCTCTGGAGGAATTTTGGCCCACTCATCTTTGCAGAATTGTTGTAATTCAGCTTTATTTGAGGGTTTTCTAGCATGAACCGCCTTTTTAAGGTCATGCCACAACATCTCAATAGGATTCAGGTCAGGACTTTGACTAGGCCACTCCAAAGTCTTCATTTTGTTTTTCTTCAGCCATTCAGAGGTGGATTTGCTGGTGTGTTTTGGGTCATTGTCCTGCTGCAGTACCCAAGATCGATTCAGCTTGAGTTGACGAACAGATGGCCGGACATTCTCCTTCAGGATTTTTTGGTAGACAGTAGAATTCATGGTTCCATCTATCACAGCAAGCCTTCCAGGTCCTGAAGCAGCAAAACAACCCCAGACCATCACACTACCACCACCATATTTTACTGTTGGTATGATGTTCTTTTTTTGAAATGCTGTGTTACTTTTACGCCAGATGTAACGGGACACGCACCTTCCAAAAAGTTCAACTTTTGTCTCGTCGGTCCACAAGGTATTTTCCCAAAAGTCTTGGCAATCATTGAGATGATTTTTAGCAAAATTGAGACGAGCCATAATGTTCTTTTTGCTTAAAAGTGGTTTGCGCCTTGGAAATCTGCCATGCAGGCCGTTTTTGCCCAGTCTCTTTCTTATGGTGGAGTCGTGAACACTGACCTTAATTGAGGCAAGTGAGGCCTGCAGTTCTTTAGATGTTGTCCTGGGGTCTTTTGTGGCCTCTCGGATGAGTTGTCTCTGCGCTCTTGGGGTAATTTTGGTCGGCCGGCCACTCCTGGGAAGGTTCACCACTGTTCCATGTTTTTGCCATTTGTGGATAATGGCTCTCACTGTGGTTCGCTGGAGTCCCAAAGCTTTAGAAATGGCTTTATAACCTTTACCAGACTGATAGATCTCAATTACTTTTGTTCTCATTTGTTCCTCAATTTCTTTGGATCTTGGCATGATGTCTAGCTTTTGAGGTGCTTTTGGTCTACTTCTCTGTGTCAGGTAGCTCCTATTTAAGTGATTTCTTGATTGAAACAGGTGTGGCAGCAATCAGGCCTGGGGGTGACTACAGAAATTGAACTGGGGGTGTGATAAACCACAGTTAAGTTATTTTTTAACAAGGGGGGCAATCACTTTTTCACAGAGGGCCATGTAGATTTGGAGTTTTTTTTCTCCCTTAATAACGTAAACCTTCATTTAAAAACTGCATTTTGGGTTCAATTATGTTATCTTTGACTAATAGTTAACGGTTTTTGATGAGCAGAAACATTTAAGTGTGACAAACATGCAAAAGAATAAGAAATCAGGAAGGGGGCAAATAGTTTTTCACACCACTGTATAGTATATATAGTATAGTATAGTGATAGTAAATAGTATAGTAGTGATAGTAAAAGTACAGTAGTGATTTTTTTTTTAACTTTTTTTGCTACACATATTTTAAAATAAAAATTAGTCAAACCATAATTTCATTAAATGAAAGCTTCTCCCTTGCCAATGTTTTTTATTAAGTGATGCACTTTAATATTTCTAAAAGAACCTAGGAACTGCTAAGGCAAACAACATTGGCCTACTTTAAAACTTTCTTATTTCTAAGTAATTTGTTCTCAACATAAAAAAGGCATTTCAATACACTCAAGGTTAAAGGGCCCCATTCACTTTAATTATAAAATATCTTCAGTCATCTGTTAGCTACACCATTGTACACCAAACCTATATAAGGTGGTCTAATTTTGTCCCATGTATTTAAAGCAATAAATAATTGTGACTATATGTAAACATTGTGATATTTGTGCTTTGTAACATATAATGATATCAATTATAAGAAACTTATACCCTAGGGGGCACATTTACTAATCCACGAACGTCCGAAAAAGCGTCCGAATGCGTTTTTTCGTAATCATCTGTATTTTGCAATTTTTTTTCGTAAATTGTCGCGACTTTCTCTTTGCCGTTACGACTTTTTCGTAAATTGTTGCGACTTTTTTGTAGCGTTACGACTTGCGCAAATTGTCGCAACTTTTTCGTAGCTGTCGCGCCGAGTACGAAAGTTTCGGATTCATTCAAGCTTCAGAATCGTGATTTTCCTTGGGCCAGGTTGGAGCTGCAGAGTGCCATTGAGCCCTATGGGAGGCTTCCAAAATCATGCAAAGTCTGAAAGGTTTGCCCGCCATTTACGAGCGCTCAATACGAAAAAGTCTCGACAATATACGAGCAAATCGTAACGGCTACGAAAAAGTCGCGACAATTTGCGCAATTCGTAACGGCTACGAAAAAGTCGTAACGGCGACGAAAAAATAGCAAAAAATACGAAAAAGTCGCAAAATGTTTGTTTCCAATCCAAATTTTTCCCATTCGGATTCGTGGATTAGTAAATGTGCCCCTAGGCCTTAGTGATGTGCAGGTCGAGAAATACTTGACCTGCACCAGACCCTAACCTGCCCGTTTCCAATCCTAACCCTACCCGACCCAGCTTCTCCCCTTTATTTATAGACCCGAGCCTGCCACGCAATGACATCACAAACGTTACCTAAATCAAATTCTATTCAGAATAACAGATATAAAGCAGGATAAATTAAAAAATGTTGTTGTGTCTGTCAGTGGCCCACCCCTATAGTTTCCCTGTACTTGTTTCACAGTAAAGGTATAAGATCCATTATCCAGAAACCTATTATCCAAAAAGCTACTAATTATGGGAGGACCATAGGCTCCATATTTTAATTACATGACTCAAAAATTGAAAAATGATTTTTTTTTTCTGTAATACCTTGTACTTGAGCCTAACTAAGACATGAATCCTTATTGGTTGCAAAACAACCCTGTTGGGTTTATTTAACGTTTAAATGATTTTTTAGTAGACAAAGTATGGAAATCCAAATTACAGAAATATCACTTATCTGGAAAACCCCAGGTCCCAAGCATTCTGTATAACAGGTCCCATACCTGTACTATAAAGCTTGGAAATATTTTTGGCAAATTAGTTATTCGCCACCCGTTACCCCTCTAAAACATACATTACTAAATAAAAGGGCATCTTTTTGTTTTGTAAACAAATTGTTCTTAAAAGAGATATTTTTATGGCAAATTGAGGGTCAATATATTTTAGATGCTCTTCTCTAATATACTGTACATGTAAGTTTGTGCAATATAATTAAAACGTATGAAAATATATTTGACATAATAAGTTTTTAAATGCATCCTATTAGCATGATATCAAATACGTATTATTAGATTTCTGTGTACCATCAAGCTTCATAGCCTTTAATATACGGTTAATACAGGAATACTAAGGATCAGTTTCTGCTTGGATTATGTATGCACACAGTTATTGCTTTCCTACTTTGTAATTAAAATGTTTGTAGTGCTGAGCACAAATTGCCCTTTTTCCATAAATGTCTCTAAGCAAACATTGAACTGTACATACTTTAAGTTATTAAATGATTCAGATCCTGTGCCTTGGTAAGATTATAGCGCAATTTCAGATTGCTGACTATACAATAAAAGTCGTGGCATTCTAATGCAGGTTTGTTTATATCCTAAGCATTAACATAAAGCCAAAAACATAATCCAGTACAGAGTTAGGATGTTCCCAACTGAGAATCCTCTTGCATGTCTAATGATGGCCCTCAGAACTGATCAAGTCAAAAACATGTAAAACAGTTTCACAAAATCAATTACAAACATTACATAGACAATGAAAAATGTTCAAAAGAACTTTTAGAATGTGGATCTTTTCTGAAGGTCCATATAACTTTCAAAGGAAAACTATACCCCCAAACAATTTAGGTCTCTATAAAAATATATTGCATAAACAAGCTCATTATTGTGTACAAGATTAGGGGGATTTTCACTCCGTTTCTATGTAAAACACTACTGTAACCAATTAAGGCTGAAAAAAAACCCAGCTAAGGTTAAAAAGCTTGTTACAGTTGAACCTTATGTTTTTCCATTAAAAGGCGTCTTACTATATATATATATCCTGTGCATTCATGAGGTTTAAGCACAAGAACACCCTATGATTGATACTGTGTATATTACAGATATTACCGACTGTGAAAACCCTATTGTATGAGCACAAACAGGGGAAATTAAATTGTGATTTAGTTCCTTTCCTTTCCCAAACTCTCCTGTATCAGCGTGAGCTTTTAATGCATTTTGTTTGTAACATGGCTGTGTGCTTTATATAACACTTCTATCCCACTGGACTCAAAGCACTTTACAGTAACTAGCACTGCCATCTAAAAAAAAAAAAAAAAAAAAAAAAGGAGAATTTTATGTAGGGACACAGGGAGACAAAGTGATTTTCCCAAGGACAAAGCAGAACTGACTGCAACTGAAATCAAACTTTCTACTTGAACTGTGGCATTAGAAGATCTGTGGTTCTAGAGATAACCTCATAAGTGTCAACAACCGAGAGTGCAACAAAAGGGGGGTGGCACATAAATTAGCTACCTGCCTACCCCTAGCTTACCCCTACTGCCTCGCTTAAAGGAACAGTAACACCAAAAAATGAAAGAGCTTTAAAGTAATAAAAATATAATGCACTGTTGCCCTGCACTGGTAAAACTGGTGTGTTTGCTACAGTAACACTACTATAATTTATATAATAAGCTGCTGTGTAGCCACGGGGGCAGCCATTTAAGCTGGAAAAAAGGAGAAAAGGCACAGGTTACATAGCAGATAACAGATAAGTTCTGTAGAATACAATAGTGTTTTATCTGTTATCTGTTATGTGCCTGTGCCTTTTCTCCTTTGAATGGCTGCCTCCATGGCTACATAGCAGCTTATTTATATAAATTATAGTAGACTTTCTGAAGTAAACACACAACTTTTACCAGTGCAGGGCAGCAGCACATTATATTTTAGTTACTTTTATACACTTTCATTTTTTGGTGTTACTGTTCCTTTAAAGAGAAGTGATGAGTTCCAAATAACACGCATGGTTGCTCCTGCTCCGCATCAACCCCACACCAATCGTCAGCCCCCCTTATCACTTATCCTCACTCTTCTATGGGGTGGGGGGGGCATCAAGGGCACACTGCGTGTTTGGCCAGGCACTGCTACAACCTATAAGTACTTGTGTGCTTCACAATTTTTTCTTGTACTTGATATAAAACGTGTTCTTGGCTGAGGGTGCATTAAAACTGTTGGCAGTTAATATATATATATATATATATATAAATGGTTTGTAAAGAGCCGGCACTCACGTTTAGGAGAACAATGTACGCCTGGGTGCAGTATCAAAAATTCAGAGAACATTTCACAGAAAAGATATCGCACTCACAGGTCTTAGTTGAAGAAAAATGATGATTTATTCTCACAGCATACAACTCAACAATAGTTGTATGCTGTGAGAATAAATCATCATTTTTCTTCAACTAAGACCTGTGAGTGCGATATCTTTTCTGTGATATATATATATATATATAAGACACTATAAATGAAGACCTCTGTTTACGGGAAGAAGCCAATTCTGGAAAAAAGGAAGGTTAACATTACTTAATAAATCATTCAACATCAGTCCGCATTGATAACAACCCATACGTACAGTTTACCTTAATAAACAGGCCACTATTTACATCACAAACCTTCTTCTACAGCCTACTGTGACTGTTCTTATACAAAAAACTGACATTAAACACATTAATAAAAGCACAACTATTATAATCAATTTCATCATATATTTATATAGCATCAGCAAATTACAGAGCACTTTACATTAATTTATAATGAAAAGGGGTCTTTCAATAATCTGACAAACAAGGGTTACAGAGTGAAAAACAGAATCAGAGGAGTCTACTTAAAACACTCTTTTCCCTGGAATAAATACATGTTTCCTTTACCAACTATAGTAATACATCCAAGAATACTGAAAAAAATTGTGTGGTAATTATAAGAGTACCGTCACTAAAATAGGCACCTCTTTGGGAAACTCATAAAGCACCAAGAGTGAAAATAAATTACAATTCAAATGAAGGGGTGCAAAATATATATAGGCACCACCCAGAATAAACCAACAGAGAATAAGGAAAGGTTAGTACAGTTATGGGATCTATTATCCAGAATGTACAGGGTTTTCCAGCTAGGGGATTTTTCTGTAGTTTGCATTGTTATACCCTAAGTTTGCTAATAAATAGACAAACAAACATTAAATAAACCCAATAGGATTGTTTTGGATAAATAATACCTTAGCTGGAATCAAGTACAGGATTCAGTTTGATTAGAAATTCTAAAATTATATGCTTATAATTGTGGCATACGCGGCGCCGCGATTTGCGGAAATCTGCGAAGTTGCCTGATCGCGCCGCCGCGTATGCCATCCCACCGGCGATTTACATTTTCGCCAGTGGGATGTCATATCGGCGACAATCTCCCTCGTGTGCCAGAGCCCAGACAGTGCTGAGGTTCATATCAATATAAACGATACAAATCAGTCTAATAAAGCTATTCTGGAGAATCTAGTGATCCAGAAACTTTGAAGTCATTTTGCTACAACTGGAAGGAGGCCTCTGTGGCACCTAAAGAGGTGTTAAAACTTTAAAGGTCCTCTAGTGTAGCTTGGGTTATGTCATAAGGACGATATAAACCACAGAAAAGGGATTTCTGCTCACCCATATCAATAAACAACTAAATATTGCTACTTAGATTTCCTTATTTGCTATTCAGACATTATTATTATCATCTATTACTTATAAGGAAACAACAAGGCCTGCAGCGTTATGCATAAGGGGGCAGTAAATACATACTGTACAAGAGCAAGAAGGCCCCTTTAGTACAAACTAACAACCTACAATTAAATGTATGGCATGAAACAAGATTCCCAAGTGCTGAAAACTGTTCTTCTACACTGAAAAGGACAAACAACAGGCCCTGGATAAGAAGTCTGAAAATAACCTTCTTATATAGTTCAGCTTTGCAAGACTAAGGGCAACAAAGCATATTAAGTGCCCAAATTGCCTGCATAATGTTATTGGCATGGCATATTTTCTTCTACTGGGTATGACATCCAATGAAAGCCAGAAGTTAAAAAAATTGCAGTTGTGCTCACTTATGGCAGAAAAACTTTGAAAATCTTTAGGAAATAATTGTATTACCCCAAAGCAGAAGCAATGTGGGCTATTGTTGTAATTGATTGCAACAGATTTCAATCTGGTTCAGGTGCTACAAAAACTACAGTGAGGAGCCTCTATATAAAAAAGCTGCTGTCTCATAGCATAGATGCAACTGGGGGAATGGAGGGGTTTGTTTATACAGATGGCATCTCAGTGGATTGCTGATTAGTTATGACTGTGCTCATGTAAACTTTATCTAAAGCGCTCTGCCGGTCCGGTGCAGTCTCCTACCTTAGGTCACACTGGCCGGCAGATGCGCACTGCTTACCCCCTTCATTTCTGGGCAGTTGAATATATACATAATATATTTATAATATCTTATTATTGCAACAGGACAAGACTAGGGCTCTCACCCAAGCCCAGCTACAGTATATTTTTTCAGATAAATCTGAAAAATATTTAAAAATTACACAGCAAATTCAAAAAACACTGTTCTTGTGACTAGGGAAGAGCAAGGATTTTGCAATACATCTGTGTTATCCTAGACATGCCATTTCCAAATCAGTACACAGATTTAGTAGTACAGGAATTAGATATGGAGTGCATTGGTATTGCAAAGGCTTGTTAATTTTTGCCAGAAGCTCCATTAATTTCAGTGACACATGTACGTGCTATGCCTGCCACATTTTTCAGTTTAGCTTGTCATATATTCCTGTTCATCGCCTTAACTATATTTATATCTGTCTGGAAAATGTCCCTTCATTTTATATGAATACTGATGCTTGGGGTTTCAGCACAACATCTTGGTTACTCTATGAAGTATGGCAATTCCAGTCTAGAAAACTTGAATCATTTAGTGAACCCTGTACCTGCAAAATAATATTGTTCATCTAGAGCAGGGATAACCAGCCTATATGATCTTATATTTAGAGATGAATAAAATTCCCAATACTAAACAGGTATGGGCTGGCCAATCGCAGATTTGAGAACTATACTTTACAGTCAAAAGTGTCCACATACCTGCCTGTCCAACATCTTATTATGAGGGGCGTGGCATGCACAGAATCTCCTACATAGCCCTCCCTCCACCCATCCACCGGATTGTGTCCCCCACCTGCTTACACCATTACAGGTAAGAGTAGCCAAGAGTGGCTAGGGAGGGGGGATTTCTAATTACTATTGTGGAAGCTTCCTCTATAGTTATGCCACTGCGTGACGACCAATGAAGTTCTTATACTCCCATCTTTAGGTAGCCTGTTCTGTAAGGACCTACGTTTGTGCCTGGTGGTATTATTGCCCTAAAATAGGAAAGCACCTTCACAAAACTGTGGCCACAAGTAAAAATCACAGAATTGTTTTAGTGGAACCAGAAACTTTAACACAAACCATGAAAACAGTCCCAAACCAGACAGGTGGCAAATAAAATAAAAAATGAACAAAATACTGTATAAGAACTGGGCAGAAGGGCACATGATGAAGGGCTAGGGTGATGGAATGAGGGAACAAAGGAACTGAGGACTAATGGTGGCCATACACAGGCAGATTTAAGCTGCCATTTTGGGTCTTTCAGACCTATTCAGCAGCTTATCTCCCTGTGTGTGGGGCCATCCGATATCTGGCTGAAATTCCGTCAGATGTCGATCAAGTGGGTTTGATTTTTCCATTACATCAAAGACCGTATCAGTGTGGTCCTTAATCTGATGGCCTGTAGGTGGGCATATGGGGGGAAAGATCGCTTATTTGGTGACCTTGACAAGCGAGTTGATTTTAAAGTGTATGGCCAGCTTTAGACATAAGGGCTAGATCACTCCACTTTTACCACTTGGCATTAAGTAAATGTTATGATTGTGTACCGCTGTGGTCCATTTTGCTCAGTCTGGGTGCCTGAACAAACAGGTTTTCTTGTGTGAATTCTGTAAAGTAGCTAGTGTAATTCTTATCTAGTTTTCTTTAAATGACCTTGTCCTGCCTCCTTCCCTTATTGCTTCTGTAAACTTCTGTGTACAACTTGGCTTTCCCCTGACCTTGCTTCTAATCACTTTCTACTGGTTAAAATCCGGGCCTGACTCTGACTCGGTCTAATCTCCTGGCACTCCAGTAACTAATGTCTGCTTTACTACAGCATTAACCTAGTACCTGTTTGCTATTCGGTGTGTGTATGGCAGCTCGACGAGGTGTCAGATATCTTAAAAGGCTGCGCCGATTAGCCAGGCTAAAAGATTTTGATGGCGCCCGAGCAACATCTACGTTCAGGGCTGAATCGGCAGAAGGAGGTAGAATTCCTATTGTTTCTACCTCCATTCAGCCCTGAATGTCTGTGGAGGGTGGGAACGATCGAAAATCGCTACGTGTATGGCCACCTTAAAACAGGGGGAATTTTTTATTGTTTAAAGGGCAAAATCCTTACAGTAACCATCAACTGGGATCCTCCTTACAAGAGGTAGGAAACAAGTATATAGGTCATGGATTTGTTACTGCAGAGGAAGACTAGCATGTGTGCATAATTATATACTGGGGTATCAGAAATGGGTTGGCATAACCCAATTCTACTAATTAAAAAGGATGTCTGGATCCCTTTGGCTATACAGTATATTTTCATAACTGTGTTAATCATGTAAAAGCTGATATAACTAGTAAAAAAAGACAAACTAACTTGTCCTTTAAACAAGAACAAACTCCAGTCCTCCCTGTCTACTGTTCAGAGCAACAGGCAATAGGATAACAGTAACAAAATCTGACTTACAGTTCCCCTTTAAGAAAAAGGGAGATTTTCTCTACAAACTTTACAAGATGAATTAGGTTGGTGCCAATAAACAGAACTATGAGATATTATATCGTTAGAAAGGTCAGTCTCTGGCATCCACTCAGCAAGTCTCCAGAGTGTCAATGACCATGACAAGACTGATCGCTGTTTAAACATCCTGTATATGCCAGTAGGGGTATACTAAAAAGCTAAAGCGACTTTAATGAATCACTTCACTACTCAGCAATGCATTGCAGTCTCTGCAGCAGTAAAGTGGCTTTTTAATATGCAATTTAATTTCAGTGCAAATTCTATCACTCACGGCTATGGCATTGTTATCAATAACAGATAGCGCTCATTCTTATTAATTGTATTTTTTATCTGTGGTTGAATGCATACAATATTTGTGAGTTGAAATTCACTGAAAAACCAAGAAACAATATTTAAATGTTTCTAGGCTATTAAGCTTTTAGTCATACAGTACATTTCCTCTATCTGGCCAATAATAAACAACTGACTGTGTGTGCAAGTCCAGTCTTGGGGAATTGTATATACAAAGTGATTCATTATTGGACATTTAAGTTTTCGTACAACCCAAAGTATGTTGCATCACTGCATTAACTATCTGGTGTAATAAATCCCAGAGACATCATTGGCCAATTAATACCTGCCAATCAGCTGATCTCCCACTATTTAAAACCCTGTGTCTAACTACTAGCTTTGTTCCAGTATTATGACTGAGACCCAAATTCATGCTCTTTCCTAAGATGTATGTATGTACAGTGGCTTCCAAAAGTATTCGGCCCCCTTGAACTTTTCCACATTTTGTCACATTACAGCCACAAACATGAATCAATTTTATTGGAATTCCACGTGAAAGACCAATACAAAGTGGTGTACACGTGAGAAGTGGAACGAAAATCATACATGATTCCAAACATTTTTTACAAATAAATAACTGCAAAGTGGGGTGTGCGTAATTATTCAGCCCCCTGAGTCAATACTTTGTAGAACCACCTTTTGCTGCAATTACAGCTGCCAGGCTTTTAGGGTATGTCTCTACCAGCTTTGCACATCTAGAGACTGAAATCCTTGACCATTCTTCTTTGCAAAACAGCTCCAGCTCAATCAGATTAGATGGACAGCGTTTGTGAACAGCAGTTTTCAGATCTTGCCACAGATTCTCGATTGGATTTAGATCTGGACTTTGACTGGGCCATTCTAACACATGGATATGTTTTGTTTTAAACCATTCCATTGTTGCCCTGGCTTTATGTTTAGGGTCGTTGTCCTGCTGGAAGGTGAACCTCCGCCCCAGTCTCAAGTCTTTTGCAGACTCCAAGAGGTTTTCTTCCAAGATTGCCCTGTATTTGGCTCCATCCATCTTCCCATCAACTCTGACCAGCTTCCCTGTCCCTGCTGAAGAGAAGCACCCCCAGAGTATGATGCTGCCACCACCATATTTGATAGTGGGGATGGTGTGTTCAGAGTGATGTGCAGTGTTAGTTTTCCACCACACATAGCGTTTTGCATTTTGGCCAAAAAGTTCCATTTTGGTCTCATCTGACCAGAGCACCTTCTTCCACATGTTTGCTGTGTCCCCCACATGGCTTGTGGCAAACTGCAAACAGGACTTCTTATGGTTTTTTGTTAACAATGGCTTTCTTCTTGCCACTCTTCCATAAAGGCCAACTTTGTGCAGTGCACGACTAATAGTTTTCCTATGGACAGATTCCCCCACTTGAGCTGTAGATCTCTGCAGTTCGTCCAGAGTAACCATGGGCCTCTTGGCTGCATTTCTGATCAGCGCTCTCCTTGTTCGGTCTGTGAGTTTAGCTGGACGGCCTTGTCCTGGTAGGTTTACAGTTGTGCCATACTCCTTCCATTTCTGAATGATCGCTTGAACAGTGCTCCATGGGATGTTCAAGGCTTTGAAAATCTTTTTGTAGCCTAAGCCTGCTTTAAATTTCTTAATAACTTTATCCCTGACCTGTCTGGTGTGTTCTTTGGACTTCATGGTGTTGTTGCTCCCAATATTCTCTTAGACAACCTACCTACAGAGCAGCTGTATTTGTACTGACATTAGATTACACACAGGTGCACTCTATTTAGTCATTAGCACTCATCAGGCAATGTCTATGGGCAACTGACTGCACTCAGACCAAAGGGGGCTGAATAATTATGCACACCCCACTTTGCAGTTATTTATTTGTAAAAAATGTTTGGAATCATGTATGATTTTCGTTCCACTTCTCACGTGTACACCACTTTGTATTGGTCTTTCACGTGGAATTCCAATAAAATTGATTCATGTTTGTGGCTGTAATGTGACAAAATGTGGAAAAGTTCAAGGGGGCCGAATACTTTTGCAAGCCACTGTATATGCAGCACTGTGCAATGTTACAATGTACAACAGTACACACAGGGAGGACACATATTATAAAAAATACAATGAATACGTATAAATACACAGATTAAGTGCCATGTGGTATGAGACACAGTAGGAAGAACGTCACTGCTCTGTACAGCTAACAATTTAAGTGGGTGGGTAACATACAGTTATAAATTGGAGGGTAAAAGTGCACAAGGTTTGGGGGTTGGTCTTTAAGTGCTGGACTAGATAAAATCATTAAATAATTCTCTAGTGCTCCAGAAGTTAGAATTTGAGTTTATGACATTTAAGAGCAGAGCTTCTCTCACATCCTAATTTTATTTAATATCTAACAGCTCATCATTTCCCATTCCTGAAACAGAAAAAGAGATGATGAGATGATGCTAGATAGCATGCTCTAATCTACAATTAGCACGAGAAGTTTCTATTTAGATGAACAAACCTCTATCAGAAAACATACAGAATTTTAGTTTTATTGAAAGCACCCCTGTCGACCAATGTTTCCATGGTGCATCATAAACAGAAAATAATTTATGCCATTAGTTGTCATCAAAAACAACACAGCTCTTGAAGGAAATTGCACAGCATTTTAACAGCAGTTTATAAATAACAAAAAGTATTAGTAGAAATGATGTACAGGTATCGGACCCCTTATCCGGAAACCCGTTATCCAGAAAGCTCCGAATTACGGAATGCCTGTCTCCCATAGACTCCATTTTAATAAAATAATTCAGAATTTTAAAACTGATTTCCTTTTTCTATGTAGAAATAAAACAGAACCTTGTAATTGATTCCAACTAAGATTCCTTATTGAATGCAAAACAATCCTATTGGGTTTAATTAACGTTTTATTGTTTTTTTAGTAGACTTAAGGTATTGAGATCCAAATTATGGAAAGACCCCTTATCCGGAATACCCTTGGTCCCGAGCATTCTGGATAATGGGTCCTATACCTGTACCTTATTTATAGGGGCTTACTACACCATGATTCCAAAGTAGCTATGTACAACAGTACACACAGTGGGCTATGCAAGAGCTTAGAAGGTTTCTGTTGTCTACTGCATAGTGTATGTGGAAAAGGATTTGGATGAAAAGAAAGGAAAAAAATATTACCCTCACATCTATCAATGGAATCTGAACATTGATGGTCAACCACACTTTACTCAGCTGTAGATGGACTACAAATCCCAGTATAATTTAACAAAATTCAAAAGTTAAAGCATGCTGGACGCTGTTGTCCAACATCAGAGTTATTTCCCTAAAGGAATATTGAAAGATCTAGACTAGTAATCCCCAAACTGGCTTGTGAGCCACATGTTGCTCACCACCCGCTTAGATCTTGCTCCCAGTGGCCTCAAAATAGGTGCCTGTTTTTAAATCTTTGTCGTGGAGAAGTTTTGGAAGCACAGAGACACAGTTTTACTTCAAGCATCCTACAGACTAGCAGTCCACATGGGGCTACCAAACAGCCAATTACAGTCTTTATTTGGCATCAAGAAACATTTTTCATGTGTGGTTTATCAAAACTTTTTCCATCTGAGTGTGGTTCACAAGTATAAAATGGTTAGGAATCCCTGATTTAGACTAGTTCTGGTTCTTTAAGAGAAAACTTTATTGAAGTCTCAGTGTAATCAGACTTTCATGTAGCATATTAGTAATGCAAATTACTTCTGCATTTTTGCTGATCTCTCACAGCGATAACACTTCTGTTGTAATGTGAAACTATTTTTTTAGGTAAGTGTAAGATATATAAGCAGTGCATATTAGGCAAAGAGTATAACTTCACATAGGGTGGTGCAACCAAAGAAAATATTATTCTTGCCCAGGCCCAGACTGGCAAACTTTATGTTCTGGCAAATACCAGAGGGGCTGCTGTGAGATGCAATAGACACTCAATATTTATTCGGCTGGCAGTGGGCATTTTGGGCCTTGTACTTAAAAAGACAGGGCCTATTTTGAAGCCCAGTCCAGACCTGGGCCTGTACTTGAATGCCAATACCATGGTGAATGCGCCTTTCTTGGAGCACACAATTTTAGCTTTAGGTGTAAAAAATGTATGTAAGAAGATGTACAAGGATGTCATCCCTGCAGTGCTCCAGCTGTTGTTGAACTACATCTCACAAAAAACAAACTGCCAGTTAGAGATAATGTACCCTCTGCCAAGTGCTTTTATGTGTTATTATATCAAGAAGGCTACATAAACCATTTTAGTTGCGGTGATTGAAACCAGCATGGCTCCACTATTCAGATAACTTAACCTGACATCCCTGCTGACAGAATGTTATTTTATTTGCTTCTGAATGGAAAAACCATCACAGTAATAAAATGCAAGATATTGCTTTATATCAAGTAATAGGGTAATTGAAATACCACAGTAAATGGTAATGTGCATTTGCTTTTTCTTTGCTCTAATCTAAAATAAGGAAGAAAACTGGATGATTACTTATGTCATGTTCCATGATTCCTAGCCTGATATGCATGTATTTTAAAGAAAACTATGACAAAAAAAAGATGGGCTGCCCATTGGAAATGAGAGGTGCTAGCAGATTTTGATCTTGATTCACATAGTGTAAAACATGCTTCACAACTGAATTGTGTCTCAATAGCTATTGATACAGCAATTTCATGGTCTTGGGGTTTATTTGAATATTATTTTTTTTTTGTTTTTTGCTAGACCAAAGTTAAGATACAAAAATGTTTAAACAGACAAAAGAAAAAAAAGATGGCACCATTAAAGTACTAACAAGTTAAATGAGGTTACTCATACTTTTTATAGTGATATACCATCTTATATTTGCCAATTTTTATATTGATAAAAACATTAGTTTTTTTGGTAATAAAAAAAAAACCAGACAAATGGGACAAATAAAGCAACAAAAAATGTACATTTTTTGTGCTGATCAATATAAGCTATAACTTTACAAAAATTTAAAAAAAAAGGCATTAAAATTCACCTTATTGTGTGGCAAGCAGAATTCATTAGTTTAGGCTTTTTCAATCGAGAAGCACTTGAATTCATGGAGCATGTTACTTTGTTTCCAAAAGCTTCTATTAATTTTATAAATATCCTAAATAGGAGGAAAGAAGTTTAATGCAATAACAGGATAGCTCGGTAAACCTTTTATTGCGCACTACATCTTGCTTAGTTTGCTAATAAAACTCATAAAATCCTCAGCATGAGTTGGGGCTGGATAAATCTCCATGATTCGGTTTTATGGTCTGACAGATTTTTTTTCCCTTTCTTTTTTCTTTCTCCTTTCTCTTTTTTTTAATAAACATTAAAATAATATGCAATAGCTAGTAAAAGTCAGATTAATTAAAAAAAAAAGAGTCATTGTGAAGACGTTTTTAATCCAGACGCCGCTGTGATTATCCAACTGCCCTTATCAAAGACTGAGCTTCAAGCTTGATAATAAATTTACAAGGAAAATTCACAGGAACATCTGTTAAACTGTCTTGGATCTGCCTAGCAGTGTTGCTGCTGTATTTTATGTATATTTAGCCATACTAATACACGTTTCCTCTTTTCATGAATGTTTTAATGTTTAGCACATATAAAGGTCTTTACAGTAACAATTGATTCTCCAATGAATTTTTAAAATGACATGTGTACCTTATCTGTTATGCATCGCTCCATCCCATCAATTTTATTTTTCTAGCTTGTCAAATCAATGATTTTTACTACCACAATGTGACACCTATTACAACTGTTACACCAACAAGAAATATGTTGCTTAATAGGCACACATGGGCTTTGTTGTGTGCAGACAAGATAAGTGCATCTTATGGCACAAAGGGCGCTGGGTGATAATTAAAACTGATGTAGAATAGAAGCTATTAGCAGCATGTTTTTACGATTAGCAACTATGTTATCAATATTAGCAATCAAATATTACTAAATAGTAGGTGTAGCCAAGGGACCCTGCCTTCCATGCATGGTCAGACAGATAGCAGCTGTCATGTATAGAAAATACATACATTGTGTATAGAAAATCCTCAGCCAAAGCAGGTTAAAGGAGAACTAAAGCTTTAAAAAGTAGGGTAGAAATGCTGCACATTATGTTTTGGGTTTCTGTACGAGCCCAAGGCAACTATAGCCCTTTAGAAGTAGATATCTGTGCCTCTAATGATCCCCATCTTCTTTTCTGCTGATGCTCTAGGCTACTGTCAGTTACTGAGCTTAGTGGCCGATGCAAAATACACTACACATAAAAAATCTAAAAGTCACAATACAGGGCATATTAGTAATTAATTCAGATTCTTATTACATGACAGTGAGAAATCAGTGCAATTTGTGTAAGTACAATAAAGCCCTGTAGCATCAGATTCTATGATGATTTGCGATGACCCCTAAGCTTAGCTTCTCAGCAGCTATCCAGAGCCCACTGAGCAGATTTATTACTGTTAAATCAGAGATTACCACAGAAAAATCCATCCATTCCTTTCTATGGAATTTTTAAAAGTGTATTCATCAATGGGTGAAAGTAAGAAAATCCCATAGGAATGCATAGAAAGTGGGTGGATTTTCTGTGGTGAGCATACTTTGATAAATGTGCCTCCAAGATCATTACTGTTATAGGGATTCTGATGGAAATTCAGTATATAAAATAGTGCATTTGTATGCCATATTGTTTTTAGGGGTTAGTTCTTCTTCAAAGAACATTTCAGTGTAAAAATGAAACTACTAGGGTGCTAAACTTAGTAGAGAAGACTCCACAATGGAAAGGAGGAAAATATAGTCAGGTATGCAGCATAATATTCAGCAGCCTTTTGCTATTGTTTCTTCATGTCCAATGGCCATAACATGTATGTGTACATACAGTATGTAGAGTCACAGCCCATATTTGAAAACACAAAATATTTTATTTAAAACTAGCATTTCGAATAAGACTGCTACAACATTGTACAATACTTTACTATAAACATGTCTTTTGCCACCACATAAGGGTAAAAGCATGCCACTGGATCAACCAATGGCAATTATGTCTGTCCTCCAGAAAGATCTTCCTCGAACTATAAAAAAAAAGTAGTATGATTGCCTCAACCAACACAAAGGACAACCTCAACTCTATTACCAGCAGGAATCGCATTTGGTTCGACGAGAGGCATAGATTCGGCTCCTGCACGAATCCCGAGTTTGTTGCATCCCTTATTTCTATATTCCTTTCTAACTTCTAATGGTAAATGGAAATTTCCTGGTTCCAATTGTAATGACTAAGTTTACTCTCACGTTGCTGAAGTTCAAATGTTTTTAGAAGATTTATTGAATAATTACTGACATCAAAAAACATGTAAACATTTTGGGTGTGTAAGTTTACCCCACCATTTCTCAGGGAGGGGTAAACCTATATACCCTAAACATTGTTCTCTACTTCTATGGTGTCTGTAATCTCTGGAAAAAAATGTGCTTGCGAGGGGACATGATTACTCTGTACAAGTACATTAGGGGGGATTATAGACAGATAGTGGATGTTGTTTTTTCCCATAAAAAATATCAGCGCACTAGAGGCCACCCCTTTAGATTAGAGGAATGGAGCTTCCATTTGAAGCAGCGTAGTTGGTTTTTCATGGTGAGGGCAGTGAGGTTGTGGAATGCCCTTTCTAGTGATGTGGTAATGGCAGATTCTGTTAATGCCTTTAAGAGGGGCTTGGATGATTTCTTGAACAAGCATAGTATCCAAGGCTATTGTGATACTAAATTCTACAGTTAGTATTTATGATGGTATATATAGTTTATGTATGTGAGTGTATAGATAGGTCAGTATAGGTTTGTGTGTGCTGGGTTTACTTAGAAGGGTTGAATTGATGGACTTTTTTCAAACCAACTTAAGTAACTCAATAAATCTTCTATGAACACAAACTTCAGGTGAATCAAAGTGAGTCAACTTATTCATTCATTTGCCATATGGTAAGAACAGGACTGGCTGTTCCTCCTGATGCTACAGCCTGCTTCTCATGCTGGATATTTAAACACAAAAAGAAATGTGCAGCATTCCCTGGGGTGCACATGCTAGTTAGATAAACGTTAAGGGCCACACTCTCTTGCATGTGTGCAAGTGCTAAATGGCACTCAAGTATTTAATCCCTCATGAAAGCCTTAAGCAGTATGAAATATGCTAAAAGCAACATTACGCTTTATGATATGTAAGGTATAATAAAATAAATATATCTGCCTACTTAAGTAAACTTATAAAACACAGACCTTGTTTACTTACAGAAAAGCTTCAGAAGCCAATTTCAACTATTAACAGTACATTATGGCACGGTATTACTTACTACAATTCAAAAACACTGCAGATCTGAATCTAAAAAATTACAAATACTGAGAATTAGGTCCTTTATTATGACCCTTGACAGCGGCAGATATACAGAGAAAAATTAAAAAAGCACTACATTTGAACAAGCCCTACTTATTATCTTTCAAAGCATCCATTACATTAGAAAGAACCTTGTGGCACTGAAATAAATTATTGGTAACAGAATGAGATAATCATAACATTTCTGTTCACTGAACTGGAAATGCGTATTCCAAGAATACTCAACAAAAACTCATCTCTCCAGAAGCCTCAATTTGTTTATCTATCTTGTGAGGACAAAAAGCTTGTTTTTTTGTCAGTTTCAGCTCTGCGTTCTATGACTTTCTGTTATTCATTTACCCTTTAAAGAACTTTTTTTTTTTTTTTCTTTTAAAGTACTGTACCATCAACAATAACCAACGTTGTTTCTCTAGGACTAGAAACGCAGCTAGGGTACGGAATTACATTTTTTCCAGTAAGCAGATTAAAATCCTGAGCTCCAGTACACTTTGCCTAGTATGCACCCTGGGAGAGATGTTCGTCTTGTCGGTATGATGGAACTGGTACATTAGCAGTGCGGTAAACATGAATATTAGAAGTCACATCATGATGGAAGGAAGCTACGTGCACTGGCCACTCTTAATCATCTCCTCATACGGTAGTTTCAATTGCACACAGGAGACATATTTCCCTACCAATCGTTACAGAGAAATATTTAAAATTACTTTTACTGATCTATGCGCAGTCTCTGGAGAATACAAAGTACATTGCCAGGTTTACATTTAATCTTGTCTTGTCATGCATCACATATGTTGATTTGTTGTGTTTCCAGAAGGCTATATTTTAAACATAGTTTTACTGGTCTTCCCGTTTACAAAGATGAAAAAGGCAGCTCCCCTTTTGAAAAAGCTCTTGTAATCACATTGCCTCAACATCCAACATAACACAGAGATGTGTATCATACTTTAAAACAAGAATATTTTCAAAGAAAATTGTTCAAGCTGCTTCAAATCTGGTGTTTCTTTCTTGAGTTAATAGCAAGACAGTACATTATATTTTGAAACTGCACCAAATTTCTGAGGACTGCATAGATATGGTGATATTACAGGATATGCTGTTTCCATATTTTGTTTTATCAATGAGTATTAAGTCTTGGAATGTCTAGCCGTAGCTCTCTTTACTTCGTTCTTCCTTCCTCCGCTATATGTTTCACTCTTCAACTTCTTTTTACCATTATTTTTTTTCTTAAATCTGTTTTTTTTTTTTGCTCCATTCAATCTTATGCCATTAACCATTTTGTTTCCCAATATGTTCTTTAGTTGTTAATTTTCAATCACAATTTCATTCACCTGAAGAAAAAAAGATGTAAAAAATAGCTTGAAGTGTCAGTTGATGTTCCACACTACTTGCATGCTTTAGCATACAAGGTCCTGTCATTAGATTAGAGATCAGCAGTTGATAGTTTTTAAGTATTTACCCTTTTTGCGGCATGCCAGTTTTGATTTAAGTCACGTTTACATTCACATGCTTTAGCTCTTTATTTTATGCTACTTGTATACACATGTTTATGCTACTTGTATACACATGTCAAACCTGGTTTCTGCATATTCAAGATAATTCCACCAGTGAATAACAGGTTATTTATTAACATTTAGGTGGAGCATTAACATTTAGGTGGTGTATTCTGTTTATGTTCTTTCTTGGATAATCTATAAAAGGATGTTGGTTATCACACAGCGACATAGCATAGGAGAACTATATATTAGGTTCCCCAGGATAGCTGAAAACTAGCTAGAAAATGCTAAAGATTTTTGAGATATTTTTACTGCAGTGAACTATGAACATACAGTATCTTGTTAAAGGAACAGTAACACCAAAAAATGAAAGTGTGTCAAAATAATTAATATATTATGTACTAATGCCCTGCACTGGTAAAAGTTGTGTGTTTGCTTTAGAAAGACTACTATAGTTAATATAAATAGCTGCTGTGTAGCCACGGGGGCAGCCATTCAAACTGAAAAAAGGAAAAGGAAAGGCACAGGTTACATAGCAGATAACAGATAAGTTGCATAAATTCCCATTGTATTCTGTACAGTTTATCTACTTATTTAACCTGTGCCTCTTCTTTTTTCCAGCTTGAATGGCTGCCTCTTGGCTACACAGCAGCTATTTATATTAACTACAGTCGTCTTTCTAAAGCACACACAATGTTTACCAGTGGAGGGCAACAGTACATTATATATTACTTTAAAACATTTTTATTTTGTTACTGTTCTTTAAAGCATGGCTTCTGAAGTTTCTTTAACAAAACTAGAATTCCTAGGAGGAAAGGCTAATGATCTTAGATTTAAAAGTGTTATTTTTTTAAGGGGATTTAATAAATTCCAAACCTATTATACAGCGTGTCTGTATACCAAAGGTGGTACAACTCTCAGAACCAGGTTTAGATTAGGGCAGTATGCCTTGCACAGCGCCGGATTTCAAATCCGGCTGCCCTAGACCGCCCCCCATTCTCCCCCCCCCCTCGCGCATGAGCAAACAAATCCCCCACCCCGCGCGCTGCGCCAACGCAAGAGCGCATGCACAGGCATTTAAACTCCCATACGGAGCAGTGGCGAGGAGTCCCCATTACTCTGTTAGGGAGCAAAATGTCAAACTTTTGTTGCGGTGGGGCGGCATGCCGCCCATAAATTTGTGCCACCCTAGGCACAAATCCGGGCCTAGCCTTGCAGCACTGAGGTCCTGAGTTTGATTCCAGCCAAGGCACTATCTGCAAGAAGTTTGTATGTTCTCCATGTGTCTGCGTAGGTTTCATCTTGGTACTGTTGTTTTCTCCCACACTCCAAAAATTACACAGGCAGGTTAATTGACTCCAGCTAAAATTAATACTTGTTTGTATTAAAATGAGCAGATTCTAAGTTCCGCTGGGGCAGGGACTGAAGAAAATAATGAATTATCTCTGGAAAATGCTGTAGAAATTTGTCAGTGCTATAAACGTACAAAAAATAAAATAAGAGGGTTCAATGACATTTGGAAATGTTTTAAACATGTATGTTCTTTTGCCTTCCTCTGGATCAACTAGTAGTTAGGCAGGTTAGATATAGGCATTATGGTTGAACCTGATGGACGTATGTCTTTTTTCAACCCAACTTACTATGTTACTATGTTATTACTGATTATCGAGCCTTAATTACCTGTTGTGAGGCGCATTCACAGAGCAAACTTTGCTAATATGGCAGGGTGCTAGAAAGGGTTTTGCAACACAGAGCTGCTATAAGGCCCTGAGCAAAGAGGATTCCTTAATGTGTAGCTGCTGGAGAGGCTCAGGGAATGCAACACTGTCAAGAAGGCTTTTCACTAAGAAGACTAATAAGTATGGTCTCTCAAAATATTATGCATTTCCCTACCTGCACTGTTCCGCTATTTTGCTTTCTTTGCTCTTAAAAGGCAAAAATCCCCCCCCCAAATATAGCATTTCCATCTGCAGCTGAGACTGCTACAGTGGTTTGTTCTAAAAGCTAAAATTTCACTGTTTTAAATATAATTATATATAGTAATTGAAACAGCAAAGCAAATAACAGTTTTGGGCTGTTGGGCCTTATTGAAAATAATTTCTCTAAAATCCCTGTTAATGAATGCCTTTTTAAAGTACTTTCAGTGAGCTTAGATGAAACATGCCTGCTCAATGAAAAAAGAAAGCTTTCATCTTATGTATTATCATCAATCATAATGACACGTCTTTTCTGTCTCTCTTCCTTCTTTCTACTAAGAAAATTACATTGAGGTATGTTATCTTCAACAAGTCCTGATATAATCACACTTACGCTGCTATCTTTTGTGAGCAAGAAATTGTTTGCCACCTAATTGGATTGCACTTGGCACACTCTGCATGGATATTTCCGAATGCTCAAAGCAGGTGCCTCAGTATTATTTAAAGAGATGTAATGAAACACTTACAAAGGTATTTCACCGCAAGTCTCTTATCTCATCCTGTGTAAGAAGAACATCACACTACGAACGTAGTTTAGACAAAGTGCCAACAGATGACAGTGTAAAGTCACACAAAAGTCAAAGCAAATTCATGTGTAGCTGCCAACTTGAGCTGGTAAATCAATAAAATAATAATAATGTGTTAGGGCAGCAACAGCAAAGGAAATAGACAATTTGTAAGAAAGACAAAACTGGGCTCACAGGAAGTTATCTGTTCAAGTTTTCAGACTAGAAAGGTCATTCTACTTTCTAGAAGGCCAGATGGACTGGAAATTCATGGTTTATTGCCTTAGGACTGTCACTTGGGACAAATTGGATAAGGCATGTTGTGGAGTTTAGGGTACTGTATGGCAAGGTCATTCTGTTAGAAAGCTGACACAATGATTAGCTGTACCTTGAAAAAAAATGTATAAAAGTCAAAAAAGGAAAGTAAAAAAAGTTATACAAACTGCAGACACAGTACATGAGATACTATAAAATAAACCATACCAAAATCATGCCAACCTATACAATCATTTCCCTTTTACACAACATGCTGATCCAATAAATCCCAAGCAGCTACATCATTGGCAGTCATAAATTTTATAGGCAGCATCTGCATTGGGATCATAAACTAAGGGTAGAGAACCAACCAAAGTGGATGTGGAAAGACCGATATAAGAGTAAAAATTACAGAACAATCATGGGGATAGATTTAACAAAAATGGAAGAGAGGAATAAAGAGCAAAGATAAAGAGAACAAGAGCAAACAATTTGAAAAAGACTGGGGATCAAGGACAAGAAATATGCAAATAAAATATATAAATAGAGAAACTAATGAGATGCAATGATTGTGGGAACTAAGGGGGCAATGTACCAATCTGCAGATCAATATTTTTAGCTATTTAAGGCTAATCTGCTCATCTGCAACACAGACCAGGACCAGAAAGGATATATTTAAATGCAATATACCATATCATTTCCATAATTTGCTACCCAGTGGGCATGATGTTTAAAATGTTACATGACCCCTTCATTTAAAAAAAAAAAAGTATAGGAGGGGAATGAGTTATATAGCTTTATGGCAAAGCCTATAGATCACATGCAGACCATTACTATTTTTATATAAAGGGCTAACCACTAGTACAGTATGTCATTACTTGATAAAAGTAAATACTTAATTGAATCCTCTAATAAAATACTATAGAGATTATTTGCAAAAGTTGAATTGTATAGATATGGCCAAATTCAACAATTATATCAGTGAGAAATATGTGTTTTTCATATTTATGTGGGAATAATCAGTAAACAGGAAAACAGTTTCCCCGTGCAACCTTGAAGAATGTAAGAAGCTGCTTCTTCTGCATTTCGGCAGATAAGCTCATACAGACCTCTATCTGCAATTTCCAACTAGACAAAAGCATACATTATGTTATAAAACATTAGTCCTGATAATGCAATCTTGTACCTCCTGGCATATAAGTGTTTCTGTGCTTACACTTCATACAAAAGAATTAAATGCTGTTTACTGAGCAGTACAAGCACTACACTGTGGCTTTTCTCAATGGCAATTGTGTATTTTTATACTGAAACACAGATTATGTACCTGCTGTTCTCCACTCCTTCCTGTTTCTATTCCAAATGATTTTCTTTTTTTATTGAAATTGGCTACCGATCTCCCTCCATGAATTTATGATTCTAACTTGAAACCATGGGAAAAAACATACAAAAGTAATGTACAATAATATTACAGTACAGAAATGAAATGCTAAAAGGACACTACAGGGCTCATTTATGTTCAAAAGTGCAGTGGGCTACTTGGTCTTTTCCCCCGCAGAGTTGGATGTAAAACCACTCTCAAGGAAATTGAGTCAAAATGTGCTTTTTGCTCCTCCCTATAGTTGCGCTTAGCGCTGCTTAGTCCTTCCTCCCTTCTGTCCCAAATCATGAGCGCCTAGTGATGTGTCAAAAACTGGATCAAGAGAATCACCTGTTGGCATCTGCAATGATGCTGAATTCTGGGGAAAAATGTTGCACGGTGGGGGAAAAAAAGAGCAGAAAAGTCCCCTAGTGCTTATTTGCACTGGTTTAGCAAAAAGTAGACATCTAACTTTTGTACAGCTGTACACCTTTATATACTAACAAAAACTGTGACCTACAGTTTAAGGTGCAAAATGTTACAGGGTCAGGGCAGGCAGGGGAAAGGCAGCATACGGAAAAACCATGGTATGTGACACTATTTTACATCTTCACTGATGGAAATGAGTCAGAGTCAGGATCCAGGCACAGCATCTTGTGCAGCCCAATACATTTAGGGAAGATAATATGGTCTGTTCTGACCAAGGACCATTCCAGCTGGAATGCCCTAAGATATATGCAATAAAGGCATTTTAAACAAGAAACCTAAACGGTGCTATTCTAAACTGTTTTTCGTTTGGATATACTGATGGGAAGTGGCCATTGGAGAACCTGCATTATTCTAAAATATACTCAAGGTATCGTGCTGACTACTACCTGGAAATCTGCCCAAGGACCATGTCAACAGATAGCAAGTCACATGCTTAATTAGTAGGACTAGTGAAAATGCAGTGTGCTATAACATATATAGTCCTCACCTGGGTTGAACAAATCTTCATGTTATTTAGAGTTTCCATTGATAGCCTTGACTGAAGTGTAATAATTCAATTCTAAATGCTACTAGGTACTGTATTTTGAAAGTTCAAAGCATAATATAGCAATTAGATTTAGTCATAGTAATGTAAGTATTGTAAATCAACTGAAACTGAACTCATACACCTGACAGAAGGGAAATGATTCACTATAGTTATTTTGTTGTTGTTGTTCTAAAGAAACAAAATTGCATATTGATTATCCAGAAAGATTACCATCAATTCATAACCATTACTAAAACGTACTAAGCTTAGCTCTTAGATTCACAAAAACGGTCGATAATTGGGTAATTAATCCTGTAGCAATCCTTAATGGTCACGTGGGATGCTGCAATTTATGTTTCAATTCTCCTATAACAGATCTCAGAGGAGAAGCATTGCACAAAATATCGACCCTTGGCAGTTTGTCTTGCTTACTTTTTTCTCTTCTTTGTCTGTGTATTCTGCTTTCCCTCCTCTTTTGATTAAGATTTTTCTTAAGGTTTTTAATAGTATGGGGCCTAGGCAGAGAAATATCTATAACAAGGGGTGTTTTTTCCCATTACTTGCTGCTTAATTGCAGCTTTAAGTTGCACAATTAATCAGTGAATATAAGTATATGTATATATCTACAACACATATATTTATATTTGTTTTTTTTGTTCATGACAACAAAAGCAGTGTTTATTGCTGGAAGTGTATATAATGATACATATATGTTATATATCTTGATTCCAGTTCAGGATTAGGCCAAATCCCAGTACTTGCAGGATATGGATGCAGCTGAACCAGATCCAAAGCCTAACATTTAAATTTTGTAAATTTGTAAATTTTAAACTCTGAACAACTAAATTTGATAATTTTTGATGACCGTTTTTCTAAAACTAT